>NC_134397.1:82796155-84017311 GCF_050003625.1 Haematobia irritans | reverse complement strand
TAATGTATAAGAAAAATGTCGTCCAGTGAAGAAAATAAAACCATTCCAACAAAATTTAGAAAATAGCAATTTTGACCAAATTGGCTCACTGTTGAATTAAAGGGTTGGCTAGAGGCGGTCGAAAATGACGATTTTAAATACCAATACTTGTGGAAAGTCCGAATAAAAAATTCAATATTCATATTATTGAACCTTTGGTCCCTTTATTGAAGGATATAATCCCTATCAATTTTAAAGAAATATATATATATATATATATATATATATATATATATATATATATATATATATATATATATATATATATATATATATATATATATATATATATATATATATATATATATATATATACATATATATATATATATATATATATATATATATATATATATATATATATATATATATATATATATATATATATATATATATATATATATATATATATATATATATTGAACCTTATTGAGCACCGCGGAGCCTTTAAGTTAACAGATTTCAGGACGCTTCCAATATTGCATAATTTTCTTTGAGAATGATTTAAATTCCGGTCCATTGATTGTAGTATTGCCGCGCAATTTGAAGGCAAAAAGGTTGATTTTCTTTTCTTTTGGGTGTGATGATAACATGAAATTTGTTTCGTTGCCTTATATGTTACAGGAGGCCCGAAATTACAAAAAAAAACTTTATTAAAAAAAATTAAATTAATTTTTTGTTTTTACTAATAACAAAAATAAAAGAATATCTCGCTAGAACGTGTAAAACTCCCAAATATGGCTATGTTTTGTTCTGAAATTCGCTGAAGTTCGCTAACGTGAGCATTTTCGCTAACGTGAACTCTCTTGGTTTTAATTAGTTCACGTTACCGTGAGTGCACTGTAATTTTATTCTGCTTTTACTGATTCATCTTTTATTTTAGCGGCTAAATTTTCGAAATTAGTATCCATCTTTAAAGAAAACTATTACAGTGAACGAAGAGTTTTCTTTTCCAAAGAAAAAAATTTCAGACTTTATAAACAAATAGAACAGTTTAGAGACAATTGTTGAATCATTTATCATAAATTCCGGCATATATTCTTTAAGAGGAAATACTTTATAAGGGGAATTTTATCTTTGGGTCTTGATATGGCAATCCTATTGTTCATATGTCGCTGTGCCTCGTTTGTATATTGAACTCCTACAAATATGTTTTCCTTTTCTTTCTCCTTTAATTATTCCCACATTTTTGCCTAAAAATTAAGTACACTGCAAAAATATAGTTATTTCTTCATTATCGAAATCGTCTTTATCTTTATTTATTTGTTGACTTTTTGTATCTTGATCTTAAAGATAAAAAACGTTCAGAAAAAAACTTATAGATTGAAACTAGGAGACATAGTAACATGTATTCAAAACTCAAATTTAAATGTGTCATAATTGTATCCTTGCTTCAATTATCTTCTTCTTTGACTCGGAAAAATGCCAAACTATTCGTGCAAAGATATAACAGGTTGGCTGATAAGTCCCCGGTCTAACAAAGAAAAACACATTTTTTTTGTCAAAATTCGTTTTTATGTTAGTTCCCTTCAAGAGCGATACAACGATTATAACGACCTTCCAATTTGTTGATACCATTTTGGTAGTACTCCTTCGGTTTTAGCTCAAAATAAGGCTCAGTTTCGGCGATCACATCTTCATTGCAGCCAAATTTTTTCCATGCGAGCATCCTTTTGAGGTCTGAGAACAAGAAAAAGTCGCTGGGGGCCAGATCTGGAGAAGCAATTCGAAGCCCAATTCATGAATTTTTGCCATCGTTCTCAATTACTTGTGGCAGGGTGCGTTGTCTTAGGTTAAAGTGGCAGCCCGATTAAGATTCAGGCTCACTTAGACTATTCAGTCCATTGTGACTTAGACTATTCAGTCCATGTGTTGTCTTGGTGAAGCAACACTTTTTTCTTCTTCATATGGGGCCGTTTTGCCGCGATTTCGACCTTCAAACGCTCCAATAACGCCATATAATAGTCACTGTTGATGGTTTTTTCCCTTCTCCAAATAATCGATAAAAGTTATTCCATGCGCATCCCAAAAAACAAAGGCCATTACTTTGCCATCGGACTTTTGAGTCTTTCCACGCTTCGGAGACGGTTCACCGGTCGCTGTCCACTCAGCCGACTGTCGATTGGACTCAGGAGTGTAGTGATGGAGCCATGTTTCATCCATTGTCACATATTGACGGAAATCCAAATATTCCGCATATCCAAATATTGATGAATGATATGACCAACACGTCCTTGGATATCTTTAAGGCCTCTGTTATCTCGATCAACTTCATTTTACGGTCATTCAAAATCATTTTGTGGATTTTTTGATGTTTTCGTCGGTAATCACCTCTTTCGGGCGTCCACTGCGTTCACCGTCCTCCGTGCTCATTTCACCACGCTTGAATTTTGCATACCAATCAATTATTGTTGATTTCCCTGGGGCAGAGTCCGGAAACTCATTATCAAGCCAAGTTTTTGCTTCCCCCGTATTTTTCCCCTTCAGAAAACAGTATTTTATCAAAACACGAAATTCCTTTTTTTCCATTTTTTCACAATAACAAAAGTTGCTTCACAAAAGACTCTCTATCTCACAAACTAATTGACTTACAGACGTCAAATTTTGACACGCATCATTTGAAGGTTGGTACTATATAAAAATAATATGCATTTATTTATCAGTTATCAGCCAACCTGTTATTTTTTTGAACCAGATGAGCTTTTTCGTGTATAATTTTCTTAATCGCTGCTTTCATTTGAAATTTTTGAGTCGAAAATTTCAGTGCGTTGCCTGGGGGCATTCACCATAGACATTGCGTTTGTAACACAAACGGGGTATTATTCTCATGCCCCGGACTGTATAGTAGTTCGGATTAGAGAGTCAAGTGAAGCAAATGGATCTTAGTGAAGACCAAATAGATAGCGCAGATGACAAAGTCGTCATCTGGAACAAAACTATCATAAGCATAAGATTCACTTTTGTGTCATGCTTAGATCATAATTTGCGGCGGTGCTCAATAAGGTTCAATATATATATATATATATATATATATATATATATATATATATATATATATATATATATATATATATATATATATATATATATATATATATATATATATATATATATATATATATATATATATCTATATATATATATATATATATATATATATATATATATATATATATATATATATATATATATATATATATATATATATATATATATATATATATAGAGCACCAATGGTACTAAAAATAATGTTTTTGTAGTATTTATCCCTACATTTTATATAAAATATTGTAAAGAAAACTTCCTGGGAATTCCCGGAACGAAAAATGGCGAAAGATTGATTTGTAGTAATTTTGTATTTTTTTAGTTTCTGGAGGGACACTCTAAAACAGTGGACATCGTTAGATCATCTTAGAATTTTAATCTGCTCAAGAATAGATAGGTTATGTGAGCTATAGATGCAGCCCGCTATTTCAGACACACTTTGACTATTCAATCCATTGAGATTCCACAGTGGTGAACTTCTCATTTATAACCGATTCCATGTTTAGCTCAATTGCGCTGAAAAAGGATTTATGATACGTTTTCCAGAAGCAAGTAAGCAAAACTTAAATTTAAAAGTGAATTGCGTCGAGAATGTATCCTTAATCCAGTTCTTCGTTTCCCTGGCCACTAATCAACGCCAATGTCATTAAAGTACAGACAAAATCAATAACTTTTTTCTTAGTGTATACATCATACTGATGGATGTCAATCACTTATACATCATTTTGGGGGTGTAGGAAAAGACAACATATGAAAATTTTGCCCAATCGGAATAAAATTCCGCATTTTTTGGTGTTTTTGAAATTTTACCACATTTTTATTTCTGTTTCGTACGTCCCTGTCCACAGTATATGTATTGAACCATTCGCTTTGTTATCTACATAACTTCCTTGTTTATATATATCACAACAAATGTGTTTAGCACGCAAATTTATTATCAACATATTCATCGGTATATAAATTATGTAAAACATGCACTCATTTTCACCAATATCGGATATATTTTGGTATTTTTAATGTCGTTGACTGCGATATGAAACCAATGGCTTGATTAAGATATTATGTTCAAATTTGAAGGTGTGTGTCCAAAATGTATTAAAGGGAAAATTATTATTATTGAACAAAAAATTATATATGTAGACGTTTGAAAGGAATGTTAAAGACCATTCCATCACTTTTTGGTTGTTTCTTAAAAACGGTGTAATCATTTTCTAACACTCTGAATATCAAGATTGATTTTATCCACTAAAGTAATGAACCGTTTGGCAGCCCCGAAAACTACTCTGTGTGCAAAATAAATCCATCACCTGATTTGCGTTGCCATACTGTGAACATAAATTCAATTAGAAATCTTGCGAATGTGCGAACACACGATTTCAAATCGTTTAAATTACTCAACCATATATGAAAACCAGAACAGGCCTGAATTACTCTTAATATAACGTCTTATCTTAATATAACGTCTTAAAGCACACCTGGCCAATTTTAGGCTAGAGGTGTGTACGTGACACAAAATTGTCGTGACTCACGAAAGTCACGCTGACGGCAACGGCGTGAGTATGCGTGATTAACCAACCAAATGTCGTGCGTGAGCGTGAGTCACGAAAATAATATCTTCGTGAGTGTGCGTGAGTAACGAATATCAGAATAGCACGCTCACAAAAATAATCCCGCTTACGAACATAAAATGCTTACGAGTTGAATTCACGTGAGTCACGACATTTAAAAGATTTTCGTGCGTAAGTGTGCGTGATTAAGATTTCGTGAGTGTGCGTGAGTACAATATTACTCAGGTGCACACCTCTATTTTAGGCATAGTGTTACTTATCTAATAACGGTATAGAGCAAACTCCACTTCAGAATCTAATGATAAATAATAATTTCGCTTCTATGACACAATGCACGATTCGTATTTCACGCGACTGGATTATGATCCATTGCAGATGAGTTTTTTTTTTTTCAATTGTAATCAATTTGAACTACTTCAGTTTTGAATATTGTATTGTATCTAGGGGGTGTTGGGGGACTGGGGGAAATCGGGTGATAAGAGCAACTTCTAGAACAATCTTCCGCTCATTTAATTTAATTTATTTTAAAGAAAATATTTGTTTGAATTGGAATAAATAAACAAAATAAAAAACCGCCTAACGTGAACACCGCTTAACGTGATGACGCTTTTTCTTACACTAACTACTTCGTAACGCTGAAAAACACGAAATTTGACGTTAAAGGCAGATTCACAATGCCATATACAATTTCAAATACACGCACGGATTTTTTTAGTGTTCTAGTTTGTTTTTTCGTGAATTTGAATTATTAATTTAAATTGCTTTATAATTCCATACCCAATCTATTTTTTTATTTATTTCATGAAATTAAATTAATTTTTTGTTTTTACTAATAACAAAAATAAAAGAATATCTCGCTAGAACGTGTAAAACTCCCAAATATGGCTATGTTTTGTTCTGAAATTCGCTGAAGTTCGCTAACGTGAGCATTTTCGCTAACGTGAACTCTCTTGGTTTTAATTAGTTCACGTTACCGTGAGTGCACTGTAATTTTATTCTGCTTTTACTGATTCATCTTTTATTTTAGCGGCTAAATTTTCGAAATTAGTATCCATCTTTAAAGAAAACTATTACAGTGAACGAAGAGTTTTCTTTTCCGTTAACTTAAAGGCTCCGCGGTGCTCAATATATATATATATATATATATATATATATATATATATATATATATATATATATATATATATATATATATATATATATATATATATATATATATATATATATATATATATATATATATATATATATATATATATATATATATATATATATATATATATATATATATATATATATATATATATATTGAGCACCGCGGAGCCTTTAAGTTAACGGAAAAGAAAACTCTTCGTTCACTGTAATAGTTTTCTTTAAAGATGGATACTAATTTGGAAAATTTAGCCGCTAAAATAAAAGATGAATCAGTAAAAGCAGAATAAAATTACAGTGCACTCACGGTAACGTGAACTAATTAAAACCAAGAGAGTTCACGTTAGCGAAAATGCTCACGTTAGCGAACTTCAGCGAATTTCAGAACAAAACATAGCCATATTTGGGAGTTTTACACGATCTAGCGAGATATTCTTTTATTTTTGTTATTAGTAAAAACAAAAAATTAATTTAATTTCATGAAATAAATAAAAAAATAGATTGGGTATGGAATTATAAAGCAATTTAAATTAATAATTCAAATTCACGAAAAAACAAACTAGAACACTAAAAAAATCCGTGCGTGTATTTGAAATTGTATATGGCATTGTGAATCTGCCTTTAACGTCAAATTTCGTGTTTTTCAGCGTTACGAAGTAGTTAGTGTAAGAAAAAGCGTCATCACGTTAAGCGGTGTTCACGTTAGGCGGTTTTTTATTTTGTTTATTTATTCCAATTCAAACAAATATTTTCTTTAAAATAAATTAAATTAAATGAGCGGAAGATTGTTCTAGAAGTTGCTCTTATCACCCGATTTCCCCCAGTCCCCCAACACCCCCTAGATACAATACAATATTCAAAACTGAAGTAGTTCAAATTGATTACAATTGAAAAAAAAAAAAACTCATCTGCAATGGATCATAATCCAGTCGCGTGAAATACGAATCGTGCATTGTGTCATAGAAGCGAAATTATTATTTATCATTAGATTCTGAAGTGGAGTTTGCTCTATACCGTTATTAGATAAGTAACACTATGCCTAAAATAGAGGTGTGCACCTGAGTAATATTGTACTCACGCACACTCACGAAATCTTAATCACGCACACTTACGCACGAAAATCTTTTAAATGTCGTGACTCACGTGAATTCAACTCGTAAGCATTTTATGTTCGTAAGCGGGATTATTTTTGTGAGCGTGCTTTTCTGATATTCGTTACTCACGCACACTCACGAAGATATTATTTTCGTGACTCACGCTCACGCACGACATTTGGTTGGTTAATCACGCATACTCACGCCGTTGCCGTCAGCGTGACTTTCGTGAGTCACGACAATTTTGTGTCACGTACACACCTCTAGCCTAAAATTGGCCAGGTGTGCTTTAAGACGTTATATTAAGATAAGACGTTATATTAAGAGTAATTCAGGCCTGTTCTGGTTTTCATATATGGTTGAGTAATTTAAACGATTTGAAATCGTGTGTTCGCACATTCGCAAGATTTCTAATTGAATTTATGTTCACAGTATGGCAACGCAAATCAGGTGATGGATTTATTTTGCACACAGAGTAGTTTTCGGGGCTGCCAAACGGTTCATTACTTTAGTGGATAAAATCAATCTTGATATTCAGAGTGTTAGAAAATGATTACACCGTTTTTAAGAAACAACCAAAAAGTGATGGAATGGTCTTTAACATTCCTTTCAAACGTCTACATATATAATTTTTTGTTCAATAATAATAATTTTCCCTTTAATACATTTTGGACACACACCTTCAAATTTGAACATAATATCTTAATCAAGCCATTGGTTTCATATCGCAGTCAACGACATTAAAAATACCAAAATATATCCGATATTGGTGAAAATGAGTGCATGTTTTACATAATTTATATACCGATGAATATGTTGATAATAAATTTGCGTGCTAAACACATTTGTTGTGATATATATAAACAAGGAAGTTATGTAGATAACAAAGCGAATGGTTCAATACATATACTGTGGACAGGGACGTACGAAACAGAAATAAAAATGTGGTAAAATTTCAAAAACACCAAAAAATGCGGAATTTTATTCCGATTGGGCAAAATTTTCATATGTTGTCTTTTCCTACACCCCCAAAATGATGTATAAGTGATTGACATCCATCAGTATGATGTATACACTAAGAAAAAAGTTATTGATTTTGTCTGTACTTTAATGACATTGGCGTTGATTAGTGGCCAGGGAAACGAAGAACTGGATTAAGGATACATTCTCGACGCAATTCACTTTTAAATTTAAGTTTTGCTTACTTGCTTCTGGAAAACGTATCATAAATCCTTTTTCAGCGCAATTGAGCTAAACATGGAATCGGTTATAAATGAGAAGTTCACCACTGTGGAATCTCAATGGATTGAATAGTCAAAGTGTGTCTGAAATAGCGGGCTGCATCTATAGCTCACATAACCTATCTATTCTTGAGCAGATTAAAATTCTAAGATGATCTAACGATGTAAACTGTTTTAGAGTGTCCCTCCAGAAACTAAAAAAATACAAAATTACTACAAATCAATCTTTCGCCATTTTTCGTTCCGGGAATTCCCAGGAAGTTTTCTTTACAATATTTTATATAAAATGTAGGGATAAATACTACAAAAACATTATTTTTAGTACCATTGGGTAAATCATCATTCTCACTACACTTCCAAAATCTACTTTAACTAGTTCTTAACTGTCGTTTGCTTTGTAAATAAGGGATTTCAAATTTAATTTTACACCCAGAAAAAAGTGTCCTCGAAACTAAAGGAAAAAATGTTCATCAATTTAGTTTAGCCATTTTATTTCCATTCAGTTAAATTTTTGTGTGAAATAATAAAATTTACTTGTTTCAGTAAAAAATCCTAAACTGAAAGCAGTTAGGAATAGTTCATTAACTAGAATAAGGCATGGAATTTTACTAATACTGTTTTCTTTGCTGGGTATAATAATTTACTACTGAAAAAGAAAATTTTATTCACTGATAACAAAGCATTCGTAAAAATAAACAAAAACCGAACTAAAACCAAGTTTCCTCAAATTTAGTAAAATTTCTTATAAAATGATAATTCTGACTTCCTTTATTATAGAAAGCTTATCATACATACGAATAACACTTGGCATAGAAAAATATTTAAGTTCATTCGTACTAAGAAGTATTCAATCCTTTCAAAACTTAAGGAAACACACTTGTTAGAATATAGGAAAATTTCCTACATTACTTTTATCTACCTGTAATCGATACCTGTCATCGATGTAATCGACATGTTTGCGCGTGGGTTGTTTTTTTAGTTGGAATCGCGTTGTTATGGTATACGGAGAAAGTGTTAAAAAATTATATAATAAAAAACAAATAAAATATATCAAATATTTGTTATTTTAAATTAGTGAGAAAAATTTTCGTTTTTTGAAAATTGGTTTATAAAAAAAGAAAACACAAGCAGAATAACAACCCCTTCATTCGACTTCATTTTGGAATCTTCAATTATCAGGTAATATTCAGTGACGCTAACCTTTTGTGAAAAAATTGGTTTTAGGATTTTTTGTTTATATTTGTAGGTATTGAAATTGTAAAAGGTGGACAAAATTGCTAGGAAGCAACTTATTCAAAGTGAAAGGTACTAGAAGAAGAAAAACAAGTATATACGGCCGTAAGTTCGGCCAGACCGAAGCTTATGTACCCTCCATCATGGATTGCGTAGAAACTTCTTCTAAACACTGCCACCCACAATCGAATTACTTAAGTTGCGGTAACGCTTGCCGATGGCAAGGTATCTTAAAACCTCCTAACACCATTCTCTAAATTGTATGTAAGTCCATACGTGGTATATATTAAATCAAAAAAAAAAAGATCGATCCAATACGTATATAATTCAGTTTGACAAAGTAGACATAAAATTTTGAAAAAATTTTCTACAGAAATAAAATTTTAACAAAATTTTCTATAGAAATAAACTTTTGACAAAATTTTCTATAGAAATAATATCTTGGTAGATTATTTTTGGCTCGAGTGGCAACCATAATCATGGAACCGAATAAAATTTGAACAAAATTTTCTATAGAAATAAAATTTTGACAATGATGAAAATTTTATTATGAACCGAATAAAATTTTAACAAAATTTTCTCTAGAAATAAAATTTTCACAAAATTTTCTATAGAAATAAATATTTTCACAAAATTTTCTATAGAAAGAAAATTTTGACAAAAATGTCTACAGAAATAAAATTTTAACAAAATTTTCTATAGAAATAAACTTTTGACAAAATTTTCTATAGAAATAAAATCTTGGTAGATTATTTTTGGCTCGAGTGGCAACCATAATCATGGAACCGAATAAAATTTGAACAAAATTTTCTATAGAAATAAAATTTTGACAATGATGAAAATTTTATTATGAACCGAATAAAATTTTAACAAAATTTTCTCTAGAAATAAAATTTTGACAAAATTTTCTATAGAAATAAAATTTTGGTAGATTATTTTTGGCTCTAGTGGCAACCATGATTATGAACCGATATGGACCAATTTTTGTGTGATTGGACCAATTTTGGTATGGTTGTTAGCGACCATATACTAACACCACTTTCCTAATTTGAACCGCATCGGATGAATTTTGCTCTTCCACGAGGCTCCGGAGGTCAAATCTGGAGAACGTTTTATATGGGGGCTATATATAATTATGGACCGATATGGACCAATTTTTGCACGATTTCTAGAGACCATATACCAATACCATGTACCAAATTCCAGCCGGATCGGATGAAATATGCTTCTCTTAGAGGCTCCACAAGCCAAATCTGGGGATCGGTTTATATGGGGGCTATATATAATTATGGACCGATATGGACCAATTTTTGCATGGTTGTTAGAGACCATATACCAACACCATGTACCAAATTTCAGCCGGATCGGATGAAATATGCTTCTCTTAGAGGCTCCACAAACCAAATCTGGGGATCGGTTTATATGGGGGCTATATATAATTATGGACCGATGTGGACCAATTTTTGCATGGTTGTTAGAGACCATATACCAACATCATGTACCAAATTTCAGCCGGATCGGATGAAATTTGCTTCTCTTTGAGGCTCCGCAAGCCAAATCTGGGGATCGGTTTATATGGGGGCTATATATAATTATGGACCGATGTCGACCAATTTTTGCATGGTTGTTAGAGACCATATACCAACACCATGTACCAAATTTCAGCCGGATCGGATTAAATATGCTTCTGTTAGAGGCTCCACAAGCCAAATCTGAGGGTCCCTTTATATGGGGGCTATACGTAAAAGTGGACCGATATGCCCCATTTTCAATACCATCCGACCTACATCGATAACAACTACTTGTGCCAAGTTTCAAGTCGATAGCTTGTTTCGTTCGGAAGTTAGCGTGATTCCAACAGACGGACGGACGGACGGACGGACGGACGGACGGACGGACGGACGGACGGACGGACATGCTTAGATCGACTCAGAATTTCACCACGACCCAGAATATATATACTTTATGGGGTCTTAGAGCAATATTTCGATGTGTTACAAACGGAATGACAAAGTTAATATACCCCCATCCTATGATGGAGGGTATAAAAAACAATGGGTAATATTACCTTATACAACCATTTTTGCAATTGCATAATTTCAATATATTTTCATAATTATTGCAAGGATGTGTTTATGAAATATGAAAATGTTGACTTTTATTATGATAGTTACTTTAATTCCAAATATAGATGGTGTATTCCTTTTGGGAATATTGACCGAACGTGTGAAATATAGTGAGTCTGTTTTACGATGGTGACATCGACATAACATAAGTTTCTTTCATTTCCATACAAGTTTTAATGTTGCCAAAAAATCCCAGTATATCGGAAGAGACTGTCCATTGTACAAGTTTTGTATTTTGTGTATTACAAAATATTTCTTATTTTAATATGATTTATGGCTGATATAAGAGATGAACGTAATGTACTTAGTTAGTTGCCCAGGCAGTGCCTTATAACCGTAGCTTTGGCCGATTTCTAATTTATTCAAATGTCGAAGCAGGTTTCCCTTTGACCGGGAACCTGGGAAATTCTAAAAAAATCCCACTTTCACGGGAATGTTGCTAAAACTATTTTCACGAGGATAAAATACAACCATGTCTAATTGGTGTAGCATGCGTCAATTGACAAAAATCGTAAGCATAGAATATTACATGTAATAAATCACATATCTATTCACTTTTGTCAAGCGCTCACAAATTCTAATCATATTGGTCGTTAAATCATGAATAATATTTTTTTTTGGATCGTGTACTGCTAACCTATGGTCAACAAGTTTTTACCAGCTACACCAAATTAACATATAATTTGACATTACGCAATATAGTGAGTGCATAAATGGCATATGCATGTATAAAGTAGACACCAAAAATGAATAGATTATGACAAACGAATAAATAATTAAATTGGAGACGTGAGTGTGTGCAAGCGCCTAGCATTGTTGGGGTAAAGTGATTGATTTTCGGTCATAAGTCTGCTTTCAAATTCGAAACAAAGTATAATTAATGGAACAACCTATATTAGTTCAGTTTTTCAGGAAATTAAAACAAATTTTAATTATACTCGTATATCTGTCTTAAGAAAATCAATTGGAATAGATTCTTGTATACATACATACAAAAATTTGAAAAAGTTTTTGGGGATTCCTCTTCTACAAAGTTCGAAAAGGGAGACTGGATGAGGCTCCGTGCACAAATGGAATGATCGCATTTTTGTCAAAATAAGTCGAAACAAGTCAATTTCGACTTATTTTGACATACATATATTCTAAAAAAAATATTGTCATATACACTAAAAAATATTGTCATGCGGCCAAAGATTTCTTATTGTTAATATAGAAATGCGAGTTTTGCTTAATATTGAAGTGCTCCTACTCCTCGAATACTTTTTATTTGCTGTTTACAAAGATCTCTAATTGGCAAGATATTCCGAGCATACTTCTGTAAAGATCAATTGTACGAAATATTCGTGGAAGGTTGAAAACAATCTTCAAAGCCCTATTCTGTGCAGCCGTAAGGATTTTAAAGATACAGTATTCCTTACTGCATAAATCATTTGCAAATAAGATAAATGTGAATGCACAAGAGTATTATAGAGCCTAATTTTAGATTCAACGTTAAGTTTGTTTTTAAATTTGTGTAACATTCCTATACGAGCTGGTATCTTCGACTTAATTTGATTTATATGACTTTATGTTACCACAAAAGGTTTTGACATAAAATTTTGAAAAAATTTTCTACAGAAATAAAATTTTAACAAAATTTTCTATAGAAATAAACTTTTGACAAAATTTTCTATAGAAATAATATCTTGGTAGATTATTTTTGGCTCGAGTGGCAACCATAATCATGGAACCGAATAAAATTTGAACAAAATTTTCTATAGAAATAAAATTTTGACAATGATGAAAATTTTATTATGAACCGAATAAAATTTTAACAAAATTTTCTCTAGAAATAAAATTTTCACAAAATTTTCTATAGAAATAAATATTTTCACAAAATTTTCTATAGAAAGAAAATTTTGACAAAAATGTCTACAGAAATAAAATTTTAACAAAATTTTCTATAGAAATAAACTTTTGACAAAATTTTCTATAGAAATAAAATCTTGGTAGATTATTTTTGGCTCGAGTGGCAACCATAATCATGGAACCGAATAAAATTTGAACAAAATTTTCTATAGAAATAAAATTTTGACAATGATGAAAATTTTATTATGAACCGAATAAAATTTTAACAAAATTTTCTCTAGAAATAAAATTTTGACAAAATTTTCTATAGAAATAAAATTTTGGTAGATTATTTTTGGCTCTAGTGGCAACCATGATTATGAACCGATATGGACCAATTTTTGTGTGATTGGACCAATTTTGGTATGGTTGTTAGCGACCATATACTAACACCACTTTCCTAATTTGAACCGCATCGGATGAATTTTGCTCTTCCACGAGGCTCCGGAGGTCAAATCTGGAGAACGTTTTATATGGGGGCTATATATAATTATGGACCGATATGGACCAATTTTTGCACGATTTCTAGAGACCATATACCAATACCATGTACCAAATTCCAGCCGGATCGGATGAAATATGCTTCTCTTAGAGGCTCCACAAGCCAAATCTGGGGATCGGTTTATATGGGGGCTATATATAATTATGGACCGATATGGACCAATTTTTGCATGGTTGTTAGAGACCATATACCAACACCATGTACCAAATTTCAGCCGGATCGGATGAAATATGCTTCTCTTAGAGGCTCCACAAACCAAATCTGGGGATCGGTTTATATGGGGGCTATATATAATTATGGACCGATGTGGACCAATTTTTGCATGGTTGTTAGAGACCATATACCAACATCATGTACCAAATTTCAGCCGGATCGGATGAAATTTGCTTCTCTTTGAGGCTCCGCAAGCCAAATCTGGGGATCGGTTTATATGGGGGCTATATATAATTATGGACCGATGTCGACCAATTTTTGCATGGTTGTTAGAGACCATATACCAACACCATGTACCAAATTTCAGCCGGATCGGATTAAATATGCTTCTGTTAGAGGCTCCACAAGCCAAATCTGAGGGTCCCTTTATATGGGGGCTATACGTAAAAGTGGACCGATATGCCCCATTTTCAATACCATCCGACCTACATCGATAACAACTACTTGTGCCAAGTTTCAAGTCGATAGCTTGTTTCGTTCGGAAGTTAGCGTGATTCCAACAGACGGACGGACGGACGGACGGACGGACGGACATGCTTAGATCGACTCAGAATTTCACCACGACCCAGAATATATATACTTTATGGGGTCTTAGAGCAATATTTCGATGTGTTACAAACGGAATGACAAAGTTAATATACCCCCATCCTATGATGGAGGGTATAAAAAACAATGGGTAATATTACCTTATACAACCATTTTTGCAATTGCATAATTTCAATATATTTTCATAATTATTGCAAGGATGTGTTTATGAAATATGAAAATGTTGACTTTTATTATGATAGTTACTTTAATTCCAAATATAGATGGTGTATTCCTTTTGGGAATATTGACCGAACGTGTGAAATATAGTGAGTCTGTTTTACGATGGTGACATCGACATAACATAAGTTTCTTTCATTTCCATACAAGTTTTAATGTTGCCAAAAAATCCCAGTATATCGGAAGAGACTGTCCATTGTACAAGTTTTGTATTTTGTGTATTACAAAATATTTCTTATTTTAATATGATTTATGGCTGATATAAGAGATGAACGTAATGTACTTAGTTAGTTGCCCAGGCAGTGCCTTATAACCGTAGCTTTGGCCGATTTCTAATTTATTCAAATGTCGAAGCAGGTTTCCCTTTGACCGGGAACCTGGGAAATTCTAAAAAAATCCCACTTTCACGGGAATGTTGCTAAAACTATTTTCACGAGGATAAAATACAACCATGTCTAATTGGTGTAGCATGCGTCAATTGACAAAAATCGTAAGCATAGAATATTACATGTAATAAATCACATATCTATTCACTTTTGTCAAGCGCTCACAAATTCTAATCATATTGGTCGTTAAATTATGAATAATATTTTTTTTTTGGATCGTGTACTGCTAACCTATGGTCAACAAGTTTTTACCAGCTACACCAAATTAACATATAATTTGACATTACGCAATATAGTGAGTGCATAAATGGCATATGCATGTATAAAGTAGACACCAAAAATGAATAGATTATGACAAACGAATAAATAATTAAATTGGAGACGTGAGTGTGTGCAAGCGCCTAGCATTGTTGGGGTAAAGTGATTGATTTTCGGTCATAAGTCTGCTTTCAAATTCGAAACAAAGTATAATTAATGGAACAACCTATATTAGTTCAGTTTTTCAGGAAATTAAAACAAATTTTAATTATACTCGTATATCTGTCTTAAGAAAATCAATTGGAATAGATTCTTGTATACATACATACAAAAATTTGAAAAAGTTTTTGGGGATTCCTCTTCTACAAAGTTCGAAAAGGGAGACTGGATGAGGCTCCGTGCACAAATGGAATGATCGCATTTTTGTCAAAATAAGTCGAAACAAGTCAATTTCGACTTATTTTGACATACATATATTCTAAAAAAAATATTGTCATATACACTAAAAAATATTGTCATGCGGCCAAAGATTTCTTATTGTTAAAATAGAAATGCGAGTTTTGCTTAATATTGAAGTGCTCCTACTCCTCGAATACTTTTTATTTGCTGTTTACAAAGATCTCTAATTGGCAAGATATTCCGAGCATACTTCTGTAAAGATCAATTGTACGAAATATTCGTGGAAGGTTGAAAACAATCTTCAAAGCCCTATTCTGTGCAGCCGTAAGGATTTTAAAGATACAGTATTCCTTACTGCATAAATCATTTACAAATAAGATAAATGTGAATGCACAAGAGTATTATAGAGCATAATTTTAGATTCAACGTTAAGTTTGTTTTTAAATTTGTGTAACATTCCTATACGAGCTGGTATCTTCGACTTAATTTGATTTATATGACTTTATGTTACCACAAAAGGTTTTGACTCAGATTTACACCGAGGTATTTTACACTTTCAGATTCAAAAATCTCATTCCCATCTATATGTACACTGAGATTTGTATCATTTCTCAAAACATAAGGGCTAAATCTCATAAACTTTGTTTTAGTGGAATGTAATATTTATTTGTTAACCCTCAAGTACTCACTTAACACAGATGCATCATACTCAATCTGCGTTTTCAATACTTCTGGAAAATCATAGTTATAAATAAGGCATATGTCATCCGCGAACATATATAATTTCTCGAAGAATTTAACATTCTTCAAATCAGCGATATAGATCTTAAATAGCAACGGTCCAAGTACACTGAACACTAAATTTTGGTATTGATTCCGATCCAAAGAAGCGGAAAATACAAGTAAGGATACTTTTAAAACACGATTTTCTTTTAAATTTGGGTTTTGTGTACTTGCTTCTAAGAAGAAAATTTTAATTTTTCGTTTTTTCAACTTTTTTTCTTCATATGCTATCAAAGTCCTTTAAAAACGAGTTAACGACAACTTTATTTCCCAAATTCAGACTCGACTTTCAGTAGAAATTATGCTATGTTTCAAGTAAAAACGTTTTTAAAATAAAGTGTTGAAAACATGCCCTATATTTGAGCGATTTGTTGCTTTGTAGCCAAGATGCAAAAAGACAACAAATTTAAAGACAATTTCATTAATTTTAAAGAATTTTTATACCCTCCACCATAGGATGGGGGGTATATTAACTTTGTCATTCCGTTTGTAACACATCGAAATATTGCTCTAAGACCCCATAAAGTATATATATTCTGGGTCGTGGTGAAATTCTGAGTCGATCTGAGCATGTCCGTCCGTCCGTCTGTTGAAATCACGCTAACTTCCGAAGGAAACAAGCTATCGACTTGAAACTTGGCACAAGTAGTTGTTATTGATGTAGGTCGGATGGTATTGCAAATGGGCCATATCGGTCCACTTTTACGTATAGCCCCCATATAAACGGACCCCCAAATTTGGCTTGCGATTGCTCTAAGAGAAGCAAATTTCATCCGATCCGGCTGAAATTTGGTACGTTATGTTAGTATATGGTCTTTAACAACCATGCAAAAATTGGTCCACATCGGTCCATAATTATATATAGCCCCCATATAAACCGATCCCCAGATTTGGCTTGCGGAGCCTCTAAGAGAAGAAAATTGCATCCGATCCGGCTGAAATTTGGTACATGGTGTTAGTATATGGTCTCTAACAACTAGGCGACAATTGGTCTACATCGGTCGATAATTATATATAGCCCCCATATAAGCCGATCCCCCGATTTGGCTTGCGGAGCCTCTAATAGAAGCAAATTTCATCCGATCCGGCTGAAATTTGGTACATGGTGTTAGTATATGTTCTCTAACGACCATGAAAAAATTGGTCCACATCGGTCCATAATTATAGATAGCCCCCATATAAATCGAACCCCCGATTTGGCTTTCGGAACCTCTAAGAGAAGCAAATTTCATCCGATCCGGCTGAGATTTGGTACATTGTGTTAGTATATGGTCTTTAACAACCATACAAAAATTGGTCCATATCGGTCCATAATTATATATAGCCCCCATATACACCGATTCCCAGATTTGGCTTGCGGAGCCTCTAAGAGAAGCAAATTTCATCCTATCCGGTTGAAATTTGGTACATGGTGTTAGTAAATGGTCTCTATCGGTGCATAATTATATATAGCTCCATATAAAACACATCGGTGCATAATTATATATAGCTCCATATAAACCGATCGCCAGATTTGACCTCCGGAGCCTCTTGGAAGACCAAAATTCATCTGATTCAGTTGATAGCTGGTACGTGGTGTTAATATATGGCCTCAAACACCCATGCAAAAATTGGTCGAAATCGGTCCATAATTATGTATAGCCCCCATATAAACCGATCCCCAGATTTGACCTCCGGAGCCCCGTGGAAGAGCAAAATTCATCGGATTCGGTTGAAAATTTGGTACGTGATGTTAGTATATGGTATCCAACAACCATGCATGAATTGGTTCATATCAGTCCATAATTATATATCCCCCATATAAACCGATCCCCCGATTTGGCCACCGGAACCTCTTGGAGTAGCAAAATTCATCCGATCTGGTTGAAATTTGGTACGTGATGGTAGTATATGATATTTAACAACCATGCCAAAAGTGGTCCATATCAGTCCATAATCATATATAGCCCCCATATAATCTGATCCCAAGATTTGGTTTTGGAGCCTCTTGGTACATTGTGCTAGTATATGGCCGTTAACAACCATTCCTAACTAGGTCCATATCGGTCTATAGTTATATATAGCCTTCAGATAAATCGATCCCCAATCACAGAAAAATTGGTCCATATCAAGTTCATAATTGTATATATCCCCCATATAAGCGACCCCCATATTTCAATTCTGGCTCCCTACGTACCGTGCAAAAGTCCATATCGATTCGTAATTATTTGTAGACTTACATACCTTTTTGTCTAATATATACCACGTGTGGACTAACTCACAATTTAGAAAACGATTTAAGATACAACAACCCAAGTAATTCGATTGTGTATAACAGTCTTTCGTAGAAGTTTCTACGCAATCCATGGTGGAGGGTACATAAGATTCGGCCTGGCCGAACTTACGGCCGTTTATACATGTTCTGAATTATTAAAGTCAAGTTGACCTTACCCCACAAATATTTTTTTTTCATGTTATGAAACCCATTTTTTAGTCTAATCACATAATTATAAGGACATTACGACTTCATTGAAAAGTTCATCGACTTTTGGACAAGGAAAAAACTTTATATTAGAGAAATGCGTCTTCTATGCTAAGCAAAACTTGCATTCGTATATTAAAGGGATGAAATCTTTGGCCTCACGATACTATTTTTTTCAGTGCACGCTGCCCTGAGGAACCCAACATAAAACAGGAAGTATATTGCTTTTTTCTTCCCCAACTTGTACATACTGCCTCCTATTTTCCAAATAACTTCTGAATAATAAAAGTGTATTAAAAGATACCCCATAACTTGCAGTTTCCTCAAGAGAATAGGATGATCCACCAACTCAAATGCCTTAGTCAGGTCAAAGAACATGCCAGCCACTCCTTTAAATTCCAAAAACAAACTTTAAACCAAAACCCCAAATTAAGACTTACCCTATATTTGAAGCGTTTTTATCTTAAATCTAATGATTCAATATTTCAGTTATTTTAAGGACGATTTCTTTAAATCAAAAATGCGTGTCTTTACTTTAAGGAAATTTTGTCTTGGTTCAAAGACATACGTCTATAACGCAAGGACGCAAATTTCCAAAATTTGTGTACCAAAATTAAAAAAAAAAATTGATGCAAAGATTATAAACTTAATTTTAATTAAAATTTCATTATTTTAGAGAAATTAATCCTTAATATTTTTTAAATGGCTTATCTTAAAATTTATGTTGCATAATCTTTAATATCACGTAAATATTTTTTTCAGTGTAAAGACAAACTCTGTGGAATGGGACATGTGTTTTTTTTTAGTGTAGATAACGTCATACAAATCACAAAGAATTCTAATCTGGGGATGGGCTAATACGGGTACTAAATTTAGACATTTAGATATCAGTTTATATGGGCGCTATATGTATGTTAAATACTTATGGACCGATATGGAACAACATACATATTTGTTCTCTGGGTGTATCAAAGTATTCCCGTAAATATTCAGTACGTACGTTTTGACGTTATTCTCGGGGTCATATGATCCGACAGATGATTGGCGAATCGCAATAAAAATTAGAAAAAAAATTAACTCGCTAAATTTGAATTCCCCATCTTACACAACTATACGACATTTTTGAAAAGTATTCAGATGCTACTGTAAAACAATAGTGGGAAACTCACAGCACAATGACTGTAGTAAACTTTTGAAATGATTTACTTCACCCAACCAGGGAGATACATAGTAACTATGGGAATTTTAATATAGCAAATGGAGTTTGACGAGAGAATACCTTATATGATTCACAAATTATTCAAAATAATGGCAATTGCCTGCACAGATATGCTAGTCTGTGTTCTTTTTTTTGGTTTTTTCAATTATGTTCGAAAAATTTACCACAATGGGAGGACCAACGAGTTTACGGTTTGTTGGATTAATTTCTAATTTTTTCTTTACCGTTCCAGATGCTCAAGGGCGGCTACGCTACAGTATGGTGATGACATTTGCTGGCATTCACAATGATCGATCGAGAGCAATGTGGTATTTCATGTGTGTATTCGCTGCCATTGGTGTGATTGTTCCTACTTGCAATGGTCATGGTCGGTTAATTGAGCCTCCAAGTAGGGCATCTGCATGGCGTTACGGTTTCAGTACTCCACCAGATTACAATGATCATGAGCTGTACTGCGGGGGTTTTACGCGCCAATGGAAACGTAACGGTGGTAAATGTGGAGAATGCGGCGATGCGTGGGACATGCCGGAGCCCAGACCCCATGAGCACGGAGGCCAATGGGGACAAGGTGTAATAGTGCGTCGTTATGCACCTGGTTCAGAAATGACTATTCGAGTCGAATTAACTGCAAGTCATATGGGGTAGGTATTACCGGCAAATTGCGAAATCCAAAATTTTCATAGTTTTCTCTTGGTCTTTTCATTTCAGATATTTTGAATTTAGATTGTGCCCCGAAGCCAAGGCCAAACAAGATTGCTTAGATCGCAATGTTTTACCTATATTAACGGGTTCACCTGCACAACCATCGCCTGGAGATTTGGATACGAGATTTTATCCAAGGAACGGAAGTAGAATTTATGAAATAAAGGCTCAACTGCCAGGTAAACTGAAACATAGGCTATTTTAAATATAAACAGCACGCATCAATCGGCAAAAGCGACTAGAGCTATGTTATTGATTCTAGACTCACTTAAACAATAGTCTATTTGGGTACCACAGATAGGACTAAATAATAACTTAAAATAAATTAAATTCAAACAAGTATATACGGCCGTAAGTTCGGCCTAACACTGTAATATATATCACATAGTCCATACGTGGTATATATTAAACTAAACAATGCCGATTAAATACGTATATAATTAAGTTTAAAGTTTCTATAGAAATACAATTTTGACAACATTTTCTATAGAAGTAACATTTTGACAAAATTTTCTATAGAAATAAAATTTTGGAAAAATTTTTCTATGGAAATAAAATTTTCACAAAATTTTCTATAGAAATAAAATGTTGACAAAATTTTCTATAGAAATAACATTTTGACAATGTTTTCTATAAAAATAAAATTTTGGTAGATTATTTTTGGCTCGAGTGGCAACCATGATTATGAACCGATATGGACCAATTTTTTTGTGATTGGGGATCGGCTATATATAACTATAGATCGATATGGACCAATTTTGGCATGGTTATTAGCGGCCTTATACTAACACCACGTTGCAAATTTCAACCGGATCGAATGAATTTTGCTCCTCCAAGAGGCTCCGTAGATCAACGGTTTATATGGGGGCTATCTATAATTATGGACCGATATGGACCAATTCTTGCGTGTTTGTTAGAGACCACATTCTAACACCATATTCCAAATTTCAACCGGATCGGATGAATTTTGCTCCTCAAAGAGGCTCCGGAGGACAAATCTGGGGATCGATTTATATGGGGGCTACATATAATTATGGACCAATATGGACCAATTCTTGCATGGTTGTTAGAGACCATATACTAACACCACGTACCAAATTTCAACCGGATCGGATGAATTTTGCTCCTCTAAGAGGCTCCGGAGGTCAAATCTGGGGATCGGCTTATATGGGGGCTATATATAAATATGGGCCGATTTGGACCAATTTTTACATGGTTGTTAGAGACCGTATACTAACACCATGTACCAAATTTCAGCCGGATCGGATGAAATTTGCTTCTCTTAGAGCAATCGCAAGCCAAATTTAGGGGTCCGTTTATATGGGGGCTATACGTAAAAGTGGACCGATATGGACCAACTTTTGCGTGGTTGTTAGATACCATATACTAATACCATGCACCAAATTTCAGCCGGATCGGATGAAATTTGCTTCTCTTAGAGCAATCGCACACCAAATTTGGGGGTCCGTTTATATGGGGGCTATACGTAAAAGTTGACCGATATGAACCAATTTTTGCATGGTTGTTAGAAACCATATACTAACACCATGCACCAAATTTCAGCCGGATCGGATGAAATTTGCTTCTCTTAGAGCAATCGCAAGCCAAATTTGGGGGTCCGTTTATATGGGGGCTATATGTAAAAGTGGACCGATAGGGCCCATTTGCAATACCATCCGACCTACATCAATAACAACTATTTGTACCAAGTTTCAAGTCGATAGCTTGTTTCGTTCGGAAGTTAGCGTGATTTCAACAGACGGACGGACGGACGGACATGCTCAGATCGACTCAGAATTTCACCACGACCCAGAATATATATACTTTATGGGGTCTTGGAGCAATATTTCGATGTGTTACAAACGGAATGACAAAGTTAATATACCACCATCCTATGGTGGTGGGTATAAAAAGGATAAAAAATAAAAATATAAGGATATCTCAAAAACAACAACTACACCCAGAGAAGGAATATGATCATCTCAAACATGTTTTAAGAGCAAAATGTTATTTTTGGGTGGTGACCATGTAACATGGTTTTCGCAACCACGTTATTTTCTCGGAAATCATGTATTTCGGCAAGCAGGTTATATCTGACGAGAAAATAACATTTTAGTGACAAACATGTTACATGGTCACCATACAAAAATAACATTTTGCTCTTGAAACATGTTTGAGGTGATCATATTCCTTCTCTGCGTGTAAAAAAGTTCAACCTTTATTTCCGAATTCAGCAGATGACAATACATAAAAAGTCACCCTCATCAAATGCAAAGACACTAAACTTGAGGAAGATAGGAAATTGGCTTGCGTCATACCAAATGTTGCATTTACCATGTTAGTTCCATACATGTTTGTAATTTTTTATTTGTTTTTCTTTTTTATTTTTTTTAATGAAAAACCTAATTTTCTTAATGAAACAATGTTAAATTTTAGGCAACAACAAAAAAAAATTACATTTTCCCGTTTAAGGAAATTTATTTCGTGCACTTAATTTCTTTTTATTTGCATTTTAATGCTATGTCAATACTTGTCGTATACGCGTTTGGTTCGAGTATGAAACTAACACGGTAAATGGTTTGATCTCCTCAGTAGCCAATTTCCTATCTTCCTAGAGTTTATTGTCTTTGATCAAATGTACATGAAAAAATATATTTTGTAAAGTACTGTTTTTAAGCAATTTAATTGAGTTTAATATATTCTGTTATTTTAATTCAAAAAAAAAAAAAAAAAACATTTAACAACATTTTTTAAAGACAATTTAATTGTATTTTAGTAAATTAAAATTTCGTATTTTGAAGAAAAAATTTGAGTTAGAAATTTCAAAAATGACTCTAGCGCCAACTGAAGGTTCATGAGTAAATTTTGGTAAAATTTACAATTTTTTGGAAAATTTTACTTGTTTGTGTGAGTGTACCGTAGATGATCTAAAAAAGAAAGTAGATTATACACAAATGAAGCATAAATATTTACTAAATTTGTATCAGAGAATGAAGCCGCCGAGTCGCGCCGCCGATTTTAGTTGCCGCCGACCAGTTTCTTCCAGCCGAAGCCGCCGCCGAATATATCGACTCATCTCGACTCATAATTAGCCGCCAAGTAATCAAAAATATTGATTTAAATCAGAAAAATTTATTAATAATTGTATTTTTTGTTAAAATGTTTAACTTTCAACCCAAAATCCATCAGTATCATGTTTCTATAATAGCTTTGCAACCATTTAGCTCAGAAAATGTAAATGAAATGAAAATTTGATTGTAAGTTTGGTTGTACAACTAATCTCATTACCATTCGGATTACCTCAAATCGATTTTATAATGGATAATTGTCCGCCGCCGAATAGACGAATTTATATCGGCTTAGCCATCAAGCCGCCGCCGCCGGAGGCAAAAAATTAGTGTCAGCCGCCGCCGGCAAAAATGGGTCGGCTTCATTCTCTGATTCGTATTTACTAAAAATGGTTGACATTTTTTTAAAATTTGTAAATTTTACCAAAAAATACGTCCATCAAGAACTTCGTATTGCGCTAAAGCCATTTTTGCAATTTCTAAATTCAACTAAAATACAATTAATTTGCTTTTAAAAAATGTTGTGGATTGTTTTTTTTTATTAAAATAACAAAATATATTAAACTCAATTAAGTGTGCAAATTAACCATAGCGATAGGCGAACACTTGTTTACGTGTAATTCTTATGGAAAGCTCAAAACCCGCGACGGAATGCTGTGACGGCTTGCGGCGTGACGCCAAATTAAAACCTATTCTAATTCCTTGGCGGAAAATGATATAGTGTTGCCATCACTTATCAATTTTTTGAACTCATCACTATGTATTGTTGTTGCTTGGCCACGTGGAAATTCTTTTTTCTTGAAATGACTCAACAAATAGTAAAACTCAAAAAATAGTAAAACATTACATGGTTTTATTCAACTCCTTTATTAAATATTGATAAATCATGCTATATTGAGCATCAAAAACACTCGGACACAAGAAAAGAGGAAATTTTTGCCGACAATTGTATTTTTCGTCGCAGCAAAAATGTTTCGCCTACCGCCTATCACTATGGTTATATTTACACACTAACCCCTATATTCATAAAAGTTAATGTACACTTTAAACCTACTATTACCATACAAATTCCTTCGATAAAGTGTCAGTAAATTATTATGAGTATAAATTGTTTAATAATTAGAGGACTGATTTAGCTAAGTCCATATAGAAGATGATGCATGTGTAAATTTCCATTTCATTTCTTTACTGTGCGTTTCTGATTCATTCTAAATTTCTATTTTTAGAAATGACATGTAATCAGTGTGTTCTGCAATGGCGTTATGTTGCTGGCAACAATTGGGGTATTTGTCCTGATGGAAATGGAGCCGTCGGCTGCGGAGAACAAGAAGAATTTAGATCATGTGCTGACATATCACTTGGCGAAGGCAAGCAAACTCCTATGCGTCCTGTACGACCCAGTATACGACCAACACACCGGCCTTCAGTTACTGAATCCACTGCCACTCAGTCGACACCACACGATACATCCGAACCCTTCAATTATGTCCCTCTATTGGTTGTTCTCATTATTATTCTTATGGCATTGGCCTTATTTGTACTATTGTGGCATATGAATCGGCGCAACAGTCCAATTATTGCCAAATGTAGAGACTATTTTGCACAACGGCTATGCAAGAAAAACTCGCCCATCGTGACACCATCTAAAACTACAGCTCTTCCAGCTATTATATCCTATCCAATTGGAAGTTCGCTTAAAACGAGTCAAGAAAGTCAAATGTCTAGGGATTCGATGCCAGCCCCGGTACCTCCACCTAGGACAAAGCGCAACCGAACTCTCTCACTCGGCGAATCAAGTGCTGCCTAAAATTATTATTATTTAAATATCTACGTTTTGCTGGCACTGTCACTTTAATTCCCATGAATGCTATGACGAAAATCAATGTTTATCAATTGATACCTATGGAAATACAGAATACGTGACATTCAACAATCTTAAGGCGTCATAATGCAAATCACTGCAATTTAATTTTCTATATAAATATTTATACTTGACTCGCCAATTTGAGTCGAACAAAGAAATAAAAGTCTGCTAGATGATGACAATTTAGGCTAAGTTTAAAATTCATTGCAATGGCGGTGAATTTTGTTATTTTTCTATTTATAATCTTGTATATAAGTTTGTGATAAAATATAAAGAAATATTTCACTTATTCGCCGGATTGTTTAATTCATTAAGTGGAGATTGCAGACAAAGCTACAACTTTTTATACCTAATAATGACGTTGAAGAATCTCGGTATACTTTTGGATATCCATGGCGTTTGAAAAGGCACTTGGTTCGCGTGGATTTGTCAAGTGATCGAGTAAGACATTTTCTGACCCTTTGAACTAAAAATAATAGAAGAGAAAGTTGAATGACGTAAAAGCAAATGTTGCATTTACTGCGTTGGATAGAAATACGCTGATATACACTTTAAATTAGACTTAGTTCAAAGACATACGATTTTAACAGAGAGGTGCAAATTTCAAAAAACCGTATACTAAATTTAATGAAAATATTTTTTAAAGCAAAGATTTTGAACATTCTTTTAATTCAAATTTCTTTATTTTAATGATCCTTATATATATCCTTAATATTGTGTAAATATTATATTGACGTTACATAATATTTCATATTATGACGCGTTTTTTAGTGTAATTTGTGGAATAAAAAATTGAAAATGATGATTTTGTTGTCTCATCACACATAAAATTGTTGTCAGTATTAGATACATAATGTTCGACAATAACATGATTGCGACAAACATGTTACATGTTCACCGTCCAAAAATAACATTTTGCTCTCAAAAAAGTAGTGAAAATGATCTTTTTGGATCCGGAAGTGGTGCGAAATTGGCGCAGAAGCGATGAATTTAACACGGGCTTATGATAGAACGGATGTCCACCATTTCAACAGTCGTTACACTGAATATTCATCACTTCTTTAGATGTGATGCGAATTCAGTGTTTTGGATGTGAATTAGAAAATTTTGTGGTATTTTGACAAATAAATAATTATTATAATTTTTTATGCTTTTTAATGCAATCTAACGCTTGTCTGAAACCCTTGACCTCAAATATTTTCAAAATTTAGTAATTTTTCTAGAATGAAAAAGCGAGTTATAAAAAATTTAATTAAAATAACTTCCTGAGTAGTTAAAATAAAGAACATCTCTGGAACGACATTTTTGGAAGGAAAGACATTTTTAAAATTGTGCCTTTAAGAAGTACTTCTAATTTTTTTTTTGCTGGGCATATAATAGGTTTGGGCTCAATATGCTTCCAAACATATAATATGTTCATATAAAACAAATGTATTAATGTTTCGGCAGTAACCAATAATATGTGCTTCCTGCAAAATATATTTGGAACATATGTTAGATAAGCGATTTTTTTGAGGGTGCATCGATAACAACTACTTGTGCCAAGTTTCCAGTCGACAGCTCGTTCGGAAGTTAGCGTCTGTCTCTTCTGCAAAAATCTATGGAAATCATTGTTTGATGAAGAATGTTTTCTAGAATAATGAACATAATTCTTTCGGTGTATGCCACCACTTTTGTTTTTGTACCCTCTGCCATAAGTCCATTATATATAGACCCATTTAAACACAAAAATTGAAACACGGAAAAAATTGAAACGAAAATTATTGTTTGAGTGAAAAACTCACTAAAATAGCCAAGCCGTGACGGGCTAAAAGAAAACAGACTACTCCTTTATCCAGGATATGTCAAAAAATGTGCAACAATAAAAAAAAAAAACAAGTGAAATCTTAGAGTTTTAATCTGTGAAGAGCTAAAATAGCAAAATATAGTTTGTGCTGTGATTATTTATGACACTTTAACCAGAGGGAATAAAAAGACAGGAGAACGAAACTGTGAAGCGAAACTGCGTCAGTAGGTGGCAGTCATGAGGAAAATTTCTCTAATATCATGTAGTTTTTGTCGGCACTTCTCTCAAATATCATACAGTTTGCATCGGCGTCACCCAGTTCAGTTCTCTGCCGACTTTACGAAACGTAAAGAAAATAGGATTTAAAACCTACTTTGTTGTAACAAATTTTCTTTTTTTATAAATGTTTTCATTCCATTAAATTACTTGGCAGACAATTTAAATTATAACTGCCGATGCCTTTATAAACAATTTGCCAAAACAGCGCTTAGACCGCAACGTCGGTAATACCAAAGCTGTGGGCATTGTGCGACATCTATACGGTTGACATTTGTTGTTTTTGTAGAAGAGAAATTTTCGTCCTCTTGTGTTTTTATTCTCTCTGTTTGCACTGATATGTTCTGGAAGCAGTGTTGCCAGCATTGGGGGTTTTTCCCCAAATCGGGGATATTTTTTCGTGGATGGGGACAACATTTTTGAGTTGGGGACTTGGGGATTTGTTGGGGAATTTCCACAAATATGGGAATTTTTGTGGGGAATTCTGGTCAGTATAACAAATCAGGTTTTGAGTTTATATGAAATTCTTTACTTCTACATGCTTAAAAAGGGGCTTAAAGAACTACAGAGAATCTTAAAAAAAAATTCTATTCCACACTAATAGAAAAAGTTTCGTTATATTAACGAAATGTGTCGTTAAAAGTCAGCCAGTGAAATAAATTCGTTAATGCAATGAATGTTTTCGTTAATATAACGATTTTTCTGTCAATCAACGCAACGTTTCGTACTATTAACGAATATTTTCATTGCATTAATGAAAATGTTTCGTCATATCAATGAAAATTTTTCGTTGGTTGGCTTTTAATAAAATTTTCTTTGTGTGCAAGAGTTACTTTACAATTTACTTTGTTTCTAAGAAATTGTGTACTATTGTGAAATTGTTTCATACGGACTTGGCTCGAAGTGTTGGCCCCTCAACTGCATACATCGCTGATTTGGAAAATATATATCAAACATATACACTGGTAGAAAAATGTTTCGTACTATTAACGAACGGGCTTCGTTGATAATTTTTCGTTAATATTACGCAATTTTTCGTTATAAGAACGAAAGTTAGTACAACGAAATCAATCGTTAAAAGACAATTTTGTGTTTTGGCTTTTCGTTATATTAATGAAACACGTTTCGTTAATATTACGAATATTAACTTTGTAATTTTATCAAGAATTTCAATAAACAAATTCTCTAAGATGGAATTATTATAATCATTTGCACATAGAGAGTAAATTTTGGAAACTTTTAGCCCTTAAAATAGTCGTTTTATATACTCCGAAACTGGAATTGAAAATTTCATTTATAAAACGAAAGCGATCGTTAATATAACGATATGGATCGTTAAAAAATAAATTTTAAATTGTTATATTTCGTTATATTAATGAAATATGTTCATTAATAATACGAATGGGAGTTTGAGTATTTCTGCCTCTCCTTACTCTCTCTATCTCTCTCTCTAAAACGTCTCTCCATACTCTCTCTAATACGTCTGTAGCGTCTATGTAATTTGTACATACACATGTAAGCATGGCAATAAGCACATGTTTGCGTGTGCGTCTTGGAAAACAAACGGTAAAAAGTTCAACAGAAAACTTGTCTGATGGGCAAACCTTAACAACATTTACGTTCTTTTCGCTGAAGAGTGCACAGGCTCATTACAGTTTCGTTGTGAATAAAAAACCTAGATTGTGGGTGAGTTAAATTGGTGTTTTTTGTATATTCGCAAGAAATTTAGTATACATTTTTAATCTTTAGTGAAAATGCCCCGGGGAAGTGAACTTTCAGATGAAGAAGGCGGAACAATTACCGCAATGAACCTTGGTTGGATAAATGGACACGGCGATACGATTATCATTTTTTTGTCTTAGAAATAAGAGTTTTTTTTTCTTAAGTGAAAGTCACAATATATGATTATTAAATTACTTAATTTATCAATAAATATTATTTCCTACTATATATAAATCATATTTCAAATATATTAACAAAAATAATACACTACCAATAACTACACTCAAATGCAATACTTGGTTGGGTTTCATTAATATAACGTTTGTGTTCATTTATACAACGTTCGCCTTTCATTCATACAATGAATGATTTTCATTCATACAACGTATAAGCTGCATCCATACAATGAATAAATTTCATTCATACAACGAATAATATTCGTTAATACTACGAAATGTATTCCATAAAAGGTTTCGTAAATATAACGTAAAATTACGTTGTTATAACGAAGTGCTACGTTGGCTGACTTTTAATGAAGAATTTCGTTAATACAACGTAGAAATTCATCGTATTAACGAAACTTTTTCTACCAGTGTATATAATAGAGTTCATATCGCGTCAACAACACCCAATTTTATTTCTTGGCTATTCAGAACTAAGTTTTGATTCATAACTATGCATGTTGACCCAACTTCTATTTTTATTTCTCGAGCATTTAGAAGATTATTTGCATAAGACACAAATTCGATGACTCTTTATACCAATAATTAATTCTGATGAGGGATTGTATATTTTTACAATTTTTAGATTATGACGGATTTTTCACAGCAGAGCCTATTCCTTTTTTCAAAAAACTTGCCAAAAACTGTATTGGGGATTTTAAGTTAAATTGGGGATTTTTGGGGATGGAAGCGTCTTATTTTGGGGACAAGAGTCCGAAAAATACTGGCAACACTGCTGGATAGAACACCAGTGCAATGATGTTCTGAATTAACAACACTTCAATTACTACGAGTATCCTGATTTGATTTTAGTAAATCAATAAATGGATATGCTTGCAAAGTCACAAATCGACATAAGACGGAATGTGTGTTTGCATTGAAAACGGAGGGTTCGTACTTCAGCTTCCCGCCCGAACAGAAGGGGATATTATATAATACGATGAAATCGAATATATGTTTCTAAATTCTTTTTATATTACAGCAAGTGTAGACGAAACAAATCATATGGAAATGAGGAATATATGGGAAACCCAATTCCAGCAGGTCGTGGAGATAATTAGAAAACAGTTTTGTTTTTGTGGTATAATTGTCTATACAATTGTTTTCTTTTCTGTTAAATACGTCTTTTATCATAAATTTTCGTATGTCATTTGGTTGGTAGCCTATGTACACTGGTAGAAAACGTTTCGTTAATACGATGAATTTCTACGTTGTATTAATGAAATTCTTCATTAAAAGTCAGCCAACGTAGCATTTCGTTATAACAACGTAATTTTACGTTATATTTACGAAACCCTTTATGGAATACATTTCGTAGTATTAACGAATAATTACGTTGCTATTACGTAGCCTTATTATTCGTTGTATAAATGAAATTTATTCATTGTATGGATGCAGCTTATAAGTTTTATGAATGAAAATCATTCAATGTATGAACCCAGTTTTTTCATTATATGAATGAAAGGCGGACGTTGTATAAATGAACACAAACGTTATATTAATGAAACCCAACCAATTATTGCATTTGAGTGTAGTCATTGGTAGTGTATTATTATACCCTCCACCATAGGATGGGGGTATATTAACTTTGTCATTCCGTTTGTAACACATCGAAATATTGCTCTAAGACCCCATAAAGTATATATACTCTGGGTCGTGGTGAAATTCTGAGTCGATCTGAGCATGTCCGTCCACACAAAGAAAATTTCATTAAAAGTCAGCCAACGAAAAATTTTCATTGATATAACGAAACATTTTCATTAATACAATGAAAATATTCGTTAATAGTACGAAACGTTACGTTGATTGACAGAAAATTCGTTATATTAACGAAAAAATTCGTTGTATTAACGAATTTGTTTCATTGGCTGACTTTTAACGACACATTTCGTTAATATAACGAAACTTTTTCTACTAGTGTCCGTCCGTCCGTCTGTTGAAATCACGCTAACTTCCGAACGAAACAAGCTATTGCCTTGAAACTTGGCACAAGTAGTTGTTATTGATGTAGGTCAGATGGTATTGCACATGGGCTGTATCGGTCCACTTTTACGTATAGCCCCCATACAAACGGACCCTCAAATTTGGCTTGCGATTGCTCTAAGAGAAGCAAATTTCATTCGATCCGGCTGAAATTTTGTACATGATGTTAGTATATGGTCTCTAACAACCATGCAAAAATTGGTCCACATCGGTCCATAATTATATAGCCCCCATATAAACCGATCCCCCGATTTGGCTTGCGAGGCCACTAAAAGAAGCAAATTTCAGCCGGATCGGATGAAAGAGACCATATACTACATGGTGTTAGTATATGGTCTCTAACAACCACGCAAAAATTGGTCCACATCGGTCCATAATTATATATAGCCCCCATATAAACCGATCCCCCAATTTGGCTTGCGGAGCCTCTAAGAGAAGCAAATTTCATCTGATCCGGCTGAAATTTGGTACATGGTTTAGTATATGGTCTCTAACAACTATGTAAAAATTGGTCCACATCGGTCCATAATTATATATAGCCCCCATATAAACCGATCACCAGATTTGACCTCCGGAGCCTCGTGGAAGACCAAAATTCATCCGATTCAGTTGAAATTTGGTACGTGGTGTTAATATATGGCCTTAAACACCCATGCAAAAATTGGTCGAAATCGGTCAATAATTAGATATAGGCCCCATATAAACCGATCTCCAGATTTGACTTCCGTAGCCCCTTGGAATAGCAAAATTCATCCGATTCGGTTGAAATTTGGTACGTGATGTAAGTATATGGTATCCAACAACCATGCAGGAATTGGTTCATGTCAGTCCATAATTATATATAGCCCCCATATAAACCGATCCCCAGACTTGACCTCTTGTGCCTTTTGGAGAAGCAAAATTCATCCGATCTGGTTGAAATTCGGTACGTGGTGGTAGTATATGATATTTAACAACCATGCCAAAAGTGGTCCAAATCAGTCCATAATCATATATAGCCCCCATATAAACCGATCCCGAGATTTGGTTTTGGAGCCTCTTGGAGGAGCAAATTTCATCCGAGTCAGTTGAAATTTGGTACATTGTGCTAGTATATGGGCGTTAACAACCATGCCTAACTAGGTCCTTATCGGTCTATAGTTATATATAGCCCTCAGATAAATCGATCCCCAATCACACAAAAAGTGGTCCATGTCAAGTTAGTAATTCTATATAGCCCCCATATAAGCGACCCTCATATTTCAATTCTGGCTCTCTACGTACCGTGCAAAATTCCATATCGATTCGTAATTATTGCAGACTTACCTACACATACCTTTTTTGTCTAATATATACCACGTATGGATTAACTCACAATTTAGAAAACGATGTTAAGAAGTTTTAAGATACCACAACCAAGTAATTCGATTGTGGATGACAGTCTTTCGTAGAAGTTTCTACGCAATCCATGGTGGAGGATATATAATATTCGGCCTGGCCGAACTTACGGCCGTATACACTTGTTTTTTGTTAAGATCTTTGAAATATAATTTATATACAGTAGGAAATAATATTTACTGATAAATTAAGTAATTTAATAATCATATATTGTGACTTACTTTTGAGAGATTTATATGTTAGCGAGTTATGTCTTTAAATCTAGGCTTTATAAAATTAATTAATTCTTTTTGCAAAAATACGTTTTTAGTATATATTATGTAAAAATATATATTTTTCAATGCCGAAAATTATGTATACTTCATTTATAATATTAAACATTTCATTAATATTATGTATACATTCGTAAACAATGAAAACCTACACTATTCATAAAATAAACGAATTTATTTTTTTGTGTAAGTTCGCTAAAAGATTTAGAGGTTTCTTGCGTTATTGATCTGCGCCATGTAGATTTAGGGCGTCCTCTTCTTCTTCCCTGGAATTTCACTCCAGTGCAGCATGAGTTACATCGCTAGCGTTGAAAATTCTGATTTTGCTGGCCTGTTTAATATTCTTACTGCTACACACAGGGCTCAAGCGAGCAATGGAAAATTTAGCTTATCAAACCTAACCTAACGCATACACAAAAAAAAATCATTAAAATTGAGTTAACGAAAAATTTTCATTGATATAACTAAGTATTTTTATTAATACAATGAAAATATCCGTTAATAGTACGAAATGTTACGTTGGTTAACAGAAAATTCGTTATAATGACCAAAAATTTGGTTGTATTAAAGGATTTGTCTCTTTGGCTGACTTTTAAAGACACATTTCGTTAATATAACGAAACTTTTTCTATTAGTGTATAAGAAAGTCAGACAATCCGGTAATTTTGTGTTTCTTATATGCATTTTTTTCTTTTAAACAATTATTGCATGTAAGAAAACAATTTGTTGTATATATACATACTTGATTTTACATCTACACAATTAGTAGGCCACTAATATACTTAAAAACAGAAAAATTCATGGAACTGTGGAAAATTTATTTAGTTAAATAAAATTTAACTACAAACATATAACTTTATTTGCAATGAAAATAAGTTCAAATTAGCGTTAGTTTAAGAACGGACCTTTTTCTGTGTGATACACCTGATGTCCTTGGAATCCCAGCAAAAAAGAGCTTACAAAAATGTAGTTTGGATCCACAATTTTCGATGTAATGCAAACTTTCCGGATGTAATGCAAACTTGGATCATCTCCAATAAATTTTACATTGGCTTGTTATAGGACGGAAGTACTCAATTTTTGGATCCTTTGCATTATTTTAGAGGTTGTGCCTTGGAAGTTCATTTGGATAAAGAAATTTAAAAAACTAAAAAAACATTTATTTTCCTATTTAACTGTTTATTTTTATCAGTAAGTTTTGTTACACTTTTATTTTCTTATTACTTAATTTTTATACCCTCCATCATAGGATGGGGGTATATTAACTTTGTCATTCCGTTTGTAACACATCGAAATATATTCTGGGTCGTGGTGAAATTCTGAGTCGATCTAAGCATGTCCGTCCGTCCGTCTGTTGAAATCACGCTAACTTCCGAACGAAACAAGCTGTCGACTTGAAACTTGGCACAAGTAGTTGTTATCGATGTAGGTCGGATGGTATTGAAAATGGGCCATATCGGTCCACTTTTACGTATAGCCCCCATATAAAGGGACCCTCAGATTTGGCTTGTGGAGCCTCTTACAGAAGCATATTTCATCCGATCCGGCTGAAATTTGGCATATGGTGTTGGTATAAGGTCTCTAACAACCATGCAAAAATTGGTCCACATCGGTCCATAATTATATATAGCCTCCATATAAACCGATCCCCAGATTTGGCTTGCGGAGCCTAAAAGAGAAGCAAATTTCATCCGATCCGGCTGAAATTTGGTACATGGTGTTGGTATATGGTCTCTAACAACCTTGCAAAAATTGGTTCACATCGGTACATAATTATATATAGCCCCCATATAAACCGAAAATTTTATTTCTATAGAAAATTTTGTCAAAATTTTATTTCTATAGAAAATTTTGTCAAAATTTTATTTCGAGAGAAAATTTTGTTAAAATTTTATTCGGTTCATAATAAAATTTTCATCATTGTCAAAATTTTATTTCTAGAAAAAAGAAAATTTTGTCAAAATTTTATGTTTACTTTGTCAAACTGAATTATATACGTATTGGATCGATCTTTTTTGATTTAATATATGCCACGTATGGACTTACATACAATTTAGAAGATGGTGTTAGGAGGTTTTAAGATACCTTGCCATCGGCAAGCGTTACCGCAACTTAAGTAATTCGATTGTAGATGGCAGTCTTTAGATGAACTTTCTACGCAATCCACACACAAAGAAAATTTCATTAAAACTCAGCCAACGAAAAATTTTCATTGATATAACGAAACGTTTTCATTAATACAATGAAAATATTCGTTAATAGTACGAAACGTTACGTTAATTAATAGAAAATTCGTTATAATAACGAAATATTTCGTTGTATTAACGAATTTGTTTCATTGGCTGACTTTTAACGACACATTTCGTTAATATAACGAAACTTTTCCTATTAGTGCATGATGGAGGGTACATAAGCTTCGGCCTGGCCGAACTTACGGCCGTATATACTTGTTACAAATTGAAAAACTTCTTCCTTTCCACCGGGGGTTGAACATGCATCTGTTGGCACAATAACAGTACGACTTATTACCACACTCAGCCACCACCGCCATTCATTAACCTAATAAGACACCACGGCATGACATTCTAACTGCTTCCTGAGATGTTCTTTATTATTATGAAAAAAAAAAAAACAAGTAAGTAAAGTAGAAAGTCGGGCGGGGACGATTATATCATACCCTAAACCACCCTTACTGAATTAGTAATCATAAACATTTGTGGGGTAACATTGATATAGGTCTGGGAGATAAACCGCAGTTGCATATTTAAGAAAATTAAGGGGTACATGTTTATGGGTGCTTTGTCTCAATCCGACTATAGCTCATAGTCAATGTTGCCAGGGAAAATGTTCGGTTTACCCTACAAGGACAATAAAAGTTCCCTACTTACCCATACAATTTTCCCTACAATATTTTTCGTTAAATTTAAAAAATTTTACAAAACAAAAATGGTTCTAAGTACTTTATTATCTTAAAACATCAATATGCATCTTAAAACATGAATCTGTACAATTCTACCCAAAATAGTAATTTTTCCTTTTTTTTTATTAAATCTCTATAAAAATAAAATTTTGGAAAAGTTTCTATAAACAAATTTTTGTGAGAAATTTTTCTATAGAAATAAAATTTCGACAATAAATTCTATAGAAATAAAATTTTGAGAAAAAATTCCATAGAAATAAAATTTTGAGAAAATTTTTTATAGAAATAATGTTTTGAAAAAAATTGCTATAGAAATAAAATTTTGACAAAATTTTCTATACAAATAAAATATTTACAAAATTTTCTACAGGAATAAAGTTTTGACAAAAATTTCTATAGAAATATTTGTTTGGGAGATTTGTGGTAATCCTCAAATTTTGTTAGATTTTTTTTTGCACGAGTGGTAACTGTTGTTACCACACATTGTTAAAGATCAAGCCTTGCCGGCTTCTATTTTCCTCCTCTAGAGCCACCAAAATGTAAAAATTATTACAAATTGTGTTGAGTGAAAATGTCCCTACATTGTGGCCCTACGTCCCTACAAGACGCTAAATATTAGAAAAACCCTACATATAGGGAATTTCCCCTACTTCTAGCAACACTGGCAATAGTTGATATTGCACCTACGGAGTTAGTATGCCACTAATATTGAGCCTATTATTAAAAAAGAGAAAATCGTTCAATTAGGGTGGGTGATAAATCCAAATTTGTAAAAATCGAGCAATATTCTTATGTAAGAGCTACAAGTACGTATAAAAACGATCATAAAATACATCAAAATTTTAAATTTGAGTAACAGTGGTTAATAAATAAGAGTATTATGGCCAAATTTGCGAAAATCGAGCGATGCATATATATGGAAGCTATATGTAAATCTGAACCAATTTGCATTATATTTTGCGGGTTTGATTAATACCACAAAAGGTTACCTTGTGCAAAATTTGAGTAAGATCAGTTAAGAAATGAGGCCTCTATGGTCAAAAATAAGGTTATTAGGGGCGAATTTTTCTACATCTGAACCTATTTCGATGAAATTTTGCACATACCGTTAGTACTATAGGGGGCTGGATCTAGCCAACTTTGAGTAAGATCGGTTAATAAATAAGGGTTCTATGGCCAAATTTGGGAAAATCGGGCTATACATATATATGGGAGCTATATCTAAATCTGAACCGATTTCGATGATTTTTTGCACATATAGTTAGTGCTATGGAAGATTACATTTAGCCAACTTTGAGTAAGATCGGTTGATAAAATAAGGTTTTGTGGCCAAATTTGGGGAAATCGGGCGATACATATATATAAGAGCTATATCTAAATCTGAACCGATTTGGATGAAATTTTGCAGACTTGAAGGACGATGAAAAAGATTACCTTTTGCCAAATTTGGTGACGATCCATTTGAAAACAAGTAAGGAAAGTCTAAAGTCGGGCGGGGCCGACTATATTATACCCTGCACCACTTTATAGATCTAAATTTTTGATAGTATGTATATCACATCCGTCAAATGTGTTGGGTGCTATATATAAAGGTTTGTCCCAAATACATACATTTAAATATCACCCGATTTTGACAGAATTTGATAGACTTTTACAAAATCTATAGACTCAAAATTTAAGTCGGCTAATGAACTAGGGTGGAACACAATGTTAGTAAAAAACAAGTAAGGAAAGTCTAAAGTCGGGCGGGGCCGACTATATTATACCCTGCACCACTTTATAGATCTAAATTTTCGATAGTATGTATATCACATCCGTCAAATGTGTTGGGTGCTATATATAAAGGTTTGTCCCAAATACATACATTTAAATATCACTCGATTTTGACAGAATTTGATAGACTTTTACAAAATCTATAGACTCAAAATTTAAGTCGGCTAATGAACTAGGGTGGAACACAATGTTAGTAAAAAATATGGGAAACATTTAAATCTGAAGCAATCTTAAGGAAACTACGCAAAAGTTTATTTATGATTTATCGCTCGATATATATGTATTAGAAGTTTAAGAAAATTAGAGTCATTTTTTCGACTATTCTACTAAGCAGTGGCGATTTTACAAGGAAAATGTTGGTATTTTGACCATTTTTGTCGAAATCAGAAAAACATATATATGGGAGCTATATCTAAATCTGAACCGATTTCAACCAAATTTGGCACGCATAGCAACAATGCTAATTCTACTCCCTGTGCAAAATTCCAACTAAATCGGAGCAAAAAATTAGCCTCTGTGGTCATATGAGTGTAAATCGGGCGAAAGCTATATATGGGAGCTATATCTAAATCTGAACCGATTTCAACCAAATTTGGCACGCATAGCTACAATGCTCATTCTACTCCCTGTGCAAAATTTCAATTAAATCGGAGTAAACGATTGGCCTCTGTGGTCATATGAGTGTAAATCGGGCGAAAGCTATATATGGGAGCTATATCTAAATCTGAACCGATTTCCACCAAATTTGACACGAATAGGTATAATGCTAATTCTACTCCCTGTGCAAAATTTCAACTAAATCGGAGCAAAAAATTGGCCTCTGTGGACAAAGGAGTGTAAATCGGGCGAAAGCTATATATGGGAGCTATATCTAAATCTGAACCGATTTGGATGATATTTTGCAAGTTTTTCGAGACTCATAAAATACATCAACAGACAGACAGACAGACAGACGGACAGACAGACAGACAGACAGACAGACGGACATCGCTAAATCGACTCAGAATTTAATTCTAAGACGATCGGTATACTAAACGATGGGTCTCAGACTTTTCCTTCTTGGCGTTACATACAAATGCACAAACTTATTATACCCTGTACCACAGTAGTGGTGAAGGTCCATATATAGTTATATATATTGGTCCATATATAGTTATATATAGCCGATCTACAATCACACCAAAATTGGTCCATATCGGTTCATAATCATGGTAGCCACTCGAGCTAAAAATAATCTACCAAAATTTTATTTCTATAGAAAATTTTGTCAAAATTTTATTTCTATAGAAAATTTAGTTAACATTTCATATCTATAGAAAATTTTGTCAAAACTTTATTTCTATAGAAAATTTGTCATAATTTTATTTCTATAGAAAATTTTGTTAAAATTTTATTTCTATAGAAAATGTTGTCAAACTGAATTATATACGTATTTAATCGATCTTTTTTGATTTAATATATACCACGTATGGACTTACATACAATTTAGAAGACGGTGTTAGGAGGTTTTAAGATACCTTGCCATCGGCAAGCATTACCGCAACTTAAGTAATTCGATTGTGGACGGCAGTGTTTAGAAGAAGTTTCTACGCAATCCATGGTGGAGGGTACATAAGCTTCGGCCTGGCCGAACTTACGGTCGTATATACTTGTTTTTATTTTGTTTTTCGTCATAGATTTTTGCATAAATTAAACATCAACAAAAAATTTAAAATTATCGTAATTTGCAAAACCTTCTCAAAAGAAATTCCGTGGAAGTGAAAAAGTCAAACGGCACAGGTTCAAATCCCAGCGGGGATTTTTTTTTTTATTTTTACTTTTTTGGGATTTCTATTCTTTAATTGTCCAAAACATGTCTTCAAGAACATGTCAAATATTTTTAACTTAAAACTAATTCGTACTAAGACTTGTACAAAAGGACTGCACCGGAAGTGGAAAAACTTGATGGAGGATTCCGGGATGCGCTTTAAAAATCGAAAATTATGTACCTGATTTCGGCGACCATGTATATGTTTGTCGAGAAAACAACATTTTTGCGACAAAAATATTTCATGTTCACCGCTAAAAATGACATATTGCTCTTGAAACATGTTTGGAGTGATCATGTTACTTGTCGCCTAGCAATTTGTATTATAAATACAAAGAGAGAGATTATAAAACTAACTCTGTAAAACCAAAATGCACCCGTGCGCTAGACTTGACATAGACATGTCGTAATATTGAATTTATACCTAAAGGATTACTGGCTGAAAGTGATCGATGTCGATTTTGTACAGGCCTTCCACCGTGACTCTCCATCTTCGCATGTACACCGCAATGACATAATGTGGCAATTGAAACCACTGTTAAGACAATTGGAACTTTGCTCTGGGGTCATTTAACTTTTAATTACTGCCTAATTTATACGAATTATCGATAATTTCCCTACGAAATTTATACAATCTACAATGTTTAAGGAAACTCGACAAAATTTTACTAATTTCCGAATTTCAAATAAGCTTGTGCAAGATTATAAATGTGTCCACGCAACGTTATTGAAATCAGTTTCAGTATCGTGGGCAATTCGTTCGCATAATTTGGATTACGCGTCAATATCAGCTCGGTCCATTGAAAGTATAATTACGAACTGAAACTAATCTAAGAAAGTTTCTTCAAGAACATGTCAAATATTAAGAAAATCGAAAATGAAATCATTTCATCGCCTAAGATTGAAAATAAAGCAAAACTGTTGCGTATATTCCCTGAATCGGCAGATGATGACATAGTGATATCCGGTATGGCTGGGAAGTTTCCCAATTGCCATAACATCGCTGAATATGAGCAAAATCTCTATAACAAGGTGTGTTTAGGAATCTCCAAGTGATTTGGAATTTCTATTTAGTTGAAATCTTTAAAAACTACAAAAAAACTTAAGCGCAGTGATTTTAAAATGCACGTAATTCTTCGATCAATAATTTTATGTGAACATTTAATGCAAAACAAAAAAAAAATATAGTAATGCTGGGTATTCAGTGCTAGCAATCAGAACAATTAAAAAAGTGTGTACTGAAAAATGTTAAACTGGATTGTTTCCTCAAAATAATAAATCATCCTTATTTTGATGCCAATAATTGAGTCGAAAGTCAATTTCAGAAAAACTGCAACTAATGTAGTATCGTTCTTTGACTCACGCTATCGCATTCTATTCGCATCTATTCTTATGGAATGTCATTATCCAAGCAGAAAAAGTGTAGCCAAAAAAGCAATGAAAATGTTCTATTTGGATCCTCAAGTGGTGTAAAATCGAATCAGAAACAATGAATTTGACATGGGCTCGTCATTCAGCCATACATTTAAGTTTACGATGCATTGATTTCGCATTAGCTCTTCAATAGTTTTTAGATTTCTTTTTGTCGGTTTCTACATCTATGCAAAGTTTCCAGCAAAATCAGCAAATATGTTATGGCAAAATCCACACGCAGAGAAGGAATATGATCACCCCAAACATGTTTCAACAGCAAAATGTTATTTTTGTATGGTGACCATGTAACATGTTTGTCACTAAAATGTTATTTTCTCGTCAAATATAACCTGCTTGCCGAAATCAGATACATAATTTCCGAGAAAATAATATGGTTGCGAAAACCATGTTATATGGTCACCACCCAAAAATTACATTTTGCTCTTAAAACATGTTTGAGGTGATCATATTCCTTCTCTGGGTGCACGTTAACCGAGATATGGATCGGTACAGTTTTCAATAAATCTTTGTAAAAACGTCTTATTTTATTTGTCCGTTCTGTGTTTTATATCCCAGCAAAAAAAGCGTCGCCAAAAAAGTAATGAAAATCTTCTTTTTGGATCCGGAAGTGGTGCAAAATTGACTCAGAAGCGATGAATTTAACATGGGCTTGTCATAGGACAGAAGTCCTCCATTTCAACAGCCGTTGCACTGAATTTGCATCACTTCTTTAGGTGTGATCCAAATTCAATGTTTTGGATGTATATTAAAAAATTCTGTGATATTTTGTGAAATAAATAATTTTTATAATTTTTAATGGATTCTAACGCTTGTCGGAAACGTTTGACCTCAAATATTTTCAAAAATTCACAATTTTTTCAGATTGGATTTAGCATTTTTTTCAACAAAATTTAAATAATTTGTACCATTTTATGAATTCTTACTCTGGTTTTAACCTATTTGAAACAAAAAAAATTTTAATTACCTATTAAAAGTATGAAAAAACCAAGATATAAAAAATTTAATTAAAAGAACTTCCTGGGTAGTTAAAATAAAGAACATCATTGGGAGTGCATCTTCTGGAAGTGCTTTTAAAGTTGTGCATTTGGAAGAACTTCCAATTTTTTTTGCTGGGATCTGGTATAACTCAGAAACTTTTTTGGAAAAATGCTTAAAACAAAGGTTTTTTTACTTGTCACCTCAAACGAAAGGAACAAAAGAAGTCTGAATTGCATTGTAGCTTGGCTACTGTTTGTAAATCAATGTATTTAAAAATATTAACGACTTAACATTAAAACTAAATTAATAGAGGGAATCTGGAATATGTGAAACATGATCAGTTCTACGTACAGTGGGGAGCAAAACCGAGTGCATGTTGACCACGTAGGAGTATGCTTTATTTGCTTAATAAAAACTGTCTATTGAGTACAATTGCTACAAAACTTATTTTGGTTCAATTTCAACAATAAGTAATCATTCCATATTTACTTCGTGCCCATCACATGTACCAACGCAGGCATCATGTAACTGCAAATAAAAATAAATTATACCATATATCAAAATGCAGAACAAAAAACAGGTACATTTTTTCAATTACACTTTCCTTTTTTGTGTTCACATAAAACCACGTGCCACTTTTAAATAAATAAATTAACACAAAACACAGTAATTCGGTATTCTCCGTCCATTCCAAGAAACAATCAACACACGACTGACGCGCAAAATGAAAATCGGTTGTACCTGCTCAATGTTTTTATAAAAATCTTCAAAAAAATTAAATGGTCACGAAAACAATGTACATGGTGTTTATGGCCATGTAATGGTTCTAGATATGTCTATACGTAACCTATAAAAATACTTTTTTCTCTGCAAAAAAGTTGAAAAAAAAATTGAATGGTCAGGTAAATGATTTTCCCGACCATGTAATGGTCTCAAACTCTATCATATAAGTAATAGAACATTTTTGCGGCATTTGAGAACCATTTAAATGCTTATTGCCAACATATATTTTTCTCCGCTCGAAAATTATTTCTACAAAGACAAAATACATGGTTTTCGCGACAATTACCTACTCTAGATAAGCATTAAATGAATGCGGCAACCATGTCCAAACATGTTTTTTCTGTGCGTGTAGAGAAGCTTTGAAACACTCAGAAATGTCACCAGCATTACTGAGTATTTAGCCCATAGTCCCTTACTTCTAATTATGGTTTCAAATCTCTAGATTTCATTGCTATTTTTTTTGGGTGCTCTTTGGTGTAATCTCAACCAGAGACCATAAATTCTCAATGGGATTGAAATCGGGGCGTTGTGGTAGCCGTTTGAGCATTTGAAAACTTTGCTCCGAAAACCATTTCCTTACTATTTTGTAAGTATACTTGGGTTAGCCGTCTTTTTGAAAAACAACTTGATCCTCAAGGTAGGCGCAAACCACGAACTCAGGCAATTTTGATTGCACTATGTCAAGGTAGTCTCCTTTTTCATGTTTCCTTATCACAAACCAACGGCCAAGTGTGTCACCTTCCCCATACCATGAGGCTTCCCCTTCTATGTTTTACGGTTTGTGTGATGTCGTATTTTTGGAAACTTTGTTATTACCAGTAATGTTCGGAGGTCGTTACCAGTACCCAGCAAAAAAAAAAATTGGATGTTGCTCCACAAACATTTCTTTTTCCATGCAGCTCTTTTGGACAAGTCCACAAACATTTCATTTTAAGCGCATCCCGGGATCGCCTATCGATTTTTTTCACTTTCGATGCAATCCTTTTGAAAAGTCTTAGAAAGTACGAAATTAGGTCGTTTTAAGTGAAATGAATAGAAAATCAATAAAAAAATAAAAACAATAATAAAAAAATCATCCCCGCTGGGATTTGAACCTGTACTGTTTTAATTTTTCACTTCCATGGAAGTTCTTTTGAGAACAAAATAAAATAGATGTATAACATAAAAAAATAATTTTTTGGAAAAATATTTAATAAAAAATGTCAGCTGGGGAGATATGAACCAGCCTTCTTTATTTTTTCATTCATACTTATAAAGAACATCTCAGGAAGTACTCATATTAGGTTCATATCGCGTGATGTCATATTATGTTCATATCACAAACAAGCAAATCCTCCTCAAACTCATTGTACTAAATCAATTCCTAAGTAAGGAGTTGCAGATAATAAATTAGTAATTACAGTAGCTCCCCAATATGATATTTTACCTCAAGGTATTTGACCTCGCAAACATTTGAATAGACGTTTTGATGCATCGTGTTCAATGGCGTTTGTGGCTGAGTGTGCTAAGGCGTTCTGTTATGGTGCCAACAGACCCTGGTTCAACCCCCGGTGGAATCGAAGAAAATTTTAAATTTTTAAAAATTAGATAATAAGAAAATAAAAGTGTAACATAAAATACTGATAAAAATAAAAAGTGAATTTGGAAAAAAATTGTTTATTAGTTTTTTAAATGTCTTCATCCAAATGAACTTCCAAGGCACAACTTTTAAAGTAATGTAAAGGATCCCAAAATGGAGTAGTAGCCAATGTAAAATTCATTGGAGATGATTCAAATTTGCACTACTTCCGGATCACAGATTGAGGATCTAAACTACATTTTTGGAAGATTTTTTTTGCTGGGCAATTTTGTATTGCATCATATTAAAAACGGTTTATTTTTGTTTCATCTGACCATTTAACTTATTTCCAGTCTTCAACGATCCAATCTTTGTGGGCCTTACTAGACATTTTCTATTTAATAAAGATTGCAAAAAGTGAAAACATGCACTCGGTTTTACTCCCCACTGTAACTCATAAACATAACAAACTATACGATTGAATGCCATGTTAAGTCTATTTTTGCTCAAGGAGTTACCAGTTACAAAGAGTTCAGATCCATAATTTAGACCAGGTATCAAGAGAATTTTTGCCAGTAGAATGAGTTGTCCATAAAGCACGTCCTCCATCCTCATAAATACAATCAAACGCGAACTCATTAATATGCTCACTCACATCAATGCCATCATCACTGAAGGAAGGAAAGACGGAGTTGCCAACAAAATATTCATTCAAAGTTTCCACATCTGCATCTGGCACAACATCCTCCGCAAAACAACCACAAGAGCGTAGCGTACTGCACATCTGCGAATTGGACATATGGTCAAAATCACGCATACAATATTCCCTTCGCATTTTCCTCATAATGGCCTTCGCTCTATTTCTATAAAGTCTAAAAATACGCAAATTACCTTTAAGCCTAGTACTAAGATCACGTTTTCGCACGAAAAACTGTTATACTCCATATAAAAAACGTTAGCGCGGAATAAATGCGAAATCTTTGTTTTGAGCATTTTCAGACACATATTTATACAACCCTGGATTTTTCGCACGAAAAAATAGGCAGGCATATCATTTCGCATAAATAAGTTAACATCCCTGGGTTTGAGACCCAGATGAGATGAGATAGATGAAGATATTCGTTTTTCGCAGAAACGAACTTAGTACTAAGCATTAGACGGATGTTGCCTATATGACCAATATCCATCAAAGACCTAGAAATTACAACTTCCCTTGAACTCAACCAAGCATCTTTCACATGAGATATACTACGACGAACAAGAGGAACGAATGTGAAGAGAGTTGAAATTAAATCGTTGATAACATGAAGCTGAAAATCAACATCCATTGAAGCCTATAACGAAGTAGAATCAAATGAAGTCAGATAATTCATAATACCATCCCATTTAATAGGCCTATAGTCGCGAAATTCAACAAAAGTACTTAAATAAGTTATATCAAAATCATAGGATTCGAAAATCACCGCATGATGCGAAATAGAAGCACACTGACCCTGAGAAGAAAACTTAAGCTTCCCTGGATTACTCAATAGAAAGAAGTCGATTAAAGAGCATGTGTTGTGAGCAACATCATAGTGTGTTGGTAAACAATTATGCGATACCGACAAACCTAAGCTATGACTGACATTTCTCATAATATTGGATTGAGAGACATTGAACATGTTACGATTAAAATCGCCAACAATAATTATTTCCGAATACCTCGCCATTAAGTCAGTATGCGTAGTGACAAATGCATCAAGATTGCCATGAGGCAGGTACACGACACCAAACAATAATCTAGCAGGTCCTCTTTTAATTTCAAGAAACAAAGACTCACAGTCACCAAAGCTATCAGATTTAAAAACAGTCTTGTATTTAAGTCTCTTAGATATATGAATGCCAACGCCGCCTCCTCTGGTCACATGACGGTCGTTACGAATAAATGAGTAACCATTAATAGATACAGATTTAGTTGAAACACTAGGCTTCAACCAAGACTCTGATATACCAAAGGCATCAATTCCACTATCAACAAGAATGTTTTTAAGCTCATCAATCTTGGTACTATAACTAGAGGGACGAGTGCTTTGGCAATTGAGATGTCCGAATGTGAAATTGTGACTATGATTCCTCAATCTTCTATTAAGATAGGCCGAGGTACTGATCAAAGGGCCGAGATTTATCTCAAGATCCATTAAAATGTGTATAAAATTTGGGGAGCCATATTATAAAAGATAATATAGTTATTAAATTATAGAAAAAAAACTTAAATAAAAATTCATAATATTCATTAAAGATAATGCAGCTAGCATAAAACTAAATAAAATGTATATAGGTAAAAATAGAATAGTAACAAAACAATTTTATGAGATCATAAGTACATAGTGTAATACAAAGCATCACCTTCCAACGGTCTACTGGTTAAGTATTTTTGCACAATCTTCATAACCACAAACAGAGACAGAACCATCAATGTAAGTCAATTTCGCCTTGGGTTCATCAGAATGCAGCAGTAAGAACTTAGATATTTTGTTCTCTTTAAGAATTCGACGATAAAAAGTTCAAACGATTAGCGGCTGGAGTCAAGGGATCACCTAAGTAAACACGGCTACAAAACTCACCACCAATAACATCTTTGACGTTTAGGTCCTTTGATTTGAAGTACTTTGACATAATTTCATCTCGAACAAGGACTGAGTGGAACTTCACTATCACAAACTGACCTTTATTGATGTAGAAAACGTTCTTCTTCTCAAGGGAAACATTATAAAAACGCCCAATAGCAACAACACAATGAACAAGATTTTCCAGCCCGACTGGTAGTCCATTAATTTTGATATCATGTCGGTTTATCTTCCTATGCAAAGAATTACTTTCAACTGACCAAATTTCAAATTTCTTCCCACGAACAACGTTAAGCTTATCGACATCATCTTTACAACCATCCACTTCTTTACGTAGGTCAGTAACAGCTACAGACAACTCTTTTCGAATTTCAGCAACCATAGAGTCTATTTTCATATTTCATTAAGCTCAGCTTGTCTGCTTCCATCACAGTCAGAATCTTATCAATTTTAGAGTGTAATGAAACATCACCACCTGTTACTCCATTGTCTCTGGTGTTACTCGCCACACACCCATCACATTAAAAAAAAAAACAATGACGAGGATTCACGTAGGGCTGAAAGATGTCGGTCAGTTATATCCGCACAGTCACCCACAGCGAACAATTAAAACATTGCACTGAACCTTTTTTGTTGTTAACGTTCTTGTCGCACATTGGGGATCTTTTGGTGGAGCCATAGCTAGAGACACGTGCAAGAAATAAACTTGACAGCAGCAACGTTGATCAGCTTAAAACGTAAATTGATGAAAATTGCAGGAACTTTTGACACGTACTCCAATAAAGACAGCTACACCAATAGCCAAAGCACAAAAATCAGTTATAATTACACACGTTAATATTGTTCAAGCTTGGTTATATCGTTTTTATTTAATTTATTGCAGAGCTACACAATAAAATCAACTACTCACTCATGGCGTTGCCAGATTTTTCATGCACAGAAAAAAGAAAACTGTTTTATGGAAAAAATGAACTACATCGTGTGAAATTTGAACTAAATTGTTTTCCACTTTTTGACATAATTTACTGATACTGTTGAATTGTTAATTACCATTTACAACATTTTTCCTTCTCATATAAGAAGAAATTATCTAACAGTAAAGAAGCAGTTAACAGTTGCAATAATTTAATTCACTGCCATACTTAATGTAAGATGTGTTTTTATTTTAATTTTATGTTCATTTCGTACGTTCAAATTCATGTTTAAAAACTTGTGATATAAGTATTTAAATGTAAATTGTGAGAAACTAATTTTTACGAGGTTCCCATTAAAAAGTCAACAAGTATTGACGAAAATTCTAGGCCGATAGCTTTAGTTAGGTTAGGTTAGGTGGCAGCCCAAAGTATCAGGTTCACTTAGACTATTCAGTCCATTGTGATACCACATTGGTGAAGTTCTCTCTTATCACTGAGTGCTGCCCGTTTCGATGTTAAGCTCACTGACAAGGGACCTCCTTTTTATAGCCGAGTCCGAATGGCGTTCCACATTGCAGTGAAACCACTTAGAGAAGCTTTGAAACCCTCAAAAATGTCACCAGCATTACTGAGGTGGGATAATCCACCGCTGAAAAACTTTTTGGTGTTCGGTCGAAGCAGGAATCGAACCCACGACCTTGTGTATGCAAGGCGGGCATGCTAACCATTGCACCACGGTGGCTCCCATAGCTTTAGTTGCTAGTGCTTAAATTTTTTTCTATTTATTTTATTTATTTATTACAAGATTTACAATCACAATAAATTATGAAAATAAATATAAAAAAACAATTAGGTGCGAACAACAAAAGTTTTTGACCTATTTATTTTATTTTTAATTATAATAAAAATAAATATGCAAATAAATAAATAAATAAATAATTGATGAAACGTTAGGATAAAAATTAAAAAAAAAAAACATTTGTTAATTACATCAACGAATTTAGGTTGAATTAGCTAAATAGAAAATCAAATGATAGAAGATGTTGAAAGTATTAAAAAAAAAATCATATTAATCACGCCCTAGGTAGTTTTGGAGGAAAAATTTCTTCTGCTTTAGTTAGCATTGAAATTATTTCCACGGTCATTGGAATTTATGCTCACGTTTAGTTCATAAAGTTTTTAAAACATGCTTGAAATAAAGACAATTTCATTCGAAAGTTTTAAACTTAACTAACGGAGTATCGTGAAAGTGGGGGTAATATGGTTCTCGTTGTCAATTATTAGACCCCAAAGGGGTCTAATAATTGACGGTCTAAAATACCAGTATATTTGAATTTTTGGGCAAATCGGATAAAATCTACGGTTTCTAGAAGCCCAATTAGTAAAATCGGGAGATCGGTCTATATGCAGGCTATACCAAAACATCGACACGGAACATTTTGACACACCACTTTATGGTTCTAAAATACCTCTAGATTTCTAATTTTTGGCAAATTGGATAAAATCTACGGTTTCTAGAAGCCCAATTAGTAAAATCGGGAGATCGGTCAATATGGGGGCTATACCAACACATCGACCCATTGGCACCATTTTCGGCACCCCTTTTGATGGTTCCAAAATACCTCTAGATTTCCAATTTCAGACAAATTGTACAAAAACTAAAGTAAAGCCGGGAGATCGATCTATGCTACACCAAAACATAGACCGATACACCCCATTTTCGATACACCTTTTGATGGTCCTAAAATACCACTAGATTTCCAATTTCAGGCATATTGGATAAAAACTACGGATTCTATAAGACCAAGAAGTAAAATCAGGAGATCGGTCTGTATGGGGGCTACACCAAAACATGGATCGATACTCACCATTTGGCACACCTCTTTATGGTCCTAAAATACCACTAGATATCCAATTTCAGACGAATTGGATAAAAACTACGGTTTCTATAAACCCAAGACCACAAATCGGGAGGTCGGTATATATGGGACCGATAAAGCCCATCTTCGAACTTTTCCTGACTGCAGACAAAAGAGGAGGTTGTGCAAAATTTCAGCACGATTGCTTCATTATTGAAGACTGTAGCGTGATTACAACAGACAGACAGACAGCCAGACAGACGGACATCGTTATATCGTCTTAGAATTTGTCCCTGATCAATAATATATATACTTTATATAGTGGGAAATCGATATTTCCATGTGTTACAAACGGAATGACAAACTTATTATACCCCCGTCACCATTTTATGGTGGTGGGTATACAAATATTTGTTTGTAGTTAAATTTTATTATTTTTCGAAAAATTCCAAAGCTTAATAAAATTATATGTGCAACGTGTAAATTTATGTTCTAGTCTTATAAAGAACTTTTATTGAAAATATTTTTTTCTTATTTTATTTACACTTTTGTACGTTACTAAAATCAAAGATTATAGAAGAGGAAGATGGGAGATTGGCTACTGAGCACATCAAACCATTTACCACATTAGTATTGACATAGCATTAAAATGCAAATAAAAAGAAATTAAGAGCACGAAATAAATTTCCATAAAGGGGAAAATGTATTTTTTTTTTGTTGCTGCCTAAAATTTAACATTGTTTCATTAAGAAAATTACATTTTTCATTTAAAAAAATAAAAACTAAAAACAACTAAAAGATTTCAAACATGTATTAAACTAATCTGGTAAATGCAACATTTGGTATGACGCAAGCTAATCTCCCATCTTCCTCAAATCTATAATCTTTGGTAGTGCCCTTTTTTATTAGAACTTGCTGTAATCGGTGAGGCATAGAACATACCAAGTTTTTCAGAGTTGCCATATCGATTTTTTCCCATTCTGCCGTAATTGCAGACTTCAGTTCTTTGGGTGTTGCATATTGCTTGAACGGTGTTGTATATTGCTTGGACTTAGCACAACCATAGTTTGTGGGATTTTTTAAATTGCTAATCGTATTGCGATGTCGATTTGTCGCCGATGCAATTTCTCCAATTTTTTTGCCAGATACGTCCATTCCGATAATTTTTCCGCGTTCTTCCTCTGAAAGTTCACTTCCTCGAGGCATTTTTCACTAAAGATTAAAAATTTCTTCTGAATACATAAAAAGAGCATAAATGTAACTCACCCACAATCTATATTTATTATTCACAACGAAACTGTAATGAGCCTGTTCACATATAACTATTTTCTATTGAACTTCTAACTTTCATTACAAATTTCTTATAACTCGAACTTAATACCCACCTTAAAATCGCAAATTTTTTCACGATTGCTTTTCTTTGATAATCCATTTTGAGGAATACAAACTTTGTGAACATTTGTTTGGTGCTATTCCCCATCAAGTTATAATAAAATCTCCAACAAATATATATAATTTTATGCCTTTTTTGCTGATTTAGTTTTCACTTTAGCGGCTAAACTCGAATTTAGAACTTAAATAAGTACACAAAAATCTGTTTGAGCAGAACATACACTTTACGTTCAATAAATATAATTAAGATAAACATTTGAAGAAGGAAAATGTTTTATTTTTCAAGCAAACATCATGTATGCTTTATCCAATATATTTTAATTTGTATTAAAGCTTTGTTGTATTAAATGACTAAAATCTACAAACAAATAACAATAATATTTTTATAATATTTTGTAGATTGATATGATTGACGATGATGAGCGACGTTGGCGTCACTTTAGTCCTGAAATACCAAAACGTGGTGGCAAAATTTATAACTTGGAAAAATTTGATGCTACCTTCTTTGGAGTACATTTCAAACAGGCCCATACTTTAGATCCTCAAACTAGAATCATGATGGAAACAGCTTACGAAGCCGTTATTGATGCCGGCATTAATCCAAAGACATTGCGGGGTTCTAGAACCGGTGTTTACGTCGGATCGTGCATTTCTGAATCTGAAAAAACTTGGTTTTATGAAAAAGTATCTTCTGGTGGCTTTGGTATTACAGGTTGCAGTCGTGCAATGTTGGCAAATCGGATATCATATTCACTTGGTTTGCAGGGGCCATCGTTTTTGGTGGACACTGCTTGTTCCAGCTCTATGTATGCTCTTGACTGTGCATTTAGTGCTCTAAGAAGTGGTGAAATCGATGCAGCAATTATAGGAGGTTCCAATTTGACACTGCATCCATATGTGACTTTGCAGTTTGCCCGGTACGTATTGACAATCACATTATTATACACACAGCACTCTGTTATTTTCGACACAGTCATATTATTTTTCCTTAAAAAAAAATAATAAAAACATATTTTCCTCCGAAAAGAAATTTTCGTTAAACTAAGTTACTAACATATTGTTTTTAAAATAATTTTTTAACGTCAAAAACACTAAATTCGCATCATAACTCTATGAAGTAATACAAATTCAGGGTAAGGGCCGTTGAAATAGCTGATATCCGTCCTATGACAAGTCCATGTTAAATTCATCGCTTCTGCGCCAATTTGGCACCACTTCCATATTTGAAAAGAATATATTCATAACTTCTTGAGAGGCGCTTTTTGTTTTCTTTTTTAAACAAAGAACTTATTGAGAAATAAAATTTCTAAAAAAACTATGTTTTTTTAGTGTGTAAATATAACCATAGCGAATCATTTCTGCCCTGACAACAAATACTCCTACAATAACTTTGTTGGGGAAGAGGAAATTCTTTTCTTGTTTCCGAGAGTTTTTGATCTCAGTATAGCATGGTTTTTCATTACTTATTACTGGATATGTATAAAAACTAGGGCTGTCATTCGGGATCGATTTTTATAAATCCCGGGAATCGGGATTTCAAAATATAGAATCCCGGGATTTCTTCGGGATTCATTAAATATGTTAAATAATAGTTTAATCCAATTTAGTTTAATTCCATGTTATTAACAAACGAACATAAGAGTAAATCAAAACGCAATTTCAAATTGCTATCATACTTAGCAAATAAGTAGTCCAAATCAAAAATATGATGGAAAAAACATATTAAAAAGCTATTTGATATCGCTATCGCGATTTTGTCATACTATCAATGGACCTTTATTTTTTTATTTTATGTGACACGAATTCCATTTCACATGTGAACTCATTGCTCAAAGGAGGGCCTTATAGTTTACTTCGATTTTTGATGAAATTGTGCTTTTCACAGTATACCCAGGTATAATAAATTCTTACTCAAGGTGTACCATAAATGTTTATTAACACAATTTCTCAGGTATGAAATCTAAGGGCCGTTTGCACTGAATGAAGATACCAATTTATTAATAAATAATGATAAAAAACCACAAATTAAAAAATGGAATTAGTTTTTCGGGATCCCGAAAAATCAAAATATTCAAAATAAAAAATCCCGGGATTCGAGATTAAACCCGTCCCGAAAACCTCGGGATTTTATCCCGGGTGGCAGCCCAAATAAAAACATTATTATATTTTTATTATAAAATTTGGTAAGCGATGGCAACACTATACCATTTTCCGCCAAGGAATTATAATAGATTTTAATTTGGTGACACACTGCTAGCCGTCAGGGTATTCCGTCGCGGATTTTGGGCTTCCCATAACAGATACACGTAAACTAGTGTTCGCCTATCGCCATGATTATATTTACACACTTAAGTGAGAGAAAATCACTTGGCCCAATAGGCTTGATGTCGATGAAAAATAAATAAAATAAAATCATTTGTTTTAAGATTATTATTACCACTATTATTATTTTATTTATTTATTTATTATTTATTACAATTCTAAAAACTATAATAAACATTAAAGCACTAGCTACAAAGGCTATCGGCTTACTATTATTATATTATTATTTTGCCTTCGTATATGATCGTGATTACGGTATTCAGTGTCCGCAACCATAGACCTTTTAATACATAGATGATCCACTATTCTCTTTAAAAAAAAATGTGTCAGTTCCAAAAATTAATTTTCTGACATTTCGTTTTGGTTTTTTCTTAAAGAGTCAGTCCCAAACATTAATTTTCGTGCATTTGCTTTTGTGTTGTTCGCGGTTTTGGTCACAATTTTTTGTTCAAATATGAACTTTTAATATGTTAATTTATTTATAAATCCTCTGTTGCATCATAAACTAATTTTGTGTAAAATTGGCAAACTACAAAAAGGAAAACGAAAGAGATTGTAAGCGTGCTCTTATTTTTCTCATTTATTCTTAATCTTCGGAACTGTCAAACATAGTTTGACACCCATGGCTCATCTATGTATTGAAAGGTCTATGGCCGCAACAGCCACTGCTCAAGTGGGAAGACTATAATGGCACAGTGAGCATCCTTATCGACCAGTTGAATTAATGCCTACACCGAAAAAAGTATTGATCTAATATAAAGGATTATGCAACCTACACAATTGGAACACCAAATAAAGGCAATTCCATGTAGAGATTTGTATCCCAATTTTAATTTGATATAGCATTGATTTAAAGTTAGATAGCTCCCCAAAATGTGTTATCCTTAATGGGAGGTAAAAATCATTGAATTGAAGTAAATATAGAATTTTGAGTGTAGCTTTGCGCAATTATCCATACTTTGGTTAATAGTTGTTAGAGGCCCTCTGTGGGTATCTCTCGAGATAATGGCAAATTGCTTAGATTTACTGTCTGTTCATTAAACTTAAAATCCCGAGACGAATCCTTCATCTAGGGTGAAAACAAAATAACTTTAGATATATTTGGTACAAAACCACGAAAATTGCCATGAACTCATTGTTTATAATTTATTATCGTAAACCAGAACAATTGTGATTTGACAGACTCTAGTTCTCGAGATATCAACGAGCGAGTTTAGACGTTTCGTTCATAAGCCATCCTTTAGTCAGTGAGTAGAATTGAAGTATCTAATTGTAGGGACATAGCTAAGATAAATGATATTCCAAAATTATTTGAAAACTTACTAAGTGATGCTTTCTCACATTAAGTTTAATCGTTATATTCTTATTCACAGCAAGGATTTCGTAACGCCCATTTCACTGTAACCTATGTTCTGGAGTTAAGGACTCTGGTTAATGATGGTTTCAGATAGGCAAAACAAACTGACGCTATATACGCCGAGTTAAGCAAAGCTTTTGGAAAAGTCAATCACGAGCTCCTTTTGTTGAAACTAGAAAGCCACTTTGGCAATACTCATCCAAGAAAATTGTGGTTAAATCCGCAAGGTTGATCCTCTGTAACCTTTTTATAAATGAGTTACCACGTGCTATCAAACATTATTTTGTTCTAAAATCAACATGATTTTGACAGCTCGTTCCTCTGCTGTGATGTGATTTTAATGCGGTTAAATATTAAAACATGTAAATTAATATCTTTTATTATAATGATATACTTTTCAATTACGTAATTATAAATAACAACCAGCAACTTGAAATGGTGGATTATTTTCTTGATTAAAAGTCCACAATAGTATGAAAGAATATGCGATTTTAGGAAGTGTATATGTCATTGGTATTGCTGCAACGGGACTACCTTTACATTATAGTTTTTCTGTACAAACTTCAAGAACACATTGAAAGAGTTCAAAAAACCAATAGAGGGACAAGAGTACGAGTGCGCAGTGATATATGAGATAAAAGACTACGATTTTTTAAAACCTAACCGTAAATGCTAACCAATCATTGTTATTTGTAAAATTTTCAGTCTTGGTGTTCTTGCACCAAATGGATATTGTCGGCCTTTTGATAAGAATGCCACTGGGTATACCCGATCTGAAGCCATTAATGTTCTATTCATACAACGAAGGCGTGACGCAAAGCGGGTATATGCCAGTGTTGTATATTCAAAGACTAACTGCGATGGTTATAAACAGGAGGGCATTACATATCCATCGGGCAAAGTGCAGGAACAACTTTTGCGAGAATTCTATGATGAAGTCAATATTACCCCTAATGACTTAGGGTACTTGGAAGCCCACAGTACGGGTACTGTGGTAGGAGATCCAGAAGAATGTCGTGCCATTGATAATATATTGTGTACCCAGAGAAATGCACCGCTGTTAGTTGGGTCAGTGAAATCCAATGTTGGTCATTCAGAGGCAGCGTCTGGAATATGTTCTTTGGTTAAGGCTTGCTTCGCATTTGAGACAGGCAAGATTCCTCCGAATATCAACTTTACAGAAGTGAAATCAGAAATAGCACCACTGGCCGAGGGACGATTGATTGTTGTCGACGAGGTTATGGATTTGAAGAAACCCTACATTGGCATCAACTCTTTTGGATTTGGAGGTGCCAACGCCCATGCGGTGCTAAAGGCATTTGATAGAACAAAAACGAACCAGGGCTTGCCAGCAGATGACATTCCGCGATTGGTTACATGGGCTGGTCGTACCGAAGAAGCTGTCAATGTAATTATGGATGACATTGCTAAGCGTCCTCTGGATGGCGAATACACAGCGCTTCTACATAACATCCAAGAAGAAGATGTTGTTGGAATGGTATTTCGAGGCTATGGCATTTTCAGCAAGAACGGCACAGAAGCAGCCATTACAAATTCGAGAGAAGTACAACATTACTCCGGCATTAAGAGGCCAATTGTTTGGATCTTCAGTGGTATGGGATCTCAGTGGTCCGAAATGGGAGCATCGCTCATGGTTATACCACAGTTCCGGCAGTCAATAGAGCGTTGTCATGCTGTGTTGCTCCCCAAAGGCTTAGACCTTATACACATCTTGACCAGTAATGACCCCACAATATTCGACAATATTTTGCATTCATTTGTCGGCATTGCAGCCATACAGATTGCTTTGGTGGATGTTCTACGTTCCCTCAACATGGAACCAGACTATATTATAGGCCACTCAGTTGGTGAACTTGGTTGCGGTTATGCCGATGGAGGATTCACAGCCGAACAAATGATTCTCGCTTCGTATTACCGCGGCAAGGTGAGCTTAGATATTGACAAAATAAAGGGATCGATGGCAGCAATTGGCATTGGATACTCGAAAATTGTCAATATTTTGCCATCTACAATCGATGTGGCTTGCCACAATGGCGCCGATTCGTGTACAATATCTGGTCCTGCAGATGACGTTGCGAAATTTGTAGCTGAGCTAAAAGCAAAAGGAGTGTTCGCTAAAGAAGTTCCCTGCTCCAACATTGCCTATCACTCACGATACATTGCCCATATGGGTAAGCATTTACTAAAATACTTGCAAGAAACTATTCCCAACCCAAAGCAAAGGAGTGCGAAGTGGCTCAGTTCCAGTGTACCCAAAATGGAGTGGAATCAACCTGGACGCAACTTGTGTTCCGCAGACTATCACACAAACAACTTGTTAAATAGTGTCCTATTCGAAGAAACATTTGCTCTCCTTCCCAAAGACGCCCTGACTATTGAGATAGCTCCACATGGTCTGCTGCAAGCTATCGTTAAGCGTTCTATGCCCAATGGTGTCCATATTCCTCTCACTCAGAGGGGTAATAAGAATAATGAATTATTCTTTATGGGGGCCCTCGGCAAGTATGTGAATGCACTTTAAACTTCCTCTTTCTCTGGTTCTTCAAATTGTCTCTTCGTTATTGCAGATTATTCAACAACGGCCTTACTTTTCCTGTGGCCAATCTCTATCCCAAGGTGGAATTCCCAGTTTCAAGAGGAACTCCAGGTCTTAGTTCGCTGGTTCGATGGGATCACAGTCAAGATTGGTTTGTGACAACCTATGAGAATATGAAAACGAAATCAAGTGGCGAAAGGGTGTTTACAATTGGCCTAGCAACAGATGATGAGGGATATTTTACCGGACATGTGATCGATGGCAAGGTTTTGGTACCAGCGACCTGCTATCTACAACAGGTATGGGAAACATTTTCCCTTATGTTCCATGGTCCAAGTTATATGGATGTACCCGTTGAGTTCGAGGATGTTAAATTCTTACGTGCCACCCACATATCACCCAATCAAAATGTTGACTTAACCGTAATGATTCACTATGGAACGGGCAATTTTGAGGTAAGTTTTTTTCGCTATTGTTTTTTATAACCACATATGCCTCACGGATACTGTGACTTTATAGATTACAGAATCGGGTGCCTTAGTTGTTACTGGTCGCATTTCTGAAATCGAAAATCCCGAAATACCCAAACCATGTGAAATTTCATATGAATCCGATTTTCCTATGGTATCTCGTAAGGACTTCTACAAGGAATTAAGATTACGAGGATATCACTACAATGGTCCCTTCCGATCTGTGAGGGAAGCTCGCAGTGATGGCCTTTATGCTAAGGTCGACTGGCAATATAATTGGGTAACCTTCATTGATGCTCTTATGCAAATTCAAATTTTGGGCATTGACTCCCGATCGCTTTTGCTGCCTACGAAAATACGAAAGTTGAGGATTAATGGACTGTTTCATTTCAATGAGGTGTCCAATTCAGACCCGGAGAACCGTTATTTCGATGTCTATGTTGATCGGAGAGGGGACAGAATAGTGTCCGGAGGAATAGAATTGATTGGCCTAAATGCCAGTCCAGTTCAGCGACGTCGCCCCCCTGGTATTCCAGTTCTAGAAAAATATCAATTTTTGCCTCATCTCCCCTCACCTGTTCTTAGCTCATCCGACGCCATACGCGTATGTGTTCAACTATCCTTAGAGAATACGCCCATGCTGAAGATTAAAATAGCCGAGGTGGACACCGATGGGCGATTGCCCACTATAACACACTTCTTTGAGGCAATTGAAGATCTCCCACAGGTCACAGGTGACTATATACTCCTTTCCAATCAGACGTTGGAAGACTTGCCGCCAGCAGTGCACGTTGAAGACGGAAAGCTCTCCACTCAAACCAACTGCCAATTCGTTGTCATTGGTGGATTGAGCGGCGAACTCAATGAGTCTGTCATAGCAATGGCTGCAAAATCTCTCAATGAGAATGGTTACTTGGTGGTACGAGAACGCACAACTTCCAACATTGACGGGTTGGTGATTCCAGCAAACTTTAAAATGATTGCGGTTATGCCACTGAATAAAGATGACGAAGTATTTTTGCTATTGCAACATAAGCCCAGATCGGATTTGTACAATGAACCTCAGGTAATTGAGGTTAGTGGAGACGATACCGAATTTAAGTGGATTGAGGAAGCTCATCAAGCCATCGCAAGAAAGAGACCCACTATTCTCTATGCATTCAATGAAAAGTTGAATGGTCTGATAGGTCTGGTGAATTGTCTGCGTAAAGAACCCGATGGCAATATCATCAGCTGTTTCTTTATTAATGATAAGAACGCTCCTCCATTTAGCCCAACGGACCCATTCTACGCCAGCCAATATGCCCTGGGTCAAGCTATCAATGTATACTGCAATGTAAGTCCTAAGAATATCATGTGTCTTCCTTGATTAAACCTTAACTTTCTCAATAGGGTAAATGGGGCACATATCGCCATCTTCAGCTTAAACAGGATGAAGAGGCATGTCCGAGAAATGACCACATTTATGGTAATGCTTTGCAAAAAGGCGATATGTCATCGCTACGATGGCTGCAGGGGCCTTTGAGTTCTGAGGAATGTGGAATCAGGATTATTTATGCGGCGCTTAATTTCCGTGACGTAATGCTTGCTAGTGGACGCTTGGCGTCCGAAATCTATGGCTTAAACCGCTTGCAACATAGCCATATTTTAGGTTTTGAGTTTTGTGGCATAAACGTTAAGACTGGCCAACGCATAATGAGTATGACGGCGAATGGAGCTGTTGCATCGTACGTCGACAAAACTCCCAAACTGGCATTCAACATTCCTGATCACTGGTCGATGAAGGAGGCGGTTACGGTGCCAGTTGTTTATATCACAGTATACTATGCCTTTTTCATGGCCACTGATATTAGAAAAGGCAAGAGTATTCTAATTCACGCTGGTAGTGGTGGTATTGGTTTAGCGGCCATTCGAACAGCTTTAGCCTATAATATGGAAGTTTTTACTACGTGTAGTACCCCACAGAAAAAGAAGTTTTTACTCGACACATTCCCTCAATTAAAAGGTGAGCTACGCAAATGAGGCGAGAGCGCAAGATTATTTTCTCTATCTGCCATTTCAGAATCACATATTGGTAACTCACGAGACACCTCCTTCGAAACTATGATCCAGATTCAAACCAATGGCAAAGGTGTGGACTTTGTGCTGAACTCCTTGTCCGAGGACAAATTGCTAGCATCGGTGCGTTGCCTGGGAACATGTGGACATTTCCTAGAAATTGGCAAATTCGATATGGCAAACGATAGTAAATTGGGAATGAGTTGTTTCTTAAAAGAAATCACATTCCATGCGGTGTTGGCAGATCGTCTGGTATCTGCTTCCGATGAAGAAATCGCAGTAAGTTTTCCATGTTACATGTTAGTGGTTAAGATAGTTCTTGTAATGGTGTAACTAATAATTGTGGATACATGTCCGTGGCGTTGTCTACACTGAACAAAATATTGTAGTGAGGCCAAAGATTTCATGTCCTTAAAATACGAATTCAAGTTTTGCTAGAAGACGTATTTCTCTGATGGAAAGTGTTTCCTTGTCCAAAAGTCGATAAACTTTCCAACTTAAATTTGGGTTTCCTAACATTGGCTCGGAATCTATATCAAAATAATTACTGTAAAGACAAAATCTTTGGAACCGGGCTGTTTCTTTTGCAGTGTAGTTATTTGTATGTTTTGTGCGGTATTTTCTTTGCATATTCTTGGTAAAATTTAATAAAATCTACCCTAATAATAGTTGGCTTAATTACATACCCACTCAAAAAATTGCATATAGTGTCAAACAAATTATGCTTCAAGCATACATATGGTATTTAAGATTTTGGTCAAATCAATTGTATTGTTCATCCGAATATTTTACCCGAAACACTTTCTCAAAATGTTGATTTACTTATCGCCCTCCTCGAACTAGCATATAAATGCAAATATCCACATATGACTCTCAAGTAGTTTCAGACTAACAACCATTTGCTCTCACTGTCAACTCTTTCCGTACTCGGTTTTATTGTATTCATATACTCTAACTCTGTCAAACATCTCCACAACATAATGTATATATTTGCTTACACACAAAAAATTTTTTTCTGATTCAATCACGAAATTAATTGATCCAATTAATTTTTTAATTGAAATGTCTTCAATCACAGAAATGATAGTATCAATTAAAAAAATTAATTGACAGTCAATTAAAAAATTAATTGATCCAATTAAATATTTAATTGATACTATTAATTTGTGTGATTGATTTTTATTTCAATTAAAAAATTTGTTGACTCAATTAAATTTTTAATTGAAAATTTTTTAAAACTCAATTAAAATTTTAATTGGAAAATTTTTCGTGAATTTTTTTTCTGTGTACACAAGATTTTTGATTTTATATATGTTACATCCACACATATCTGATGTTCCAAACATACATAACATATTTCTTACTAGTTTATTAACATTGGTTGTTTGCATTTAAAAATAATGTGTTGATTACACATTAGAAAACTTTTACAAAAAATGTATATACATTGGTTTTAGTAGAATTTTCTAATTGCGATCCATGGTAGAGGATTTGATTCAGCCGTTTATACATGTTTCAACCTTTTTGCCTTTTGTAGACTTTAAAACGATTAGTGGAAACGGATATAAATAGTGGCATAATTCAACCCTTGCCGGCTACAGTATTCCCAGCTCAAGAAATCGAACAGGCTTTCCGGTACATGGTCGGCGGTAAACATATGGGAAAAGTGGTTCTACAAATACGAGAAGATCCCAACGATGAATACACTGTGCCCGTCAAAGTTCGACAGCAAGTATACTTCAAACCGAACTTGTGCTACATCATTCCTGGAGGATTAGGTGGATTTGGACTAGAGTTAGCTGATTGGATGATTATGAGAGGGGCCAGAAAAATCGTACTAAGCTCTAGGAGAGGACTATCTAAAGATTACCAATCATACAGAATTGCGTAAGTACTTATAAAAGTGATTGTCTGTACTGCTTACTCTCAACAAGTTATCTTCATTAGGTTATGGAAATCTTATGGTTGTGAAATTTCTGTGAGCACTAGCGATATCACTACCATGGACGGTTGTGCCAAGTTATTGGAAGAAGCGAACAAAGTAGGACCAGTTGGAGGTATTTTCAACCTTGCGGTAGTATTGCGCGATGCCATATTTGAGAATCAGACTAAAGATATGTTCGTCGAATCATTTGGGCCGAAGGCTCGGGCCACACAGTACTTAGATGAATTATCGCGAAAGCGTTGTCCTAAATTGGAACATTTCGTTGTTTTCTCCAGTGTTTCATGTGGTCGTGGCAATGCCGGCCAATCGAACTATGGAATGGCAAATTCTATAATGGAGCGAATAATTGAGAACCGTGTTGAACAGGGATATCCTGGAAAAGCCATTCAATGGGGAGCAGTAGGAGAAGTGGGATTGGTTGCCGATATGGCCGAAGATAAAATTGATATGGAAATCGGTGGCACTTTGCAACAGCGTATTTCATCATGCTTGAATGAATTGGACACCTTACTTAGAGTCCCTGATGCCCTTGTATCCAGTATGGTTGTGGCTGAGAAGAGAGCCGGTCGCTCTGGAAGTGAGAGTATCATCGAGACTGTAATGAACATCATGAGTATTCGGGATATTAAATCAGTTTCCCTTGGCACTACGCTATCTGAGATGGGAATGGATTCTTTGATGGCTGTTGAAATCAAACAAGCCTTAGAGCGAGACTTTGACTTGGTCCTTACCCCACAAGATTTGAGGTCATTGACATTCCAAAAACTAAATGAATTCGAGGAAGCGCGCAAGCAGGAGGGCACAGAAGCCGTGAAAATGATATTTACCTCAGACAGTCAAAGTCGGGGCTTGGAACTGATGCTGCGAAATCTTGGAGATGAAGCACAGTGCGAAAAAGTGCTTTTACAGTTGGATACGGCAGCAGGCGCTACAAAACTACAATTGCCTCCCTGCATAATAATACCTGGTTTAGAGGGTACCGCTGGCCAGGCTTGGTACAAAATCGCCTCTCAAATGCAAATTAGAGCTACGATACTACAACTCCACACGTATTCCGAAATGACAACCTTGCAAGAAATCGCAGATGCCGCCTACGAGCAACTCAAGACTGTTCTAAAACAGAGTGAACCATTTTATATTGTGGCCTATTCATTTGGCTCGTATGTAGCTTTAAAATTGGCAGCCATTTTGGAGAAATCCGGTTTCAGAGGAAATATTTTGCTAATTGATGGAGCTCCACATTTTCTCACAAAACTTACCAGGCTTCACCTTGGTGAAAACATTACGGACTTAAGTCTTTACGATAATCTTTTTACTAGCATAATCTCCCAGATATTCCCCGAAGAGAGCAAAGACACAATTTCCGTAAAATTCCATATGCTTCCAACGTTGGACGAGAAGATGAATGTATTTATGAAATTTGTGGAAAAGCAAGAGCTTTACAGTGCTGATTACTCAATAAAAGTCGTGAACGCCATGGTTAGGCGCATGAGAATCGCTTTAGATTACGACTTGGATGCGATCGATAAATTAAATTCGCCCATAACATTAATACGTCCTGCAGAAGTATCGTTGCAGGATATTGTGGAGGATTATGGTCTTAGTACAATCACCACCGGAAAAGTGTCTGTGAAAATCATTGAAGGCAACCATACTACGATGCTTGATAATCCAATTTTGCCGCAGATCATCAATGACAACGACCCATCATGTGAAGAGGACAAATATTTCGAAGGATACATACGAGATTCGAAATAAATTACAATTTCTACGCTACAATACCACACATAAATTTATACTTCAATGATTTGTTTTCATTTGCAGAAGAAAACTTTTTAATAAATAAAAAAATATTTTTAAATGATATCCAAATCGAGATATTTTATGTGTTTCGACTTTTACAGATTTCACATTGTGTTGAAACCACTTGAATATGCTTTGGAACACTCAAATGTGTCCCCAATATTACTGAGAAATGGAATATGATCACCCCAAACAAGTTTCAAGAGTAAACTTTTATTTTGGATGGTTAACATCGAAAATTGTGTATCTGATTTCGTCAACCATGTATTTGTTTGCCGAGAAAACAAAATTTTTGCGATAAAAATTTTCCATGTTCACCATCCTAAAATAACATTTTGATCTTGAAACAAGTTTGGGGTGATCATATTGCTACTTGCGTGTGCAAACATTGCACTGAGAAAAGTGAACCCACCAGGAAAGAAAATTACTTTTAGAAATTTTTAACTAAACTAAAGGCTGATCTTTTAGCTATTTTCTTTTTGGCAACACTGGCATCATCCGATGGAAAATCCGAAAGAACAAAACGGTGTTTTTATACCCTAAACCACATAGTCGTCGTGGTATAATAACTTTGATCTGCCAAAAATCTAGCGCTTGGTGTCCGTCCGTCTGTCCATGTATTTGTTGTTCGTAGGATTCTGGTCGCAATTATTAACCGATTTTGATGTTTTGGGCACAAGGACGAACGCTATTGAATTTGGAAGAAATCGGATCAAATGTAGATATAGTTCCCATATATATGTATCGCCCAATTTCGACAAATTGGGTCAAGTTGCGCTGTTTTACTAACCGATCTTCGTCAAAATTAACATTTTTTTATCAGCCTTTAAGTCTGCAAAATTTCATCGAAATCGGTTCAGATTTAGCTGTAGCTCCCATATGTATGCATAGCCCGATTTTCCCAAATTTGACTCTAATCTTCTGTAGTACTAACTATATGCGCGAAAAATCATGGAAATCGGTTCAGATTTAGCTCCCATATATACACGCAAAGAAAAAAAAACGTTAGGAAAACGTGTACCGAAAACGTTTTTCTTTTGTTAGAGTTTTTTGAATTGCTTCGAAAAGTATACACTTTTATCACCAAAAAAATTCGTTTGTTACAAAATGTTAATTTTTTTAATAAAAAAAGTTATTTTTGAACCAAACACACAGTCCATTTCGTTTATATCAAACACTGTTCTTTTCTGACTTTACAGTTCAAAATTTAATATACTACAATGTAATGTTGAACATTTTTTCGGAATCTTCCTAACATAGAATAGAATATATGTAAAAAAAAAACTTTGGTCGAAGCAGGGATCGAACCCACGACCCTTGGCATGCAAGTCAGACGTAGCAACCACTGCTCCATGGTGCCCAACTAAATGTATTTTTCTGTGAAATAAACTTTGTTTAATCGGCTCGTGGGCGCCGCAAGCTATCCCAATAAACACAGGATGAGCGTTTTTCAAATGCAACAATTTTTCAGTTTGAGGGTAAATATAATTTTCAACATAAATTCAACTTGACTTGAAATAGCTCATCTTCAATACATCTTCAAATTGTTGGCGAATTACTTCCCATTTGCCAAAATGTTGACGAAATCTTTGAAAAGGTGTTGAAGATAATATGAGAAAACTTTGACAAAACACTACCCTAAAATGCAACGAAAAAACCATGTGGTTTTCAATACTTATTTGTGCAACGAAGTTCGTGGTCAATTGCAAGAAATAAAAAAATGGAAAATTTTAGACAAATAACCAATTAGTTTATAAAAATAGGTAAGTGAAAATGAAATAAAACTTTAAGGAAGTCACTAAATGTATATCTCTTTGCAGAAAACTAAAATTATGGATTCTACGTTCTTGAAAACATTAAAAAGCTGACCAATGAAAAAATGGTGGACAATTAACTGGAACTGCTTCAAATAGTTTATAATAATTGGTACGTCAATATGAAAAATTAAATCAACACTTTAAAGAAGTCACTAAATTTAAATCTCTTTGCAGAAAACTAAAATCTTTGGATGCTACATTCTTGCAAACAATAAGAAGCTGACCACTGAAAATTGAGTGGCTTATCGACAAGAAAAAGTTTCCATTAAAATTGTTAAAAACAACAAATTGTTGAAATCAACAACTTCTGGATGAAAATGTGCATCACATCGTCAGTTTAATTCATATGCTATTATCAGTTTAAAATGGATATTTTGTGAATTCCTTCTGCTGAAATTCAATTCTAACACGCGGTCCAGTACGTTCCTAATTTCAAATTGCCCGCATGTTAATAAAAGGAAGGAACCAAAAGGAAGGAAATCGAATTATCAATGCAAAAGTGTTTACTAATAATGTTTAAGATATTTAAAGTTTTGTTGTTTGTTTTTTTTTTGTTCTTATTTGTTGATATGTTTAATAAGATTATTATTTCTCAATTGGTATTGTAGTGTATTATGTAGTGTAGTGTATTATTATATATTTTATTTTGATGAAAATGAATAAATTATACAAAATTCATAGAATTTCGGCTTTGACGTGGGCTTTGAAGTGGGGATATCATTCATACAAATTTAGGTTGAAAAGTATTTGCAACGATGGTAATTTTGAATTTGAACTCGCATCGAAAATTGTTTGACAAATTATTGAGTAGATATGCATTTCAATTTGAGGATAACACTTGAGATATTATTGCTAATGTGTTGAATTTCACTGTTGAGGGTAATGTCTGTTTTTTGTTGAGAACGCGATTTTCTCAACAATTTCTCAACTTGAATATTACCCTAATCCGTTGAAAAAAAGTTTGAAAAATTGTTGAAATTTAGCATTTTTCAAATGTTTGTGTTTACTGGGATGCTATATAAATATAACTTATATGGGTAATTGTCTATTGATGACAATAACGGCTACATAGCTCAGTGGGTAGTGTGTTGGCTTACAAATTGCATGGTCCGCGGTTCGATTCTCCGTCCAGGCGAAAGGTAAAAAAAAATTTAAAATTTATAAAATCGTATAATTTCTTCTACATTGTTTGTATTACAGAAAAAGGTGCTAAAGAACTAAAAAACTTCGTGGAAGTGAGGAAGATGTGAGGGAAAATGCAATTAGCCAGAAAAAATTTTTTTTCAGTTAGTCTTTATGAAATTGTTTTTACATCCTGGAAAAGAATAAGCGTTTATCACAAAAAGTATATACTTTTCTTCCAAATACACTTCCTTTCAACGAAAAGCAAATAAGAAACGAACTTTGTTTGTCTAAAATTTCGTTTGGGAGGAAAGAATTATTTTTTTGCGTGTATGCATTGCCCGATTTTCTAAAATTTGGTCATAATAGCCTTACTTATTAACCGATCTTACTCAAATTTAGCACACGGTAACCTTCTTTGGTATCAAGCAAACGTTCAAAATATCATCCAAATCGGTTCAGATTTAGATATAGCTACCATATGTTATATGTGTATCGCCCGATTCTCAAAAATTGTCCCGAGCCTCAGATAGCACAATTTTATTTATTGACGTTGGCACTACAAACATTATTTTTACCTCTTTTGTTATTAATTTAATTTATATTATTTCTCATCGAACATTGTTGGTGAAGTCAGCCTTTATTCTGAACGACCCATCATCTTTAACAAAAACCCCGATGTCATTAAATCAAATGTCAATGCCGTCGCAGCATCACTTTTAAGCGAATTTAACACAAACAAGCCGGGGAAATTAAGAAATTTGATATACTTGATTTAATTGTGTTGTTTTGCTAACTTGTATATATTTTCCAAAGTTTCTTTTATTGCGGAGATTATGTTTGGTGAGTAAATTGTATTTGTCATTAAAGATATTTGTCACTTCTTTCGGAGTCCTATTGATGTAATTTTGGTAATAATTCATATATTGTTTTAATAATTGCTAGATTTGGAAAAAGGAGTAACCATGGTTAGTATGCCCGACTTGCATATACATCCGGTTAAGTGTTAATCGGAGGGTGAGAAACCGGGCACAATGTGAAACGACGTTCGGACTCTATTATTGTCAAAATTCACCCTTAATGTGAGTAATAAAAGCAAAATAACATTATAAACTTTTTTAGAACTTTTTATTGCAACTTAAAGGATAATGATTTAAAACAACCCATATTCTGACTTGTATCGTACAGTACAATTCAATAAACAATGGCAAAGTTTGTTGCTAGGACAACAAATATTTGCAGTAGTTATATCTGAAACATGTTAGCTATTTCAACTATCGCAATTTGCTATTTCAGCAGCGAAATTTAAAATCAAAAAAAAAAAATTAAGCAAACACGTCAGCTAATATTTGTTTCCTATTTCAGCAGTCAAAAATTTTTGCTGAAAAATACATGCTACTGCTTTCCTTTTTTCCGCAAACAAAAACTGCTCTTTTAGTAAACATTTCTGCTACTGTGAACAACAAAATTTTTTGGGTGTATGCATTGCTCGATTTTTCCAAATTTGGCCATAATACTAAAATTTAACATTTTGATGTATTGGCCTTATTGATGTATTAGACTTACATGTAGTTCTTACATAATAATATAGCCGATTTTCATAAATTTGGATTTATTACCCACACTAACTGAGCGATTTTTATACCCTGCGTCACACTGTGGAAAAGAGTGTTATAAGTTAGTGCATATGTTTGCAACACCCAAAAGGAGACGAGATAGACATATAGTGTCTTTGACAATATTGCTCAGGGCGGCTCCCTGAGTCGATATAGCCATGTCCGTCTATCTGTGAACACATTTATATGATTAAAGTCCAGGTCGCAGTTTTAGTCCAGTCGACTACCACAAGTTTCTGTTTTGGGTCAGAATACAACCCTATTGATTTTGAAAGAAATCGATCCACATTTAGATATAGCTCCCATATATATCTTTCGACCGATATGCACTTATATGGCCCTAGAAGCCAGAGTTACACCCTAACATAGAACCGTATTTTATATTACTCGGTATGCAATTCGAACGACGTTTAGAATTTACAAATTTCTAGAAGGATTTAGGATTAATTTTCAACTGATCTCTCATACTATTTAAATAATTATTAAGTCAACCAATTTTCCAAATTGTATTGTGACCTAGCAACTGAATATTTTGGAAAATCTCGAGTAGATCCTGATTTTTAAAATTTCTTATATAATTTGTTCTTTGAAAGGTTTCTAGTACTCCAAGGAGGAGCGGAAGTACGATCATCTGTTAATCTAGAAGCTGATTTTAGTAAAAGCAAGATGACAACTCGTTTATCGAATTTGAAATTAATACGTTACTCCAATTTATTTCTGAGATCAATGATTTAAGTTTAGAAAAGTTTGTCTTTCCGAAGCAAAATGCTTTCCTCACCGTTGAGCTTTTTTGGCCTTCTTGGTAACCTACTGGTGGATTAGCACGAATATTGGCGCTTGATTATATTTTGGTTTTTTAAAATGGCATGGATTAAAAAAACACAACAATTTCGTGAATCACGCGAAGCCGTGAATGAAATTTAAACTAAATCTCGTGGTTGAACGGGACTAAACAAAAATGTGTCGTGCGTGAGTAAAAATCAAATTGTGTTCGTGATTGTGTGAGTAAAATTTCTCCGAAATCACGCTCACGATAAAAATTCACGTTCACGATCCAACGCACGCTCACGATAAAATTCACGTCCACGATTAAATTCAAGCTCATCGCCTTTAATCACTTTCACGTATTTTACCACGCTTAAGATTTCAATAGCGCCCATTGTTTGATTGTACAATGTATTTTAATTGTGCTAATGGTTCCGTCGTGATTTATATATGGTAATTATTCACCAGTAATTGCAGCGAATCATGAGATTTGTCGTGAATTTTCGTGAATGCTAATTATTGTGTCACTAACATTTTCGCGAATCAAGAATATTGTCGTGAGTCAAGAGAAATTTCGTGAAATAGGAGAATTTTATTGAACCACGAAAATTGTGCTATTCCGAAAATATTCGTGAATCACGAGATTTATCGTGAATTGCGAAAATTGTCGTGAATCGTGCGGGAGCGTGAGGCATAAATGTTGTTCGTGCGTGAGTATGCGCGAGTATGACTTTTCATTTCGTGAAATTGCGTGAATTCCTACCCACACAGCGTGCGTGAGTACAAATATTTTTTTCGTGAATGTGCCTGAGCGTGAGTGAAATTTCACTAACGCGCGCATCCACGTATATAAATAATGACTGTAAAAATAACAAAAACTTAAAAAAAAAATCCAATAAAACGTAATATGTCTATAATTACAAAACGAAATATTTTATTGCCACAATTGCCCAAAGTTGCCCACAGGCAACCTAACGCCTAAACCGCCTAAACGAATGGGCGTGGTGACCCGAAATTTTGACTAGACGCTTCTTAAATGACTTCAACATGATTAAAAGTTAAAAAAATGAATAAGTAAGTCGGGCGGGCGGGGCCGACTATGCAGACCAAAATTTGTGTTAACACCTCAACTCCTTCAAATTTGTTGGAAGTTACTATGAAGGTTTTTATTCCCATATACAAATATTTATAACTTAGCCGATTTGTATACAATTTTTTACACTTCTACAAAATCTCTAGAATTGAAATTTAAATCGGCTAAAGCCTTGGGATGAAACAAAATGTTAGTAAAAAAATAGGGGAAATATAGAGCTAGAGCAATTTTAATGCAGTTGTACAAAAGAGCATTTATGAGTTTTTGCACTGAAAAAAATATTGACCTAATATGGAAGATTATACAACCTAAACTTTAGGAATCGAAATGTACCCAAAGTTAAGGACAGAATTTTTTAACATAATGACATTTTAATTAAATGAAAGTTTACAATCCTTGCTTCAAATTTTTTTTTCATTAAATTTGGGACACACATCTTGAAATCTTCTGTCTCTCTGCTGAAGTTGCAGATCTTTCAAGTAAGGCAAATTTTCCGTAAAATAAAGAAAAACATTTTTAATTTAAAGAAATCGTCCTTGACTCAACTGACATATTGCATTTTTAAATTTAAGATAAAATCGCTTCAAATATAGGCTAAGACTTATTTGAAGGATTTGCATCTTTGGTTTAAAGTTTTTTTAAGATTAAGAAAACTGTTTTTACTTTGAAGTACTTGTCATAATTTGGATTTTAAATTGGAATTTGTTTGTACATAAATACCTTTATTAATATATCGCAAAAAGAGGATAAAAATTCAATGAATGAGATCTGTATCTAATTTTAATTTTATTTATCCCAGATTTAAAGCCAGGGAGGTCCGTCAAAGATGTCTTTATTTTAAAGAATCCGCATCTTTGGCTCGGAATCAATACCAAAATCCTTACGGGAAGGTCAAAATCTTTGGATCCAAGTAAACTCTTTTTTTAAGTGTGGACGATACATATGCATTCGAGATATAGGACAGTTTGAGTAATATTTACAATTTTTGCTACTTGGCAGTGGTGATTTTACAAGGATATTGGTTAAATCTCGCCAATATATGTGGTCAATTGTGGGTTGTGATATATCTTTTGGCCAAGTCGGGCGATATTTCGGAGGCTTATTTAAAACTCAACTGTTCTATGGAATGTCTGGCTGGTAGGAAATGACTATGGGGAAATCATCACATAATTTTGTGCAAAATGTGGATATTTTGGCCACATTAGTATAAACCGGAAGAACAAATATATAGAAGCTCTATCTCAAGCTGATCCAAATTAGATCAAACATTCTACCCTATTTTCCCAACTCTGGCGTACATATATACGGGATCTATATCTAAATCTGAACCGATTTAAATGGTAAAATTTGGCACCCTTAACGATATTATTAAACGTACTCCTTGTGCGAAATTTGAAGCAAATCATGGCAAAACTCTGGTTTGTTAGGCCAATCGGACGAAAGGAACTACATCTAAATCTCAACCGATTTGGCTGCATATTTTACGAGATCCCTATATCGACTCAGAATATAATTCTAAGACGATCGGTATACTAAACGACGGGTCTCCGACTTTTTCTTCTTGGCGTTACATACAAATGCACAGACTTATTAAACCCTGTACAACAGTAGTGTTGAATGATATAAAAATTAGCGATACCTGTAAAAATTCGAGATCGAAAAGGTTAAAATATATAAAGATCGACTCAGAATGACCACTTGAGTCGATCTAGCCCTTAGTATCCATCCGTCTGTCTGTCCACGTATTTGTTGTTCGCAGGATTCCGGTCACAATTATTTATCGATTTTCATGAATATATCTGCAGTGAGGAGCAAACCCGAGTGCATGTTTTCACTTTTCGCAATCTTTATTAAATAGAAAATGTCTACACCAAAAAAAAGCATACTCGGTTCCAAAGATTTTGTCTTTACTTTAAAAAATGTGGTATTGATTCCGAGCCAAAGAAGCGTAGAATACAAGTAAGGATACTTTTAATACAATTCTCTTTTAAATTTAGGTTTTGTGTACTTGCTTCTAGGAAGTAAATTTAAATTTTTCGCTTTCTCAGCTTTTTTTCTTCATATGCTATTAAAGTCCTTTAAAAACGAGTTAACGGCAACTTTATTTTCCAAATTAGGACTCGACTTCCAGTAGAAATTGTGCAATGTTTGAAGTAAAAAACTTCTTTAAAATAAAGTTTTGAAAAACGTGTCCTATATTTGAACGATTTTTTGCTTTGTAGTCAAGATGCAAAAAGACAACAAATTTAAAGACAATTTCATTAAATTTAAAGAATTTTTCTGAATTATTAAAGTCAAGTTGACCTTAGCCTATAAATTTTTTCTTTCATGTTAAGATACCCATTTTTAAGTCAAATCACTTAATTATAAGGACAAATGACTTCATTGAAAAGTTTATCGACTTTTGGGCAAGAAAAATAACTTTATTTTAGAGAAATGCGTCTTCTATGCAAAGCAAAATTTGTATTCGTATTTTAAAGACATGAAATCTTTGACCTCACGACAATATTTTTTTCAGTGTAGTAAGGCCCACAATAATTGGGTCGTTGATGACTATAAGTTAAATAAATAAGTTAAATGGCCAGATTAAGCAAAAATAAACCGTTTTTTATCCAATGCAAAAGGTCATTACTGGTAACGACCTTCGAATATTACTGGTAATGACCTGGTAACGATATTGTGCAATCAAATTTCAAAAAGACGGCAAACCCAAGCATACTTACAAAATAGTAAGGAAATGGTTGTCGGAGCACAGTTCTCAAATGCTCGAAAGGCCACCACAAAGCCCCGATGTGAATCCTATTGAGAATTTAGCCAGCAGTGGAATCTTAGATGCCTTCTCATTTACACTGCAACTATAAGCGCTTCTCGAAGATCCGATGGTCATGCACGTTTCGCTTCTATAAGCAGGCAATTTTACATGCCTTAAAGAGAGCATTTTTGCACATACCCAAAATGTTGCTTCGCATGCTATTAATAATATTAAAACATATTAAAATGCGTAAAATGTATATCCCGTAGTTCTATTAGAAAAAGCTTACTTCTTTATTAATGTATTACGCAAAGGTGTATAAAAAGTTGGGTTCATGTTTTCTTAGTAAGTAAAACATTAAAATATCCCTACGTTTCTTACCTACAAAATTAGGAAAAATATAGGTAACCACGGAAAACATCAAAATTACGTTTGATTAGTCGACTTTTCGATCGTTCACTTTTTATCAAAATTTGAAAAACTATACTTTTCGAGTTTTCCACTTTTTCAAAATTTAAAAATGGAGATGATATTCAAAGTATGTATGTCGATTTTTGAACATTTTTTGTAAAACTCTATTTTGCAAATTTTCAAAATGATCAAAAGTCCATTAGTAGAATTTGTGTATTACAAAAAGTCGACTTCGACATTTCGATTAATAGAAAAGTCCATTTGAATTACTCATGGTAGAAAAATCGGGCTTTAAACTAAAATAAAGCAAACAATTTTTACCAAATTTTAAAATTCCTAATAACGTTTTATAGCGTACAAGTGAGAGAAAAAATAGCAAAAATTACAAAAGGAAAGGATTTTATACCCTGAACCACTTTGTAGATCTTCACTTTCGATTCCATCTTAAATATTTCAAATGTGTTGAGTGCTTTATATAAAGGCTTATATTCCCATATGCAAATATTTAAATCTGAACAGATTTGGAAACAAATTTTTACACTTCTATAAAATCTCTCTCCCGGCTCATGTTCTGGAACGGAACAGAAAGTAAAAAGCGAGAGAGTGAAGAGGAAAGTTGGACGGGGCCGATAATATTATACCCTACACTACCCCTACTAAATTAGTAAACCTACCTATTTGGGGGTATTATTTAAATAAGTTTGTGAAATAAATCTGGATCGCATACGATTTGGCAGATGCCTCTCACTTTTTCCCATATCTGTACACGCAAAAAAATAATTCTTTCCTCCCAAACGAAATTTTAGACAAACAAAGTTCGTTTCTCATTTGCTTTTCGCTGTAAGGAAGTGTATTTGGGAGAAAGTATATACTTTTTGTGATAAACGTTTATACTTTTCCAGGATGTAAAAACAATTTCATAAGGACAAACTCAAAAAAGAAAAAAAAACATTGTTTTCTTGCTAATTGCATTTTCCCTCACATCTTTCTCACATCCACGAGGTTTTTTAGTTCTTAACACCTTTTCCTGTAATACCAACAATGTAGAAGAAATTATACGATTTTATAAATTTTTAAAATTTTTTTACCTTTCGCCTGGACGGAGAATCGAACCGCGGACCATGCACTTTGTAAGCCAACACACTAACCACTGAGCTATGTACCTGTTATGGTCATCAATAGATAAATATCCATATAAGTTATATTTATATAGCATAGCTTGCGGCGCCCACGAACCGAATAAACAAAGTTTATTTAACAGAAACAAACATTTAGTTTGGCACCGTGGTGCAGTGGTTGCTACGTCCGACTTGCATGCCAAGGGCCGTGGGTTCGATCCCTGCTTCGACCAAAGTTTTTTTTTTTTTTTTTTTTTACATATATTCCAGATATGTTCGGAAGATTCCGAAAAAATGTTCAACATTACATTGTAATATATAAAATTTTGAACTGTAAAATGTGTCTTATTAAAGACCTAAAGTCAGAAAAGAACAGTGTTTGATATAAACGAAATGGACTGTGTTGTTGTTTCAAAAATAACTTTTTTTATTGAAAAAATAAAAATTTTGTAATCAAACGAATTTTTTTGGTGATAAAAGTTTAAAATTTTCGAAGCAATTCAAAAAACTCTAACAAAAGAAAAACGTTTTCGGTACACGTTTTCCAAACGTTTTTTTCTTTGCGTGTATATAAGAAAATTAAGGGTTACATGTTTGCGGGAACTATATCTAAATCTTAACTGATTTCTTCCAACATCAAAAGGGTCTCTCTCTGACCAAATTGGATTAAAACTGCGACCTAGAATTTGATTACAAAAATGTGTTCACAGGCAGTCGGACATGGCCGGATCGAATCTGGGGCCGGCCCTGAGCAGTATTGCCAAATAAACCATGTGTCTATCTTGTCTCAATCTGGGTGTTAGTAACTTATGCAGTAACTAATAATAATCCCCTCAACAGAGCGATTAAGAGTATAAAAGAGATACAATGCAAAAATATTGTTGTGAGACCAAAGATTTCTCTCATATAAAGTTTTTTCTTATCCAAAAGTCGATAAATTTGTCAATGAAATCGTTTTGTTATAATTAAGTGGTTCGACTTTAAAATGGACATCTTTACACTAAACAAACTTTTGTTTGACCAAGGCCAACTATGGTGAGCCATCGTGGTGCAATGGTTAGCATGCCCGCCTTGCATACACAAGGTCGTGGGTTCGATTCCTGCTTCGACTGAACACCAAAAAGTTTTTCAGCGGTGGATTATCCCACCTAAGTAATGCTGGTGACATTTCTGAGGGTTTCAAAGCTTATCTAAATGGTTTCACTGCAATGTGGAACGCCGTTCGGACTCGACTATAAAAAGGAGGTCCCTTGTCATTGAGCTTAACATGGAATCGGGCAGCACTCAGTGATAAGGGAGAAGTTCACCAATGTGGTATCACAATGGACTGAATAGTCTAAGTGAGCCTGATACATCGGGCTGCCACCTAACCTAAGGCCAACTAGTTTTAATAATTCAGAAAAATTTATGAAATCGCCTCTTAATTTGTTGACTTTTTGTATTTTGATTAGAAAGCAAAATAAGTTCAAATATAAGATATGTGTTTCAAAACTTTATTTTAAAGACGGGTTTTACTTGAAACATGGCATAATTTCTACTTGAATTCGAGTCTGAACTTAGAAAGAAGAGTTGTCGTTAACACATTTAAAGGACTTTTTAGTGTCAAGTACCCAAAATTCAAATTTAAAAGAGAATCATGTTTTGAACGTATCCTTACTTGAATTCTCAGCGTCTGAATCAATACCAAAATCATAAAATTGTTGGAACCGGGCAAGCATTTTCTCTGTATAGAATGTAGATCCTCTCAATAAGACAATAATTTGAATAGAAACAAACCCCATGACAAAGTTCTTAAAAATACTTTAAGTAAGAGTCCATCACATGTAAACTTGCATGCTAAGAGTAGTCATTATATCATGACTAATCGTAGAATACAAGTATGATGTTGTCTTCGTCTCTTCAAATTACTCTCAGTAAAATCTCATCACATGTAAACTTGCTTTCTCACAGCAGGCATAATATCATGACTACTACAAGAATGCAAGGGTGTTGTAGTTTGTTCTAAAAATAGATATTAGCTTATGTGGAGGTTTTAGCATCAACTTATTATAACAGGCGATGGATGAGTGAGTAGAACACAGGACTAGCAAGAATGAGACGCAGGTTCGAAACCGGCGGCGGCGAAAATCAAGTAAGTAAAAAAAATAAAATATAGCATTTTCACTTCAAATGAAATCTTTTACATTTCAAATTAAACCTTTTTCAATTCAAATGAAACCTTTTTCAAATCAAATAAAACCTTTTTCAAATGAAACATTTTACAAATCAAATGAAACCTTTTTCATTATTCGAATTCATATATAGATCATTGATGGTTGGTGTATAAGTAATGTGTACATGAAGGAAACAAATGACATGGCTAAACAATTTGTACTTTAAGACTGAAAAAAGAAGACCAACAAAAAAAAAACGTAGTAAAAAAACGCAATGATAATGTTCTTTGATATTTCAATATTTTAGATTTGATTAACAAAAAAACAAATAAGGAAAATCATAAAAAATATTAACGCCTTCTAATTGTATCTTTACGTAAAGGAGTTTTAGATAACGCTGAAAAATATTTGATCGCAAATTCCACGTCTGCCGAGAAATGGATCAGTACACTTTTTAAATTTTTTTTTTAAATTTCCATTATTTTTTGTCCTTACTCTGTTTTATATCTTGTAAAATTCAGAACATTTTAATTTATTGCGAAAACATAGTAAAACAAAGAATTTTTATGTATCGTAATGTGAAAATTAAGTCCATCTCTAGAAAAGGATTTTAGGAAAAACTTCCGAATTTTTAGCTGGGATATGAAAAATTTCAAAAAAAAAGTTCGGATTTGGATATAGGTTCCGTATACAAAAAAAATATTTTGACTTATAATGTCACCAAATCCTTAGTTTACAACTGACATCAAAGAATTTTTTGTTTTATTTTTTAAATTTCGTTTGAAAAATGACAATAGTTACTATAACTCATTATGGATTTTCGATTGGATGAAATTTCCCAGAGAATATTAGACATCGATTAGTAATAGTGACTTAAATTTAATTAAAAATCCTAATAAATTCTTGAATGACATTTACCATAACATACCTATATTCAATTAAAAACGAGCTTAATTTTAAGAGGACGTGCAATCCTAAATTAAGACTTGGATAATCAATCATTTTAGCATTAGTTGGGTGTACAAAAAAGAAAGTAACACATAGAGGTTAGGTGGCAGCCCGATGTATCAGGCTCACTTAGACTATTCAGTCCATTGTGATACCACATTGGTGAACTTCTCTCTCATCACTGAGTGCTGCCCGATTCCATGTTAAGTTCAATGACAAGGGACCTCCGTTTTATAGCCGAGTCCGAACGGCGTTCCACATTTCAGTGAAACCACTTAGAGAAGCTTTGAAAACCTCAGACATGTCACCAGCATTACTGAGGTGGGATAATCCACCGCTAAAAAGCTTTTTGGTGTTCGGTCGAAGCAGGAATCGAACCCACGACCTTGTGTATGCAAGGCGGGCATGCTAACCATTGCACCACGGTGGCTCCCACATAAATCTTCAACGAAATAATTCTTCACGATATAACAATTCCTTTGAAAATAATTTTGCGGGCTAATTATAAATTCATTCATTAAAAAGAATTCCTTTGGTTTTAGAGATTCTTTTGATTTGAAAAAAGTTTCATTGGGTTTGAAAAAGGTTTCACTTGATTTGGAAAAATGTTTCGTTTGATTTGAAAAAGGTTTCATTTGATTTGAAAAAGGTTTCATTTGAAGTGAAAATGCTATATAATGGTAGGAATGTTTAATTAAAGTAAGCTACATAAGAAAAATTATATGAAATATAAAAAATATAGAAGTATGTTTTTATTTTTTTGTCTGAGCACATTCCAAAATGACACTTTTGTATGTCATATAAAATGCCTGCATTTGCAGGGGTTTTCCATACCTGTCATATGAGGCATTATAATAGCGGTTTCATTTGATTAGAAAAAGGTTTCATTTGAAGTGAAAATGCTATATAATGGTAGGAATGTTTAATTAAAGTAAGATACATGAGAAAAATTATATGAAATATAAAAAATAAAAATAAATGACACTTTTGTATGTCATATAAAATGCCTACATTTGCAGGGGGTTTTCCATACCTGTCATATGAGGCATTATAATAGCGCTCTTTTTGCGGTATATTTTTCCGCCCTACTATGAGAACCAATTACACGCCGAGTAAATCTGAAAGCGAGTACATACACAGAAAATAATATTATAATTTTTGAGCTAACAATAAATTGTTGTTACAGAAAATTTTTAAGTTCAACAAAAATTTTGTTGATATAACAAAATGTATGTTGATATAACAAAATTGGTTGCTAAAGTGACTAAAATCGTAATTGTATTTACAAATGACATTGTTAGCTCAAATTTAAACATAATTTTAATTGTATTGACAATCAAATTAATTGATATTTTTTGTGTGTATGTGCTTTGCATGCCCACTGCATGTGTAGGGAGGCATTATAAAACGCCTGCTGTACGCCTATTTCCGCTGCTGGGTATGGTCTCCGGTTAAAAGGCGCTTGAGATTACACCAAAAAATAGCGTCGAGATCTACATAGAAAAAAATTCACGAAAATTTGTCCAATTTAAATCTTAATTGGGTATTAAAAAATATTCAATTAAAAATTTAATTATTTCAACAAATTTTTTTAATTGAAATAAAAATCAATCACACAAATTAATAGTATCAATTAATTTTTTAATTGGATCAATTAATTTTTTAATTGACTGTCAATTAATTTTTAATTGATACTATCATTTTCGTGATTGAAGACATTTGAATTAAAAAATTAATTGGATACCAAAAGAAATAACAAAAAACTTAGTAGAAGTAAAACTGGATTCAGGCTTACTTTTATTTTATTTTGATAAATGCAATAGTATAGGTATATAATTTATCTGAATATACAGTTTTGTTTATCAGGAAATAAAGTACAAATGGTTACGTTAGGTATAGTGGCTCACTTAGACTATTCAGCAATTCAACTTAATTACGAAATATTGAAGAATGAAGAAACTAATACATACAAAAACCTATCTCAAGCTTGAATAATTATTTTCTTTTTAATTATGTTATTTTCTCAAGGAGAAATGGCTTAACGACTCAAATGTGACCAGCGTTGCTACAATTAATTTTTATTTTGGGCCAACATTTTTCCAAAATTGGACCAAAAATTCGTACCAGCGGATCATTTTTCCAAACTAATTGATACCAATTAAAACTTACAATTTTTCCAAAATTTTACTTCGTTAGAAAATTTTGTCAAATTTTTATTTTCATTTCTATAGAAAATTTTGTTAAAATTTTATTTCGGTAGAAAATTTTGTCAAAATTTTATTTCTATAGAAAAATGTTGTCAACATTTTATTTCTATAGAAAATTCTATCAAAATTTTATTTCTATAGAAAATTTTGTCACTACTTCTATAGAAAATGTCGTCAAGAGTTTATTTTTATAGAAAATTTTGACAAAATTTTATTTCTGTAGAAAATTTTATTTCTATAGAAAACTTTGTTAAAATTTTCTTCATTAAGATGAGTACTAAGTTCGAGTTTAGTCGCTAATGTAAATACTAAATCAGTAAGAAAAGGCATAAAATTATACATATTTCTTGCAAGTTTTATTATAACTTGATGGGGAATAGCCCAAAGCAAATTTTCACAAAGTTTAAAATGGATTATTAAAGGATTATTTAGCGGCTAAACACGAACGTTCTATAGACAATCTTGTCAAAATTTTATTTCTATAGCAAATTTTGTCAAAATTTTATTTGTATAGAAAATTTTGCCAAAATTTTATTTGTATAGAAAATTTTGTCAAAATTTTATTTCTATAGAAAATTTTGTCAATATTTTATTTCTATAGAAAATTTGCAAAAATTTTTTGAAATTTTATTTCTGAAAATGTTGGTAAAATTTTATTTCTATAGAAAATATTGGTAAAATTTTATTTCTATAAAAATTTGTGTCAAAATTTTATTTCGACAGAAAATTTTGTCAAAAATTTATTTCTATAGAAAATTTTGAAAAAATACCGACTTGACGAAAATGGACCAAAATCAATCAAATTCCATTTGGTCCGACCATCGGACCAAATTTAAAAATTAATAATTTTTTAGGTCAACCCTGAGTGTGATGCTTTTTGGTATATAATATCGTTAGGAGGAAAGTATTAATTTTTTTGGTGAATACACTGAAAAAATATTGTATTGAGGGCAAAGATTTGATGTCCTTAAAATACGAATGCGAATTCTTCTTACCATAGAAGATGCATTTCTTTTGCCTAAAAGTCGATTAACTTTTCAATGATTTTGTTTTGTTTTACAAACAAGTTTACTTGGATCCAAAGATTTTGACTGCCTTTAAGAATTTTGGTATTGATTCCGAGCCAAAGATACGAATTCTTTAAAATAAAGACAGGGACCTATCTAAGTTTAAATCTAGAATCAATAAAATAAAAATTAGGATACAGATTTATATCGAATTTTCATTCTTGTTTTTGCGATATACAATTCACACAAAAAATGCCAGATTAAAAATCCGAATTACAACATATACTTTAAGGAAAAAGATGGTTTCTTAATTCTAAAAAGCCCTTTCAATCAAAATTGCAAAATCCTTAAAAACAAGTCTTTGCCTGGCGCGGTTTTACTATAAATTTAAAAATTCAATATATCAGTGAATTTAAAGATTTCCTTTTCATTATTTTAAGGAAAATTTTCCTTATTTCAAGGACATACAATGGAATTCAAATCAGCAAGATTCGTGCCTAAATTTAATGAACAAAATTAAAGCAAAGATTATAAACGTTATTTTAATTAAAATATCATTTTACCTGGTATACCGCTATGAAATGATCGTTTTTAGCTTTTTGAAAATAAAACACTAATTACACTAGTTTACAAAATAAATTTTTTCATGTACATTTTATGAGATGTGACTTGTTTTATTTACTTTTATCTCACTCTCTTCAAAATTTGAGTTTCGCGTACTTGATTCTAGGAAACACATTTTATTATTTTTTCAGTTTCTCTCTTCATGAGCTATCAAAGTTGTTTGAAAATGTGTAAACGACAACTTAATTTTACACATTCACGGTCGACTTGAAGTAGAAATTATGCTATGTTTCATGTAAAAAATATCATCAAAAAAAATTGAAAAATATATCCTATTTTTATACCATGTTTTGCTTTGAAATCAAGGTACCAAACATTTAAAGAAGATTTCATTGGTTTTGAAAAAAAAAAATCAGAATTAGTAAAGCCAAGTTGAGTAGTTTAACAAAGTTCTCATGCCCATTTTGAAGTCGATTCATTTAACTACAAGGACAAAACGATTTCATTAATAAGTTTATCGACTCTTGGACAAGAAAACAACTTTATGTCACAGAAATACATCTTCTATGCTAAGCAAAATTCGCATTCGTATTTTAAGGACATTAAATCTTTGACTTTACAAAATTATTTCTCCAATTAACCGATAAACCAGTGTCGGTTTTGGAAACCCTAAATAAGCTGCATATTCTCATAGGTTCTTTTAAAAGTTACCCACAACAACGCTGAGAAAACTAATCAAATTAAATTGTTCAAAACTATTTTCCCTCATTTGCAGCATTACTGTTAAATTGACAATACTTAGCTCTGTTCGCCCGTCCACTGGTCACTCAGAACAATGCTTGTCTAGGGTTTTCCCACCATCTTCTGTACTGTAATCTCATGATTCAACTACATCAATCGGCGCTTACGAGAGCGGAGAACAGTTGTTGCTTCCGAATATTTCGGCGACGTACAATGCAATCAGTAGTCGAGACTCATTGAAAGCTAAACGCTGTGTTCGCGGATCTAGCCCTTGTTGTAGATACATGTGTTCAAGAAAATAGCATTTCATTAAGTATTTCCGTATTGTTTACTTAAATCTATCAGGCATTTAGTGCACACTGGCTCAAAACAATTCGAAGGAATATGTACTTACCTTCGGGAAACTAATACCCATCGAGTAAGTAAGATAACTGGTAACTTAAGAAAAATGGTTGGTGGAAAGGTCATACTTTTCCCCAACCACTACCCAGTTCGAGAGTAATTTTGGATTTTAATATCAGTTTTGTAAATTAAGGTCGGACAGCTACATTAAATCTTTTTGCGTGACTGTGCAGTCAATTATCATAGCGCCCGTTGTTTAGAATTAAGAATTAAATCAGACAGGTGTTGATGTAGTGGGAATATACATTGCCAAGACACTTAAGTAGCCGCTGGCCATTTGAATAAATAATTAATATTATTTAATGTTAAATGGTGGTTGCCTGTGACCTGCGATTTGGCGTTCTTTTCATTGTGCCTACATTAAAACGATTGACACTAATTGATTTCAATTGTTCAATCGTCTCCCCTATCTATGATTGTGCAAGTAAAGGAATTTATAATTTAATTGCATTGTATTATACTTGCAAAAGTTACTATTGAACTTAGTTTGTGGACATTTAGAATTTATTTGAGATCCAAGCAAATTAAAAATGCGGTATATTCTCAAATCTTTGGGAAATTATTTCGAAACAAATTGTAACACACTGATTAATCGAAACATTATCCATCGCATATCACTACCCACCCCGACTTGTCTTTAGACTCAATTCACAAATCGACCTAACTTTTGGTGCCCTCATAAGAACCAACATGCTGACTAGGCAGGTCATGCGACATCGGTTGGTAATCAGATGGAGCAATATCAGGGATATATGGAGTTTTTTACGGGTTTTGCAACATGTGGACGAGCGTTATTGTCGTGCCTTTCCAAATAGTGTAAACGATTTACTTTACTGGAACCTCGGCAAATCGCTTAAGCTTCAAGTAAATTGTTGAGCCGGAAGTACTCGGGTCTTGAGTAATAACTTTGTAAAAGTCAAAATTGTGCTATTTCTCAGTAATTTATGATTCAATTTAAACAAACTTGGTTGTAAAGCTGATCCCAAGTGCTATTAACCACAAAAATACATAAATATTTGCTAAAGTTTATGAGATAACATATAACAACAAATTTAACAATTTGACCCTAATTTTGTGAAAAATATAATGTATCCCAAAAGTACTTCGATTATGAACTACGCTTTTTCCTCTTGTATATTAAAGACCATTTTCTGCTCTTTTATTTGAGGTATAATTTGTAACTATAGATAAAGTTTTAGCAATGTTATGAAGGTTTTATTTTATACAAAATATATAGATTTTTGGCCCGTTGAGAAAATTATATACTATGTTGTGGGCACGAATTTGTGGTATTTACTAATTTTAATGCAACCATGTATGCCATTGCTATATACAGATTGTTCACACACTCCAACTAGGGTTTGTGTTAGTCCATTTCAAACTCTGTCCATAGGAGAAAGTCCCAACCCCCGGCTGAAGGTCGCCCATGTGTCTATCCAGCAAAAAAAGCGTCGCCAAAACAGTGAAAATGTTTCTTTTTGGATCTGGAAGTGGTGCAAAATTGGCGCAGACGCGATGAATTTAATATGGGCTTGTCATGGGAGGGGTGTCCACCATTTCAACATCCGTTGCACTTAATTTGCATCACTTCTTTAGGTGTGATACGAATTCAGTGTTTTGGATGTGAATTAAAAAATTTTTTGATATTTTGCTAAATAAATAATTCATATATTTTTATGATTCTATGCATTTTGCACTTGTCTGAAACGTTCGACTTCAAAGATTTTTAAAAATTCGCAGTTTTTCTAGAATGGATATTGCACTTTTTTCGGCAAAATTTTAATAAATTGTAACATCTTATTAATTCTTACTCTGTTTTTAACTTATTTGAAACAAAAAAATTAAAATTATCTCTTAAAAATATGGAAAAAGTGAGTCATAAAAAATTGAATTATAAAAACTTCCTGTGTAGTTAAAATAGAGAACATCTTTGGGAGGACATTTTTGGAAGTGATTTTAAAGTTGTTCCTTTAAAATAACTTTAATTTTTTTTGTTGGGTACTTTCACGTTAGCTCACTTTGGATTCTGTCCATAGGAGAATGTCTCAAACCCCGGTCACCCAATTCACTACTTTTGCGTTAGCTCACTTTGGATTGTGTCCATAGGATAACGTCTCAAACGTCACCCATGTCACTACTTTCGCGTTAGCTCACTTTGTATTACATTCGTAGGCCGGCCATCCATTTCATTTTATCTTCGCGTTACCCCATTTCGAATTCTGTCAATAAAAGAAGGTCTCAAACCCCGGCCACGCATGTCACTACTTTCGCGTTAGCCCACTTTGGACTCTGCCCATAGGAGAAAGTCTCAAAATCCGGCCGTAGGCCGTCCATCCATTTCACTTTATCTTCGCGTTAGCCCACTTGGATTCTGTCCATAGGAGAAAGTCTCAAACCCCGGCCGCAGGCAGTCGACGCATGTCACTACTTTCGCGTTAGCCCACTTTGGAGTCTGTCCATAGGACAAAGTCTCAAACCCCGGCCAAAGGCCGGCCTTCCACTTTGCCCACTTTGGATTCTGTCTATATCCAACATTGGCATATACGTACATAATTTTCTCAACGGGCCAAAAATCAATAAACCCTTAATAACTTTACTAAGGTTTAAGCTATAGTTACATCTTAAATGAAAGGGCAGAAAATGGTTTTTGATATACAGGAAGAAAAAGTATAGGTTATAATCGAAGGACTTTTAAGTTACATACAATTTTTCCCAAAATTAGAGTCAACATTTTAAATTTGTTTTATATCTCATAAACTTTAGTAAATATTTACGTAAAGTCTTTTGTGGTTGATAGCACTTTTACACATTGAAATATAAATGGCTGAGATATAGCAAAATTTTGATTGACTCTTTAGAGATTATTTCTCAAGACCTGGGTACTTCCGGGCGAAAATTTTTACTTTGTTGGAATCAACACACCAAATTACGTAACGTACTTGAAAGTTAAGCGATTTGGTGAGGTGCCAGTAAAGTGTAGATGCTTCCGTAGCGCTAAAGAGTTGAAGTAAAATACTTTCAATTAATATCAATTAAATTAAACTAGATTTAATTACAATAAATTAATAAATAAAAATAAAATTAATCCATAGAAGTAAGTTGCTCTACCCAAGCAGGGACACAAGAAGTATCATTCGCAGTAAAAGGTGGCACACTATTTTGGTATCCGCAATCTTGACGGGACTCATAGGAAAACAGGAATTAATTAAAAAGTGGCACAACAAGAATTTAAAGAGTATGTCATTTATGGTAATTTTTAGGTAACTCCATTAGGCTTTAAATGCCAATTAACAAGAAGTAAAATGACGAAATTTTCGTTGCGGGTTCATTTTAACTGAAAATTTTTTAGCAGTTACATTTTTAACAAACACATGAGTATGCAAGCTGGGTAAACTTTACATAATGGTTTAAACGATGGTTGGCTTACCCTGCTCTAACGAAGCTTCATGAAAATGGGGGTTAGTGTCATAAGCAAAAATAGCACAAAATTGTCATCGCTTGAGAAAAGTAGCAAATTTACTCCTAAAGTGGTGCAACGGTTGCAATATACCAGACTTTGATAAGATAACCCTTATGTCCGGCTAGATTTTTATTCTGGCACATTCAAATAAAATGTGGCTATTATTTTAATAAACACATAGTTTACACAAATTTTTATACCCTCCACCATAGGATGGGGGTATATTAACTTTGTCATTCCGTTTGTTACACATCGAAATATTGTTCTATGACCCCATAAAGTATATATATTCTGGGTCGTGGTGAAATTCTGAGTCGATCTGAGCGTGTCCGTCCGTCCGTCCGTCTGTTGAAATCACGCTAACTTCCGAACGAAACAAGCTATCGACTTGGAACTTGCCACAAGTAGTTGTTATTGATGTAGGTCGGATGGTATTGCAAATGGGCGATATCGGTCCACTTTTACGTATAGCCCCCATATAAACGGACCCCCAAATTTGGCTTGCGATCGCTCTAAGAGCAGCAAATTTCATCCGATCCGGCTGAAATTTGGTACATTGTGTAAGTATATGGTCTCTAACAACCATGCTAAAATTGGTCCATATGGGTCCATAATTACATATAGCCCCCATATAAACCGATCCCCCGATTTGGTTTGCGGAGCCTCTAAGAGAACCAGATTTCATCCGATCCGGCTGAAACTTAGTACATGGTGCTAGTATATGGTCTCTAACAATCATGCAAAAATTGGTTCACATCGGTCCATAATTATATATAGCCCCCATATAAACCGATCTCCCAATTTGGCTTGCGGAGCCTCTAAGAGAAGCAAATTTCATCCGATCCGGCTGAAATTTGGTACATGGTATTGGTATATGTTCTCTAATGACCATGCAAAAATTGGTCCATATCGGTCCATAATTATATATAGCCCCCATATAAATCGATTCCCAGATTTGTCCTCCGGAGCCTCGTGGAGGAGCTAAATTCATCCGATCCGGTTGAAATTTGGAACATGGTGTTCGAATGTGGTCTCTAACAAACACGCAAGAATTGGTCCATATCGGTCCATAATTATATATACACGGATGAAAAAGACTGTTTTTCATATGTTTGGCTATAAACATTATATGTTTGGAACACAAATTTTTAAACACAATATTTTTGAGTGCAAGCATATAATGTTCATAAACTAGCAAACATGTTTGGGACATATATGTTAATATGTTAGAACATATTATGTTTGGGACATAAAATGTTTGTAAATATAATATGCTTGGATGCAAACATATATTAATTTAGAAATAGCCTATAAACATATATGTGTTTAGTAGCTTGGAGCGCTATTTAACAGGGAGCGATATTGAATTAAGTTGGTGGTTGTTGCTTGTTATTACAAAATTAACATTTTATTTTTCCTTGGGCAATTGATCAGCTACTTCTTTGATCCTTACAAACTGTGTGGTCCGCTGTTCGAATCCCCGTCCGGGAAAAGGTAAAATTAAAATAAAAAAAATCATACAATTGAATAATTTCTTCTACAATGTTTGTATTACAGAAAAAGGTGCTAAGAACTAAAAAAATCTCGTGGAAGTGAGAAAGATGTGGGGGAATATGCAATTGGGCAGAAACAAAATTTTGAGCATTCAGGTCGAAAACCTATGTTGTTGTTCATTATGATTGTAAATATATAAATAAATAAATAAAATTTTGAGCACAATATTGTTTGGGAGAATTTTTTTAAGCATATAATATTTTTGGGTGCAAAATGCTTCCAAACATATTATATGTTCACATAATAACATATTGTTTTTTGGAAGACAACATTATTGAATTTGGATGCAAAAATACAAAATGTTTGGAACTTAGACTACCCAAACATATATTGTTTAAACCAATATGCTTTCAAACATATTATATATTGGAAGAGATCAAACATATAAATGTTTGGGCAATACCCAAAAATATATATGCTTGAAGCAAAATATGTTTGGGAGTATATGTTACAGAAGCGATTTTTTGTGAGCGTGAAGCTCCGATATAAACCGTTCCCCAGATTTGATCTCCGGAGCCTCTTGGAGGAGCAAAATTCATCCGATCCGGTTTAAATTTGCAACGTGGTGTTAGTATAAGGCCGCTAATATCCATGTCAAAATTGGTCCATATCGGTCTATAGTTATATATAGCCGATCCCCAATCACACAAAAATTGCTCCATATCGGTTCATATTCATGGTTGCCACTCGAGCCAAAAATAATCTAAATTTATTTTTAAGGAAAACATTGTCAAAATTTTATTTCTATAGAACATTTTTCCCAAATTTTACTTCTATAGAAAATGTTGTCAAAATTTTATTTTGTCAAAATTTTATTTCTATAGAAACTTTAAACTTAATTATATACGTATTTAATCGGTTTTTTTAGTTTAGTATATACTACGTATGAATTTAGAAGACGGTGTTAGGAAGTTTTAAGATACCTTGCCATCGGCAAGTGTTACCGCAACCCAAGTAATTCGATTGTGGATGACAGTCTTCAGTAGAAGTTTCTACGCAATCCATGGTGGAGGGTACATAAGATTCGGCCTGGCCGAACTTACGGCCGTATATACTTGTTTTTACAATGAGATTGAACATTTATTATATTTTTGGGATGTCGTTAAAACATGGAAAATATAATAATCTTGTATTTCATTTGAACGCCATTTACGAAATTGCTCCTTCTCATAAAAGAAAATAATAATTAAAATCGCTTCTCTGACCATTTTTGGAAATTTTTCTTCTGATTTAAGTTCTTACCAATTTTGTTAAGCAATTTATTTTAAGTGAAATTACATCTAGACACATCTAGTTTGGTGAATGTTAAACCTTTCTGAGTTAACTTAGTCATTCTGTAAATGTAAATGCCAGCAGTATATGAGCACATAAGTATGTTTGTAGTAGAGGACGGAGCCGTAAACACGTACTTATCGTATATGAACATATCGGGAATAAGTGAGAAAGACGAGCTTAACAATTTCGTATTGAGTCACAATCTACCGGCTGAAACCAAACAAAATAATTGAGCAATTGATTGTAAATCAGTTTTACAACAGGTGGCTAAGGCTTTGGTTTAACACCACAACTACGCTCCCTTGTGTTGCTTAATTTTCTCTGGTTTGTGTTTGATCGTTGTGTTAATAAAAAAAATTGACTTTTCTGAAATTATGTTTTTACGCCTATGAGAAAATATTTTCTTCATTGACGATATAATTGAAAGTTCAAAACTTGGAGAGCAGTAAGTGGAATTACATAGTATGACTAAGATGATAACAGGATTATTATTATTCATATAAATTATATTTTCTTAAATTCACAATGACGTAGTAGCAGTTTGAGGGTTGAGGAGACTAAAACAAACCGATAAGATTTATATGAAAGCCAATAACAAAACAAGTAAATGCAATCTAATAAGAGTACGGATTACAATGTATGGTTTTATTTCTTAACATTCTAAATTGTAAGTTAGTCCATATGATGTCTATGTGAGATAAATAAGGCAGATTAAATACATATACATGCCTTCGATTGTTTTTAGCGGATAATTATTACCCGCCAAAACGTTTAATATTTAGCGGCTCAGTTGTCAAGCCGGTGCACAGAGGGTTGAAACCCATCAAAACTGGCGATTAATTCAAAAGATGAACTTTAACTTTAATAACCGTATTTGGTACCGGGTGAAAGAAGATAAAATTCTACATCATTACTTGCCAAAATAAAAGTTCTTAGTCGTTTACTTTATTTGCAGTGTGTCTTCAAAGTTCAATAATTATTATTATTTTTGGGCGCATTGGTTAAAAGTGAAAATTTGCATATTTCCAGTGATAATTTTTTTAATTAAGACTTCTAAAAGTGAAAATTTTATAATGGAGCCGTCTACTTCAGGTATTTGAGCATATGATAAATATTTGTTTGTTTAGATAAATGTTTTGGAAATATTGAAAAAAAAAATATTAGGAAATTGCTCCAAAAATGAGGTATTTTTGATGTTTGTATTGGATTTCAACTGAATTATCGGTGAAACTTAGTAAAACTGCTTATATTTTCTTAAAATATGAAGTTTCAGCTTATAAATTCCAAAACATATTTTTGCCTTTTTGTTGCATTTTTTGACTTATTAAAGAATTTGTAAAATAACTCCAGTCGCTATATATATGAAAAAATAAAACAAACAAAAAATCACTTTGACCTTATTAGCTTTTGTCTTTATATTCCGTTTAGTATTTGTTATTGTAGCTACTGAGTTGCAGTTTATTAGAGATGGGTACGTGAGTAATTTTAAATCACGCGCACTCACGAAAAAAAAATTAATTAATTAATTCCAAATTACTTACAAAGCTTCGTAAGCTAACTGAAGAATATCAGGAAGCCAGAAATAAGGACTTCAAAAGCTATAGGGAGCACTTTTCCCGTAAATTCAGTCGGGAAAATACAATAGAAGACGTCTTTAATAGATTTCTTCTAAGTTCAGATCCATTTATTTCGAGCAAGAGAAAGAGTTGCAAAATGAAAATGCAGCAAATGCCTTAGACTGCATTGGAGTTACTTATTCTTACCCAAAATGAAAATGATAATGGTGATGAAGATGATGAAGATGATGAAGATAATGAAGATGAAGATTATGTTAACGAATTGTATGATGATTAAGAAGAAAATTATTATTATTACGTAAATTAATTTTATAATGGTTGTGAAGTAAATGATGATTATGAATACTTTTAAAATTAATGAAATGAAGTAAATAAAAAAACCGTACAATTATATTTTTTTTACTTATTTTTTTCCTTCAATGGTTGTTTGTTTTATTTTTATACTATGTTTTTTATGAATATTGTTCAATAAGATATAATAATATTTTCTAATGTAATTTTTTTTAAATATGTGGAATTACGGAACTTGAAGAAAAAAAATCGGGTTTTAATTTAAAATTTTGGGTATATAAATACAGATTAAATATTTATTAATTTTTATTTTTTAAGAACATTTTTTTTTTCTAAAAGCACATTAAGTATACTCAAATTTTCAATTGCATTTCCTAATTTATCGTTTTTCTTTGAAAAGTTACAGCGAAAATTGTGATATAAGACCACTTTTTCCAAAATACAAAAAAGGCTATAAAAGATTAAAACAACAATTTTTAAAATTTTTGTTGTTGTTTCTAGTTATGCCTTTTCATGTATTTATGAATATCCATCAATAAAAAATAACAATATTTTAAAATTACGGCTTTCCTGAACTAATCGCCACTTTGCCTACCGCTCAACCCACTGTGCGGTGGTTAAAACCGACACAAATGTGTAAACTTCATTCCTACTTCTGGGGCTTCATTGGAAAATAGTTGTTGAGCAGCAACCTCGTAGACGAAAATATTCACTGTATACTTCATCTGACTACACGCAGAGAAGGAATATGATCACCCCAACCATGTTCCAAGAGCAACATGTTACTTTTTCACGGAAAACATGTAGCATGTTTATCGAAACCATGTTCTTTTCTCAGAAATTATGTATCTGATTTCGGAAAGCATTTTATGTTTGACGAGAAAAGAATATTCTTGCGACAAAAATACTACATGGTCGCTGTGAAAAAGTAACATGGTGCTCTTGAAACATGTTTGAGATGATCATATTCCTTCTCTGGGTGTACTCTCAACGGAAATATATATTTGAATATACAATTTTTGAATTAAAATTTTTAATGAGCATACTCACAAAAAAAAGTGAGTAAAGTAGAAAGTCGGGCGGGGCCGACTATATCATACCCTAAACCACCCCTACTGAATTAGTGAACATTGTTTGTGGGGTATCAATGGTATAGGTTTCCGCATTTCCATATTTAATAACATTACCGTACATGGGAGTTTTATCACAATCTGACCAGAAATGCCTGATATTAGGAGCTATGCTACTAATATTGAGTCCATTATTAAACAAGTAAGTAAAGTAGAAAGTCGGGCGGGGCCGACTATATCATACCCTAAACCACCATTACAGAATTAGTAATCATAAGCATTTGTGGAGTAACATATAGGTCAGGGAGATAAACCGCAGTTGCATATTTAAGAAAATTAAGGGGTACATGTCTATGGGTGCTTTGTGTCAATCAGACTATATCTCATAGTCAATGTTGCCAGGGAAAATGTTCGGTTTACCCTACAAGGACAAAAAAAGTTCCCTACTTTCCTATACATTCCCAAACAATTTTCCCTACTATATTTTTCGTTAAATTTAAAAAATTTTACAAAACAAAAATGGTTCTAAGTACTTTATTATCTTAAAACATGAATATGCAACGTATATAACTTAGAATATAAATTTGTATTACGACCACGGTTGCCACAGTTGGTAGAATTCTACCCAAATTAGTAATCTTTCTTGTTAAATCTTTAAAAAAATAAAATTTTGGAAAAAGTTTCTATAAACAAATTTTTGTGAGAAATTTTTCTATAGAAATAAAATTTTGACAATAAATTCTATAGAAATAAAATTTTGAGACAAAATTCCACAAAATAAAATTTTGAGAAAAATTTTCATAGAAATAATGTTTAAAAAAAAATTCTATAGAACTACAATTTTGACAAAATGTTCTATAGAAATAAAATGTTGACAAAATTTTATACAGGAATAAAGTTTACCACACATTGTTAAAGATCAAGCCTTGCCGGCTTCTAATTTCCTCCTCTAGAGCCACCAAAATGTAAAAATTATTACAAATTGTGTTGAGTGAAAATGTCCTACATTGTGGCCCTACGTCCCTACAAGACGCTAAATATTAGAAAAACCCTACATATAGGGAATTTCCCCTACTTCTAGCAACACTGGCTGTGTTGATATTGCACCTACGGAGTTAGTATGCCACTAATATTGAGCCCATTATTGAAAAAGAGAAAATCGTTAAATTAGTGTGGGTAATAAATACAAATTTGTAAAAATCGAGCAATATTCTTATGTAAGAGCTACAAGTACGTATAAATACGATCGGCTAGTACATCAAAATTTGAAATTTGAGTAACATTGGTTAATAAATAAGAGTACTATGGCCAAATTTGGGAAAATCGAGCGATGCATATATATGGAAGCTATATCTAAATCTGAACCAATTTGCATAATATTTTGCTGGTTTGATTAGTACCACAAAAGGTTACCTTGTGCAAGATTTGAGTAAGATCAGTTAAGAAATGAGGCCTGTATGGTCAAACATAAGGTTATTAGGGGCGAATTTTTCAAAATCGGGTGATACATATATGGGAGCTATATCTACATCTGAACCGATTTCGATGAAATTTTGCACATATAGTTAGTACTATAGAAGACTACATTTAGCCAAATTTGTGTAAGATCGGTTGATAAATAAGGGTTTTATGGTAAAATTTAGAAAAATCGGGCGATACATATATATGAGAGCTATATCTAAATCTGAACCGATTTCGATGATTTTTTTTCACATATAGTTAGTGCTATAGAAGACTACATTTAGCCAAATTTGAGTAAGATCGGTTGATAAATTAGGGTTTTGTGGCCAAATTTGGGAAAATCGGGCGATACATATATATGAGAGCTATATCTAAATCTGAACCGATTTGGATGAAATTTTGCAGACTTGAAGGGCGATGGAAAAGATTACCTTTTGCCAAATTTGGTGACGACCCGATGATAAAAAGCGCAACGTGACCCCATTTGTCGAAATCGGGCGATACATATATATGGGAGCTATATCTAAATTTGATCCGATTTCTTCCAAATTCAATAGCGTTCGTCCTTGTGCCCAAAAAACTCCCTGTACCAAATTTCATTAAAATCGGTTAATAATTGCGACCGGAATCCTGTGAACAACAAATACATGGACAGACGGACGGACGGACGGACACCAAGCGCTAGATCGACTCAGGAGGTGATTCTGAGTCGATCGGTATATATTTTATGGGGTCTAAAATCAATATTTCTGGTAGGCACATTTTTTGGCCGATCAAACTTATTATACCCTGACCACTATGTGGTTTAGGGTATAACAAGTATATACCGCCGTAAGTTCGGCCAGGCCGAAGCTTATGTACCCTCCATCATGGATTGCGTAGAAACTTCTTCCACAATCGAATTACTTAAGTTGCGGTAACGCTTGCCGATGGCAAGGTATCTTAAAACCTCCTAACACCATCTTATAAATTGTATGTAAGTCCATACGTGGTATATATTAAATCAAAAAAGATCGATCCAATACGTATATAATTCAGTTTGAGAAAGTAGACATAAAATTTTGACAAAATTTTCTACAGAAATAAAATTTTAACAAAATTTTCTATAGAAATAAAATTTTCACAAAATTTTCTATAGAAATAAACATTTTGACAAAATTTTCTATAGAAAGAAAATTTTGACTAAAATTTCTACAGAAATAAAATTTTAACAAATTTGCTATAGAAATAAACTTTTGACAAAATTTTCTATAGAACAACAATCTTGGTAGATTATTTGTGGCTCGAGTGGCAACCATGATTATGAACCGAATAAAATTTGAACAATATTTTCTATAGAAATAAAATTTTGACAAAATTTTCTATAGAAATACAATTTTGAAAATGATGAAAATTTTATTATGAACTGAATAAAATTTTAAAAAAATTTTCTCTAGAAATAAAATTTTGACTAAATTTTCTATAGAAATAAAATTTTGACAAAATTTTCTATAGAAATAAAATTTTGGTAGATTATTTTTGGCTCTAGTGGCAACCATGATTATGAACCGATATGGACCAATTTTTGTGTGATTGGACCAATTTTGGTATGGTTGTTAGCGACCATATACTAACACCACGTTCCTAATTTGAACCGGATCGGATGAATTTTGCTTCTCCAAGAGGCTCCGGAAGTCAAATCTGGAGAATGTTTTATATGGGGGCTATATATAATTATGGACCGATATGGACCACTTCTGGCACGGTTGTTAAAGATCATATACTAACACCATGTTCCAAATTACAACCGGCTTGGATGAAATTTGCTTCTCTTGGAGACTCAGCAAACCAAATCTGGGGATCAGTTTATATGGGGGCTATATATAATTATGAACCGATGTGGACCAATTTTTGCATAGTTGTTAGAGACAATATACCAACATCATGTACCAAATTTCAGCCGGATCGGATGAAATTTGCTTCTCTTTGAGGCTCCGCAAGCCAAATCTGGGGATCGGTTTATATAGGGGTTATATATAGTTATGGACCGATGTGGACCAATTTTTGCATGATTGTTAGAGACCATATACCAACACCATGTACCAAATTTCAGCCGGATCGGATGAAATTTGCTTCTCTTTTAGGCTCCGCAAGCCAAATCTGGGGATCGGTTTATATGGGGGCTATATATAAATATGGACCGATGTGGACCAATTTTTGCATGGTTGTTAGAGACCATATACCAACACCATGTACCAAATTTCAGCGGGTTGGTTGAAATTTGCTTCTCTTTTAGGCTCCGCAAGCCAAATCTGGTGATCGGTTTATATGGGGGCTATATATAATTATGGACCGATGTGGACCAATTTTTGCATGGTTGTTAGAGACCATATACCAACACCATGTAGCAAATTTCAGCCGGATCGGATGAAATTTGCTTCTCTTTTAGGCTTCGCAAGCCAAATCTGGGGATCGGTTTATATGGGGGCTATATATAATTATGGACCGATGTGGACCAATTTTTGCATGCTTGTTAGAGACCATATACCAACACCATGTACCAAATTTCAGCCGGATCGGATGGAATTTGCTTCTGTTTTAGGCTCCGCAAGCCAAATCTGAGGGTCCCTTTATATGGGGGCTATATATAATTATGGACCGATGTGGACCAGTTTTTGCATGGTTATTAGAGACCATATACCAACACCATGTACCAAATTTCAGCTGGATCGGATGAAATATGCTTCTGTTAGAGGCTCCACAAGCCAAATCTGAGGGTCCCTTTATATGGGGGCTATACGTAAAAGTGGACCGATATGGCCCATTTTCAATACCATCCGACCTACATCGATAACAACTACTTGTGCCAAGTTTCAAGTCGATAGCTTGTTTCGTTCGGAAGTTAGCGTGATTTCAACAGACGGACGGACGGACGGACGGACGGACGGACATGCTTAGATCGACTCAGAATTTCACCACGACCCAGAATATATATACTTTATGGGGTCTTAGAGCAATATTTCGATGTGTTACAAACGGAATGACAAAGTTAATATACCCCCATCCTATGATGGAGGGTATAAAAACATGTACCCCTTAATGTTCTTAAATATGGATCTCCCAGTTTATATCCCAAACCTACACCACTGATACCTCACAAACAATGTTTACTAATTCAGCAGGGGTGGTTAAGGTATAATATAGTCAGCCCCGCCCGACTTTCTACTTTACTTACTTGTTTAAAGAAGAAATCTTTTCAGATATTACTTAGTACCATTGGGTAAACCATTATTCTCATTACACTTCCCAAATCTACTTTAACTATTTTCCACTGTCATTTTTTTTGTAAATAAGGTTAGGTGTTTCAGGCTCACTTAGGGCGTTTTCGTTTCGCTAAAAATATGTCGCTCAAAGTTATTGTTAATTCATAATATTGTGAGGGATACACGATCCAAAATCTATGACAGTGTCCTTTATATTTTGCAATCAATTTCGAGAATGTTGCACCTTTTTCCCCAATCGAAATCTCCATTAGACTATTCAGTCCATTGTGATACCACATTGGTCAACTTCTCTCTTATCTCTAAGTGATGCCCAATTCCATGTTAAGCTCAATGAGGGACTTGTAAATAAGGAACTTCAAATCCATTTTGAGTAGATTTTGAGTCTTATGTAAATGGGGTATAATTTAGCCTAAATAGAGAAGAGTATATAATATTATTTAATTGTTTTTGGTATTTTTGTTTAGATAAAATAAAGTATGAAATGAAATAATTTAAGTAAAAAATTTCAATTACTTTGGAAATTGCATTCTCCTATTTGAATATGGTACCAAGTAGTAATAGTTGCCGTGTCCGACATATATAGTCGTGGGTTCTAGCCAAGGTTCTAACGGCCTACCAATTGGTTAAAAGAAAGGTTGCTCTTCCTAATTTTTTATTGTCATATTTCTGTAAACCGGCATTCCTACAGACTGGTAGACTAAGTAAACCTATATAAACAATCGGTCATTTTACCTTACGAGTATACAACCACTTTTGCAATTGCATAATTTCAAAATATTTTTATAATTATTGCAAGGATGTGTGTTATGAAAATGGCAACTTTTATTATGATAGTTACCTTAATTTCAAATATAGATGTGTATTCCTTCTGGGAATATTGACCGAACATGTGCATATAGTGACTCTGTTTTACGATGGTGACATCTTTCATTTCCATAAAAGTTTTAATGTTACAGAAAAATCCCACTATATCGGAAGAGACTGTCCATTGTGACTATTGTAAAAGCTTTTTGTATTATGTTATTACAAAATATTTCTTATTTTAGTATAATATACATAATATACGTAGTTAATTGTCCAGACAATATATTTAAATGCCTAAATATATGCCACATCGAAGCAAGTTTCCCTTTGACCGGGATCCCGGGAAATTCGAAAAAAATCTCGCCTTCCCGGGAATGGAAAAAAATGTGAGTTCGATGTTTATCTGACATCTGACAATAAAATATAACATTTCGGAAGATTAGATGCAAACTGCATATGTAAAATACAATACCTCAAATATGGACTCCACATACACCCAGAAAAAAGTGTCTTCGAAACTAAAGGAAAAAATGTTCATCAATTTAGTTTAGCCATTTTATTTCCATTCAGTTAAATTTTCGTGTGAAATAATAAAATTTATTTGTTTCAGTAAAAAAATCCTAAACTGAAAGCAGTAAGGAATAGTTCATTAACTAGAATAAGGCATGACATTTTACTAATACTGTTTTCTTCGCGGGGTATAAGAATTTACTACTGAAAAAGAAAATTTTATTCACTGATAACAAAGCATTCGTAAAAATAAACAAAAACCGAACTAAAACCAAGTTTCCTCAAATTTAGTAAGATTTCTTATAAAATGATAATTCTGACTTCCTTTATTATAGAAAGCTTATCATACGTACGAATAACACTTGGCATAGAAATATTTTAGTTCATTCGTACTAAGAAGTATTCAATCCTTTCAAAACTTAAGGAAACACACTTGTTAGAATATAGGAAAATTTCCTACATTTCTTTTATCTACCTGTAATCGATACCTGTCATCGATGTGTTTGCGCGTGGCTTGTTTTTTTAGTTGGAATCGCGTTGTTATGGTATACTGAGAGATTGTTAAAAATAATATAGTAAAGCAATATAATAAAAAGCAAATAAAATATATAAAATATTTGTTATTTTAAATTAGTGAGAAAAATGTTCGTTTTTTGAAAATTGGTTTGAAAATGTGTTTTAATATTTCAAGGCCAGTCGATGCTGTTGATTCTAAATAAATATATTTAATATATTTATAAAACATGTCTTTTATCGAAGAAAAAATTGCTTATATAAATACATAAAATTGTATTTAAAAACGAAGGTAAGCAATTCTAAATTTGAAGTAAAAGGTTTACCACAAATATGTAAGATTTGTCCAAATGAATGAAAAAAGTTCAATAAAATCATTCCATATATGAATTCAACTCAGTTAAATTTTTTCATTCTGTAGTATAGTGATACATATATATAGGAAAATGTTAACTAATATATGGAATGTATTCTACCTAATTTCTACGAAAATCACATCGTTCAAACAAATAAAAATGTCTTTGGCGCTATACGAAGTTCAACTTTCTTCACAATGAGTTCATTTTAACTTTTTTCTGGGTGTAGACAATTTTTTCTATGGATACAATTTTTTCTATGACACTGAGGTCATGTCGAAACTTCTGCTAGATGATGGGCAACTTTGGAGTGAAAACTCGTTTTCACTCAATTAATTTCCAATATTTAATGCCTTATTCAAAACACTGAAACGACATATGTTATATTGGGAATTTTGACTGGCACAAAACCTTTACAAAAATCACCTTCTTTATATTAAAAGTTGATAAATAATCTTTATATTTTCAGTTACTATAATACAATCCATAATTTTTGAAATTTGGTACAATTTTAAACCAAAAAGTACACTTATTTATTCTCTTTGGTACCATTTAAAAATTTGAGTTTTCATCCCTGATTCATATGCATTCACATTTGATGACGTTTAACAACTAGACCTTCAAATGCATTACGACTGTTTGATTGTTTTTGAATTGCAGGTGATCCGGTTGATACATCAAGATCGCATCAACTTCTGAGAAGCAAATATAAATGCTGAGATAACGTTGTACCCGAGAAAAATGTTTGTGAGCTACGGGCTTATTGTGTTGCTCTTAATGGTAACTGTCTCCTCAGCGTATCTGTCCAAGTAAGTACAAATAAGTAAGCACTACAATTTATAAGAGTGGGGTCTATCTAAAAAACAATCAATATTGCAATATAATCAAATTAAACAATGAAGCTGTACTCACAGCTCAATTCAGTTAATACTGAACTACCCAGCAAAAAAAGCGTCGCCAAAAAAGTATTGAAAATGTTCTTTTTGGATCCGGAAGTGGTGCAAAATTGGCGCAGAAGCGATGAATTTAACATGGGCTTGTCATGGGACGGATGTCCACCATTTCAACAGCCGTTGCACTGAATTTGTATCACTTCTTAAGGTGTGATGCGAATTCAGTGTTTTGGATTTGAATTAAGAAATTATTTGATATTTTGACAAATAAATAAATTTTAAAATTGTTGTCTGGAACGTTTGACATCAAATATTTTCAAAAAGTCGCAAGTTTTCTAGAATGGATTTAGCTTTTTTCGTCATAATTTAAATAATCTGTATCATTTTGTTAATTCTTAATCTGTTTTTAAATTATTTGAAACTAAAAAATTTTTAATTTCCCATTAAAAACATGAAAAAAGCGAGTTGACTCAAATAAACTTCCTATGCATTTAAAATAAAGAACTTCTGTAGGATAACATTTTGGAAGCGCTTTGAAAGTTCTGCCTTTAGAAGAACTTCCAAATGTGTTTGCTGGGTAATGTTAAAATTAATTAATTAACTTGCGTTTATGGCAAAACCTTTATTTTGGTTAAGTTAATTTTTAAAAATTTTCAAGAAAGTTTTCACAGCTCAATTATTTTTATTTCCAAAATGTCTGAAAATGTTTATGAACTAAACGTGGGTATAAATTTCAATGGCCGTACAAATAAGTTCAATGATAACTAAAGTAGACGAAACTTTACCTGCAGTAGGAACGAACTACGACGTGAGTAATATAGTAATGATTTGGTGCCAATGATTTTTTCTTTTGGAGGGAAGATTTCAATAAATTCAATAAATTATTTTAACGCATTGTGGAAATCTCAAAGAATGGATACACCGAAAAAAAAGTTTACTATTTTTTATGAAAAATTAACTAACTCATAGTACGAATGACCATGATTTGGCCCAAAGATTGTTTCCATCTAGATAAGTTCATGATTTTCTTATAAATTAGTTCATGTATTACATCGTATTTTAGTCATAAGCGTAGGAAGGCCTCTGGGGAGGGGGCTTAGACCCCCCAGAAAAATTTTAGCCCCCCCAGAATTTGAAAACCTATTTACGATTTTCCATTTTTATAAAAAATAGACAAGCCCAGCCAAAAAAGCGTCGCCAAAAAAGTAATGAAAATTATCTTTTTGGATCCGGAAGTGGTGCAAAATTGGCGAAAAAGCGACGGAAGTCCTCCATTTCAACAGCCGTTGCACTGAATTTGCATCACTTCTTTAGGTGTGATCCGAATTCAATGTTTTGAATGTATATTAAAAAATTCTGTTATATTTTGTCAAATAAATAATTTTTATAATTTTTAGTGGATTCTAATGCTTGTCGGAAACGTTTGACCTCAAATATTTTCAAAAATTCACAAGTTTTTCAGATTGAATGTAGAATTTTTTTCGACAAAATTTAAATTATTTGTACCACTTTATGAATTCTTACTTCGTTTTTAAGGTATTTGAAACAAAAAAGTTAACATTTCCCATTAAAAGTATGAAAACCCCAAGTTATAAAAAATTGAATTTAAAGAACTTCCTGAGTAGTTAAAATAAAGAACATCATTGGGAGTACATCTTCTGGAAGTGCTTTTAAAGTTGTGCCTTTGGAAGAACTTCCAAATTTTTTTGCTAGGAAATGTGTGGAACTACTTTTAGTTGCTTTATTATAAATTAATTTTCGAGTTATATTGATGTCTAATTTTTTTATTAATTTTTATGAAATAAAACATTAATTGAAATATAAATAAATGAAATATACATTTTTGGCTAGGGGGGCTATAGCCCCCCTAGGAAAATTGTCTAGCTACGCTAATGATTTTAGTTCATTATATTCCTGCTATCCGGGAAAATGAACAATTTTTTGGAAAACCTGTATTAAGAAATTGGTTTAAAATAAACCGTTTGTCAGTATAATTTAAAAAAAGTAAAGAAATTGAGGAATTAAAGGTACAATTAGCCTGTATACAACTAAGAAATTGTCCGTACAGTACAAGTAAATTTTCTATAACTACCTGTACTTTATTTCAACAAATTATTATTATATTACACAAAACTATGGCTTATGATATACGAGTATGCAGTTACTTGTCGGTAGTTAGTAATTGCATAAGCGTAGTAAGGCCTTTGGGGGAGGGCTTAGTCCCCTCCAGAAAAAAAATTAGCACCCCCTAGAATGTGAAAACCTATATATGATTTTCCATTATATCTTGTTACTGTAGTATAGATAGGGGGCTCTAGCTCCCTTGTTAAAAATGTCTAGATACGGCAATGAGTAATTGCTTCTTCAAAAGATTAATATTTTATGTAGTAGGACTAAACTAATTAATTTCAATTTCCACATGAAAAAAATATTGTCGTGAGGCCAAAGATTTCATGTCCTTAAAATACGAATGGAAATTTTGCTTAGCATAGAAAACGCAATTCTCTAATATAAAGCTTTTATCCTTGTTCAAAAGTCGATATACTTCTCAATGAAGTCGTATTGTCCTTATAATAAAGTGATTTCACTTAAAAATGGGTATCATAACATGAAAGAAACATTTTTTGGGGTAAGGTCAACTTAACTTTAATAATTCAGAAAAAATCTTTAAAATTAATGAAATTGTCTTTAAATTTGTTGTCTTTTTGCATCTTGACTACAAAGCAAAAAATCGTTCAAATATAGGACATGGTTTTCAACACTTTATTGTTACGTTTTTATATTGAGGCGTATTTAATTACCCGATAATTAAAACACAGTTCTTTTCAAATAACGACAATCTACAATTTATTTGTTTAACTGATTGGTTTCACTTATTTGCTCTACGATGTGTACTGTATAAACTTTAGCTTATGACTGACTTGACTGCTCTCTCCGCTAGGGGTTTATATACCGAGATATGACGATTTCGAATGTTCTCGTTAATTGGCCTACAACCTTCGAGATTAAGCTACTACCTTGTAGATGTCGCACGGCGACATTGCACATATTTATCGAATTATGTTCATTGTCTCGGCTATCTAGAACTTTCTATGGGGCGTTATTTTACAGGTGATATGGCACACATACTTTTAGGCTTATTCTTATCTTGGCTAGTGCATTCTGGTCATATTACCGATAATTATAACAGTAAAACAAAAGGTGTTACTTTTACAATGAACGTTTGGAAAACGTTCATTGTACTAGAAAAGTACTAGAAAATAAAGAAATGACTCTAACAAGTTATGACGTAATTTTATCGTTACAATTCGAAATTTAAATTAACGGAATCTAATTTAAATAAACTTAAATCTAGAAATATCAAATTCGTAACACTGCCTCCCGCTTAAGCCTGTTCGTCCCGAATAGGCACAGAACCCATTCCGTAAGGAGCCAAACGTTCCAAGTGAACAACTTTCATCTTTGACCTTGGGCTGTCGTCCTTTTGAATGCGGTATACAACATCATTGATTTTCTTGATGACTTTATATGGGCCTTCCCACTGCGTTTGTAGCTTAGGACATAATCCTTTCTTTCGTTGCGGGTTGAATAGCAGAACCAGTTGTCCTTCTTTAAAGTCCTCAGTGTTCGCTGCACGATCATATCTCGCCTTCATCCTGTTGCTGACCATTTTTATTTTGTTTCGCACTAATTCGTGAACTTTACCAAATGTTTGGTATATCGTTACTGGTTTCTTCCATGGCGAGCTCATTGGGTGTAGCGCCGAATATCAAATCTCCGGCAACTTCAATTCCGTTCCGAATAGGACCTTGGCCGGTGTTCGTGACGTAGAATCATGTATGGCTGATCTATACGACAACAAAAACTTTGGTATATGATCGTCCCAGTCTCGTTGGCCGTTATCTTTCGAAGATGTTCTTCCAGGGTCCGATTAAACCTTTCTACCATGTCATCAGACTGCGGATGCAATGGCGTAGTCCTTGTTTTCTTGATACCAAGTGAGTCACACATCTCCTTGAATATGGCCGATTCAAAATTTCTTCCTTGGTCTTTGCGTTGTTCTGTTGGCCAGTCCGCTCCAGATTCGACGTGCAACAGCCGGATATCAACGATTTCTTCCTTATGTTCAGCTTTCGAGCAGTGTTTGCATTCGACATTACAAGGTCGACGTAACAAGGCGTCCGCGTTACCATGTTTGCCACCTTTCCTATGCTCGATACTGAAATCATAGCTTTGGAGTCTTTCGATCCACCGTGCCAGCTGAGCTTCCGGATTCTTGAATTGAAGCAACCATCGTAGAGCTGAATGGTCCGTTCTTAGCAAGAAAATCTGTCCATACAAGTATTTGTGGTAATGCTTTACGCTTTCTATGACAGCAAGCAGCTCTCTTCTTGTTACGCAATAGTTCTTCTCGGGCTTGGATAACGTTCGGCTAAAATATCCGATGACCTTTTCTTTACCGTCAATCTGTTGAGATAGCACACGACCAATTCCGTACGCACTAGCATCTGTATCCAAAACAAATTTTTCGCCAGGAATAGGATACGCCAGAACAGGAGTTGAACATAAAAGGTCTTTTAGATGATGGAATGACTCCTCCTGTTCCTTGTTCCACTGGAACTTCGTACCTTTTTGCGTTAATTTATGGAGGCTTGCGGCGATGCTGGCGAAGTTTGGTACGAAACGCCTGTAGTATGTGCATAAGCCAAGGAAGCTGCGTAACTAGTGGAGATTCCATGGACGTGGCCAATCTTTTACTGCTTGAATTTTGTCTTCATCCGTAGATATGCCCTCTGCTGTAACATGATGACCCAGGTACTTAACTTCTCGCTGGAAAAGCGAGCACTTCTTAGCGTTAAGTCGTAGACCAGCGGCTGACAGTTGCTGGATAACATCCTTCAAGTTCTTAAGGTGCTCGTTAAATGTCTTGCCCATAACTATGATATCGTCTAGGTATATAAAGCAGGACTTCCAATGCAACCCCTTTAGCACCCGCTCCATCAATCGCTCGAAGGTAGCCGGAGCATTGCAGAGCCCGAATGGCATTACCTTGAATTGCCAAAGACCGCCATTAACGCCAAAAGCTGTCTTTTCTTTGTCTTTCTCGGCGATCTCTACTTGCCAATCTCCACTCTGCAAATCAAGCGTGGAAAACAAAGTTGTTCCGGCTAATGTGTCCAACGTGTCATCAATGCGTGGAAGCGGATAACTGTCCTTTTTGGTAACATCATTCAATTTTCTGTAGTCCACGCAAAATCGGCTACTTCCATCTTTCTTTTTGACTAGCACAACTGGTGAGCACCAAGGACTTGATGATTTCGATCACACCACTTTCCGCCATTTTGTTAACGAGCTTTTGAACCTCGTCTCGTTTTGCTAGAGGGACACTTCGTGGTGCCTGTTTTATGGGTCTTTCTTCTGTGGTATTTATTTCATGCTTCACCACAGATGTTCTCCCTTGATTTTTCTTCTCAATTGCAAAGGCGGAGGCATTTTTCCATAACAATTTCTTGGCTTTATTTTTCTCGGACGGTGATAGATGACGTGTCCAAGTTTCGACATAGCCTTCCAGATGTTTCATCACTTCATTATGCTTCTTTGGCGATTTGCTTTCCAAGATCACTATTGCTTCGGCAGGAGTACATTTCCCAATGTCCGAAATTTTTCCTATTTGCTCTTGATGGTCAGATAAATTCAAAACTCGAACTGGTATAAGTCCCTCTTCATTTGTTGTTACCAGGGCATTTGCTATCAAGATGTTGTTGTTTTTATTTTCTGCTGGTTCAACAACCCACAATTTGCCGACTTCACAATCTCCATTCATAGAAACCCATAATATCGCTTCAGAATGCGGTGGTATTAACTCTGGCTTGCTCGTAGTCAATTGTCTGATAGGGGTATTCTTGTCGTACCCCACATTAACCGGTATTTCGGTATTGGACCAGGTCATGACACGACGTTTCATATCCAGGTTTAGACCGAAGGCATTCATGAAATCCGCACCAATTATAACTTCATCTACTATATCGGCCACAATGAACTCATTCTTAACGGATATGTTAGCAATAGTTAACTTCATGGCGACTTTCCCATATACTGTTGCGTGTTCCCCTGTGGCTGTGCGTAGTTTGACTCCAATCAATGGTGTAACTTTCTCTTTTACTATGTCTGATCTAATGATAGACTTCGACGCACCGGTATCCAACGTCAATGTACTCTTGTCGCCGTTAACACACCCCGCGGCAGTTAAATTGTTATTTTGCTGTTGTACTATTGCTATGGAGATTGTGGGGCCATCATATGTGGGAGCCAGCTCTTGCCCCGCTGAACTAACTCTATTTAGTTTAAAGGTGACTCACTGGACTGTGGGTTCACCCACACATGGCTATTGTTTGATGGGGATGACGATTTCGATCTTGATCGCTTACGACGTGCTTTACATTCCCGAGCAACATGTCCAGGCTTATCACAGTTATAGCACTTCATTCTGGATTTTGTTGTCTCCTGCTTCGTTTCTTGAATTGCCTGCTTAATGGCTTCTTTCACTGAATCAATCACGGAATTTGATTCGTCATTCTCAGTCTCCACCTTACGTACTTTGTGAACTTGAGGACGTGCTAGTCTCGCTGTCTCTTGTGCAAGGGCAAATGTTACAGTTTCCACAAATGTAGTTTTTTGTGACGCATATGTTGCACATTTTATGTCTGGGTCTCGAATGCCATTCACAAAGGTCTCAATTTTGATGCGGTCCACAAGTGGGTGACTCTCTCCTGGGTATGCCAAAAGCACCAACCGCACAACCTCTGTTGCAAAGTCTTGTAGAGTCTCATTTGACTTCTGGACTCTTCCTCTTAATTCCATTCTGAAGATGTCTTGCTTATGTTCTCCGCCGTACTTACGTTGAAGTGCCGCTATTACTTCATTGTAATTATTTCTAGAGGCAGCGGGAATGCTTTGTATCATATCAGCGGCATTGCCCTTTAATGCCAATAGAAGTTCAATTGCTTTGTCATTGTCGTTCCATAAATTTCTAGAAGCAACCATTTCAAATTGGAATTTGAATACATCAAATGAAGTTGAGCCATCGAAAACAGGAGGTTTGGTTTTCGAGCCCTCGATAACGGGCACTGGTCCACCTTTAATTTCCAGCTCTGACATTTTTCTTTCAATGTGTAGAAACTTCTCATCATGAACCATAATTTTCTCATGCACAGAAATAATCTTCTTATCCAGCTCTCCAATTTGGCTTTCGATATGGTCCACACGTTTTTCCATGCCTTCAGCAATTTGTTGAAGATTCTCATTTAGAATTCTAGAATTTTCGTCCATCTTTTTTGAATTTTCGTCAAATTTTTCTTCCAATTTTCTAGAATTAGCTTCCATCATTTTACTCAAAATATTGACCATCGATGTGTAACCAACAACATTAGAAGCTACAGATGGAGTTTCCAAGGCGCTGGCTACTACTGATTCGTCAAGATCTTCCTTATAATAGAAATCATGTGTTTCGATATCAATACTGCGCCGCTCGAACTCTGCCAGTAGTCGCTTTTGTAATTGAGCCTTATTTCCTGTAGTCGGCTGCTCCATTTTGCTCAATTCCTTCTTCAAATCTTCCACTCGAAGCTGATTAAACATCATTGTAGATTTGTTTTCGTTATTTCACTTCCGACACCAATTGTTACGTTTTTATATTGAGGCGTATTTAATTACCCGATAATTAAAACACAGTTCTTTTCAAATAACGACAATCTACAATTTATTTGTTTAACTGATTGGTTTCACTTATTTGCTCTACGATATGAACTGTATAAACTTTAGCTTATGACTGACTTGACTGCTCTCTCCGCTAGGGGTTTATATACCGAGATATGACGATTTCGAATGTTCTCGCTAATTGGCCTACAACCTTCGAGATTAAGCTACTACCTTGTAGATGTCGCACGGCGACATTGCACATATTTATCGACTTATGTTCATTGTCTCGGCTATCTAGAACTTTCTATGGGGCGTTATTTTACAGGTGATATGGCACACATACTTTTAGGCTTATTTTTATCTTGGCTAGTGCATTCTGGTCATATTACCGATAATTATAACAGTAAAACAAAAGGTGTTACTTTTACAATGAACGATTGGAAAACTAAGAACACAAAAGATGTCTAGAAAAGTACTAGAAAATAAAGAAATGACTCTAAAAAGTTATGACGTAATTTTATCGTTACAATTCGAAATTTAAATTAACGGAAACAAATTTAAATAAACTTAAATCTAGAAATATCAAATTCGTAACATTATTTTAAAGACGCTTTTTACTTGAAACATAGCATAAATTCTACTGGAAGTTGAGTCTGAATTTGAAAAAAAAAAGTTGTCATTAACTCGTTTTTAAAGGACTTTTTCTTCATATGCTATATGAAGAAAACAAGCTGAAAAAAAACGAAAAATTAAAATTTGCTTCCTAGAAGCAAATACACAAACCCCAAATTTAGAAGAGAATTGTGTCTTTAAAATATCCTTATTGTATATTCCGCTTCTTTGGCTCGGAATCAATACCAAAATTTTTAAAGTAAAGACAAAATCTTTGGAACCGGGCATGCTTTTTTTCAGTGCATGTTTTCTATCCATATGAAAGATATATTGCATAAGTTGGTATAACCATTGCCTTTTTATCCAATTTCATTGATTTGGCTAGTTTTTGCTGTGTGGATTTGCTTTATAAGCATCTGAAATTATAAAGTTATAGAAAATAAAAAAAAATAAATATATATATATATATATATATATATATATATATATATATATATATATATATATATATATATATATATATATATATATATATATATATATATATATATATATATATATATATATATATATATATATATATATATATATATATATATATATATATATATATATATATATATATATATATATTATCATATTCTGTCGTAAATTGATTTTTAACTTACGGGTTTCAAGAGTATTTTCTTAGGATTAATAAGGATTTCAGCTCAGTTAGCATTAAACAGTAAGAAAATTCCAAAAAATTACCATTAGAAGGCCTGTCTACCTGCAAATGAAAATAATTATTTTTAATAATATTAAGGTTATCCACCTTAAATACTATATATAAATTCGAGTATATCCGCTAAAATCTCAATTTTTTCACGATTGTTTTTCATTTGCATTTTAATGAGTATAAACTTTATAAAAAAAAGTTGCTTTGGGCTATTCTCCATCAAGTTAATTTAACATTTGCATCGAAGACGTATAATTTTATTCATTTCTTACTGATTTATTTTTGATTTGACCAAACAATCATTCGAGATATACACAAAATGTCTCTACAAATTCCCTCACATGTTGCAATCACTTCATAACTCTCTTCTCACTTAATTTTCCAATGGCACATTTATTGATTAGTTGGAATTCTATCTATAGGATAAGGTAGAATATATTCCAAATTTACGAGGAATCTATAAAAAATGATATACACCCGTCAAGGATTATATTAACTACTTTTTATTTTACTTTATCTAAAATTTTCAATGTGGGGAAAGATAATCCTTATTTCCGTAGTAAAACTAATGTTATTTTTAACTTATTTTTATTGGAAAAAAATTATTTGTTAGCAGTTAAATTTAATTTTTTTTTTCGAAATTTTCCACAGACCAATGAAATTTTCCATTTGTTAAGTATGTCTAAAACGTTTTATGAACTAAACGTGGGGATACAGTTCAATGCCCGTACACATAAGTTCAATATGAACTAACGCATACACAAGGTCTTGGATTCGATTCCTGCTTCGACCGAACACCAAACAGTTTTTCAGCGTTGGATTATCCCAAAGACAATAAACTTGAGGAAGATAGGAAATTGGCTTGCGTCATACCAAATGTTGCATTTACCATGTTAGTTCCATACATGTTTGTAATTTTTTTATTTGTTTTTCGTTTTTATTTTTTAAATGAAAAACTTAATTTTCTTAATGAAACAATGTTAAATTTTAGGCAACAACAAAAAAATTACATTTTCCCGTTTAAGGAAATTTATTTCGTTCACTTAATTTCTTTTTATGTGCATTTTAATGCTATGTCAATACTTGCCGTATACGCGTTTGGTTCGAGTATGAAACTGTAGGTACCTTTTACAATTTAAATAAAAGAAATGTATTTCGAATTTCTCTTAATGTCAAAAACGAAAACAGAAAATTTTATTTTAAAAAATGACAAAACATATTTTTCACCAAATATCCAAAGCATGCTAAGATTATGTAATATTTTAAACTAACAAGTAAATAAAATAGAAGTCTTGGGAAGGTAGTTCCCACAGTACTCCCCCGTCGAAGAACGCTAGAATCGTTCTGGGATTTTGATAACTCTTCCAAATCGGGTTCTTTTTTCTCCACAATATATTTCTGCTCCCTGATTGAAATTATGTTCATTATTTAAAATAAATGCAGGCTTGATTAGGTCTATAGATACGTTTTGACGTTTTCCATCAACCATAATACCGTACGTCTTTTTACGTCTATCTAGAACAAGATAGGGTCCTTTATACCGAGGTTGTAATGGTTTCATATAGCCGTCCTGTCTTATCCAAACATGCGAACAGCTTTCCAAACTCTTGCTTATAAAAACAATTCGTTTTGAGTGGTGTCTTTGTTCAGTCGATTTTACGCTTCTGATTGCTGATTTTATATAATGAAGTTGATCTGTTGGATTTAGAGTAGAATCCTTCTTAAAAAATCACCGGGTAGTTGTATTTGTTCTCCAAAAAGAATTTCTGCAGGGCATTCTCCTATGTCCTCTTTATTAATAGACCTGATACCTAGTAGAACTGTGTTGAGTGTTTTTGTCCACTGAATATCTTCCGCACATGTTAATGCTGATTTCAAAACTCTATGAAAACGTTGTACAAGTCCGTTTGATTGGGGGTGAAATGAGGTTGTAAAATTGTGTGTAATGCCCAATTTAGCTATTTCTTGTGTTTATGGAATTTGGTATTCCGTATCGACATATCCAATTGTTGTAAAATGCGGTGAAGACAGTTTCAGCTCTTATATCGGGCAATGGAATTGCTTCTGGCCAACGACTGAAACGATCCATGCATGTTAGCAGATTTGTAAATCCTTCAGATGGAGTTAGTGGTCCGACGATATCCAAATGTACAACAACAAAACGAGATGTTGTCGGTGAAAACTTGCCAAAATCTGTTTTGTTGTGCTTGGTGACAGCGTTGACATTCCAAACAACCTCGAGCCCATTCATTAATATCTTTATTCATAGAAGTCCAATAAAATTTCTTTGCGATCAGTTTACGTGTTGCTCGTATTCCCGGATGTGAAAGGCTATGTATATTGTGAAATGCTTGCTTACGGAATTCGTTTGGAAGACGGGAAATTCCTGTTGAGACGTCGCACCATATCTTAATGTCTGTATTTGGAATATTTACCGTAATTATCGTCTTACTCTTACTTTTAATCTCTTTAAGCTGTGGGTCTTCTTCTTGAGATTCCGACAGTCTTCTATAGTCTAATGGTTGTATCTTGATGGCTTCAATTCTAGACAGTGTGTCAGCGGTGACATTTTTGTCGTTAAATTGCTGGATGTTGAAGTTTGTTGCAACTCTGAGACGAAACATATCGTTGAAGTCGAGAGGGTTTCCTTGATTCTATCTGCTCGTACGCCTAACTGGTCTATTTCCTGAGTATCACAGACCGCTAAAATACTTCGTATTTTCTCTGGCAAACGCTCTAAAAACAAAGTCCTTAATACCTCATCAGAAATCTTTCCAGCTGATAAACATTTTAATCGTTGTAAGCAGTAGAGGTGTGCACGTGAGTAATAGTTTACTCACGCTCACGCACACTCACGACTGAAAAATCATACTCACGCACACTCACGCACGAAAACGTCATGACTCACGAAAAATACCGTGACTCACGAAAAATATCGTGACTCACGAATAATTTTATGATTAATTTACCTTACCGAAGTGTCTGAAAACATGAGCATTATTAAAATCGAGAGTGTTATTAAACTCTTTACATCCCAGGTGTCACTAAAATTGTAATTGAATTTAACTCTTAAGCGTTTTATGTTGGAGAGCGGGAATATTTTCGTGAGTGTAATTCTTTACTCGCGCACACTCACGAAAATATTATTTTCGTGACTCACGCACGACATTTTGGTTTGTTAATCACGCACACTCACGCTGTTGTCATGAGCGTGACTCACGACTCACGCACGAATCACGAAAATGTTCGTGAGTCACGACAATTTCGGGTCACGTGCACACCTCTAGTAAGCAGTGCGATAGTTTCTGGTCACCTCATTCTATGCCTCTTAGTATGCGCTTGATTTGATTTTCTGCTGATACGGCGAAGGAATTGGTTATGCGTTTCTTCATCGCATCATATTTATTCGTGATTGATGTGTCCAACAATAAGTCCTTCGCCATAAAAAGCACGGAGGGATCCAAATTTGCGACGAGGTATTCATATTTGGTAGAGTCTTGCGTAATTCCGTGAAGACGAAACGTAGCCTCAACTTGTAAGAACCATATGGCTGGTTCTTCTTTCCAAAATGCTGGAAGTTTCGCGATTCTTGCGGATCCAATACCTATATTGTTTGCAGGATGACTGCTGTTGTTTGTTGAAATATTTTCTGTTGACATCTTCGAAATAATCTTATTTAGGGGCCACCAAATTGTAGGTAGATTTTTAAATTTAAATAAAAGAAATGTATTTCGAATTTCTCTTAATGTCAAAAACGAAAACTGAAAATTTTATTTTAAAAAATGCCAAAACATATTTTTCACCAAATATCCAAAGCATGCTAAGATTATGTAATATTTTAAACTAACAAGTAAATAAAATAGAAGTGTTGGGAAGGTAGTTCCCACAAAACTAACACGGTAAATGGTTTGATCTCCTCAGTGGGCAATTTCCTATCTTCCTAGAGTTTATTGTCTTTGGATTATCGCACCACAGTAATGCTGGTGACACTTCTGTGGATTTCAAAGCTTCCCTAGGTGGTTTCACTGCAATGTTGAACGCCGTTCGCACTCGGCTATAAAAAGGAGGTCCCTTGTCATTGAGCTTAACATGAAATCGGGCAGCACTCAGTGATAAAGGAGAAGTTTACCCATGTGGTATCACAATGGACTGAATAGTCTAAGTGAGCCTGCTAAACGGGCTGCCACCTAACCTAACCTAACGCAAAAAAAAATTCTTACTATGAACTACTGCATGGTTAAAATGCTCATGATTTGGCGTCAATTATTTTCTTCTTTACTTCTTCATTTTTTCCTCAATGAGAGGGTGTAATTTCGTGAATTGCAGTTAAAAAGTACACCATGGCATTCAATTTTCCTGGTTTTAACAACGCTTTGAGGAAGCCTCAAAATGTGGAGTACAATTTAGTTTATTTAGTTAATTTTCGCACGAGGTGGTTCATTCTTCCTATGAAACAGTTTACGTGTTTTTCTGTGTCAAAATCAACTTTTAACATTTCGACAATTCAAAAGATATTTATACTCAGAAAAAATTTTAAGTTGTTGCAATAAAATAATAAAATATTTCTTTGGAAACAAAAAAACATGTTTTTCATTCCAAAATTTGACCAAAAACTGCAAAATCAGATATTTTTAAAGTTGGTAAATTTTGGTAGAATTTTCTTAAAATTTTTGTAGAATATTTTTATTTTGGGTGACAAACATTCCAGCAACACGATCCAAGCCCAGCTAATATTGAAAAAAATTACAAATAATTTCTTTTTGATTTTGGTTTCTTTTTACACTCAAAAAATTTTCACTTATTTGCAGGCAAGGTGATTCAAAAGAAAATGGACAGAGGCCAGACATTCTGAGTAGAACAACAAGGGATGACGAGGAAACTGGATGGTCATTAATAAATGAGGAAGTCGACAGCATTATTCCATTAGTGTTAGAACATTTGGAAAAGCTCGACGTCGAACATCTGCAACTGCCAGATATAAAGGAAAATATCACAGTGGTAAATTGCAACGGTACATAAGCTAAAGCAACCACTAACTCTTAAATTTCCAGAAGCCTTTGCTGATAACATACGAGGCTGGTATTTTTTTGACTAATGGAATCGTATATAATTTGGCTGGAATCCAGCGTTATGGCCCAGCATATATGACATATAAAGATAAAACATTTTTAAGTCGCTTCTACTTGAACACAAAAAGTTTACAGGTAAACCCGTTTTTTAATGAACCCAAATAAATACTATCTTTGGGAGGTTTAATTGGGCATTGTTGCTGTGTTGCATTATAGAACACGGCACAGTGAAATAAGGCCCCACAACGAATTGATAAGTAGTTTTGTTAGTATTTTCCAGGCTTTTGTTCCCAAAAAGTTTCACGTAAATAAGAGTAAAACTTTGGCCTCTGTGGTTATGTGAGTGTGAATCGGCCGAAGGATATATATAGAATGGTCTTGGGGTAAATCCTGCAAAGACTGAACTAGTCCTATACTGCAAAGATCGCAAAACTCCCGCGGTTAAGCCCATATCCTGAGGATATGGGCGAGTACGGTATAAAATCAAATAGAAAAAAAGTGGGGACTAAAACCATTGGCATTGGCTATAGACGGTAAGACCTATAATGCACAGTGGTAAGACCTATAATGCTATATGGTGTTGTAGTCTGGTGGCCGGCACTTCAGAAACCGACTTGTTTAGATAAAGTTCAGCGTATGGCATGCTTGTGTATCTCAGGCGCATTAGCAATAAGAGAGGTGGCGAATTGGGTGAGAAGTAATTTTCCAAAAATGTTGGCATTAATATATACTCAGACAGTCAACCTGCAATAAAATCCTTGGACTCTGTGTTCCTTAACTCGAAAACGGTCATCGACTGCCGCAAATCGAGATGGCTGGGCAGCACAATGAGTTAGAAAGCTAAGAACTACCCTACATATTCCAGGCGAACTAGAATCTGTTGGTATGCCTCTGGCTACCTTCAAGCTCTTACTGCGTGAGAAGGCTGTTATGATGGCAAATGTTCGATGGGAGAATTGTAAGGGTTGTAATGACACAAAGCAAATATGACCCCGTTTAAACTTAAACCGCACACTAGACGTCAGACTGCTATTACTGGTCGCTGCCTGATAGGCGATTTTGCAAAAACTATTGGCTACTAATGACTACTGTATGAGCTTTCATGACGCGGAGGAAAAGGGATCAATTAAACACCTCTTGTGTGAGTGTCCTGCATTTTGTGTAAAGCGTAAGCGAATTTTAGGGGCAAGAGCTTTAGATTACTGGTGGACCTGGAAAACGTAAACTTAAACAGTCTGCTAATGTTTTTGGAACAATTTGATTGATTCAACAGAAAGAAATAATCGAGAAGGGTCAGCGGTTAAAACTAGAAGTGCCCATATGTAATAGGTGCTTTTATTTAATGTGGTATGGTTAAATCTCAATCTAAACCGATTTCAACCAAATTTGGCATGCATATCCTGAACGTTAATCCTACAACAACAAAATATGGCTTCTGGGGCCATATAAGTGCATATCGGGCGAAAGATATATTTGGGAGCTATATCCCATATATATCTGAACCGATTTCTTCTCCGAGCAATATTGCCAAAGACACCATATCTCTACCTCTTCTCCTTTTGGTTTTGCAAACATATGCACTAACTTATAATACCCTGTTTCACAGTGTGGCACAAGGGTATAAAGACAGGATACGTTTTTAACACATCGAAATATTGCTCTGGTGAAATTATGAGTCGATCTAGCCACGTTCGTCCGTCTGTTGAAATCACGCTTACTTCCGAACGAAATAAGCTATCGACTTGAAACTTGACACAAGTAGTTGTTATTGATGTAGTTCGAATGGTATAGTCCCCATATAAAACGACCCCCAGATTTGGCTTGCGAAGCCTCTTGGAGGAGCAAACTTCATACGGTCAGGTTGAAATTTGGTACGTAAATATAACCCGATCCCCAGATTTGACCTCCGGAGCTTTTTGGAGGAATAAATTTCATCCAATTCGGTTGAAATTTGGTACGTAAGGATATTACCGCTAAAATATGATCATGCCAAAATGAGTCCATATCGGTCCATAATTATATATAGCCACAAATAAACCGATCCAAATCACACAATAATTAGTCCATATCAGTTCAACCCCGTATTTCACTTCTGGCTCTCTAATTACCACGCAACAGTTCGTATCGATTCGTAACTATTTATAGACTCCCCTATATACTCAAAAAAGAGTTTACTTGGATCCAAAGATTTTGACCTTCCCTTAAGTGTTTTGGCATTGATTCCGAGCCAAAGATGCGGCTTCTTTAAAATAAAGAAATTTTTGAGCGACCTATCTGGCTTTAAATGTAGGACCAATAAAATTAAAATTAGGCTACAGATCACATTTATCAAATTTTTACTTTCTTTTCGCGGTTTATTAATAAAGGTACTCACGTAGAAACAAATGACAATTTAAAAATCCAAATTATAACGGATACTTCAAAGAAAAAAATGTTTCCATAATTCCAAAAAAAAAAAAAAAAAAAAACTGAAGCAAAAACGCTAAATCCTCAAAATAAGTCTTAGCGTATATTTGAAGTGTTTTTATCTTAAATCTAAAGTTTCAATATTTCAGTTAATTTAAGAACTATTTCTTTAAATCGAAAATGTGTTTCTTTACCTTAAGGTAAATTAGCCTTAGTTCAAAGACTTGCGACTTTAACGGAGGGATGCAAATTTACTAAATTCGTATCCTAAATTTAATGAAAAAAAATGTTGAAGCAAAGATTATAAACTTTATTTTAATTAAAATGTCATTATTTTAAAGAAATTTGTCCTTAATATTTTGTAAATCTCGCATCCTAAAATATAGGTTAATATCACGTAAATATTTTTTTCAGCGTATATACCGATCAAGAACTTTTTTATCTAATATTTACCCAGTGTGAACTAACTTACAATTTAGAAGAGTTTTAAGATATCTTGCCATCGGAAGGTATTACCACAGCCCGAGTAATTCGATTGTGGAAGACAGTCTTTACTAGAAGTTTCTGCACAATCCATGGTCGAGGGTACATAAGTTTCGTCCTATCCGAACTTATCGCCGTGTATACTTGTTTATTTTTATGCCCTCCACCATAGGATGGGGGTATATTAACTTTGTCATTCCGTTTGTAACACATCGAAATATTGCTCTAAGACCCCATAAAGTATATATATTCTGGGTCGTAGTGAAATTCTGAGTCGATCTGAGCATGTCCGTCCGTCCGTCCGTCTGTTGAAATCACGCTAACTTCCGAACGAAACATTTTTGGTACATGGTATTAGTATATGGTCTCTAACAACCATGCAAAAATTGGTCCATATCGGTCCATAATTACATATAGCCCCCATATAAACCGATCCCCCGATTTGGCTTGCGGAGCCTCTAAGAGAACCAAATTTCATCCGATCCGGCTGAAATTTGGTACATGGTGTTGGTATATGTTCTCTTATGCCCATGCAAAAATTGGTCCACATCGGCCCATAATTATATATAGCCTCCATATAAATCGATCCCCAGATTTGACCTCCGGAGCCTCTTAGAGGAGCAAAAGTCAACCGATCCGATTGAAATTTGGTACGTGGTGTTAGTATATTGTCTCTAACAACCATGCCAAAAGTGGTCCATATCGGTCCTTAATTATATATAGCCCCCATATAAGCCGATCCCCAGATTTGACCTCCGGAGCGTCTTCGAGGAGCTAAATTCATCGGATCCGGTTGAAATTTGGAACATGGTGTTAGAATATGGTCTCTAACAACCATGCAAGAATTGGTCCATATCGGTCCTTAATTATATATAGCCCCCATATAAATCGATCCCCAGATTTGTCCTCCTGAGCCTCTTGGAGGAGCAAAATTCATCCGAACCGGTTGAAAATAGGAACGTGGTGTTAGTATAAGGCCGCTTATAACCATGCCATAATTGGTCCATATCGGTCTATAGTTATATATAGCCGATCCCCAATCACACAAAAATTGGTCCAAATCGGTTCATAATCATGGTTGCCACTCGAGCCAAAAATAATCTACGAAAATTTTATTTTTATAGAAAACATTGTCAAAATGTTATTTTGTTTCTATAGAAAATTTTGTCAAAATTTTATTTCTATAGAAAATTTTGTCAAAATTTTATTTCTATAGAAAATTTTGTCAAAATTTTATTTCTATAGAAAATTTTGTCAAAATTTTGTTTCTATAGAATTTTTTTTCCAAATTTTACTTCTATAGAAAATGTTGTCAAAATTTTATTTCTATAGAAAATGTTGTCAAAATTTTATTTCTATAGAATTTAATTAATTATATACTTATATACGTATTTTACCGGTCTATACTTGTTAATGTTTTAGAAACTGAAATTTCGAATGTGCAAATAGTTACTGGATGCCGTTCGCGTACAATTCAGCAAAATTAAGCAAAGAGAGTAAAATACACTCTTATTCTATTGCTAGTTTTTACTGGATATTTTTTACTGGAAAAGTACTCGCATACCTATTGATTCGCTATTCGGTTTCAAGAAGTTAACAATGTACTCAATATTAATTTCGTAATATTCCCGTGAAAAAGAATTGTCACTGAACGTATTTGACAAAAAATTATATATGGCAATAAATCTTTCCCAATATTCGAGCGAATTTTTAGAACCTTTACCATAGAGCTTAATCTAAATTGTTCCCAATTGCAGAATAAAATAAAGATTTTAGTCGAGTGTAAAGGGTCTTATGTAATTATTTTATATCGCAATTAAAAAGAAAATTTAGATGGGGTTCGCGCGAATTTAGCACAACCTTTATACTTAAACACAATCAAAATCTTTTGTTTTATAGGGATTAAAAATAAAGATTTCGCTCAAGTATAGAGGTTTCAAAAATTTGGAAAATCTTTATTTAATTTAGCATTTTCTTTCGTGTGTTGTATTTTCGACGGTATTAAATTCCAAAAATATAGATAAATGCAAAGACATTTGCCAAAAAATTCGGGTGATGTTTTTTTCGCTCACGTAATACATATTACATAATGGTGGTTTTTTGTTTGTTCGCACGAAAAAAAATTCCCTTAACCATTCTTTCGCATTGAAAAACAGAAGAAAACAACCTTTTTGGAACTATTCCGCGTTTATTTCTCCGAAATTTAACAACATCGCCAAACGTCAAAAAATGGTAACATACACTGAAAAAAATATTGACCTAATATGGAAGATTATGCAACTTAAATTTTAGGACTCGAAATTTACGCAATGTTAAGGACAAAATTCATTAAAATAATGACATTTTAATTAAAAGAAAGTTTATAATCCTTGCTTTAATTTTTTTTTATTAAATCTTGAAATTTTGTGTCTCTCTCCTGAAGTTGTAGATCTTTGAATTAAGCCAAATTTTCCTTAAAATAAAGAAAAACATTTTTAAATTAAAGAAATCGTCTTTAACTCAACTGACATATTTTTAAATTTAAGATAAAAGCGCTTCAAATATAGGCTAAAACTTATTTTAAGGATTTGCATCTTGGGCTTAAAGTTTTTTTTAGCATTAAGAAAACTGTTTTTACTTTGAAGTACCTGGCATAATTTGGATTTTGAAATTGGAATTTATTTGTACATAAATACCTTTATTAATATATCGCAAAAAGAGAATAAAAATTCGATGAATGAGATCTGTATCCAATTTTAATTTTATTGATCCTAGATTTAAAGCCAGGGAGGTCCGTAAAAATGTCTTTATTTTAAAGAAGCCGCATCTTTGGCTCGGAATCAATGCCAAAATCCTTAAGCGAAGGTCAAAATCTTTGGATCCAAGTAAACTTTTTTTGAGTGTATACATACATACATTGCAGCAGCTGTGATTCGATTGTTTACACACACGCATTCATGATAATTGTTTTTAAAAGTTTTTCTACCAGTTTTTGATTGCTTTGCCACCAAATCTCATACAGCACTGGACACTAATAATTGTTAAGAATAAAACCCCAGTCTCTCTATTCCTTGTGTCTTACCACATTCTGCAACAGCTTTTACAACATGTGGTACATTGTCGTCTTCTTCAGCTTTTCCAAATGGATACCATAAATTTGCAACGCCCATCTAACAAACATATAATTCCGGTGTTATGCAAAATTTTATATCATCCGCAGCAATGGGCTCATAATCCGTTCAGCAACAACCACTCAATTCGTTGGTGTCCACAATATCTACTATAATCGGATTACAATACCAGTGAACAAGAGTTTACTTAAGTCCATGCTGTTGTCGCCTCACTAGCAATTTCAACTCCAGTGGTCAAAGTGAAACTTTCTGCACCCAGAGAAGGAATATGATCACCTCAAACATGTTTTAAGAGCAAAATGTTATTTTTGGGTGGTGACCATGAAACATTTAGTTTTCGCAACCATGTTATTTTCTCGGAAATCATGTATCTGATTTCGGCAAGCAGGTTTTATTTGACGAGAAAATAACATCTTAGTGACAAACATGTTACATGGTCACCATACAAAAATAACATTTTGCTCTTGAAACATGTTTGAGGTGATCATATTCCTTCTCTGTGTGTGTTCAGCCAACCAAAGCCCATAACTATGTTAGCATCTCTCACGTTCAAGGGTAGTTCCTATGCAAAAGTCACTGTTCCCGACTTATATTTCGCAAGATATTTCGTCACAAAGGGATGTTAGTGTCCTATACCAGAGACTCTTCGTTGACTGTGAAATTAATACATTGAGATGCAAAGTGGCTGGTTTACTGAAGGATGTTTCTTGTTATACTCTCCCAATGTATAAAATTCAATCAGTTTTTTGAATCAATAAAATGCAAAATATATGCATAATTAATGCCGACAATAACGAATAAAAATTAATAAGCCTTCTTTCCGGACTTAATTCACTTGAAAATCTCCTCTTGTAGGCCTACAGCGCAGTGTACCCTATTGTGCCATATGTTACATTTTAAGATTATCCTCCAACTATTGAAAAATCACTTTGTGACGTACCAGTTGCATCGCTAGTCTATTCTATCATGTAGTAGGGAGCGGCTAGAAAGTGGTTGCTAGTTTATTACGAAAATACCACTCCATGTTATTTTTATTTTGTCAATCGATCTTATTGCATTTTTAAATAACAACGCGAAACACATTTGTACTACATATAATTTCACACAAATCATTTATATTATAATTTCACACAAATCATTTGAATAATTAAATCATTTCTTAATTCACATTGCAAATGGTGCCATAGGTTAGGTTAGGTGGCAGCCCGATGTTAGATTATTCAGTCCATTGTGATACCACATTGGTGAACTTCTCTCTTATCACTGAGTGCTGCCCGATTCCATGTTAAGTTCTATGACAAGGGACCTCCTTTTACTAGCCGAGTCCGAACGGCGTTCCATATTGCAGTGAAAGCACTTAGAGAAGCTTTGAAACCCTCAGAAATATCACCAGCATTACTGAGGTGGGATAATCCACCGCTGAAAAACTTTTTGGTGTTCGGTCGAAGCAGGAATCGAACCCACGACCTTGTGTATGCAAGGCCGGCATGCTAACCATTGCACCACGGTGGCTCCCAAAAATGGCGCCATGTTTTGAAACTAAATAATATCAACATATGGAAAGATTTAACGCGATCTAATTAGGGACTGTGGGCTTTACTTCAGTTTTAAACCCGAAAAAAACAAAGTACCACAAATGAAAAAGATATTTCGGTAGTTTTTCGCATTTTTGGTTTTGTATGGGATTTCGCTGCGGAAACCGAACATGGTACCTACCTTAATGCAGTACATGTAGGTTAAAACTAATTAAATATTTATTAAAGTGATAATTGTTTTTATATCATTTCTTTCTCCAAGATCAATAATAGATGTTTGTACTGATAATGAAATAAAACCCCATCTTGGTACAATTGTTGTGGGGTTTATTGCATACCCAAAAACGATGCCTTATTTCGTTACCAAACAAATCCCAACATTATTATTTGACATTATTTCATTTTTCCGCATATATAATTTGAAATTTTCCTAAATCTTTCGTTTAGTTTGAATACAATTTCTTGCTCAAATTGATGGCCTTAGAAGGATATGGCAAAGTTATTGGGTCTATGGAGGATACGGTCATTTATGCAGAATTGGCTGTTGATATTACAACACTGAAGATGAAGCTGATCGATTTTCGCGTAATAAAATTCAGGTAATATTGACCATGTATCGTAAACAACAGTTTTCAGTCCCTTACTTTCCCATGTAGAAATATTCAGGTGCAATTGGATCAAACTCGATTTATAAGACACTTGACTGGTGTCATATTGAGTCCGATTACAAATCTCTTCAAGGAACGCATAACAACATCAATTTCGGATGGCCTTAAAGACCAAATGCAAACTGTGATGGATGACTTCAACAACGACGACCCATTGGAGCTCAACAAATTTGTTAAACAAGTTCTTGGTGGTTTAACTGGCACTAAAAAACAATCTGACAAAGTAGACTAACATATCGAAATGGTATTTGGGAATAAACTTCTAGGATTCAAATGAAGAGGATGGCAAAAAATAAAAATAAAGAAATGAAAACAGAGACTAACTTTTTTTTTTTAATTTTCTGTCGACCGGTACGTTCAATGGAGACATTTTGAAATCCTCAACAATGCCAGAGGCTTTACTGAGATGAAATTTACCTGTGGTGTTCGGCTACAACTGAAATGGAGCCCACTACCATTGCACTATGGGGCCAACGACCGGTTTCAGAAGTAAATATTACAAAAATTTACTTATAGGTTTTAAATTTTTAACACATGTTGTATATAACGTCAGAAAAGCTCATAGGATCAGATAGATCCGCCCACTGCAACCGTTAATATTTATACCCTGCACCAGTCTGTCTAAGAACACATTTTTGTAAGAGTATAATTGATAGTATTTTCAAGTGTGCTAAAAATGGTTGAAATCGCTTCAAATAGATGTAGTCAGTGCTGCCGCTACTACTTCAATCGAAGTATTTTACTGCATTTTCACAAAATTTACTTCGTCACCCCTTCTTCCAAAAATCTGCTTCACTTTTTGTTCTGCTTCAAATTTTAAAAATTTTCCCCATACTACCTAATTGTTTTTCCTATTCCTTTAATTACGATGAACATAGCGGTTTTAATCATTGAATTATTAAATTATTATGTGGATCAGTTTTTGCATAGTTGTTAGAGACCATACACTCAGCCGGATCGGATGAAATTTGGTTCTCTTAGAGGCAAGCCAAATCGGGGATCAGTTAATATGGGGGCTATATATAATTATGGACCGATGTGGACCAATTTTTGCATATGGTTGTTAGAGATCATATGCTGAAACCATGTACCAAATTTCAAATGGATCGGATGAAATTTGCTTCTCTTAGAGTCTCCGCAAGCCAAATTTAGGGGTCCGTTTATATGGGGGCTATACGTAAAAGTGGACCGATATGGCCCATTTGCAATACCATCCGACATACATCAATAGTAACTACTTGTGCCAAGTTTCAAGTCGATAGCTTCTTTCGTTCGGAAGTAAGCGTGATTTCAACAGACAGACGGACTTACTCAGATCGACTCAGAATTTCACCACGACCCAGAATATATATACTTTATGGGGTCTTAGAGCAATATTTCGATGTGTTACAATCGGAATGACAAAGTTAATATACCCCCATCCTATGGTGGAGGGTATAATAATGTTACGAATTTGATATTTCTAGATTTAAGTTTATTTAAATTAGTTTCCGTTAATTTAAATTTCAAATTGTAACGATAAAATTACGTCATAACTTGTTAGAGTCATTTCTTTATTTTCTAGTACTTTCCTAAACATCTTTTGTGTTTTCCAATCGATCATTGTAAAAGTAACGCCTTTTGTTTTACTTATTGTTATAATTGTAGTAATATGACCAGAATCACTTATGTTATGCCTGCACAACATCTACCTAATCTAGTAGAATGCACTAGATTATTAGCATAAGCCTAAAAGTATGTGTGCCATATCACCTGTACAATAACGCCGATAGAACATTCCAGATGGCTGTAGGCAATGAAGATAACCAGTTGAATATGTGCTGTTAGATAAATTGTATCAAGATAGTTCTAGATGGTTGTAGGCCAGACTATCCAGAATTTTCGAAATCGTCAAATCATGGTATATAAGCCCCTGGCGGAGTGAGCAGTCAAGTCAGTCGTAAGCTAAAGTTTATACAGTACACATCGTAGAGCAAATAAGTGAAACCAATCAGTTAAACAAATAAATTGTAGATTGTCGTTATTTGAAAAGAACTGTGTTTTAATTATCGGGTAATTAAATACGCCTCAATATAAAAACGTAACAATTGGTGTCGGAAGTGAAATAACGGAAAAAAAATCTATAATGAAGTTTAATCAGCTTCGAGTGGAAGACTTGAAGAAGGAATGGAGCAAAATGGAGCAGCCGACTACAGGAAACAAAGCTCAATTACAAAAGCGACTACTGGAAGAGTTCCAGCGGCGCAGTATTGATATCGAAACACATGAGTTCGATTATAAGGAAGATCTTGACGAATCAGTAGTAGCCAGCGCCTTGGAAACTCCATCTGTAGCTTCTAATGTTGTTGATTACACATCGATGGTCAATATTTTGAGCAAAATGATGGAAGAAAATTCTCTAAAAATGCAAGAGAATTCTAGAAAAATGGAAGAAAAATTCGACGAAAATTCAAAAAAGATGGACGAAAATTCTAGAATTCTAAATGAGAATTATCAACAAATTGCTGAAGGCATGGAAAAACGTGTGGACCATATCGAAAGCCAAATTGGAGAGCTGGATAAGAAGATTATTTCTGTGGATGAGAAAATTATGGTTCATGATGAGAAGTTTCTACACCTTGAAAGAAAAATGTCAGAGCTGGAAATTGAAGGTGAACCAGTGCGCGTTATCGAGGGCTCGAAAACCAAACCTCCTGTTTTCGATGGCTCAACTTCATTTGATGTCTTCAAATTCCAATTCGAAATGGTTGCTTGTAGAAATTTGTGGAACGACAATGACAAAGCAATTGAACTTCTATTGGCATTAAAAGGCAATGCCGCTGATGTGATACAAAGCATTCCCGCTGCCTCTAGAAATAATTATAATGAAGTAATAGCGGCACTTCAACGTAAGTACGGCGGAGAACATAAGCAAGACATCTTCAGAATGGAATTAAGAGGGAGAGTTCAGAAGTCAAATGAGACTCTACAAGACTTTGCAACAGAGGTTGAGCGGTTGGTGCTTTTGGCATACCCTGGAGAGAATCATCCTCTTATAGGTGGCATTCGAGACTCTGAGATAAAATGTGCAACATATGCCGCACAAAAAGCTACATTCACAGAAACAGTAACATTTGCACTTGTACAAGAGACTGCGAGATTGCTGGCACGGCCTCAAATTCACAAAGTACGCAGAGTAGAGACCGAGTGTGAAGAATCGAAATGGGTCATTGAATTGGTAAAAGAGGCTCTAAGGTAGATAATGCAAGAAATGAAGCAGCAGGCAAATAAATCTAGAATAAAATGCTATAACTGTGATAAGGCTGGACATCTTCCCCGGGAATGTAAAGCGTGGCATAAAACGTCGGGATCAATCTCGCCTTCTCCATTAAACAATAATCATAAGAAGGCGACCACAAAGCCAAGGACTCAAATTTAAATTTTGCGGATAATAGAAAAGGTAGCAAACAAGTTATTGATCAAGCCTTGATACGACGGCACTGCAATGTAGAAAGCACACGCTACTCGAAGGCTGAACCAAAGGAGACAGTTGTAAATGTCAGGCAGTTACACATCGAATCTGGCACAGACTGGTCAACAGAGCAACGTAAAGATCCCATTCTGAGAAAAATTATTTCGGCAAAAGAAGAAAATAAAAAACACAGTAAGAAAGACATCGCAGCCGAAAGCCCACTTATGAAATCATACTGGGCTCAATGGGACAGTCTATGTCTGGTCAACGAAACCCTACAACGTAAGTGGGAAAGTGAAGATCGCAAGAATAGCCGCAACTTGATAATCGTGCCAGATTCCAAGGTAAAGGATGTTTTGACGGAATTCCACAATGGACCTTGTGGAGGTCACTTAGGAATAACCAAAACAGCCGAGAAAGTGAAGCAACGATTCTACTGGGTTGGATGCCAGAAATCAATTGCTGAATGGGTGGCAAATTGTGAGAAGTGCATAAAGGCGAAAGGGCCAAGACGAAAAAGTAGAGGTCTTATGCAAGAGTATAGGCCAGGAGCGCCTTTTGAAAGAATAGCAATGGACGTTGCAGGGCCTTTCCCAGTAAGTGAATCTGGAAATCGATATGTCCTTGTGGTCATGGACTACTTCAGCAAGTGGCCAGAAGTTTATGCCATTCCTAACCAAGAGGCGAAGACGATTGTAGATGTAGTCGACAAGAACTGGATATGTCGCTACGGTGTGCCGACCGAGATACACTCAGACCAAGGAAGAAATTTTGAATCGGTCATATTCAAAGAGATGTGTGACTCCCTTGGTATCAAGAAAACAAGGACTACGCCATTGCATCCACAGTCTGATGGCATGGTAGAAAGGTTTAATCGCACCCTGGAAGAACATCTTCGAAAGTTGGTAGATAACGGCCAACGAGACTGGGACGATCATATACCAAAGTTTTTGCTGTCGTATAGATCAGCCATACATGATTCTACGTCACGAACACCGGCCAAGGTCCTATTCGGAACGGAATTGAAATTGCCCGGAGATTTGATATTCGGCGCTACACCCAATGAGCTCGCCATGAAAGAAACCAGTAACGACATACCAAACACATTTGGTTCACGAATTAGTGCGAAACAAAATAAAAATGGTCAGCAACAGGATGAAGGCGAGATATGATCGTGCAGCGAACACTGAGGGCTTTAAAGAAGGACAACTGGTTCTGTTATTCAACCCGCAACGAAATAAAGGATTATGTCCTAAACTACAAACGCAGTGGGAAGGCCCATATAAAGTCATCAAGAAGATCAATGATGTTGTATACCGCATTCAAAAGGACGACAGCCCAAGGTCAAAGATGAAAGTTGTTCACCTGGAACGTTTGGCTCCTTACGGAACGGGTTCTGTGCCTATTCGGTACGAACAGGCTTAAGCGGGAGGCCGTGTTACGAATTTGATATTTTTAGATTTAAGTTTATTTAAATTAGTTTACGTTAATTTAAATTTCAAATTGTAACGATAAAATTACGTCATAACTTGTTAGAGTCATTTCTTTATTTTCTAGTACTTTCCTAAACATCTTTTGTGTTTTCCAATCGTTCATTGTAAAGGGTGATTTGTTAAGAGCTTGATAACTTTTTTTTTTTTAAAAACGCATAAAATTTGCAAAATCTCATCGGTTCTTTATTTGAAACGTTAGATTGGTCCATGACATTTACTTTTTGAAGATAATTTCATTTAAATGTTGACCGCGGCTGCGTCTTAGGTGGTCCATTCGGAAAGTCCAATTTTGGGCAACTTTTTCGAGCATTTCGGCCGGAATAGCCCGAATTTCTTCGGAAATGTTGTCTTCCAAAGCTGGAATAGTTGCTGGCTTATTTCTGTAGACTTTAGACTTGACGTAGCCCCACAAAAAATAGTCTAAAGGCGTCAAATCGCATGATCTTGGTGGCCAACTTACCGGTCCATTTCTTGAGATGAATTGTTCTCCGAAGTTTTCCCTCAAAATGGCCATAGAATCGCGAGCTGTGTGGCATGTAGCGCCATCTTGTTGAAACCACATGTCAACCAAGTTCAGTTCTTCCATTTTTGGCAACAAAAAATTTTTTTAGCATCGAACGATAGCGATCGCCATTCACCGTAACGTTGCGTCCAACAGCATCTTTGAAAAAATACGGTCCAATGATTCCACCAGCGTACAAACCACACCAAACAGTGCATTTTTCGGGATGCATGGGCAGTTCTTGAACGGCTTCTGGTTGCTCTTCACTCCAAATGCGGCAATTTTGCTTATTTACGTAGCCATTCAACCAGAAATGAGCCTCATCGCTGAACAAAATTTGTCGATAAAAAAGCGCGAAACACATTTCGAACCGAACACTGATTTTGGTAATAAAATTCAATGATTTGCAAGCGTTGCTCGTTAGTAAGTCTATTCATGATGAAATGTCAAAGCATACTGAGCATCTTTCTCTTTGACACCATGTCTGAAATCCCACGTGATCTGTCAAATACTAATGCATGAAAATCCTAACCTCAAAAGAATCACCCTTTAAAAGTAACGCCTTTTGTTTTACTTATTGTTATAATTGTAGTAATATGACCATAATCACTTATGTTATGCCTGCACGACATCTACCTAATCTAGTAGAATGCACTAGATTATTAGCATAAGCCTAAAAGTATGTGTGCCATATCACCTGTACAATAACGCCGATAGAACATTCCAGATGGCTGTAGGCAATGAAGATAACCAGTTGAATATGTGGTGTTAGATAAATTGTATCAAGATAGTTGTAGATGGTTGTAGGCAGACTATCCAGAATTTTCGAAATCGTCAAATCACGGTATATAAGCCCCTGGCGGAGGGAGCAGTCAAGTCAGTCGTAAGCTAAAGTTTATACAGTACACATCGTAGAGTAAATAAGTGAAACCAATCAGTTAAACAAATAAATGGTAGATTGTCGTTATTTGAAAAGAACTGTGTTTTAATTATCGGGTAATTAAATACGCCTCAATATAAAAACGTAACAATAAAATGAATTCTATTGTTTTGTTTTCAAAAATGTATGCTACTTCAATTTTATTCAATCTACTCCACTTTTTTCCAAAATCTACTTCACTCAAGTTTTCACTAGCGGCAGCACTGGATGTAGTTCCCATATATATCCTTCGCCCGATTCGGTTCAGATTTAGATATAGCTATATTGTTACGAATTTGATATTTCTAGATTTAAATTAGTTTCCGTTAACTTCAAATTGTAACGATCATATTAGGTCATCACTTGTTAGAATCATCTCTTTGTTTTCTAATATCTTCCTAAACTTCTTTTTGTTTGCTTAGTTTCATATCGTTTCATTGACAGTTCCAAAGATTAAGAATAACCCAGCAAAAAAGCGTCGCCAAAAAAGTAATGGAAATGTTCTTTTTTGGACCCGGAATTGGTGCAAAATTGACGCAGAAGCGATGAATTTAACATGACTTGTCATAGGACGGAAGTCCTCCATTTCAATAGATGTTAGTTATACAGCTGCGGTCAAAATAATAGCAGTGCTGCGCTTCAAGTAACTATCCAGAGCAAAACTTCCTTGTTTGTTTTAAATTCATAATTATTATTATTTTTATAGTATACAGTTATTGTGTACTTATGTTTTGTCGACGAACCAGAATCAAATGTGTTACCAATTTCGATATATTTTCATAGAAATGAAAACAGATACGAATTGGGGCGGTCTAAAAAATAGCAGTGACATTAAAAACTGAAAATATTCTAAAACTTATGTTACGGAATTTACTTCTTATACTAATATAAATAATAGTATTTTATTTATGCTAATTTAATATTTTGTTGCATGGCCTTTGTTTCGCAAGACGGCTGCACAGCGGCGCCGCATTGAATTTATTAATGCTGAACATCTCTCGTTGGGTATTTTTTCCCAAGCTTCTCTTGTAACGGTCCAAAGTTCGCGATTGTTCTTAGGTTTTAAAGCAGCGACAGTATTTTTGACGTCGCACCATAAATTCTCAATTGGGTTGAGATCTGGTGACTGCGCTGGCCATTCCATAACATCTACACTGTTATCCTGAAACCATTTTTTTGCCAACCGACTAGTATGTTTTGGATCATTGTCCTGTTGGAAGATCCATTTTAGTGGCATTTCATACTGGGCATATGGTAACATAATATTTTGAAGTATCTCAACATACTGCGCAGCATCCATTGTGTTTTGAATCCAGTAAATTGGGCCTACACCATAGTACGAAAAACATGCCCAAATCATTATGCTTGACCCACCGTGTTTTATAGTTTTTGTTGTATACCGGGGATCATATTCTTTATTCGGGGGACGTCATACATACTTCCTGGATCCTGTTCCACCGTACAAAACAATCTTAGATTCATCTGACCATAATATATTTCTCCACTTTTCAATTGGCCATTCCAGATGAACTTTTGCGAAACTTATCCTCTTTGCTACATGTATTTTTCGTAAGAGGGGCACCTTTCTTGGGCTTCTAGCATTGAGGTTATGGTTTCGAAGTACTCTCCTGACAGTTTCAACACTTATGGATGGACAAACATTGTCTCTTATCTCAGTCGCTGGTGTTTGGGGATTTTTAAAGCTAGCCTTTACTATGCGCCATTCTGTGGACTGAGTTACTATCGTCTTTCTTCCACGTGTTTCTGGTTTTGTTTCATAAGTAAGTGCATTTCTAATCATTTTAGCCGAGCACTCAAGTAAATTTTGTATCTCCTTATATGTTTTCCCTTCATTAACAAGCTTTCTTATGAGATTTCGCTTTTCCGCAGAACAATGTTTTCCTCGTCCCACTAAAAACATTAAATATTATTATATTATTTCGAAACTGTAAAATTAATACTATAATTAATTACTTTTGACACGAAAAATATCCAAAAACTTTGATCCGGTAAGATTTATCGAAATTTTATTTTAGCGCTGCTATTATTGTGACTGCACTTAATTAAACACGTTTCAGAAATGAACGCCATTTCTACAATAACAACAACAACAAATCCGTATAGACGCTCAATTGTTTTTGACAATCGTCAATACTAACGGTACATACAGTAAGGGCAATTAAAATATGTATTGAAAGAAAAATATTAACACCTATGTATGAACGTAATGTACACTGCTATTATTTTGACCGCAACTGTATATTGCGATATGGAAAATTTGTTATAAGCCCTCCATGGTATTGGGTATTTAAAATTCGGCGCGGTCGATCTTCCTGTCGTATTTAGCTATTTTCGAGACGAAAATATACGAATCATTTTATTAGTCAATTTTTATTTTGTTTTTAGCAAAGCTTTTTGCCGCATAGGATGATTTCTCCAATTCATGGGGAAGGGTATATGAGCTGATTTGGTTATGAAGCGCTAAAAAATGTAAATGCAATTTTCATCTTTTGATATCAAAAACATTATATTTTTATATATTTGTACCAATATACATCAATTTAAATAAACAAATATAATATTTCATTGGGAAGGAATTGATTTTTAATTCGGTCATAAGTATTATTAAGGTTGGGCAACACAACCGAATAATGATGGTAACTACAACCGATGTCGTCGGCTGACCCAACCAACACCATATGTTGTATTAGTTGTGTCAATCGAATCATTCGGGTGACACAACTGCCAACTGATAGTCTGCAACCATAGACCAATTAAAATAGAGACATACCTTGATAATTCACCATGGTTTTGTTTATTTGCAGAGCGCAGTCATTCCATTCAATTGCATCACTCAATTGCAGACGTAAAAGAGCCCTCTACGGTGTGCAGACAAACTACAGCGCTGTGAATTCACTTGAGATGTCTATACCTTAATTGATCTATGCTGCAACTGCCAAAAGGAGGTTGGCAATAAATTCGGTTGTCACAACATATCTGTATTCTCTGTGTACAACATCTCTAGAGTTAAAATTTAAATTGGCTAACGCTATCCAGTTAATTGGAGGAAAATCCCATAGAAAATGTGTCTAAAATATGAAACAGTCTACTATATTTCCCCAACTCTGGAGTATAATCTGAACAGATTTTGACTAAATTTGACACGCATAGTTGAATAATAATTCTGCTATCTCTGCAAAATTTCACGAAAATCGGTAGTAAACTTTGGCCTCTGTGGTCATATGAGTCTAAATCGGACGAAAGATATATATGAGAGCTATATCTAAATCTGAACCGATTTGGGTGATATTTTGCAAGTTTTGCGAGACTAATAAAATATTCGGATGTACGGAATTTGAAGAACATCGGTTGATAAACACGCCAATTGTGATCAGACCGGATATATAGCAGCTATATCTAAATTTGAACCGATGTTTTCCAAAAGCAATAGCGATTGTCTTTGTCCCAAGAAATTTGAGGACGATCGGACTTGAACTGCGACCTGTACTTTGCACACAAAAATATATGAACAGACAGACGGGCGGACGGACAGACAGACGGACATCGCTAAATCGACTCAGAATTTAATCCTAAGACGTTTGGTATACTAGACGGTGGGTCTCAGACTTTTCCTTCTTGGCGTTACATACAAATGCAAAAACTTATTATACCCTAACTATAACTAACTTATTACATACAAACACTTATCCATTAGAAAATGTTATTTTTATACGGAAATCGCGATTTATATCAATTCAGTCGTGAACAACACCACAAGTTCATGTTATTCCAATATATGTAGCGGAAGTACCTTAACTTTGATCATAACAGTATATCTCGAAAAATCGAGCTGATAGAAAAAAAAACAAGTGCAGATTGTAATTCAGCGTCCCAAATAACCTTTAAAAGGATATTCAGTTCTTAATCAACAGAACCATTGTTCCCTTGTGTAATCTATGGTTTTTGAGTAAAACAATCTCTTTTTGTTTTGTAATTCTCATTGCCTATTGTTATTGGCGTAGTAATATGAGCATAACCAGACATATAGTGTATGTGTGTGACAAATAGTAGATGAATTATTCTAGGCTTGTAGATTATTCTAGATGATTGTGGACAAGACTAGACAGACACACAAGATGGATATAGTCTATTCTATAACCATCTTGCCAGAATATTCCAAATCGTCGTGAACTCGGTATATAAAGAATGGACTGAGGGAGCCAGTAGGTCAGTCGTAAAGCAAACGTCAAGTTAACACCATCGAAGTGTGATCAAACTAGTAAAAAGTCTTTAAGTGAATAAATTGTAGGTTATTGTTATTGAAAAGGACAGTGTTTTAATTGTCGGTTTATTAAAGACGCCTCAATATAAAAACGTAAAAATATTGTTACGTTTTTATATTGAGGCGTGTTTATTAACCCGACAATTAAAAACACAGTTCTTTTCAATAACGACAATCTACAATTTATTTGCTTCACTGATAAATTTCACTTAGCACTCCCACTACGTTACAACTCGAGCTCTTGATAACAACTGACTTGACAGCTCCCTCTGTCAGGGGTTTATATACCGCGATATGACGATTTCGAACATTCTGGCTAGTTTTGCCTACAACCATCAAAAACAATCTACAATCACTTCGTCGCGTCTGTCGCTCATAGTCTTGACTACAACCATCAAATATCTCGTAATTTATCTGCAAATGGTTATGCTCATGTTACTACAACAATAACAATAAGCAATGAAGATAACAAAACAAAAGGGGTTAGTTCCATACATGTTTGTATTTTTATACCCTCCATCATAGGATGGGGGTATATTAACTTTGTCATTCCGTTTGTAACACATCGAAATATTGCTCTAAGACCCCATAAAGTATATATATTCTGGGTCGTGGTGAAATTCTGAGTCGATCTAAGCATGTCCGTCCGTCCGTCCGTCCGTCCGTCTGTTGAAATCACGCTAACTTCCGAACGAAACAAGCTATCGACTTGAAACTTGGCACAAGTAGTTGTTATTGATGTAGGTCGGATGGTATTGAAAATGGGCCATATCGGTCCACTTTTAGGTATAGCCCCCATATAAAGGGACCCTCAGATTTGGCTTGTAGAGCCTCTAACAGAAGCATATTTCATCCGATCCGGCTGAAATTTGGTATATGGTGTTGGTATATGGTCTCTAACAACCATGCAAAAATTGGTCCATATCGGTCCACTTTTACGTATAGCCCCCATATAAACGGACCCCCAAATTTGGCTTGCGATGGCTCTAAGAGAAGCAAATTTCATCCGATTCGGCTGAAATTTGGTACATGCTGTTAGTATATGGTCTCTACTAACCATGCAAAAATTGGTCCACATCGGTCCATAATTATATGTAGCCCCCATATAAACCGATCCCCAGATTTGACTTCGGAGCCTAAAAGAGAAGCAAATTTCATCCGATCCGGCTGAAATTTGGTACATGATGTTGGTATATGGTCTCTAACAACCATGCAAAAATTGGTCCATATCGGTCCATAATTATATATAGCCCCCATATAAACCGATCCCCAGATTTAGCTTGTGGAGCCTCTAAGAGAAGCATATTTCATCCGATCCGGCTGAAATTTGGTACATGGTGTTGGTATATGGTCTCTAACAACCGTGCAAAAATTGGTCCACATCGGTCCATAATTATATATAGCCCCCATATAAACCGATCCCCAGATTTGGCTTGCGGAGCCTAAAAGAGAAGCAAATTTCATCCTATCCGGCTGAAATTTGGTACATGATGTTGGTATATGGTCTTTAACAACCATGCAAAAATTGGTCCATATCGGTCCTTAATTATATATAGTCCCCATATAAACCGATCCCCAGATTTGGCTTGTGGAGCTTCTAAGAGAAGCATATTTCATCCGATCCGGCTGAAATTTGGTACATGGTGTTGGTATATTGTCTCTACCAACCGTGCAAAAATTGGTCCACATCGGTCCATAATTATATATACCGCCCATATAAACCGATCTCCAGATTTGGCTTGCAAAGCCTCAAAGAGAAGCAAATTGCATCCGATCCGGCTGAATTTTGGTACATGGTATTGGTATATGGTCTCTAACAACCATGCAAAAATTGGTCCACATCGGTCCATAATTATATAAAGCGCCCATATAAACCGATCCCCAGATTTGGGTTGCGGAGCCTCAAAGAGAAGCAAATTTCATCCGATCCGCCTGAAATTTGGTACATGATATTGGTATATGGTCTCTAACAACCATGCAAAAATTGGTCCACATCGGTTCGTAATTATATATAGCCCCCATATAAAACGATCCCCAGATCTGGCTTGCGAAGTCTCCAAGAGAAGCAAATTTCATCCAATCCGGTTGTAATTTGGAACATGGTGTTAGTATATGATCTTTAACTACCGTGCCAGAATTGGTCCATATCGGTCCATAATTATATATAGCCCCCATATAAAACGTTCTCCAGATTTGACCTCCGGAGCCTCTTGGAGGAGCAAAATTCATCCTATCCGGTTCAAATTAGGAACGTGGTGTTAGTATATGGTCGTTAACAACCATACCAAAATTGGTCCAATCACACAAAAATTGGTCCATATCGGTCCATAATCATGGTTGCCACTAGAGCCAAAAATAATCTACCAAAATTTTTTTCTATAGAAAATTTTGTCAAAATTTTATTTCTATAGAAAATTTTGTCAAAATTTTATTTCTATAGAAAATTTTGTCAAAATTTTATTTCTAGAGAAAATTTTGTTAAAATATTATTCGGTTCATAATAAAATTTTCATCATTGTCAAAATTTTATTTCTACAGAAAATTTTGTCAAAATTTTATTTCAAATTTTATTCGGTTCATAATCATGGTTGCCTCTCGAGCAAATATAATCTACCAAGATTTTATTTCTATAGAAAATTTTGTCAAAAGTTTATTTCTATAGAAAATTTTGTTAAAATTTTATTTCTGTAGAAATTTTTGTCAAAATTTTCTTTCTATGGAAAATTTTGTCATACAATTTAGAAGATGGTGTTAGGAGGTTTTAAGATACCTTGCCATCGGCAAGCGTTACCGCAACTTAAGTAATTCGATTGTGGATGGCAGTGTTTAGAAGAAATTTCTACGCAATCCATGATGGAGGGTACATAAGCTTCGGCCTGGCCGAACTTACGGCCGTATATACTTGTTTTTTTGTTTTTCGTTTTTATATTTTAAATGAAAAACTTAATTTTGTTAATGAAATAAAGTTAAATTTTGGCAAACAAAAAAATTACACTTTCCCGTTTAAGGAAATTTATTTCGTCACTTAATTTCTTTTTATTTGCATTTTAATGCTATGTCAATACTTGTCGTATACGCGTTTGGTTCGAGTATGAAACTAACACGGTAAATGGTTTGATCTCCTCAGTAGCCAATTTCCTATCTTCCTACAATTTATTGTCTTTGGTTACAATGAGAGAATAAGAAACTAAGAACCAAAACCAATACCTTTAGACGATGGGAAATTGGCTTGCGTCATACCAAATGTTACATTGACGGCGCTAGGTCCATACATGTTTGTAATTTCTTTTATTTGCTTGTTTGATGTCCTCAGCAGCCAATTTCCCATCTTCCTAAGTTTATTGTCTTTGCTAAGAACATAAAAGATGTTTCGGAAAGTACTAGAAAATAAAGAGATGATTTTAACAAGTCATCTTTACAATTTGAAATTTTAAATTAACGAAACTAATTTAAATAAACTTAAATGTAGAAATATCTAATTCGTAACAATATATATCTTTCACCCGATATGCACTTAATTGTCCCCAGAGGCTAAAGTTTCACCTTTATTTGCTTAAATTTGTGAACAAAGATGGCTTGATTTTCAATAATTAGTAGGTTCAAAAGTTTGGCCTGAAATTTATTCAAATTGTAAAAAAGTTATTCGTTTTTCTTGGCACATACATGAATTCGAGTTTGAATTTGGAATTTTAAGTTGCGCTTATGATGGACTTTGATTTTACACGGTGAAAAAATGTAAAGAATCCATAATTTAATGTTTGTCAAGTTCGTAAATTGAAAGATGAATTGTATCTTAAGGCCGGTATGCACCTCTAGCGAAACATTTCGTTCCCATAAGAAATACATTGCTATTTATGCTAACGAAATTTTCGGTAACGTTGAATTTCGTAAGCTGGTACGCACCTCTAATGAAAATGTTTGTTCATAACAGGGTTGCCAAAAGCATATTTTGGAGAGATGTTGACAACTCAGGGTGGCAAACATTTAATTTATTACAATCATTGTATGCGTAAACGTTTTAACAGGTCTGTAAATAATCAACAATTTATTTGAGGAAAATTTGGAACAAATATTAACAATTTGTAAAAGCGATTAGCTGGTTTAAAATTTGTGTGCATTATGCTTCTCTACACTCTATACACAACCCGTTTTTTGTTGTAGACTTCAATTAATTCACTCAAATTCAGGATTTAAAAATGTGACCGAAAAGTAGGTGGCGCGATTCAGGGAAGATATTATTTTAAAATGCATCTATTACCAGTTAGATGGCGCAAACACACGATAATTTACGCTTTATCAGAACCCCCTATTTTTTCTGTGTAAAATGTCTGGATACATTTTAGATTCATTGTGAAAAGTAAATTATTTGTGTCCATCTAGTGGTGTTACTACCATAGACCAAGGAAGGTGGAGACATTTTAGATTTATTGTGCAAAGTTAATTATTTGTTCCCATCTAATGGTGTTACGGTACGCTATTAACTGCTAGAGTAAAATGTAAAAAAAACGTAATAAAACAGCTGCTCCCTCTGGAGACATTTTATTTGCATTGTATAATGAAAATTATTTGCGTCCATCTAACGGTATTTACTGCTAGGTGTCAGTCTAAAATAATTTATAAGTATGACATGTAGATGGCTCTTTGGCTTTAAATAAGAATTTCAACAGCGAATTAATGGGGTTGAACCAAATAATTTCCCTTTCGTTAAAATAATAGGTCAGTTTCAGTTGATCATTGTCGTTTCGCGAGATTAGACTGTTTATGCGCTGGTCACTTTTTCCAAAGACAATAACGTAGGAAGATGGGAAATTGGCATGCGTCACACCAAATGTTGTATTGACAGTGTTAGTGCCATACATGTTTGTAATTTTTTTTATTTGTTTTTCGTTTTTATTTTTTAAATGAAAAACTTAATTTTCTTAATGAAACAATGTTAAATTTTAGTCAACAACAAACAATTACATTTTCCCCTTTATGGAAATTTATTTCCTGCACTTAATTTCTTTGTATTTGCATTTTAATGCTATGTCAATACTTGTCGTATACGCGTTTGGTTCGATAAACGAAAAGTATGGACCTAACACGGTAAATGGTTTGATGTGCTCAGTAGCCAATTTCCCATCTTCCTACGTTATTGTCTTTGTTTTTTTTTCAGATTCGTTGGTATGCACCTCTAATAAAAATTTTTGTTCATAACAGGGTTGGCAAAAACATATTTTGGAGAGATGTTTACAACTCATGGTAGCAAACATTTAATTTATTACAATCATTGTCTGCGTAAAAGTTTTAAAAGGTCTGTAAATAATCAACAATTCTGTGGATTTATGACAAAACCCCATAAGTCTAAAACCTCAATTTTACAGGAGAGCGAAAATACACCGTTAAGGGGCCACAAAAACTGCTGTAGAAAACATCTAGAAAATGTTTAATATTTATGTGATGGACCTTTTTAATAGCTTATTTTTCTACTTTACCAAATCCACCTAGCACCCCCCGATCCAGAGAAAATTACCAATTACTCACTTATGTTGTTTTGTCAAATGATATTTTATTTTAAAAAATAACATATCTCTACTTATGGTGTTTTGTCAAAAAAAAGGAAATCAATAGTTTACAACATATCTCGACTTACGGGGTTTTATGAAACTAAAATAATAAAAAATGTGTGATATGTGTTGTTTTGCATAGGGAATTCGGCATTTTATTAATTCATTTGAACATAACCAATATATAAAAGTCAAGTTCAATGCTTAGATTTAATTAAAAAAAATAATGAAATGGAGGGAAATAATTTGAATTCATTCATGTTTAAAAACTTAAAAATATTGGATTCATATCAAAACTTAACTCGAAAACTAATCTACTTTGTATGTATTGAATCATCTAAGTCCAAATCAACTTCAACTTCTTGTTCGCCTTCAGAAAGCAGGTTGTTGTAAAAATCGTGAAATTCTGCACTGATGAACGGCAGAATGGATTGTAAGTCCCGTTTTTTATTTAATGAAATAGGGAGTGGCCCAGAGTAACATTGATTTAGTTCAACATCTATTTTTTTCTTTCCCCGTCGAGTTATTACCAAATCCTTAAATTCTTCGTCCATATTCAAGGATAATTTATATTGAATGGTTCCTAATTTGGAACTTTCATACCGTAGCCAACGCACGTCCTTCCATTGAAATTTATCGCCTGTATTGTAGAAGAATTAGATAGTATTTTTACGTATTTATAAAATTAATGATTTTATTAAACTTACCTGAGTTATTTTTATTCGTCCAAGAATATTTGTCCTTCAATAGCGTTCCGAAGTCGAAAAATTCTTCTTGTGCCATTTCAACAGCACTATATTTGTGGCTTGTGGTTGAAATTAAAGTAGCCCAATCATGTGGATGGTGTATACAGTTAACACACTTTCGTTTCTTTTTTTCTATTTGAGAATGGACGGTATCGCATTCCATATGAGTATGTCCTACTACTAAAAACTTGTGATCAATAATTTCAAAGTTTGGATTCTCCAGCAGAACTTGTTCAAACATTGCGCAGATATACGAATTCCGATTTTGGCCTGGGCAAGAATCGCTGTATAAAATTATATGTTTTACATAGTTCGGTATTTTTTTTAGGAATTTGAATATGCACGACGATATCTCATTGGCTCCACGCTTAGCTATTGTTTCATTCCAAACGAAACATGAAGCCATATTAGTTTCTCCATCGTGGATTGTTAAATTAAAGGTCCACAATGGTCTTTTATAAAAGAAAACCGAAGCATTTAAATGCGGTGTTGGCAAACACTGTTGAAGATCAAATGTATACATTTTGACAGATTTGTTTTTCAAAGACAACGTTTTATCCTTATTTTTAGAATCATATGCCATGTCTGCTTCAGTATGATGTACTTCTTGCTGCATTTTAAGAAGAGCCAATTGATCATCGTTGTTGCTTGCATTACAAATATCCACTCTTAATCTTTCACAGACGTTGCACACGTCTAGATAAGGCTTCTTAAACTTAATATTAAGTTTCTGGAATATTTCTCTATATGTCGCAGCTGAAACTGGCTCAATACATTTTTCAGTGTACAACCTATATAACTCAGATACGCTTAGGTTACATTGAAAATAAACTTGCTTCGTGTGACGACGGCTGTAGTGGCTCTCATATTTAGGAAAACTATTTATATGTTCCAGAACTTCTTGATACTTTTGGACTGGTAATTTGTGCGACGGAATATGTTGTCCTCTCTTGTCAATTTGAACAAGTTGATTAGACCCCGCAACCTTACTCCGGTTTATGGTTCTGATAGATTCCGCAGTCTCATCAAAAATACGTATAAAGCATTGTCTACAAACTCTTACACGTTGACTTTTAACGTCGACGTTATATAAAAAATTATATAGTCTGTTCTTAGAACTATTAGTTTTTCCAGTTTTTTTTTGCTTCAGCTTCGATTAAGCCTGATAAATACTGTCTACGTTTATTATATGTTCCAAGACCCCAATACATTTTAAAAATATTCTGTTGTTCGTCAAATGAAATTTTTGTAGAGCAACGATTTCTGCATTTTTTAAGGGGTTTAGTTTCTTTAGCGGGAACAATTTTATTTTTGTAAGTCACATATTCTTTTCCGAGGTTTTTATTTCGTTTGTTAGCTTTCTTAAATGACAAGGATGATTCATTATCCAACATGAGAGTTTCATCGATTTCTACTGACTCTAAGTTTTTCAGGTTTGTCGCTATAGATGCTGCAATTTCTCGGTTGCTCTCTGTTGTAGTATTGAGGCAATCCTCTGAATCCGGTACATAATCCGAGTCATCATAATCAGTCTCATGGAAGGGGTCGGCTTCATAGTCCAAATTGCTTTTATTTTTGTCCATCGAGTCTGCGTCAAACATGTCTTTGGACATTCTCTCATCTACATCCACGCCCTTTGTTTCCCCATACAAACTCATTTTAGTTTCCGTTTCGATTGATTTATTTTGATTTTGTGCGAAAGCAGCAAGTATTCTTCCTCTTGTTATATTTCTCATTCAAGAACAACATATCTTTTACCAAAGTGTCTATATTTCATAATTAGCCCCACGACAAAACACCATTATTCGACTTATGTTAGGGACACAAAACAAAATTGCATGTGACAAAAGCACATAAGTCTTCCTATGTTGATTTGTCGCATTGAATGCTGATCATCGACTGACTAAGAAAACAACACAACTGCAGTTATGTTCGCGTTTATATTGAAATTTTATTCGATAAAACACGACGACTCGAGATATGTTGTTTTGTCATAAAATATTTTGTCAAATACAAAAAACATATGTGGACTTGTGTTGTTTTGTCAAAAGTACGTTAGAATTATTCCGAATACGTTTTGCAACATAAAACGAGATATGTTGTTTTGTCAAAACTAAACTTAAAAATTCGCGAGTTATGTTGTTTTTCACGACTCTATATCTCCCGATCTAGGGCATATATCAAAAATCTGTAAACACAGAAAGATGCGCCTTCGAAAACTACACACAACATAAAATTTTTGAGAAATTGTCCTATCTCGACTTATGGGGTTTTGTCATAAGTCCACAGAATTTATTTGAGGAAAATTTGGAACATATATTAACAATTTTTAAAAGCGATTAGCTGGTTTAAAATTTGTGTGCATTATGCTTCTCTACACAACCCGTTTTTTGTTGTATAATTAAATTAATTCACTCAAATTCCGTATTTAAAGTGTGACTGAAAAGTACACAGAAAAAAAGTGTCTTGTAAATTTAAGGACCATTTTAACTTCCACATAGTTCAACAAATTTACTCTAATATAGTTCATTTTTCGTAACCACAACGAAAATTAACTTAGCTAAAGGAAATCTTATAAAAATTCAGTAAATGTTTTTTAGTTCACTAACTACGAAATGGGAAGGATTTTTTCTTAAATAAATTTCCAACACAGTAGTTAATGCATCGTTGATTCTATTATAAATATACATGGGCAATATAAAAATCTTACTACGAAATGTGGACAATTTACTAAGAAAAAATTTTGTATGGAAAAAAATTTTTGTAGTAAAAATTAACTTAACGATATTACCGATTCGTACGATGGCTACCTACAGATTATTTCCCTTTTTACTATATGTTGGAGTGTTTTTACTCACATTGAAAATTTTAGATAAAGTACACTCAAAAAAAAGTGAACTCTCTATTTCACTAAAGCCATTTTAACATTATTTTAGTTCATGGAATTATTATGTTTGAAGAAAGTTTCCTCTACTCTAATAATTTTTTGTGTACGTTAGTTAAATTAACTAAAACCGAGGAAAAAAATGTACACAAATGAAGGATAAAGATTAACTAAATTCGTGTCTTCCACAAAATAGTTCAATATTTCTTTAAATTTGTAAATTTTACTACAAATGCGTTCATCATGAACTTCGTATGTCACTAAAGACATTCTTGCAATTTTGAACTCCAATTTTTTCCTTGAAACTACAAAATTTTCTTTAACAAGTGAAAAAACCTACTTATGTCTAATAAATTTTCCTGAATTTGTCTAAAAATATTTACTTATTTTTATGACATCGGCGTGATGCCAGCGTTTGTTATACTGTTTAGTTAAAATTTTCTCAAAATATTCAAAATTTTCTAAAATTAACCGAAATTTTTCTTCCTGGTGGGTTCACTGTTTTTTCAGTGTAGAATAAAAAGTAGTTAATATAATCCTTGACGGGTGTATATAATTTTATATAGATTCCTCATAGATTTGGTATATATTTAACCTTAACTTATAGATAGAATTCCAACTAATCAATAAACGTGCTACTGGAAAATGTGAGTGCATCATGTGAGGGAGTTTTTAGAGACATTTTGTGTATATCTCGTATGATTGTTTGTGTTTGTTATTGCGTCATTTATGCTGTTGTTGGTTGTTTTGATTCTAGAGACAATGGAATGTTCCTTGTGTGTTGTTGGTATCTTTTGTGGTGAGAGTTGTTTTCTTGCAATTCTTACTGTTTAATGCTAATTAAGCTGATATCCTTATTGGCTCTAAGAAATACTCTTGAAAACCGTAAGTTAAAAATCAATATGAACGATAGAATTAATTAATTAATAATATTTTTCTTATATTTTGTATAACTTTGCGATTTCAGATGTTTAAAAGACAAATCCGCCCAACAAAAGTTAGCCAAAATCGATTAAATTGGACAATTCAATTGAATATAGCAACTTATGCCACATATATCTTTCATATGGATAGAAAACATGGAAATTTAAATTAATTACTTTAGTCCTATTAACATAGAATATTACTCTTTTGAAGAAGCAATTACTAACTACCGACAAGTAACTGCATCCAACGTACGAATAAAAATATTTCCTTTGTTGTATATCATAAGCCATAGTTTTGTGTAATATTATAAAATTTTTTTGATATAAAATACTGGTGGTTATAGAAAATTGACTTGCTTTGTACGAAAAATTTCTTAGTTGTATAGAGGCTTGTTGTACCTTTGATTCCTCAATTTCTCTACTTTTTTGAAAATTATACTGACAAACAGTTTATTTCAAACCAATTTCTTAATACAGGTTTCCCAAAAAATTGTTCATTTTTCTGGATAGCAGGAATATTTTGAATGAGTTTAAGTATATTCTTCCCACAGCATAGTAATAATGAACTAAAATACGATGCAATACATGAACTAATTTATAAGAAAATCATGAACTTATCTAGATGAAAAAAATCTTTGGCGCCAAATCATGGTCATTCTTACTATGGGTTAGTTCATTTTTCATAAAAAATATTAAACTTTTTTTCGGCAGTTAAGTGACTCAATTTCTTTTTTTGAAAACGAGAATTACCGTACAAATCAGTCAATTTGCCTTACAAAAAAGGTGTGGATGTATAGAATTTTATATGCTGTTACAATATTTGGTGTTTCATCAAGAAAACAAAGGAAAGAAAACAAATTAAAGCCAAATTAAAAAATCACTCTATTGCAGACGAAAAAGAGCCTACGATGTGCAGACAAACTACAGCGTTGTGAATTCACTTGAGATGTCTATACCTTCCTTCGTCTATGATACGTATTTGTTTCATTGCACAGACTATCATATAAAGGGTGATTCTTTTGAGGTTAGGATTTTCATGCATTAGTATTTGACAGATCACGTGGGATTTCAGACATGGTGTCAAAGAGAAAGATGCTCAGTATGCTTTGACATTTCATCATGAATAGACTTACGATCTGCCACAACGTCGAATTTTCAGTGAATGGGCCCTAGAAAAGTTGGCAGAAAATCCGCTTTTTTATCGACAAATTTTGTTCAGCGATGAGGCTCATTTCTGGTTGAATGGCTACGTAAATAAGCAAAATTGCCGCATTTGGAGTGAAGAGCAACCAGAAGCCGTTCAAGAACTGCCCATGCATCCCGAAAAATGCACTGTTTGGTGTGGTTTGTACGCTGGTGGAATCATTGGACCGTATTTTTTCAAAGATGCTGTTGGACGCAACGTTACGGTGAATGGCGATCGCTATCGTTCGATGCTAACAAACTTTTTGTTGCCAAAAATGGAAGAACTGAACTTGGTTGACATGTGGTTTCAACAAGATGGCGCTACATGCCACACAGCTCGCGATTCTATGGCCATTTTGAGGGAAAACTTCGGAGAACAATTCATCTCAAGAAATGGACCGGTAAGTTGGCCACCAAGATCATGCGATTTGACGCCTTTAGACTATTTTTTGTGGGGCTACGTCAAGTCTAAAGTCTACAGAAATAAGCCAGCAACTATTCCAGCTTTGGAAGACAACATTTCCGAAGAAATTCGGGCTATTCCGGCCGAAATGCTCGAAAAAGTTGCCCAAAATTGGACTTTCCGAATGGACCACCTAAGACGCAGCCGCGGTCAACATTTAAATGAAATTATCTTCAAAAAGTAAATGTCATGGACCAATCTAACGTTTCAAATAAAGAACCGATGAGATTTTGCAAATTTTATGCGTTTTTTTTTAAAAAAAAGTTATCAAGCTCTTAACAAATCACCCTTTATAATTTAGACATTAGTTGTTCCTGCGAAATAATGCCACAACTTTTGTGGCATACTTTTTGGCTCTTATTTTAATTCAATTTGCTATGGAGTGTGTCTTCGATAAGCACATCTTAGTGTTGCATTTGGTGCCAATTAGGGTCGTTTAAGATGAGATTAGTTTAACACTCACAGCCATATTTAATAATTCATTTTCATTATCTATTATTTCAAACTAATTACTAATGTTCTCGAATTTGGAGCACAAACTCTGGTGAATAAAGATTTAGGTTTTGTCCAGCATATCTCCGACAATAATGTTACGTTTTTATATTTAGGCGTTTTTAATTACCCGACAATTAAAACACAGTTCTTCTAAATAACGACAATCTACAATTTATTTACTATGACTTCACACTTTACAATTCGTTCACACTGAAGTTATTCGTTTGACGCTTTAATTAAGACTGACTCGTTAGCAGCATGCGAGCGCTTTTATATATGACGGTGTGGCAATACGAGAACATTCTGGTAGCACTACAATATTCTGGCAACGCCAGATATGCTAGAAGGATCTACGACCATTAAGTTGTTTACCTGGTGGCTGCCAAACACATACACACTCACATAGATATATGCTCGCATTACTACAACAACAACAATAATGACAATAGACAATGAGATGAAATGAGAATGCAGAATAACAAAGCAAAGGGGTTGCTATTCTATGAGAGAGTAAGAACTAACATTTTGGTAAGCAAACAAAAGAACATAAACGAAATTCAGGAAAATACTGGAAATGAATAGATGATTCCAACAAGTGATAGCGAAATTTTATCGTTACAATTTGAAATTTTAAATTAACGGAAACTAATTTAAATAAACTTATATCTATAATTATTAAATTCGTAACACTGCCTCCCGCTTAAGCCTGTTCGTCCCGAACAGGCACAGAACCTGTTCCGTAAGGAGCCAATCGTTCCAGATGTACAACTTTCATCTTTGATCTAGGGCTGTCGTCCTTCTGAATCCGGTATACAACATCATTGATCTTCTTGATGACTTTGTATGGGCCTTCCCACTGTGTTTGCAGTTTAGGACACAATCCTTTCTTTCGTTGCGGGTTAAACAGCAGAACCAATTCTTCTTCTTGGAAGCCCTCAGTATTTACAGCACGATCGTATCTCGCCTTCATTCTGTTGCTGACCATTTTTATTTTGTTGCGCACTGATTCGTGAACTTCACCGAAAGTGTTTGGGATGTCGTTTCTGTTTTTTTTCCATGGCGAGCTCATTAGGTTTAGCGCCGAATATCAGATCTCCAGGCAACTTCAACTCAGTTCCGAATAGAACATTGGCCGGTGTTCGAGAGGTGGAATCATGAATGGCAGATCTATACGACAGCAAAAACTTTGGTATATACTCGTCCCAGTCCCTCTGGCCGTTGTCCACTACTTTTCGAAGATGTTCCTCCAGAGGGCGATTAAACCTTTCTACCATGCCATCGGATTGTGGATGTAATGGTGTAGTCCTCGTTTTCTTGATACCAAGGGATTCACACATCTCTTTGAATATGGCCGATTCAAAATTTCTTCCCTGGTCTGAGTGAATCTCGGACGGCACACCGTAGCGACATATCCAGTTATTGTTGACAACATCCACAATCGTTTTTGCCTCTTGGTTTGGAATTGCATACACCTCCGGCCATTTGCTGAAGTAATCCACGACCACAAGGACATAACGGTTTCCAGAATCACTTACTGGGAAAGGGCCTGCCACGTCCATTGCTATTCTTTCAAACGGGGCTCCTGGTCTATATTCTTGCATAGGACCTCGACTTTTCCTTGTTGGACCTTTCGCCTTCATGCACTTCTCGCAATTGGCTACCCATTCAGCAATTGATTTCTGGCATCCAACCCAGTAGAATCGTTGCTTCACTTTCTCGGCGGTTTTGGTTATTCCCAGATGACCTCCACTGGGACCATTATGGAACTCCGCCAAAACGTCTCTTATTTTGGAATCTGGAACGATGATCAAATTTCGGCTGCTCTTGCCATCTTCGCTTTCCCATTTACGTTGCAGGGATCCATTGACTAGAACTAAACTATCCCATTGAGCCCAGTATGATTTCATAAGTGGACTTTCGGCTGCGATGTCTTTCTTACTGGGCTTCTTGTTCTCTTCCTTTGCCGAAATAATTTTGTTCAAAATGGGATCTTTACGCTGTTCTGTTGGCCAGTCCACTCCAGATTCGATGTGTAACAGCCGAATATCAACAATCTCTTCCATATGTTCAGCTTTCGAGCAGTGCTTGCATTCTATACTGCAAGGTCGACGTGACAAAGCGTCAGCGTTACCGTGTTTTCCACCTTTTCTATGCTCGATACTGAAATTATAGCTTTGGAGCCTCTCGATCCAACGTGCCAGTTGAGCTTCCGGATTCTTGAATTGGAGCAACCATCGTAGAGCTGAGTGATCAGTCCTGAGCAAGAAGTGTTGTCCATACAAATATTTATGATAATGTTTTACACCCTCTATGACGGCTAGCAGCTCTCGTCGCGTTACACAGTAGTTCTTTTCGGGCTTGGACAACGTTCGGCTGAAATATCCGATGACCTTCTCCTTGCCGTCTATCTGTTGGGATAGCACACCTCCAATACCATGCGCGCTAGCATCTGTATCCAAAACAAATTTTTCGCCCGGAATAGGATACGCTAGAACAGGAGCTGAACATAAAAGTTCTTTTAAATGTTGGAATGAATCCTCCTGTTCGTCGCTCCACTGGAACTTCTGACCTTTTCGCGTCAATTTATGGAGACTAGCGGCGATGCTGGCGAAGTTTGGGACGAATCGTCGGTAATATGTACATAACCCAAGGAAACTTCTTAATTCGTGGAGATTTCGAGGTCGTGGCCAATCTCTGACAGCTTGGATTTTGTCTTCATCGGTGGATATGCCCTCTGCAGTCACATGATGACCCAGGTATTTCACTTCCCGCTGGAAAAGGGAGCATTTCTTTGCGTTAAGGCGTAGACCAGCGGCTGACAATTGCTGGATAACGTCTTTCAAGTTCTTAAGGTGCTCGTCAAATGTTTTGCCCATCACTATGATGTCGTCCAAGTATATCAAGCACGACTTCCAGTGCAACCCCTTCAGTACCCGCTCCATCAATCTTTCGAAGGTAGCCGGAGCGTTGCAGAGCCCGAACGGCATTACATTGAATTGCCAGAGACCGCCATTAACGCCAAAAGCCGTCTTTTCCTTGTCTTTCTCGGCGATCTCTACTTGCCAATATCCACTCTGCAAATCAAGCGTAGAAAACCATGTTGTTCCGGCTAGTGTGTCCAACGTGTCATCAATGCGTGGAAGCGGATAACTGTCCTTTTTGGTGACATCATTCAGTTTTCTGTAGTCCACGCAGAATCGGGTACTTCCATCTTTCTTTTTGACCAGCACAACTGGGGAACACCAAGGACTTGATGATGGCTCGATCACTCCGCTCTCCGCCATTTCCTTTATGAGCTTTTGAACTTCGTCTCTTTTTGCCAGGGGAACACTTCGTGGTGCCTGTTTTATGGGCCTTTCTTCTGCGGTTTTAATTTCATGTTTCACTACAGATGTTCTTCCTTGATTTCCCTTTTCAGAAGCAAAAGCAGAGGCGTTTTTCCACAATAATTGCTTGGCTTTATTTCTCTCTGACGGCGATAGATGACGTGTCCAAGCCTCGAAATACCCTTCTAGATGTTTTCTCACTGCTCCATGTGTCTTTGATGAGTTGCCTTCCAAATTGACTATTGCCTCGGCTGGTGTACATTTTCCAATATCAGAAAATTTTACAATTTGCTCATGATTGTCAGACAAGTTCAAGACACGAACTGGTATTAGTCTCTCTTCGTTCGTTGTTACCAGGGCATTTGCTATCAAGATGTTGTTGCTTTTGTTTTCTGCTGGTTCAACAACCCACAATTGGCCGACTTCACAATCTCCATTCATAGAAACCCATATAATTGCTTCGGCGTTCGGTGGTATAGACTCTGACTGGCTCGTTGTCAAACGTCTGACAGGTGTATTCTCGTCGTATCCCACGTTTACCGTTATTTCGGCATCGCACCATGTCATTACACGACGCTTCATATCCAGATTGAGGCCAAAAGCAATCATGAAATCCGCTCCAATTATAACTTCGTCTACTATATCGGCCACAATGAAATCATAAGTAACGGATTTGTTAGCAATAGTTAATTTTACGGCGACCTTTCCATATACGGTTGCGGGTTCCCCTGTAGCCGTGCGTAGCTTGACTCCAATCAGTGGTGTAACTTTTCCTTTTACTAAATCAGATCTAATGATAGACTTTGATGCACCAGTATCCAACGTCAAAGTACGCTTGTCGCCATTAATAACACCCGCAATAGTTAAATTGTTATTTTTCTGTTGAACTATTGCTATGGAGATGGTGGGGCCATCGTCTGTGGGAGCCAGCTCTTGCCCCGCTGAACTAGCTCGATTTAGTTTAAAGGTGACTCACTTGACTGTGGGGTCACCTTCTTATGGCTATTGTTTAATGGAGATGGTGATGTGGACCTTGACCGTTTGCGTCGTGCCTTGCATTCTCGAGCTAGATGTCCCGGCTTATCACAGTAATAGCATTTGATCCGGGATTTATTTGCGTCTTGCTTCATTTCTTGCATTGCCTGCTTAACGGCTTCTTTCACTGAATCAATCACGGAATTTGATTCGTCATTCTCGGTCTCCACCTTACGTACTTTGTGAATTTGAGGACGTGCTAGTACCCTCGCTGTCTCTTGTGTAAGGGCAAATGTTACAGTTTCCACAAATGTAGCTTTTTGTGACGCATATGTTGCACATTTTATGTCTGGGTCTCGAATGCCATTCACAAAGGTCTCAATTTTGATGCGGTCCACAAGTGGGTGACTCTCTCCTGGGTATGCCAATAGCACCAACCGCTCAACTTCTGTTGCAAAATCTTGTAGAGTCTCATTTGATTTCTGGACTCTTCCTCTTAATTCCATTCTGAAGATGTCTTGCTTATGTTCTCCACCGTACTTGCGTTGTAGCGCAGCTATTACTTCCTTATAGTTATTTCTGGAAGAAGTTGGGATACTTTGTATTACATCGGCAGCATTACCCTTCAATGCCAACAGAAGTTCAATTGCTCTGTCGTTGTCATTCCACATGTTTCTGGATGCCACCGTCTCAAATTGGAATTTGAAAACATCAAATGAAGATGATCCATCAAAAACAGGAGTTTTGATTTTTGGGCCCTCGATTACGCGCACTGGGCCACCTTTCATTTCTAGTTCTGACATTTTTTTCTCAAGGTGTAGAAATTTTTCATCGTGAACCACAAATTTCTTATCCAATTCCACAATTTGACTTTCAATGTGGTCTACGCGTTTCTCCATACCTTCCGAAAGTTGTTGTAACTTTTCATTAAGAATTCTAGAATTTTCGTCAAATTTCTCCACCAAAAGAAGAGAATTTTCTTCCATCATTTTTCTAGAATTTTCTTGCATTTTTAGAGCGTTTTCTTCCAGCAATTTTCTAGAATTTTCTTCCATTTTTAGAGAATTTGCTTCCAGTTTTCTAGAATTTTCTTCCATTTTTCTAGAATTCTCATCCATGATTTTTCTAGAGTTTTCATCCATCATTTTACTCAAAACACTGAGCATTGATGTGTAATCTACAACACTCGAAGCCACAGACGGAGTTTCTACACTGCTGGTATTGACGAGTATTGATTCATCAATGTCTTCCTTATAATCAAACTCATGCGTCGCAATGTCCATATTACGCCGTTCAAACTCTTCCAGTAGACGCTTTTGAAGCTGGGCCTTATTGCCTGTTGTCGGCAGCTCCAGTTTGCTCAATTCCTTTTTTAAGTCTTCCACTCGAAGCTCATTAAACTTCATTGTAGATTTTTTTTTCGTTATTTCACTTCCGACACCAATTGTTACGTTTTTATATTTAGGCGTTTTTAATTACCCGACAATTAAAACACAGTTCTTCTAAATAACGACAATCTACAATTTATTTACTATGACTTCACACTTTACAATTCGTTCACACTGAAGTTATTCGTTTGACGCTTTAATTAAGACTGACTCGTTAGCAGCATGCGAGCGCTTTTATATATGACGGTGTGGCAATACGAGAACATTCTGGTAGCACTACAATATTCTGGCAACGCCAGATATGCTAGAAGGATCTACGACCATTAAGTTGTTTACCTGGTGGCTGCCAAACACATACACACTCACATAGATATATGCTCGCATTACTACAACAACAACAATAATGACAATAGACAATGAGATGAAATGAGAATGCAGAATAACAAAGCAAAGGGGTTGCTATTCTATGAGAGAGTAAGAACTAACATTTTGGTAAGCAAACAAAAGAACATAAACGAAATTCAGGAAAATACTAGAAATGAATAGATGATTCCAACAAGTGATAGCGAAATTTTATCGTTACAATTTGAAATTTTAAATTAACGGAAACTAATTTAAATAAACTTATATCTATAATTATTAAATTCGTAACAATAACTTAGAATACAAATCTGAATTCCTTCTCACTCATCCGTTTCGTTTGGAATATAATGAACTTCTGTTTACAAAACAATACGACATCTCTGTGGTATAAATCAAAAGCAATTGAAGGCAATTCGATGCAAACGTGCCGTTTATGATTTTTTGTTCCACAAATTAAAATAAGAATAAAAAGAAATTTATATCAGAGAATGACGTAGAAAATCGGTTTCTCATTATTATTTACACAAAAAAATGTGAGTTTTTAACAAATATTGCAAATTAAAAATGACGATCGTGTATGTATCGAACACCGTAAATGAACTCGTATGTCGTCGGCCAATTTCCCATCTTCTTCAATTGTTTTTGGTTTAAATCATCCCTACTTTAATATTTCCCAATATTAATGGTAGCAAATCATTGAGCAGGTGCTCCATCTGGAGACATTTTAGATTTATTGTGGAAAATTAATTATTTGTACCCATCTAGTGGTGTTACGGTACGCTATTAACTGCTAGAGCAAAATGTAAAAAAAACATAAAGCAGCTGTTCTGCTCCCTCTGGAGACATTTTATATTCATTGTAGAATGAAAATTATTTGCGTCCATCTAATGCTATTTACTGCTAGGTGTCAGTCTAAAATAATTTATAAGTATGACATGTAGATGGCTCTTGGCTTTAAATAAGAATTTCGATAATTTCAACAGCGAATTAATGGGGCTGAACCAAATAATTTCCCTTTCGTTAACATAATAGGTCAGTTTCAGTTGATCATTGTCGTTTCGCGAGATTAGACTGTTTATGCGCCGGTCGCTTTTTCCAAAGACAATAAACGTAGGAAGATGGGAAATTGGCATGCGTCACACAAAATGTTGCATTGACAGTGTTAGTGCCATACATGTTTGTAATGTTTTTATTTGTTTTTCGTTTTTATTTTTTAAATGAAAAACTTAATTTTCTTAATGATACAATGTTAAATTTTAGACAACAACAAAAAATTACATTTTCCCCTTTATGGAAATTTATTTCCTGCACTTAATTTCTTTTTATTTGCATTTTAATGCTATGTCAATAGTTGTCGTATACGCGTTTGGTTCGATAAACGAAAAGTATGGACCTAGGTTAGGTTAGGTGGCAGCCCGATGTATCAGGCTCACTTAGACTATTCAGTCCATTGTGATACCACATTGGTGAACTTCTCTCTTATCACTGAGTGCTGCCCGATTCCATGTTAAACAAACTTCACTATAACATATTTAATTTGCAAGTGCACTAAATTTCTTTTCGTTCTAATAATAATAGGCCATTTCGCGATAAACCCCGTTTCGTTTCGTAGAAATCAATAGACACCGATAGAAACCATATGACATAACATAATTAGATTTCCAATTTCAGGCATATCGGGTAAAACTTACGATGTATGAATGCCAAAGGGTCTAGTCGAAAGAAACTAAATCGATGGGGACTATATCAAAACCTGAAACGATATAACTCACATTCGAAGTTGAACTGCTATTTGTTATATTCACTATACCATTATTATTCACTATTATTGTAACCCCTGAAAAGACAAGAAATTAGAATTTTTTATTAAAACACTGCACTTTCCTTATTTTTCAAGTTGAAAAGGTTGATTTGTTCATCGGTTTGTTTGATACCACAAGAAAAATTTGACGCCGATTAGATAAAAAATACACATACAAATAGAAAAGGGAACATTGTGAAAACAATGTTAAGAAGTAATAATTAATGTCGTTAAACCTAATTTATTTTATCTGCACCTTATAATTTTCAAGCCTAAATTTTAATAAGAAAATTACATAAGTTTCAGCGAGATATTTTCTATGGCTAGTTTTTAAAATCTTTAGCTATTGTTTATTATTATTTGAGTTTGATTTGGCTATTTTTGCCTCTCAATAGTTGGCAACATTGATTGTGTTATGTTGATATCCAGTGATGCCAATTTGATGCTTTTAGCACAAAATTTAGTTATTTTTGATTTCTAAAAAGCACCAAATTGCAGTTTTGGTGCCTTTTCAAAGAAAGCACCAACTTGGTGCTTTCTGGCATTTTAATTTAGTGCTTTTGGTGTTTTCTTTTTCATTTTGAACAGTATTAAATTTAAATATTTAAATTTTTAGTACCGAATTTTTGAAGTGGATAAAGATGGCATTAGAAACGTTTGTATTAAATTCACTAAAGCACGCACAACTGAAATAAGCATAAGAAATAGACTCCTTCCATATATTAATATTTTGAAAGTTGAAAGACATTACTGATCAAAATGAATTGGATGAAAGCATTAAAACTGATCAAGATGTATACTTGAATAGCGGTTCATAAAATTACAAATTCAATACACAAAAGTTCTATAATACATCTTCTTCTCTACATATAGGTTTTAAATTTGGAACACATGTTGTATATAACGTCAGAAAAGCTCATAGGATCAGATAGATCCGCCCACTGCAACCGTTAATATTTATACCCTGCACCAGTCTGTCTACACCCTAAAAAAAATCGCTTCTGTAACATATACTCCCAAACATATTTTGCTTCAAGCATATAAATTTTTGGGAATTGCCCAAACATTTATATGTTTGATTTCTTCCAATATATAATATGTTTGAAAGCATATTGGTCTAAACAATATAATATGTTTGGGTAGTCTAAGTTCCAAACATTTTGTATTTTTCCATCCAAATTCAATAATGTTGTCTTCCAAAAAACTATATGTTATTATGTGAACATATAATATGTTTGGAGGCATTTGGACCCACAAATATTATATGTTGAGAATAATTTTCTCCCAAAGAATATTGTGCCCAAAATTTTTTTCTGCCTAATTGTATATTGCCTCATATTTTTTTACTTCCATGAGTTTTTTTTTAGTTCTTAGCACCTTTTTCTGTAATACAAACATTGTAGAAGAAATTATTAAATTTTATAATTTTTTTTTTCATTTTTACCTTTTGCCGGACGGGGATTCGAACAGCGGACCACACAGTTTGTAAGCCAGCACACTAACCACTGGGCTGTTATGGTCATCAAGAGATAATTATCGTCATAAGTTATATTTATATAGCACAGCTTGCGGCGCCCACGAGCCGATGCAAACATAACATTGTTTAACAACATAACATTGTTAAACATACATTTGTTGGCAGCGTGGAGCAGTGGTTGGTCGTCCGCCTTGCGTGACAGGGGTCCTGGGTTCGATCCCTGCTTCGACCAACACCATTTTTTTTTAAATATATTTTTTAACATATATTCCAGATTCGTTCGGAAGTTCCCGAAAAGGTGTTCAGCATTACATACTATTATATTAAATTTTTACTACGAAATTGTAAAGTGTGTTTTATAAAAGACTTAAAGTCAGAAGAGAAAAGTGCTTGATATAAACGAAATGGACTGAGTTCAAATCAAATATTATTTTTTTATTGCAAAAATAAAAATTGTGTAACAAATAAAGGTTTTTGTATACAAGTTTAACATTATCGAAGAAATTCAAAAACTCTTACAAAAGAAGAACGTGAATTCGAGTATATAAAAATATTTTTCCATCGAATCCTAAAGTTAACGATAACCATTCAAAAGCACATTATATTTAAATTCTAAACAGTAATTTTACATCAGCACATAAATTTATTTTGGTGTGAACAATTGTTTGCTAGCATGTAACACCATTAAATTAAAAATACAAATAAATATGAATTTTTATTAACGAATAATTTTGTACTTAATTTAATTCTTAAGGCCGGTATAAATTGGTATTATCGCGTTAAAATGGCCATGTTTACCCTTTTACTTTTCTTTAATAATTTATTTTAAAGAAAATAAACTTATTCAATTGTTGCTTTGGATCTTTCCCCACCATGTTATAATACAATTTACCGGAAAAAGTTGTAATGTTATTCTGGTTTTGCCGCTAAAATGAGAAATAATTTTAGCGGCAAAACTCGAACTCAATGCCCGCTTTTATTTTTGAAAAAGTCCGTCAACTCCTCTTGGACTACTCATTAATAAAGAGGAACTAATCTTTGTTTTTATAGATCTTACTGTTTAATTTTTCACTGTTTCGCCCTGTTTTCATTTTACTTTCACAACTCTAAAAAGAGTGCACTGAAAAAATATTGTCGTGAGGCCAAAGAGTTCATGTCCTTAAAATAAGAATACAACTTTTGCTTAGCTTAGAAGACGCATTTCTCTAATATAAAGTTTTTTTCATGTTCAAAGGTCGATACTTTCAATGAAGTCGTGTTGTCGTTATAATTAAGTGATTTGACTTAAAAATGGGTATCATAACATGAAAGAACAAATTTCTGGACCAAGGTCAACTTGACTTTAATAATTTAGAAAAATTCTTTAAAATTAATGAAACTGTCTTTAAATTTGTTGCATTTTGACTACAAGGCAAAAATCATTAAAAAAATAGGATATGTTTTTCAATACTTTATTTTAAAGACATTTTTTACTTGAAACATAGCATAATTTCTACTGGAAGTCTTGTTTTTAACGGACATTTTATAGCATATGAAAAAAAGCTGAAAAAGCGAAAAATTGAAATGTGCTTCGTAGAGTCAAGTACACAAAACCCCATATAAAAGAGAATTGTGTCTTTAAAAGCATCCTTACTTGTATTCTCCGCTTCTTTGGTTCGAATCAATACCAAAATTGTTAAAGTGGAGACACAATCTTTGGAACCGGACATGCTTTTTGTTCAGTGTATAGTGCCCTTTCGTTAGTTTTTATGAAGATCCCTTTAATTACCTTTGTTTGAATATTTTGACTTACTCGTCCTACGTTCCGATTTGTTTTGACGAAACAAAAAAATTGTGCCCGTAATGCGAAAATGATAAACAAAACTCGTGCTCTTTTTTTCAAATATATTTTATCTTGGTTCCGAATGAATTTTCTCTCCGAATACTCATTTTAATATTTTACTTAAGCATATACAATTTTTGGCGAAGTCTTATATCACAACATATATTTGTTTACTCATAATATGTAAATTTATACTTGTTTATATTCACACGTAGTATTTTTCCTATATTTAATGAAATTTTCTTTATATATATTTGTAATGTGCCAATTGTTTACTTTCATTATTTTCCAGCATACACTTTGTCTCTCTTTGTAAACACATATATGTTTATGGGCTATTTCTAAATTAATATATGTTTGAATCCAAGCATATTATATTTGCAAACATTTTATGTCCCAAACATAATATGTTCTAACATATGAACATATATGTTCCAAACATATTATGCTAGTTTATGAACATTATATGTTTGCACTCAAAAATATTGTGTTTAAAAATTTGAGTTCCAAACATATAATGTTTATACCCAAACATATGAAAAACAGTCTTTTTCGTCCGTGTATAAAGAGTAAGAGTACAATTGATAGTATTGTTACGAATTTGATAATTATAGATATAAGTTTATTTAAATTAGTTTCCGTTAATTTAAAATTTAAAATTGTAACGATAAAATTTCGCTATCACTTGTTGGAATCATCTATTCATTTTCTAGTATTTTCCTGAATTTCTTTTATGTTCTTTTGTTTGCTTACCGAAATGTTAGTTCTTACTCTCTCATAGAATAACAACCCCTTTGCTTTGTTATTTTGCTTTCTCATTTCATCTCATTGTCTATTGTCATTGTTGTTGTAGTAATGCGAGCATATATCTATGTGAGTGTGTATGTGTTTGGCAGCCACCAGACGAATAACTTAATGGTCGTAGATCCTTCTAGCCTTGTCTAAGAATGTTATGGCGTTGCCAGAATATTGTAGTGCTACCAGAATGTTCTCGTATTGCCACACCGTCATATATAAAAGCGCTCACATGCTGCTAACGAGTCAGTCTTAATTAAAGCGTCAAACGAATAACTTCAGTGTGAACGAATTGTAAAGTGTGAAGTCATAGTAAATAAATTGTAGATTGTCGTTATTTAAAAGAACTGTGTTTTAATTGTCCGGTAATTAAAAACGCCTCAATATAAAAACGTAACAATTGGTGTCAGAAGTGGGATAACGAAAAAAAAATCTACAATGAAGTTTAATGAGCTTCGTGTGGAAGACTTAAAAAAGGAATTGAGCAAACTGGAGCTGCCGACAACAGGCAATAAGGCCCAGCTTCAAAAGCGTCTACTGGAAGAGTTTGAACAGCGTAATATGGACATTGCGACGCATGAGTTTGATTATAAGGAAGACATTGATGAATCAATACTCGTCAATACAAGCAGTGTAGAAACTCCATCTGTGGCTTCGAGTGTTGTGGATTACACATCAATGCTCAATGTTTTGAGCAAAATGATGGAAGAAAACTCTAGAAAAATCATGGATGAGAATTCTAGAAAAATGGAAGAAAATTCTAGACAATTGCTGAAAGAAAATGCCCTACAAATGGAAGCAAGTTCAAGAAAATTGGAAGAAAAATTCAACGAAAATTCTAGAATTCTCAATGAAAAACTACAACAAATTTCAGAAGGCATGGAAAAACGTGTGGACCATATAGAAAATCAAATTGTGGAATTGGATAAGAAAGTTCTTTCTGTGGATGAGAAAATTATGGTTCATGATGAGAAGTTTCTGCACATCGAGAAAAAAATGTCAGAGTTGGAAATTAAAGGTGGTCCAGTGCGCGTCATCGAGGGCTCAAAAATCAAAACTCCTGTTTTCGATGGCTCAACGTCATTTGAGGTCTTCAAATTCCAATTCGAAATGGTTGCTTGTAGAAATTTGTGGAATGACGATGATAAAGCAATTGAACTTCTATTGGCATTAAAGGGCAATGCTGCTGATGTGATACAAAGCATTCCCGCTGCTTCTAGAAATAACTACAATGAAGTAATAGCGGCACTTCAACGCAAGTATGGTGGAGAGCACAAGCAGGACATCTTCAGAATGGAATTGAGAGGAAGAATCCAGAAATCGAATGAAACCCTACAAGATTTCGCAACAGAAGTTGAGCGGCTAGTGCTTTTGGCATACCCTGGAGAGAATCATCCTCTTATAGATCGTATCAAGATTGAGACTTTTGTGAATGGCATTCGAGACCCTGAGATAAAATGTGCAACATATGCCGCACAAAAAGCTACATTCACAGAAACAGTAACATTTGCACTTGTACAAGAGACTGCGAGATTGCTAGCACGGCCTCAAATTCACAAAGTACGCAGAGTAGAGACCGAGTGTGAAGAATCGAAATCGGTCATTGAATTGGTAAAAGAGGCTCTAAAGCAGATAATGCAAGAAATGAAGCAGCAGGCAAATAAATCTAGAATGAAATGCTATAACTGTGATAAGGCTGGACATCTTTCCCGGGAATGTAAAGCGTGGCGTAAAACGTCGGGGTCAATCTCGCCATCTCCATTAAACAATAGTCAGAAGAAGGCGACCACAAAGCCAAGCGACTTAAATTCAAATTTTGCGGATAATAGAAAAGGTGGCAAACAAGTTATTCATCAAGCCTTGACACGACGGCATTGCAATGTAGAAAACAGACGCTACTCGAAGGCTGAACCAAAGGAGACAGTTGTAAATGTCAGGCAGTTACACATCGAATCTGGCACAGACTGGTCAACAGAGCAACGTAAAGATCCCATTCTGAGAAAAATTATTTCGGCAAAACAAGAAAATAAGAAGCCCAGCAAGAAAGACATCGCAGCCGAAAGTCCACTTATGAAAGCATACTGGGCTCAATGGGATAGTTTAGTTCTAGTCAATGGATCCCTACAACGTAAATGGGAAAGCGAAGATGGCAAGAGCAGCCGAAATTTGATCATCGTACCGGATTCCAAAATAAGAGACGTTTTGGCGGAGTTCCATAATGGTCCCAGTGGAGGTCATCTGGGAATAACCAAAACCGCCGAGAAAGTGAAGCAACGATTCTACTGGGTTGGATGCCAGAAATCAATTGCTGAATGGGTAGCCAATTGCGAGAAGTGCATGAAGGCGAAAGGTCCAACAAGGAAAAGTCGATGTCCTATGCAAGAATATAGACCAGGAGCCCCGTTTGAAAGAATAGCAATGGACGTGGCAGGCCCTTTCCCAGTAAGTGATTCTGGAAACCGTTATGTCCTTGTGGTCATGGATTACTTCAGCAAATGGCCGGAGGTGTATGCAATTCCAAACCAAGAAGCAAAAACGATTGTGGATGTTGTCAACAAAAACTGGATATGTCGCTACGGTGTGCCGTCCGAGATTCACTCAGACCAGGGAAGAAATTTTGAATCGGCCATATTCCAAGAGATGTGTGAATCCCTTGGTATCAAGAAAACGAGGACTACACCATTACATCCACAATCCGATGGCATGGTAGAAAGGTTTAATCGCACTCTGGAGGAACATCTTCGAAAAGAAGTGGACAACGGCCAGAGGGACTGGGACGAGCATATACCAAAGTTTTTGCTGTCGTATAGATCTGCCATTCATGATTCCACCTCTCGAACACCGGCCAATGTTCTATTCGGAACTGAGTTGAAGTTGCCTGGTGATCTGATATTCGGTGCTAAACCTAATGAGCTCGCCATGGAAGAAAACAGAAACGACATCCCAAACACTTTCGGTGAAGTTCACGAATCAGTGCGCAACAAAATAAAAATGGTCAGCAACAGAATGAAGGCGAGATACGATCGTGCTGTAAATACTGAAGGCTTCCAAGAAGAAGAATTGGTTCTGCTATTTAACCCGCAACGAGAGAAAGGATTGTGTCCTAAACTGCAAACACAGTGGGAAGGCCCATACAAAGTCATCAAGAAGATCAATGATGTTGTATACCGGATTCAGAAGGACGACAGCCCTAGATCAAAGATGAAAGTTGTACATCTGGAACGATTGGCTCCTTACGGAACAGGTTCTGTGCCTGTTCGGGACGAACAGGCTTAAGCGGGAGGCAGTGTTACGAATTTGATAATTATAGATATAAGTTTATTTAAATTAGTTTCCGTTAATTTAAAATTTAAAATTGTAACGATAAAATTTCGCTATCACTTGTTGGAATCATCTATTCATTTTCTAGTATTTTCCTGAATTTCTTTTATGTTCTTTTGTTTGCTTACCGAAATGTTAGTTCTTACTCTCTCATAGAATAACAACCCCTTTGCTTTGTTATTTTGCTTTCTCATTTCATCTCATTGTCTATTGTCATTGTTGTTGTAGTAATGCGAGCATATATCTATGTGAGTGTGTATGTGTTTGGCAGCCACCAGACGAATAACTTAATGGTCGTAGATCCTAGCCTTGTCTAAGAATGTTATGGCGTTGCCAGAATATTGTAGTGCTACCAGAATGTTCTCGTATTGCCACACCGTCATATATAAAAGCGCTCACATGCTGCTAACGAGTCAGTCTTAATTAAAGCGTCAAACGAATAACTTCAGTGTGAACGAATTGTAAAGTGTGAAGTCATAGTAAATAAATTGTAGATTGTCGTTATTTAAAAGAACTGTGTTTTAATTGTCCGGTAATTAAAAACGCCTAAATATAAAAACGTAACAGTATTTTCAAGTGTGCTAAATTTGATTGAAATCGCTTCAAATAGATGTAGTTCCCATATATATCCTTCGCCCGATTCGGTTCAGATTTAGATATATGTTAGCTATATTGTTACGAATTTGCTATTTCTAGATCTAATCTTATTTAAATTAGTTTCCGTTAACTTCAAATTGTAACGATCAGATTAGGTCATCACTTGTTAGAATCATCTCTTTGTTGTGTAATACCTTCCTAAACTTCCTTTTGTTTGCTTAGTTTCATATCGAAATATATATAAAAGATGATCCGTCGGTGTCAAACGATGTTTGACAGTTCCAAAGATTAATAATAACCCAGCATAAAAGCGTCGCCAAAAAAGTAATGCAAATGTTCTTTTTGGATCCGGAAGTGGTGCAAAATTGACGCAGAAGCGGTGAATTTAACATGGGCTTGTCATAGGACGGAAGTCCTCCATTTCAACAGATGTTAATGTTATATATTGCGATATGGAAAATTTGTTATAAGCCCTCCATGGTGTTGGGTATTTAAAATTCGGCGCGATCGATCTTTCTGTCGTATTTATGTTAGCTATTTTCGAGACCAAAATATACGAATCATTTTATTAGTCAATTTTTATTTTCTTTTTAGCAAAGCTTTTTGCCCCAATTCATGGGGAAGGGTATATGAGCTGATTTGGTTATAAATCGCTAAAAAAATTTAAATGCAATTTTCATCTTTTGATATCAAAAACATTATATTTTTATTATTTATTTATTTATTAAACTTATAGTAAATATAAGAATAATAGAGAGAAAATCTAGCATTAGCTATTTAGGCCATCAGCTACATATTTTTTTTTATTTGTACCAATATACATCAATTTAAATAAACAAATATGATATTTCATTGGGAAGGAATTGATTTTTAATTCGGTCATAAGTATTATTAAGGTTGGGCAACACAAGCGAATGATGATGGTAACTACAACCGATGTCGTCGGCAGACCCAACCAACACCATATGTTGTATTAGTTGTGTCGACCGAATCAGTCGGGTGACACAACTGCCAACTGATAGTCTGCAACCATAGACCAATTAAAATAGAGACATACCTTGATAATTCACCATGGTTTTGTTTATTTGCAGAGCGCAGTCATTCCATTCAATTGCATCACTCAATTGCAGACGTAAAAGAGCCCTCTACGGTGTGCAGACAAACTACAGCGCTGTGAATTCACTTGAGATGTCTATACCTTAATTGATCTATGCTGCAACTGCCAAAAGGAGGTTGGCAAAAAATTCGGTTGTCACAACATATCTGTATTCTCTGTGTACAACATCTCTAGAGTTAAAATTTAAATTGGCTAACGCTATCCAGTTAATTGGAGGAAAATCCCATAGAAAATGTGTCTAAAATATGAAACAGTCTACCATATTTCCCCAACTCTGGAGTATAATCTGAACAGATTTTGACTAAATTTGACACGCATAGTTGAATAATAATTCTGCTATCTCTGCAAAATTTCACGAAAATCGGTAGTAAACTTTGGCCTCTGTGGTCATATGAGTCTAAATCGGACGAAAGTTATATATGAGAGCTATATCTAAATCTGAACCGATTTGGGTGACATTTTGCAAGTTTTGCGAGACTAATAAAATATTCGGATGTACGGAATTTGAAGAACATCGGTTGATAAACACGCCAATTGTGATCAGACCGGATATATAGCAGCTATATCTAAATTTGAACCGATGTTTTCCAAAATCAATAGCGATTGTCTTTGTCCCAAGAAATTTGAGGACAATCGGACTTGAACTGCGACCTGTACTTTGCACACAAAAATACATGAACAGACAGACAGACGGGCGGACGGACAGACAGACGGACATCGCTAAATCGACTCAGAATTTAATCCTAAGACGTTTGGTATACTAGACGGTGGGTCTCAGACTTTTCCTTCTTGGCGTTACATACAAATGCAAAAACTTATTATACCCTAACTATAACTAACTTATTACATACAAACACTTATCCATTAGAAAATGTTATTTTTATACGGAAATCGCGATTTATATCAATTCAGTCGTGAACAACACCATAAGTTCATGTTATTCCAATATATGTAGCGGAAGTACCTTAACTTTGATCATAACAGTATATCTCGAAAAATCGAGCTGATAGAAAAAAAAACAAGTGCAGATTGTAATTCAGCGTCCCAAATAACCTTTAAAAGGATATTCAGTTCTTAATCAACAGAACCATTGTTCCCTTGTGTAATCTATGGTTTTTGAGTAAAACAATCTCTTTTTGTTTTGTAATTCTCATTGCCTATTGTTATTGGCGTAGTAATATGAGCATAACCAGACATATAGTGTATGTGTGTGACAAATAGTAGATGAATTATTCTAGGCTTGTAGATTATTCTAGATGATTGTGGACAAGACTAGACAGACACACAAGATGGATATAGTCTATTCTATAACCATCTTGCCAGAATATTCCAAATCGTCGTGAACTCGGTATATAAAGAATGGACTGAGGGAGCCAGTAGGTCAGTCGTAAAGCAAACGTCAAGTTAACACCATCGAAGTGTGATCAAACTAGTAAAAAGTCTCTAAGTGAATAAATTGTAGGTTATTGTTATTGAAAAGGACAGTGTTTTAATTGTCGGTTTATTAAAGACGCCTCAATATAAAAACGTAAAAATATTGTTACGTTTTTATATTGAGGCGTGTTTATTAACCCGACAATTAAAAACACAGTTCTTTTCAATAACGACAATCTACAATTTATTTGCTTCACTGATAAATTTCACTTAGCACTCCCACTACGTTACAACTCGAGCTCTTGATAACAACTGACTTGACAGCTCCCTCTGTCTGGGGTTTATATACCGCGATATGACGATTTGGAACATTCTGGCTAGTTTTGCCTACAACCATCTAAAACAATCTACAATCACTTCGTCGCGTCTGTCGCTCATAGTCTTGACTACAAAACAAAAGGGGTTACAATCAAAGACAATAAACTCTAGGAAGATAGGAAATTGGCTTGCGTCATACTAAATGTTGCATTTACCATGTTAGTTCCATACATGTTTGTATTTTTTTTTTGTTTTTCGTTTTTATATTTTAAATGAAAAACTTAATTTTGTTAATGAAATAAAGTTAAATTTTGGCAAACAAAAAAATTACACTTTCCCGTTTAAGGAAATTTATTTCGTGCACTTAATTTCTTTTTATTTGCATTTTAATGCTATGTCAATACTTGTCGTATACGCGTTTGGTTCGAGTATGAAACTAACACGGTAAATGGTTTGATCTCCTCAGTAGCCAATTTCCTATCTTCCTACAATTTATTGTCTTTGGTTACAATGAGAGAATAAGAAACTAAGAACCAAAACCAATACCTTTAGACGATGGGAAATTGGCTTGCGTCATACCAAATGTTACATTGACGGCGCTAGGTCCATACATGTTTGTAATTTCTTTTATTTGCTTGTTTGATGTCCTCAGCAGCCAATTTCCCATCTTCCTAAGTTTATTGTCTTTGCTAAGAACATAAAAGATGTTTCGGAAAGTACTAGAAAATAAAGAGATGATTTTAACAAGTGATCTTTACAATTTGAAATTTTAAATTAACGAAACTAATTTAAATAAACTTAAATGTAGAAATATCTAATTCGTAACAATATATATCTTTCACCCGATATGCACTTAATTGTCCCCAGAGGCTAAAGTTTCACCTTTATTTGCTTAAATTTGTGAACAAAGATGGCTTGATTTTCAAAAATTAGTATTTTCAAAAGTTTGGCCTGAAATTTATTCAAATTGTAAAAAAGTTATTCGTTTTTCTTGGCACATACATGAATTCGAGTTTGAATTTGGAATTTTAAGTTGCGCTTATGATGGACTTTGATTTTACACGGTGAAAAAATGTAAAGAATCCATAATTTAATGTTTGTCAAGTTCGTAAATTGAAAGATGAATTGTATCTTAAGGCCGGTATGCACCTCTAGCGAAACATTTCGTTCCCATAAGAAATACATTGCTATTTATGCTAACGAAATTTTCGGTAAAGGTGAGTATTAAGTTCGAGTTTAGCCGCTAAAAACATGATTTTTTCACGATTACTTTTCTTTAATAATCCATTTTAAGGAATACAAACTTTGTGAAAACTTGCTTTGGGCTATTCCCCATCAAGTTATAATAAAATCTGCAACATATATGTATAATTTTATTCCTTTTTTTACTGATTAAGATTTCACTTTAGTGAAAAAACTCGAACTTAATACCCACCTTAACGTTGAATTTCGTAAGCTGGTACGCACCTCTAATGAAAATGTTTGTTCATAACAGGGTTGCCAAAAGCATATTTTGGAGAGATGTTGACAACTCAGGGTGGCAAACATTTAATTTATTACAATCATTGTATGCGTAAACGTTTTAAAAGGTCTGTAAGTAATCAACAATTTATTTGAGGAAAATTTGGAACAAATATTAACAATTTGTAAAAGCGATTAGATGGTTTAAAATTTGTGTGCATTATGCTTCTCTACACTCTATACACAACCCGTTTTTTGTTGTAGACTTCAATTAATTCACTCAAATTCAGGATTTAAAAATGTGACCGAAAAGTAGGTGGCGCGATTCAGGGAAGATATTATTTTAAAATGCATCTATTACCAGTTAGATGGCGCAAACACACGATAATTTACGCTTTATCAGAACCCCCTATTTTTTCTGTGTAAAATGTCTGGATACATTTTAGATTCATTGTGAAAAGTAAATTATTTGTGTCCATCTAGTGGTGTTACTACCATAGACCAAGGAAGGTGGAGACATTTTAGATTTATTGTGCAAAGTTAATTATTTGTTCCCATCTAATGGTGTTACGGTACGCTATTAACTGCTAGAGCAAAATGTAAAAAAAACGTAATAAAACAGCTGCTCCCTCTGGAGACATTTTATTTGCATTGTATAATGAAAATTATTTGCGTCCATCTAACGGTATTTACTGCTAGGTGTCAGTCTAAAATAATTTATAAGTATGGCATGTAGATGGCTCTTTGGCTTTAAATAAGAATTTCAACAGCGAATTAATGGGGTTGAACCAAATAATTTCCCTTTCGTTAAAATAATAGGTCAGTTTCAGTTGATCATTGTCGTTTCGCGAGATTAGACTGTTTATGCGCTGGTCACTTTTTCCAAAGACAATAACGTAGGAAGATGGGAAATTGGCATGCGTCACACCAAATGTTGTATTGACAGTGTTAGTGCCATACATGTTTGTAATTTTTTTTATTTGTTTTTCGTTTTTATTTTTTAAATGAAAAACTTAATTTTCTTAATGAAACAATGTTAAATTTTAGTCAACAACAAACAATTACATTTTCCCCTTTATGGAAATTTATTTCCTGCACTTAATTTCTTTGTATTTGCATTTTAATGCTATGTCAATACTTGTCGTATACGCGTTTGGTTCGATAAACGAAAAGTATGGACCTAACACGGTAAATGGTTTGATGTGCTCAGTAGCCAATTTCCCATCTTCCTACGTTATTGTCTTTGTTTTTTTTTTCAGATTCGTTGGTATGCACCTCTAATAAAAATTTTTGTTCATAACAGGGTTGGCAAAAACATATTTTGGAGAGATGTTTACAACTCATGGTAGCAAACATTTAATTTATTACAATCATTGTCTGCGTAAAAGTTTTAAAAGGTCTGTAAATAATCAACAATTTATTTGAGGAAAATTTGGAACATATATTAACAATTTTTAAAAGCGATTAGCTGGTTTAAAATTTGTGTGCATTATGCTTCTCTACACAACCCGTTTTTTGTTGTATAATTAAATTAATTCACTCAAATTCCGTATTTAAAGTGTGACTGAAAAGTACACAGAAAAAAAGTGTCTTGTAAATTTAAGGACCATTTTAACTTCCACATAGTTCAACAAATTTACTCTAATATAGTTCATTTTTCGTAACCACAACGAAAATTAACTTAGCTAAAGGAAATCTTATAAAAATTCAGTAAATGTTTTTTAGTTCACTAACTACGAAATGGGAAGGATTTTTTCTTAAATAAATTTCCAACACAGTAGTTAATGCATCGTTGATTCTATTATAAATATACATGGGCAATATAAAAATCTTACTACGAAATGTGGACAATTTACTAAGAAAAAATTTTGTATGGAAAAAAATTTTTGTAGTAAAAATTAACTTAACGATATTACCGATTCGTACGATGGCTACCTACAGATTATTTCCCTTTTTACTATATGTTGGAGTGTTTTTACTCACATTGAAAATTTTAGATAAAGTACACTCAAAAAAAAAGTGAACTCTCTATTTCACTAAAGCCATTTTAACATTATTTTAGTTCATGGAATTATTATGTTTGAAGAAAGTTTCCTCTACTCTAATAATTTTTTGTGTACGTTAGTTAAATTAACTAAAACCGAGGAAAAAAATGTACACAAATGAAGGATAAAGATTAACTAAATTCGTGTCTTCCACAAAATAGTTCAATATTTCTTTAAATTTGTAAATTTTACTACAAATGCGTTCATCATGAACTTCGTATGTCACTAAAGACATTCTTGCAATTTTGAACTCCAATTTTTTCCTTGAAACTACAAAATTTTCTTTAACAAGTGAAAAAACCTACTTATGTCTAATAAATTTTCCTGAATTTGTCTAAAAATATTTACTTATTTTTATGACATCGGCGTGATGCCAGCGTTTGTTATACTGTTTAGTTAAAATTTTCTCAAAATATTCAAAATTTTCTAAAATTAACCGAAATTTTTCTTCCTGGTGGGTTCACTGTTTTTTCAGTGTAGAATAAAAAGTAGTTAATATAATCCTTGACGGGTGTATATAATTTTATATAGATTCCTCATAGATTTGGTATATATTTAACCTTAACTTATAGATAGAATTCCAACTAATCAATAAACGTGCTACTGGAAAATGTGAGTGCATCATGTGAGGGAGTTTTTAGAGACATTTTGTGTATATCTCGTATGATTGTTTGTGTTTGTTATTGCGTCATTTATGCTGTTGTTGGTTGTTTTGATTCTAGAGACAATGGAATGTTCCTTGTGTGTTGTTGGTATCTTTTGTGGTGAGAGTTGTTTTCTTGCAATTCTTACTGTTTAATGCTAATTAAGCTGATATCCTTATTGGCTCTAAGAAATACTCTTGAAAACCGTAAGTTAAAAATCAATATGAACGATAGAATTAATTAATTAATAATATTTTTCTTATATTTTGTATAACTTTGCAATTTCAGATGTTTAAAAGACAAATCCGCCCAACAAAAGTTAGCCAAAATCGATTAAATTGGACAATTCAATTGAATATAGCAACTTATGCCACATATATCTTTCATATGGATAGAAAACATGGAAATTTAAATTAATTACTTTAGTCCTATTAACATAGAATATTACTCTTTTGAAGAAGCAATTACTAACTACCGACAAGTAACTGCATCCAACGTACGAATAAAAATATTTCCTTTGTTGTATATCATAAGCCATAGTTTTGTGTAATATTATAAAATTTTTTTGATATAAAATACTGGTGGTTATAGAAAATTGACTTGCTTTGTACGAAAAATTTCTTAGTTGTATAGAGGCTTGTTTTACCTTTGATTCCTCAATTTCTCTACTTTTTTGAAAATTATACTGACAAACAGTTTATTTCAAACCAATTTCTTAATACAGGTTTCCCAAAAAATTGTTCATTTTTCTGGATAGCAGGAATATTTTGAATGAGTTTAAGTATATTCTTCCCACAGCATAGTAATAATGAACTAAAATACGATGCAATACATGAACTAATTTATAAGAAAATCATGAACTTATCTAGATGAAAAAAATCTTTGGCGCCAAATCATGGTCATTCTTACTATGGGTTAGTTCATTTTTCATAAAAAATATTAAACTTTTTTTTCGGCAGTTAAGTGACTCAATTTCTTTTTTTGAAAACGAGAATTACCGTACAAATCAGTCAATTTGCCTTACAAAAAAGGTGTGGATGTATAGAATTTTATATGCTGTTACAATATTTGGTGTTTCATCAAGAAAACAAAGGAAAGAAAACAAATTAAAGCCAAATTAAAAAATCACTCTATTGCAGACGAAAAAGAGCCTACGATGTGCAGACAAACTACAGCGTTGTGAATTCACTTGAGATGTCTATACCTTCCTTCGTCTATGATACGTATTTGTTTCATTGCACAGACTATCATATATAATTTAGACATTAGTTGTTCCTGCGAAATAATGCCACAACTTTTGTGGCATACTTTTTGGCTCTTATTTTAATTCAATTTGCTATGGAGTGTGTCTTCGATAAGCACATCTTAGTGTTGCATTTGGTGGCAATTAGGGTCGTTTAAGATGAGATTAGTTTAACACTCACAGCCATATTTAATAATTCATTTTCATTATCTATTATTTCAAACTAATTACTAATGTTCTCGAATTTGGAGCACAAACTCTGGTGAAAAAGATTTAGGTTTTGTCCAGCATATCTTCGACAATAACTTAGAATACAAATCTGAATTCCTTCTCACTCATCCGTTTCGTTTGGAATATAATGAACTTCTGTTTACAAAACAATACGACATCTCTGTGGTATAAATCAAAAGCAATTGAAGGCAATTCGATGCAAACGTGCCGTTTATGATTTTTTGTTCCACAAATTAAACTAAGAATAAAAAGAAATTTTAAATCAGAGAATGACGTAGAAAATCGGTTTCTCATTATTATTTACACAAAAAAATGTGAGTTTTTAACAAATATTGCAAATTAAAAATGACGATCGTGTATGTATCGAACACCGTAAATGAACTCGTATGTCGTCGGCCAATTTCCCATCTTCTTCAATTGTTTTTGGTTTAAATCATCCCTACTTTAATATTTCCCAATATTAATGGTAGCAAATCATTGAGCAGGTGCTCCATCTGGAGACATTTTAGATTTATTGTGGAAAATTAATTATTTGTACCCATCTAGTGGTGTTACGGTACGCTATTAACTGCTAGAGCAAAATGTAAAAAAAACATAAAGCAGCTGTTCTGCTCCCTCTGGAGACATTTTATATTCATTGTAGAATGAAAATTATTTGCGTCCATCTAATGCTATTTACTGCTAGGTGTCAGTCTAAAATAATTTATAAGTATGACATGTAGATGGCTCTTGGCTTTAAATAAGAATTTCGAGAATTTCAACAGCGAATTAATGGGGCTGAACCAAATAATTTCCCTTTCGTTAACATAATAGGTCAGTTTCAGTTGATCATTGTCGTTTCGCGAGATTAGACTGTTTATGCGCCGGTCGCTTTTTCCAAAGACAATAAACGTAGGAAGATGGGAAATTGGCATGCGTCACACCAAATGTTGCATTGACAGTGTTAGTGCCATACATGTTTGTAATGTTTTTATTTGTTTTTCGTTTTTATTTTTTAAATGAAAAACTTAATTTTCTTAATGATACAATGTTAAATTTTAGACAACAACAAAAAATTACATTTTCCCCTTTATGGAAATTTATTTCCTGCACTTAATTTCTTTTTATTTGCATTTTAATGCTATGTCAATAGTTGTCGTATACGCGTTTGGTTCGATAAACAAAAAGTATGGACCTAGGTTAGGTTAGGTTAGGTGGCAGCCCGATGTATCAGGCTCACTTAGACTATTCAGTCCATTGTGATACCACATTGGTGAACTTCTCTCTTATCACTGAGTGCTGCCCGATTCCATGTTAAACAAACTTCACTATAACATATTTAATTTGCAAGTGCACTAAATTTCTTTTCGTTCTAATAATAATAGGCCATTTCGCGATAAACCACGTTTCGTTTCGTAGAAATCAATAGACACCGATAGAAACCATATGACATAACATAATTAGATTTCCAATTTCAGGCATATCGGGTAAAACTTACGATGTATGAATGCCAAAGGGTCTAGTCGAAAGAAACTAAATCGATGGGGACTATATCGAAACCTGAAACGATATAACTCACATTCGAAGTTGAACTGCTATTTGTTATATTCACTATACCATTATTATTCACTATTATTGTAACCTCTGAAAAGACAAGAAGTTAGAATTTTTTTATTAAAACACTGCACTTTCCTTATTTTTCAAGTTGAAAATGTTGATTTGTTCATCGGTTTGTTTGATACCACAAGAAAAATTTGACGCCGATGTAGATAAAAAATACACATACAAATAGAAAAGGGAACATTGTGAAAACAATGTTCAGAAGTAATAATTAATGCCGTTAAATCTAATTTATTTTATCTGTACCTTATAATTTTCAAGCCTAAATTTTAATAAGAAAATTGCATAAGTTTCAGTGAGATATTTTCTATGGCTAGTTTTTAAAATCTTTAGCTATTGTTTATTATTATTTGAGTTTGATTTGGGTATTTTTGCCTCTCAATAGTTGGCAACATTGATTGTGTTATGTTGATATCCAGTGATGCCAATTTGATGCTTTTAGCACAAAATTTAGTTATTTTTGATTTCTAAAAAGCACCAAATTGCAGTTTTGGTGCCTTTTCAAAGAAAGCACCAACTTGGTGCTTTCTGGCATTTTAATTTAGTGCTTTTGGTGTTTTCTTTTTCATTTGGAACAGTATTAAATTTAAATATTTAAATTTTTAGTACCGAATTTTTGAAGTGGATAAAGACGGCATTAGAAACGTTTGTATTAAATTCACTAAAGCACGCACAACTGAAATAAGCATAAGAAATAGACTCCTTCCATATATTAATATTTTGAAAGTTGAAAGACATTACTGATCAAAATGAATTGGATGAAAACATTAAAACTGATCAAGATGTATACTTGAATAGCGGTTCATAAAATTACAAATTCAATACACAAAAGTTCTATAATACATCTTCTTCTCTTCTTTTTTTACTAGAGCATTTAATTTTTAAAATTGAACAACAGCAAATCTATACACGTCGACTTTGCAAAAATCACTACGCAATATAAGCCTCTCTACATAAATACAGAAGAAGTATCGCATACAAATTCCGCAAAATATCTTGGATTTATACTGGATTCCAAATTAAGAATTGGATATCAAATATCGTAACATGCAATGGTTAATGGGCAGAAATTTCGTTCTTTCAAATGACAACAAGCTCCTAATATATAAGCTAACACTAAAGCCAATATGGCTATCTGGTATTCAACTTTGGGGTTGTGCATCAAATAGTCTTATAGAAAAAATTCAAAAATTTCAGAACAAAGCAATAAGATCAGCTGTTAATGCTCCATGGTATGTCCGAAATAAGGACCTGCATCGAGACTTACAAATAAGTACAGTTAAAGAGGAAATCTCGAAAAATGCACAAAAACACTATATGCGTCTTCAGCAACACGTAAACCGCGAAGCTGAAAAATTACTAGAACCTTCATATAAACCTAGAAGACTAAGGCGCTTTAATCCTCGAGATCTAATTACCCATTTCACTACGTAAAACCGAACTGAGAGAATTTACGAATGATATCAGCAGTGTTGCCACCTCCCCAAGGCCAAAAAGCACCAAACATATATTATAAATTCTAACACCACTTCCCACCGCAAAATCGAAAATTATTTTTTTTTATTTATTTAAGCAATTATTGCACATACTTTAGGCTTAACTTATACTACAACTAGTCTCTCGGTATTAAAGGAGTAACCAGTAGTTCAAATGTTGGTGTCGATAGACGTAAAGTAAATTATCTTAGTTCAAGAAATTATTAAATTAAGAAAATTTTTGTAAAAAAAAAAGTTCGGTTTTACGTAGTAAAATACGTGTAGTACGTGTTGCTGAAGACGCATATAGTGTTTTTGTACATTTTTCGAGATTTCCTCTTTAACTGTACTTATTTGTAAGTCTCGATGCAGGTCTTTATTTCGGACATACCATGGAGCATTAACAGCTGATCTTATTGCTTTGTTCTGAAATTTTTGAATTTTTTCTATAAGACTATTTGATGCACAAGATGGGAACAAATAATTAACTTTGCACAATAAATCTAAAATGTCTCCACCTTCCTTGGTCTATGGTAGTAACGCCACTAGATGGACACAAACAATTTACTTTTCCCAATGAATCTAAAATGTATCCAGACATTTTACACAGAAAAAATAGGGGGTTCTGATAAAGCGTAAATTATCGTGTGTTTGCGCCATCTAACTGGTAATAGATGCATTTTAAAATAATATCTTCCCTGAATCGCGCCACCTACTTTTCGGTCACATTTTTAAATCCTGAATTTGAGTGAATTAATTGAAGTCTACAACAAAAAACGGGTTGTGTATAGAGTGTAGAGAAGCATAATGCACACAAATTTTAAACCATCTAATCGCTTTTACAAATTGTTAATATTTGTTCCAAATTTTCCTCAAATAAATTGTTGATTACTTACAGACCTTTTAAAACGTTTACGCATACAATGATTGTAATAAATTAAATGTTTGCCACCCTGAGTTGTCAACATCTCTCCAAAATATGCTTTTGGCAACCCTGTTATGAACAAACATTTTCATTAGAGGTGCGTACCAGCTTACGAAATTCAACGTTACCGAAAATTTCGTTAGCATAAATAGCAATGTATTTCTTATGGGAACGAAATGTTTCGCTAGAGGTGCATACCGGCCTTAAGATACAATTCATCTTTCAATTTACGAACTTGACAAACATTAAATTATGGATTCTTTACATTTTTTCACCGTGTAAAATCAAAGTCCATCATAAGCGCAACTTAAAATTCCAAATTCAAACTCGAATTCATGTATGTGCCAAGAAAAACGAATAACTTTTTTACAATTTGAATAAATTTCAGGCCAAACTTTTGAACCTACTAATTATTGAAAATCAAGCCATCTTTGTTCACAAATTTAAGCAAATAAAGGTGAAACTTTAGCCTCTGGGGACAATTAAGTGCATATCGGGTGAAAGATATATATTGTTACGAATTAGATATTTCTACATTTAAGTTTATTTAAATTAGTTTCGTTAATTTAAAATTTCAAATTGTAAAGATCACTTGTTAAAATCATCTCTTTATTTTCTAGTACTTTCCGAAACATCTTTTATGTTCTTAGCAAAGACAATAAACTTAGGAAGATGGGAAATTGGCTGCTGAGGACATCAAACAAGCAAATAAAAGAAATTACAAACATATATGGACCTAGCGCCGTCAATGTAACATTTGGTATGACGCAAGCCAATTTCCCTTCGTCTAAAGGTATTGGTTTTGGTTCTTAGTTTCTTATTCTCTCATTGTAACCAAAGACAATAAATTGTAGGAAGATAGGAAATTGGCTACTGAGGAGATCAAACCATTTACCGTGTTAGTTTCATACTCGAACCAAACACGTATACGACAAGTATTGACATAGCATTAAAATGCAAATAAAAAGAAATTAAGTGCACGAAATAAATTTCCTTAAACGGGAAAGTGTAATTTTTTTTGTTGTTGCCTAAAATTTAACATTATTTCATTAACAAAATTAAGTTTTTCATTTAAAATATAAAAACGAAAAACAAATAAAAAAATACAAAGATGTATGGAACTAACATGGTAAATGCAACATTTAGTATGACACAAGCCAATTTCCTATCTTCCTAGAGTTTATTGTCTTTGATTGTAACCCCTTTTGTTTTGTTATCTTCATTGCTTATTGTTATTGTTGTAGTCAGTGCTGCCGCTACTACTTCAATCGAAGTATTTTGCTTCATTTTCACAAAATTTACTTCGTCACTCCTTCTTCCAAAAATCTGCTTCACTTTTTGTTCTGCTTAAAATTGTTAAAATTTTCCCCATATTACCTAATTGTTTTTCCTATTCCTTTAATTACGATGAAAATAGCGGTTTTAATCATTCAATTATTAACCGATGTGGACCAATTTTTGCATAGTTGTTAGAGACCATATACATACACCATGTACCAAATTTCAGCCGGATCGGATGAAATTTGGTTCTGTTAGAGGCTCCGCAAGCCAAATCGGGGGATCAGTTTATAAGGAGGCTATATAAAGGGTGATTCTTTTGAGGTTAGGATTTTCATGCATTAGTATTTGACAGATCACGTGGGATTTTAGACATGGTGTCAAAGAGAAAGATGCTCAGTATGCTTTGACATTTCATCATGAATAGACTTACTAACGAGCAACGCTTGCAAATCATTGAATTTTATTACCAAAATCAGTGTTCGGTTCGAAATGTGTTTATCGACAAATTTTGTTCAGCGATGAGGCTCATTTCTGGTTGAATGGCTACGTAAATAAGCAAAATTGCCGCATTTGGAGTGAAGAGCAACCAGAAGCCGTTCAAGAACTGCCCATGCATCCCGAAAAATGCACTGTTTGGTGTGGTTTGTACGCTGGTGGAATCATTGGACCGTATTTTTTCAAAGATGCTGTTGGACGCAACGTTACGGTGAATGGCGATCGCTATCGTTCGATGCTAACAAACTTTTTGTTGCCAAAAATTGAAGAACTGAACTTGGTTGACATGTGGTTTCAACAAGATGGCGCTACATGCCACACAGCTCGCGATTCTATGGCCATTTTGAGGGAAAACTTCGGAGAACAATTCATCTCAAGAAATGGACCGGTAAGTTGGCCACCAAGATCATGCGATTTGACGCCTTTAGACTATTTTTTGTGGGGCTACGTCAAGTCTAAAGTCTACAGAAATAAGCCAGCAACTATTCCAGCTTTGGAAGACAACATTTCCGAAGAAATTCGGGCTATTCCGGCCGAAATGCTCGAAAAAGTTGCCCAAAATTGGACTTTCCGAATGGACCACCTAAGACGCAGCCGCGGTCAACATTTAAATGAAATTATCTTCAAAAAGTAAATGTCATGGACCAATCTAACGTTTCAAATAAAGAACCGATGAGATTTTGCAAATTTTATGCGTTTTTTTTTAAAAAAAAGTTATCAAGCTCTTAACAAATCACCCTTTATAATTATGGACCGATGTGGACCAATTTTTGCATGGTTGTTAGAGATCATATGCTGAAACCATGTACCAAATTTCAGCTGGATCGAATGAAATTTTCTTCTCTTAGAGTCCCCGCAAGCCAAATTTGGGGGTCCGTTTATATGGGGGCTATACGTGAAAGTGGGCCGATATGGCCCATTTGCAATACCATCCGACCTACATCAATAACAACTACTTGTGCCAAGTTTCAAGTCGATAGCTTCTTTCGTTCGGAAGTTAGCGTGATTTCAACAGACGGACGGACATGCTCAGATCGACTCAGAATTTCACCATAACCCAGAATATATATACTTTATGGGGTCTTAGAGTAATATTTCGATGTGTTACAAACGGAATGATAAAGTTAATATACCGCCATCCTATGGTGGAGGGTATAATAAAATGAATTCTATTGTTTTGTTTTCAAAAATGTGTGCTACTTCAATGTTATTCAATCTACTCCACTTTTTTCCAAAATCTACTTCACTCAATTTTTCACTAGCGGCAGCACTGGTAGTAGTAATATGAGCATAACCAATTGCAGATAAATTACGAGATAATTGATGGTTGTAGTCAAGACTATGATGGACAGATGCGACGAAGTGATTGTAGATTGTTTTAGATGGTTGTAGGCAAAACTAGCCAGAATGTTCGAAATATATATGTATATGTATATATATATTTTATATGGGGGCTATATATGATTATGTACTGATATGGACCACTTTTGGCATGGTTGTTAAATATCATATACTACCACCACGTACCAAATTTCAACCAGATCGGATGAAGTTTGCTTCTCCAAAAGGCACCGGAGGTCAAATCTGGGTATCGGTTTATATGGAGGCTATATATATATATATATATATATATATATATATATATATATATATATATATATATATATATATATATATATATATATATATATATATATATATATATATATATATATATATATATATATATATATATATATATATATATATATATATATATATATATATATAGCCTCCATATAAACCGATACCCAGATTTGACCTCCGGTGCCTTTTGGAGAAGCAAACTTCATCCGATCTGGTTGAAATTTGGTACGTGGTGGTAGTATACGATATTTAACAACCATGCCAAAAGTGGTCCATATCAGTACATAATCATATATAGCCCCCATATAAACCGATCCCGAGATTTGGTTTTGGAGTCACTTGGAGGAGCAAATTTCATCCGAGTCAGGAGGAGGAGCAAATTTCATTCGTAATTATTTATAGACTTACCTAGCATATACATACCATTTTTGTCTAATATATACCACGTATTGACTATGTTCACTCACAATTTAGAAAACGATGTTAAGACGTTTTAAGATAACACAAAACAAGTAATTCGATTGTGGATGACAGTCTTTCGTAGAAATTTCTACGCTTCGGCCTGGCCGATCTTACGGCCGTATATACTTGTTTTACCACTTTTACTCCTTCCGATTTATTGGACGGGAAACAGTAATTCTTTGTATGTTGTTATTATATAGTGCTTAATTTTCCGGTATGTTGAGGAGAAGGATACCTTTCCTTGACAAACCACACTTACAATTCACAAGAAATATAGAAGATTGTGCAGCTACTTGAATACAGAACATTATTTAAAAAAATTTGGTGAAAATGAGACACCCTCTCTCCGACATTTTTTAAGACGGACCATTTTACATCTGCATACACGCACAGAAAAACCATGTTTGGACATGGTTGCCGCATCCATTTAATGCTTATCTAGAGCATGTAATTGCCGCGAAAACTATGTATTTTGTCTTTGTAAAAATAGTTTTCGAGCGGAGAAAAATGTATGGTGGCAATAAGCCTTTGAATGGTTCTCAAATACCGCAAACATGTTCTATCATTTAAATGATAGAATTTGAGACCATTAAATGGTCGGGAAAATCATGTACGTGACCATTCATTTTTTTACTTTTTTACAGGGAAAAAAGTATTTTTATAGGTTAAGTATAGACATGTTTAGGACCATTACATGGCCATTAAGACCATTTACATTTTTTCGTGACCATTTAATTTTTTAACTTTTTTGCAGCGAAAGGATTTTATAAAAACATTGAGCAGGTACACACGATTTTCATTTTGCGCTTCAGTCGTGTGTTGATTGTTTCTTGGAAAGGACGGAGAATACGGATTTACTGTTTTGTGTTAATTTATTTATTCAGAAGTGGCACGTGGTTTTATGTGAACAAAAAGGGAAGTGTAATTGAAAAAATGTATCTGTTTTCTTCTGCATTTTGCTATGTGGTATCATTTATTTTTATTTGCAGTTACATGATGTCTGCGTTTGTACATTTGATGGGCACGATGTAAATATGGAATAATTACTTATTTTTGACATTGAAAAAAAAGTGTGTAAAAATATATGATGTTTGCTTGAACGGCATTATAAATACATATATAAATACATATACGGCATTATAAATAAAAATAAACTATGAATTAGTTTATAAATAAATAAAAACAAACAAATAAATTTAATTTTGTGTTTTCTTTTCTCAAGTGGCGTCCTTTTTTCGACGATGAAAAAAGTTTTTTCATAAAGATCAAAACATTTTAGGTTGTGACCATGTTCTTTTAACTAGGAGAAAAACATTTTTAATGAATACCATAACATTTTAAATCGTGACCATTGCCTTTTCATTCAGCCAAAATTCTTTTTATCAATATAATAATATTTTAGATGAGGACAATTATATTTTTCTTAGAATCATGTTCACTGAGCCAACATGGTTGCAGGTTAAAATGTTGCATGGTCGCCGCAAAAATAGCTCCTATCATATTATTTTGATCTTCGAATATGATTGTGACAATCATGTTTCTTCTCTGCAAAAAAGTTAAAAAATTAAATGGTCACGAAAAAAATGTAAACGGTCTTTATGGCCATGTAATGGTTCTAGAGATGTCTATACTTAACCTATAAAAATACTTTTTTCCTTGTAAAAAAGTAACAAAATTCAATGGTCAGGTATATGATTTTTCCGACCATTTAATGGTCTCAAATTCTATCATTTAAATGATAGAACATGTTTGCGGCATTTGAGAACTCCACTCGAAAACTATGTTTACAAATACAAAATACATGGTTTCGCGACAATTACATGCTCTAGATAAGCATTAAATGGATGTGGCAACCATGTCCAAACTTTTCTGTGCGTGTGGTGGGTATAAAAAACAGAACAGAGCACGGAGCTACCACATCACATATTGGACACAAGCCACCAGCTGACTTTGATAATGTCAAAATATTGGAGAAAGAAAGTGTTAAAGCTCAAAAAAGATAAACTAAGATAAACAAAAAAGATAAGCTACCCCGAAAGAATACTGTTAGTTAGTTTTATGAAGAATTCTACATTAACTATTCTTCTTGAATTTTTCTTTAAAACAACGATTTTCGTAAATTTTACGAAGAATATTTTACGAAAATACGAAACGTGTACGAAAAGTTAATGTCGAATATTAAATTTTCTTCGTAAAAACTTCGTACTTTTAACGAAACTTTCTTCAAATTTCATGATTTTTGTGAAAAAGTTCTTACGAATTTATGAATATTTTACGAAACATTTTGCGTTAAAATTGCTTCATAAAAAGTACGAAACATTTTCTTTGCAATAACGAAGATGTTTCAATGAAGTTGTAAAATTTCCATCAGCGACATAAAATTGTCCTTGATAATGTGCTTGAGTTTATTGCTTTATTAAATTTTTTAATGCAAGTCTATGCTACTTCTCATTTGGGTGACAGCATGCTATGAATAAAAGTGAAGCAACCAAACTAGGTTAGGATAGGTTAGGTTAGGTGGCAGCCCGATGTATCAGGCTCACTTAGACAATTCAGTCCATTGTGATACCATATTGGTGAACTTCTCTCTTATCACTGAGTGCTGCCCGATTCCATAATAACCTCAATGACAAGGGACCTCCTTTTTATAGCCGAGTCCGAACGGCGTTCCACATTGCAGTGAAACCACTTAGAGAAGCTTCGAAACCCTCAGAAATGTTACCAGCATTACTGAGGTGGGATAATCCACCGCTGAGAAACTTTTTGGTGTTCGGTCGAAGCAGGAATCGAACCCACGACCTTGTGTATGCAAGGCGGGCATGCTAACCATTGCACTATGGTGGCTCCCAAGCAACCAAACTAAAAGTTATTCAAAAACTGAAGTTGTAAAGTAGTGATGACATTTCTCAAACTTGTTACTACAACCAAATGCACTTTGGACGATAATTTGTTTTATAAGTTCGAACATTTTTCACAACAAGTACGAATTTTTTTCATAAAAAGTACCAAATTGTTTCATTAAACAACACATAGCCTGCGACAAAATAAGATGGCAAGATTGTGTGATCGCCCTATGTTCACAAAGCTGAACTTTTAATTATTTAAATATATTAAAGGACTTTGATAGCACATGAAGAAAAATGTTGAAAAAGCGAATGAATTCAAATTTGTTTCCTAGAATCAAGTACGCAAAACTCTAATTTAAAAGGGAATTGTATCTTAAATATATCCTTACTTCAATCCTCCGCTTCTTCAGATCGGAATCAATACCAAAATCATTAACGTAAAGACAAAATCTTGGAAGCAGGGCGAGCTATTTTAAGTGCGTTTTTGGGTGTAGAATAATATTTGCAACATGGCCTTAAGTACATTGCTTCCGATTTTATTAAATGCGCTTGAGATATACAAAGACTGGATATGTTGACAATGTATCATTAAACGTTTACCTATTACCTTACTTCAAAACCAAAAGTAGAGGGAAGTATATTTTTCAAATGTACTAAGCAAAAACTTAATTTGGCAAATTACGGCTCCGGCGCTCTATAACATTATATTGTAATCGAAATGAAATCGCGCCCATATATCGATGATGGAACACCAGGAAAGTAGTTCGGTGCGTTTGATGTAAATATAAATAAAGACAAACATTTGAACGCACTTGTTCAAATGTTCAGCAATAGTCACCCTCACGGGCAGTGAAAATTTCAATATCCAGTTTGCGAGTTGAAGGGAAATATATTTAGATATTTCATGTGTATGTAGATTCTCATAGTAGCGATGAGTTTTCTCGGAGGCACCTTAATACGATTGATATATGCATGCGTCTTTTGGTACACTTTTAGATATATCCACTTTTGCCTGTATGTGCTGATGTTTCGCGATCTGCTCGGAGTGTGCCACAGATTCATGTTTACGTGTTCACTAGCGCCTTTGCTCTCATTGTGACCAATGGTAGACTGAGAAAAACAGATGGCAGTGAGTGTGTGCTCCAATTGCCTTAGTGTTTCGCGAGAAGCGTTGCCGTCTAGTGCTATTTTAGAACGGAATATAAAAACTAGTCGTTTGTGAAAATAAATTAAGAATAACAATAAATTTGTAAATAGTTTTAAAATGGCCACACTGGAACAATCGCGAAATCCCTTTTTCAATGACGATCATCCAGAGCAAAGCGGGTTCGGTTCGTCCACGGACACTGATGATACAGAAAATGAGATACCGTACCATGCACGTGAGCACGCTCGACCCTTTACATACGGCAAACTACCGAAAGGTTTCAAAAAAAGTGATTTGAATCATGTGCCCCTCGACGATGTACCAGATACACCTCCAAGACCCACAACAACAACAACGCCACCCAGACCACCACCACCTCCAGTGTTGCCGCCCAGTCCTTCAACCCTGAGGAAAAATAATCGGCCAAGTGTTTCACCTTCGAGGCCAGTTTTGAGAAAAACCCCGTCGAGGCAAGAGTTTGAGGAAATGTTAAGGGAACGGCAAGAGCAATCACTGAAGGAACAGAACATTGCCTTGAAAGAGGCCCAAAATGCATCCATACAAAAAGACCTAGATGCTCTTCAAGAGAAACTAAATAAGCGAGCCTTGCTCATGATGTCCGAGGTGCAAACACCACAAAGGGAACACAGTGAAAACACCTGCAGGGAAGTGGTAAAATTGGTCGAAACTATCGACTTGCCCGACGAAAAGGCCATTGATTTTCAACAACACAACTGCCCTTCAACTGCTATCATGGAAGCCCCAAGTAAATTTGAACCAGCCCTGGTAATCGCAGAAGTCAAGAGGCCCGAAACACCATCGTTTCCGGTTGCTATGAAATCCCTATTGGAAGAACGTTGTGTAAGTCCATACCAGATGGCAACACCGTCATCGCCGAAACTTCCACGCAACAATTCTCTTATATCTAAACGCAAAGAGAGGAAACTATCCCCTTTAAAAATACCAGCTTTGCCCTCGATCATCACGCCTAAACCAAAAGGAAATGTATCTCCAGAAATACCCCACGATGTTGCTCCTCATCTGGTTAAGTTCGCCAGAGACTCTTCTGAATTTTGGTACAAGCCACACATGACCCGGGAAGAGGCCGTGACAATTTTGAGGAATGCCCCTCCAGGCACTTTCATAGTGCGAAATTCCACCACCTACAAGGGTGCATTTGGTCTAGTGCTACGTGTTGCCAAGCCACCCCAGGGTCTTCCAATGACAGAACATAACGCCAACAACAGCAATGATGTTCTTGTTCGACATTTCCTGTTAGAGCCCACCCACAGGGGTGTCCGTCTTAAGGGATGCGTTAACGAGCCAACATTTACATCTCTTTCGGCTCTAGTCTACCAACACTCCATTAACCAGATGGCACTGCCATGCAAACTGAATATTCCCAACAGGGATTTGATGCTTTCTGAGGAAGATGGTGAACTGTTACAGAGGCAGAAACAACTTTTGGAGCAAGGTGCCGCTTGTAATGTTCTTTACTTGTTCAGCATGAACATGGAGTCTTTGACTGGTGATGAAGCCATACGCCGAGCTGTCCATGAAATGTATGCCCAGCCAGAATTGGAGGTCCCAGTAGAAGTACATTTCAAAGTTTCGCAAAATGGAATCACCCTGACGGATAATAAACGACGCACATTCTTCAGACGACACTATACGCCCCATAATATCTCCCACATTGGCATGGATCCGGATAATCGTTTTTTCAGCGTAATGGCCAACGATGAGGGGCTAAGGAGAGCCGTGAATAAGACGATATTTGCTTTTGTGGCACGTCCAGCTTGTGGTAATCGAGACAATCAGTGCCACATATTCTGTGACTTGGCAGCAACGCAACCTGCATCGGCGATCGTGTCATTCGCCCAGAAAATTTTGCATTTAAATAAAAATGCCGAACTACTTTAAAACATAATACTCTGTAGACATAAACACACGTATATAAGAGTGGGCCGCAAATGATCCATAGGTGCGGAGCATTTTTGAGCAACAATGTTCGTCTTCTTTTTGATAAGTATTTTGTTTTGTCCGACTTTTAAATTATGACTTGTTTCGTTTATTACTGGATACAGCATATGTATGAGTTGTCGGGAATTGTTCCAGTCAAAATCTAGTCAGTATTACTAAGTTCAATATTACTCGATCAGGTCATTGTGAATAACTTGGATAATAAAATGAAACTACAAATATTATATTATTATACCTCATTCACATTACACTTCCAAATTCCACTTTAACTAGATTTCAACTGTCATTACAGATTACACTTGATTTAAACATCTGATGTCATTTACGTTATTGTTCTGGAAAAATAAATCATATTAATAGGTCAGTTGTTTGTTTAGTACTGGATAAAACATTTAAATAAGGTATGCATATGAGTTATCCAGAACCTCGATGCGCAGAATATCCCATCTCGACCGTATTGCCAGATTGAATTTTGATACAGTGTTGTTTCCGTGATTCACGTAAATTCCTATTGTGATTATTTTGCTCAGAAAAATTAAATTAAAGGTAATAAAGTACCATCTCAAAAGCAGGGCTGTGGAGTCGTAGTCTTGGAGTCGGAGTCTGAAAATTTTGCTGGAGTCGACAAATTAGATTCGATTGGGGTTTTTAATCGAACAACGAGCCATTCAAAGTGTATTTATATGGGTGAAATTTCACGGTGATATAAAGAGTAGGTTTTACTAGAATATGGGCTGAATTGATCAATTGTATAGCCCATTTTAACATATTAAACTATCAATTTTTAAACCTATATATACTCTTTATAAAGGTACAATTTTAAGGCAATATTGCAGTAGAGCCTAACGTTCTAAATTTTTGGCAGGCATGTTGAGTTCGAAGATGGGTCATACCGAACAATTTTGTGATATAGCACCTATATTTTGAGTTATTTGAGATCCATTAATAAATGCGGAAATTTCCCGTCGGCCCAGATTTTGTATATGGAGATAATTATTTGAGAAATCTCCATGTATACCCGATGTCCTTGGAAGCTGTAATTTTAAATTAAACCTCTGCCATCTGAGGCGGACTTTTGGAAGAAAGTTTGTTTCATCAATGTCACTCGAAATTATTTACATTAAATTAATGGCCTATAATGTCCATAACTGATAGACCATTTATAAATCGATGTTTCACCATTTTACTTCTATAGAAACAATATTCGTAACTGTCCAGCTATTCCTGTCATCTGTTGTATGGTAGTGGTTATTTAAAATTCCGCGCGTCCTAATTTATGGCAGTTTATGTTTGTTTTATATATCCGACACATTACATCTAAACTTTCTATCTGATTAGCCCGACATCTTGATTTTTGTGTATTTTTCTTTTTTATATAGATTTATTTTTTATAAAATGCCTATATAGACCAATACCAGGATTTTACTTCTTAAACATCTGGAAGCCTAATTATTTTTTGAAATTTTGTGTTTTTATAAATTCATATTCTGGAGATTGTTGTTATCTATGTAGTCTTGTGTAGTATTTTAATTTATTGGCCTGAAATTAAAATGTAGAGTTCTTTACATTCCTAAAACGCTGAGATTTGTCGTCGAGTCGTATCAAAAATTAAAATTAGATATCTTTTGGACATATAAACACATATGGTAAAATAGAATACTTATATCGGTCTATTTTTGGAACGCTACACCGGAATACTGTTAAAATGAGATTTAGGTACACCACCTGGAGTCGACTCCGGAGTCGAGGCTAATAAGAAATGTTGGAGTCGGAGTCGGGGCCGGAGTCGAGCAAAATTGAATCGAATCCACAGCCCTACTCAAAAGCAAATATTTAAAAATCTTTGAATATGTTATCCATTAAAAATAGAAAATGTCATAGACTTTCTGTGAACTGATTTGAATAGCTCATATCAGTGTTGAACATGCTCATTAATGTTTTGGGAAAATGAGTTTTATGTTTTCTTGTTGCCTTTCATGGTTCAGTAAATCGGTACTAAAAGAGAACAGCCCTTTCAATGCTGTAATCTTCTATTCATGGCCTGTTCGAAACCGAAACGTTTTTCTATGGTGAGAAAAAATTTCTCATAAAACCACTTTTTATTTGTTTTGAGATAATCAAAATATGCCAACCCATGTGATGTCGTAAATATAAAATTTTTACCAATATTAGTAAAAAGTTGCGGTTTCGAACAGGCCTTCAGAAAGCTCTTCAAATTGCCAGTTTGTATACTGATTAAGTTACATTTCCTTGATTTACTAATCTGCTAGTTTATTGCAACTTGTACACGTAGAAAGTGATAATGTGAACATTTTTGATTTATTTCACTATTTTATATATTACGGTCACTCGATTTCTGTGATTGTTTTGAAACAGCTGATATCAACGTGGAATATGCGTATTGGACATAACACATTTCTTGGTCTATGCTATTAATAAATACATTTTGTGTTATCTTATAACGGCACGCTTTTTTTATCCAGTAGTAAAAGAAAACAAGCCTATTAAAACATACACTTCCAAATGTCATAATTAATTGAATCGCATTTACAAGACAATAAATTTATACAAATTGCAAAAATATTATTAATTACTTAGTCAATAAATTGGAACTATCACAACACTGTCAGAAAAACATGTTTTTCATATGTTCCGATATAAACAAAATGTGTTACGGGCAGAATTTTGTAAACACAATATATTTAAGTGCAAAAATGTAATGTTCCTAAACTAACTTGTTTGGGACACATATGTTAATATATTACAATATATTATGTTTGGGACATTTTTTTGTTACAAAATTGTTATTTTTGCAATAAAAGAAATAATATTTTATGGAAAAGCTCAGTCCATTTCGTTTATATCAAGCACTGCTCTTTTTTTCTGCTCCACGTGGCCAACAAATTTATGTTTCTGTTAAATAATGTTTTGCTTGCATCGGATCGTGGGCCGCAACTATGCTATATAAATATAACTTATAACGATAATTGTCTATTGATGACAATAACAGCTACGTAGCCCAGTGGACAGTGTGTTGGCTTACAAACTATGGTCCTGGGTTCGATTCTCCGTCCAGGCGAAAGGTAAAATTTAACAAGCATATACGGCCGTAAGTTCGGCCAGGCCGAATCTTATGTACCCTCCACCATGGATTGCGTAGAAACTTCTACGAAAGACTGTCATCCACAATCGAATGACTTGGGTTGTGGTATCTTAAAACTTCTTAACATGGTTTTCTAAATTGTGAGTTAGTCTTTACGTGGTATATATTAGACAAAAATGTTATTATAGGTAAGTCTACAAATAATTACTAATCGATATGGACTTTTGCACGGCACGTAGAGAGCCAGAATTGAAATATGGGGGTCGCTTATATGGGGGCTATATACAATTTTGAACTTGATATGAACCAATTTTTGTGTGATTGGGGATCGATTTATCTGAGGGCTATATATAACTATAGACCGAGATGGACCTAGTTAGGCATGGGTGTTAACGGCCACTAGCACAATATACCAAATTTCAACTGACTCGGATGAAATTTGCTCCTCCAAGAGGCTCCAAAACCAAACCTCGGAATTGGTTAATATGGGGGATATATATGATTATGGACTGATATGGACCACTATTGGCATGATTGTTAAATACCATATACTAACACCACGTACCAACCAGATCGGATGAATTTTGTTTCTCCAAGAGGATCCAAAATCAAATCTCGGGATGGGTTTATATGGGGCTATATATAATTATGGACTGATACACAGAAAAAAAGTGTCTCGTAAATTTAAGAAAATTTTTCCAATAATTTATTACAAGAATTTTCCAGAATTTTAGTTCATTTTTCGTATCTTGAACGAAAATTAACTACTCGAAAGGAAATTTTACAAATTCTAAGTAGCAATCGTTTAGTTCATGGCCTACAAAATACGATGGAAATTTCCTTAAAAAAATTCTTAACTGGTAGTTAAAAATTCGTTTGTCATGCTATAAAACTACTTGTGAAATGTAAAGTATTTTCTAAATAATAAGTGCAATTTACTATAAGATTTTTTTGTATGAGAAAATATTTTTGTACGAAAAATGAACTTGAAAGTGGATAGCAATTTCTTACTGACAATTCCTATAGTTAATAATTGTTGGTAAAAAATTACCCAATGAAATATTTTTAGTTCACATGTAATTAAATTTATAGACATTTTCGTCAAAAATGGTAGATAACATTTCTTGAAAATTTTGCAAATTTTAAGTTAAACGTTTCATTGTTCGTAAACTGGTGTGCCTTTACGAATATTAGTCTTAGAGTAAATTGTCATCAGATGCGATGAACTAATGCATAGTACAGACATCTTTATCGGCATAGTGGAATGTGATTAATGTAAAGATGATGTTACTTGAGTTTTGTTGTGTATACATGAGAGTGGGGTTGTTTTTATTTTTGTTCATTTCGTGGTTTGTGTGTGTGTGTTTCTTATTCGCGAATGGTTTATTTGGCTGGATGAGGTGTTGTTTTCAATAAAGGCACATGTGTTTTTGTTGTTGTAGGAATGTTTTGGCTTTGCTTGGTTTTGTTTGGCATGCTTCAGTTGTATAGTTGGCGTTGGCGTGGGCTGTTGCATCTTTTAAGTAGGTATGCAACAAGGGAGTATAAACGCATGGAATATTTTGGATTTTTGAGACATATATTGGTGTTTGTTTATTAAACCTTTTAAATGAAAGTTATTAATATTTTATCGGTAGTTTCGAGAAAAGTTGTTAAGAATATTTAGGAAAATATGTTGAAATTGAAAGTGTATTGAAATTTTTATTATTCAATGTAAAAAATTAATATTCAATTCCAGATGAATTTGGAAAATTTTTGTTATATCTCAGCGTATAGTTTAGCCATAAATTGGTAAGTATTTTTTTTTTTTAATATGGCTTTCTTTTAAAAATAATATTTTTTATGTATATTATTATTTGTTAATTATTTTTTTTTTTTTGGAAACCAGTTTAATGTTTTTCTTTGTTGTAAAAGCAATATTTAATTTCAGAGCAACTCCAGATGGGTTCGAAAATAGAGAATTGGTAAGTTTTCTTTTAAAATTTGGCTTTCTTTCAACTAGAATATTTACGTTTTTATGACCTTTTTATCATCAAAATTATAGGTTTTTAATACCTTATTTTAGTATTTCTTTAATCAATTTTTTTGGAAACCAATGTAATATTTTAATGTAAAAAAACAAATATTTAATTTCAGAATAACCCCTTAAAAACTTGAAAAAAATGTTGGTACTCCTTTGCTTGTAATTTAATAGTGAATTGGTAAGGATTCTTTAACTTTCTTTTAACCAGAATATTTGTTTTTTATGCATAATATTATTTTTTTCATTCGATTTTTTGGAAACTTATTTAATAATTTTATTTAATGTAAAAAATAAATATTTTATTTCAGAATAGCCCAAATAAATTTGGACAACTTTTTATATTTCCCCTCAGCGTACAATTTAATAGAGAATTGGTAAGTTTTATATTAAAACTCTGGCTTTCTTTCAACTAGAATATTTATTTTATTATATCCTTCACATCGATAACAACACAGTTTTATGAGTTTATATATAATACTTCATTATTTATCTAATTGTTTCAGGTACCAATTTTATGAGATACGTTGAAAGTTGAATTCCTTACACCATTCGATAAAATGCCCCCAAATATGGTAAGTTACAAGCTAATATAAAGAATTAAAAACTTATATTTCATGGTGTTAATTTTTAACAATTTTCATTATTGCTTTCATTTTTTTCCAGGAAGATATGTGAAAAAATTACCTACGATGAATAAAAAAAGGATAAGTCAAAATGTCCAAACAGCGAGTTAAAATAAACTACTTTCTTGTTCCACGTGGTCATAATTTTTATTCACAAAAACATTGTATTAAGAACTCTTATCATAAGTTTTTATAATAAAGTACTTTTGCTTAAAGAAAGTTTAATTTTAATGTATGAACATTTTAATAATAGTAAAACGATTTGTTGTTCCTTTAATTATTTAATTTCTCTGTACTGTGGAAGGATTGATTTAAAAATAGTTTAGTTGTCGACATTTTAAAGAGACTGTAAACCAATTTTTATTATCGTGTTTCCCACAAAATAAGCAAGTAAACCAAAAGAATATTGACTTTTTAACTTGGTAGGGGTATATAAATCTTATGGTGTTGTAAAAATGAACTAAAATACAATGTTATAGATGAACTAAAATTTAAGAGAATTATAAACTAGACAAGTTGAAAAAAATCTTAAGGGCTAAATCATGGTCAATATTACTACAGTTTAGTTCATTTGGCAATGGAAATGGGTTCACTGTTTTTTCAGTGTATGAACCAATTTTTGCATAGTTGTTAGAGACCATATACTTACACCATCTACCAAATTTCATTGGATGAAATTTGCTTCTCTTAGAGGCTCCGCAAGCCAAATCTGGGGATCGGTTTATATGGGGGCTATATATAATTATGGACCAATTTAGACCAATTTTTGCATGGGTGTTTGAGGCCATATATTAACATCACGTATCAAATTTCAACTGAATCAGATGAACTTTGGTCTTCCAAGTTGCTCCGGAGGTCAAATCTGGTGATCGGTTTATATGGGATCGGATGAAATTTGCTTCTTTTAGGGGATTCGCAAGCCAAATCTGGGGTCCGTTTATATGGGGGCTATACGTAAAAGTGGACCGATATGACCCATTTGCAATACCATCCGATCAATAACAACTACTTGTGCCAAGTTTCAAGTTGATAGCTTGCTTCGTTCGGAATTTCAACAGACGGACGGACGGACATGCTTAGATCGACTCAGAATTTCACCACGACCCAGAATATATATACTTTATGGGGTCTTAGAGCAATATTTCGATTTGTTACAAACGGAATGACAAAGTTAATATACCCCCATCCTATGGTGGAGGGTATAAAAAGGTGCTAAGAACTAAAAAATTTCGTGGAAGTGGGAAAGATGTGAGGGAATATACAATTAGGCAGAACTATTTTTTTTGGCACAATCTTCTTTGGGAGAAAATGGTAGAGGGAGTAAATCCTATAATGCTTTAAAAAAAAGATATATTTATACATACTTATATAGGGAGCCCCCGTGGTGCAATGGTTAGCATGCCTGCCTTGCATACACAAAGTCGTGGGTTCGATTCCTGCTTCGACGGAACACCAAAAAGTTTTTCAGCGGTGGATTATCCCACCTTAGTAATGCTACTGACATTTCTGAGGGTTTCAAAGCTTCTCTAAGTAGTTTCACTGCAATGTGGAACGCCGTTTGGACTCGGCTATAAAAAGGAGCTCCCTTGTCATTGAGCTTAACATGGAATCGGAATTTCAAGATGGGCGAATTTTGTAAATCTTTATGCTTTATTTGTGTATAAATTTTCCCCTTTTTTAATTCGTTTAACAAAAGTACGCAAAAAATATTAATTTAAAAAAAAACTACTCGACTTGAGGTTTTTAGTAGTAAGGTTGCAGATCTCAACTATAAACCACTTTTACTTTACGTTATAATTACACATCAATTTCAATTTCCAAAGACTCTTTCTTTAATATATTTGTTCATTAAGTGTCATTAAAGTCTATTTCTTCAAGTGATGTATAATTATTTTTATATAAAGTACACCTTCGATAAATTCAAGCACATTCGACATTGCATAGTCAATTTCAAAGCTCGAAACATTGAAAGAAACAGAAAGCTACAAATTTCTTCGCATTATAGTAAATAATATTTTTGCGACGCACTCTATTATCTGTATGTGGGGGCTTATTGCCACGGGCAGCATATAAACACAGTGGTTGATTTCAAAATGTGTAGCGAGGAAATGTGTAGTTTTGTAATGTGGAAAACATTTCGGATGAATTCATTATATTTTATATTGTACATAGAAAAACAGTATTAAAATATTATTAATTTACTATTTTATTAACTCCCATGGATATTTTGATATTATGTATCACGGTATTATGGAGATAAAAGAATAAATAAGACAACAAGCAATGTCATGTCTTGCTCTGGTTTTTTTTTCGTTTTCAATGTCTCGGAGAAATCACACGTCACACATATTTATGTATGTGGGATATTATATATTGCCCACTGACTTTTCATTCAAACTTGTACAAAATGCTGTATATGGTACTAGAGATGTGCGCGTGAACGGTCACACACAATCGCGAGACAAAATTCTAACACACGCACTCTCTCGCTCGATATGTTTCTACTCGCACACATTCACGAAATGAGATGGAGCGTGATTTTTTCGTGGGGGTGAGTCTGATCGTTTTCATTTCATTTTAATGAGTACCTCTACACAACAAGATCTTATAATTACAGTGCAGGATTACGAATGTTAAAATAAGAAAAAATACAATTATGGAAAAAAATTATAGAAAACTAATTTTAATATTTAAATACATAGATTTGTTGATGATTGAAATTATAAATGTTATATTATTGTGAGTCAATATTATATCAACAAGAAATGTTTTAATATTAGATTCTCTAATTGTGAAATAAATTTTGAATATTCTTTTTAAAAGATGATGCGTTGTTGATGTATTGTATATCGGGTGGAAGATTGTTCCCGCTAAGTCTGTAAAGTCGGGCCAATTTTGCTCGACTGCGACTCCGGGCAATATAACTAAATCTCATTTTAGTAACACTCATTTGTAATTCAATTGTGGGGGTATCAAAAATAGATCTATACAAATTATTTGTGTGTACAAAAGAGCTCTAAATTTCACATTTGACGCCAATTGAACTTAATATTTCGAACTTAACGCCAATTGGCTCTTATGGTCGATAGGTATATGTATAGTGGCAGCCCGATATATGGACTATTCAGTCCATTGAGATGGGTCGATAAATTAAATTATGAAACGTGCCAATAAAAAACCGCCATTCGGATACAGGACTTATCCTTCTAACGGGTATTATATCTACCTGAATTAGATCTGGTAAGACAAATTCTGTAATAGAGGGAGCTTGGGTTTCGTTTTTAAATCTATTTATATAGAATACAAAGCAGTGTATTAAAACTAAACCCATAGAGAGAGTGTGAAATATGCGAAAAATGGTTCTGTACACATAGCGAACTACATAACAGGTTGGCTGATAAGTCCCCGGTCTAACAAAGAAAAAAACATTTTTTTGTCAAAATTCTTTTTTATTATTCAACATAGTTCTTTTCAAGAGCGATACAACGATTATAACGACCTTCCAATTTTTTGATACCATTTTGGTAGTAATCCTTCGGTTTTGCCTCAAAATAGGCCTCAGTTTCGGCGATCACCTCTTCATTGCAGCCTTTTGAAGTCTGAGAACAAGAAAAGTCGCTGAAGCAATTCGAAGCCAAATTCATGAATTTTTGCTATCGTTCTCAATGACTTGTGGCACGGTGCATTGTCTTGGTGGAACAACACTTTTTTATACCCTCCATCATAGGATGGGGGTATATTAACTTTGTCATTCCGTTTGTAACACATCGAAATATTGCTCTAAGACCCCATAAAGTATATATATTCTGGGTCGTGGTGAAATTCTGAGTCGATCTAAGCATGTCCGTCCGTCCGTCCGTCCGTCCGTCTGTTGAAATCACGCTAACTTTCGAACGAAACAAGCTATCGACTTGAAACTTGGCACAAGTAGTTGTTATCGATGTAGGTCGGATGGTATTGAAAATGGGCAATATCGGTCCACTTTTACGTATAGCCCCCATATAAAGGGACCCTCAGATTTGGCTTGTGGAGCCTCTAACAGAAGCATATTTCATCCGATCCGGCTGAAATTTGGTATATGGTGTTGGTATATGGTCTCTAACAATCATGCAAAAATTGGTCCACATCGGTCCATAATTATATATAGCCCCCATACAAGGCCGTATTCAGGGGGGGATGAGGGGGATCAAACCCCCCCGAAATGAATGAATATTTTTATATAAATAAATATATATTTTTAGCTGCATAGAAAAATCTTATCGAAGATGTTGAAGAAAAGCTGGAGGTTTTATTTTGAAGAACGCTTACCTATAAAACTTGCACAAATCATAGAATACTAGTTGAAAAGCCCGTCAAACGACGGTCGAAAACAACAAATTATTTTTGTTCTCGCACCACAAATTTCATTTTTGGAAAATGTATTTGTGCTTTTTATGTGTGTTTGTTGTTCTTTTTGTCAACATGACTCGCTTTGTTTGGCCATAGCAACAACAACGAAACAGCCAAACACACATGTGCAAATGAAATGGCGCAAAACCCGCGAAAAGAAACTGCTTAATTCAGCGATGGAAGCAATAAAGAGATTTTTCCAAACGTGCATATTCTTTTAAAAATTTTGGTCACTTTGCCAGTTACTCAGGGATGGAAAATACAATTTTTAAGAAAGTACAAAAAAGGTATTTTTTGAGCGGAAAGGTACTTTTTACTAAATTTCAACAAAAATTTCACTGGAAGATTATTGTCAAGAGACTGAATTTTAAAAAAATAAAATTTTGACAAAATTTTCTATAGAAATAAAATTTGGCAAAAATTTCCTATAGAAATAAAATTTTGCAAAAATTCTATATAGAAATAAAATGTTGACAACTATTTCTACTATTTCGATAATATAGAATCGCATTCTTTTTTCGACTAAAACTTTCTTGAAGTTCAATAAAATCCTGTTTTTGACTATGTCTTTTACAAAATCTAGATTTTCTTCCCACATGAACATGTCTGTTTTGCCATATTTGTAAAAGACTATTAGCAAATAAGGTTGATAAAGACTTTCTCAAAATATTAAAATATTTTGTCAAAGCTATTGTACCATAAATCTGATATCGACTCAAAAATGTCTACACAAAGGTACTAAATCATTCGCGGGGGTACTACGGTACTGACCGGGGTGAAAAAGGTTTGAAAAAAGTACTATAGTACTGCATTTTCCATCCCTGCAGTTACTACGTGCTCATCCGAACGTTCATTTTCAACAATGAAGAGATTAAAGACGTATCTTAGAAATTCGACTAGCGAGAGTAGACTCAAAGGATTGGCATTAATGTCGGTTCATCGCCGAATAAATGTGCCGACTGAAGAAGTCATTGATTTATTTGCTGCCCAAAAGTATATACAGCACTAAGTTCGGCCGGGCCGAATCTTAAATACCCACCACCATGAACCAAATATTAGGGTTTCCTTTGAAATTTCAGGAGGGCTTGAGGACTTGAGGATATTCCCGAAGATAAATTTAAAGATTTCACCTATGAGGACTACATCAGATTCTGGATTTATAAGAACCATTTTTGTTTGAGTTTTAAAGGAATCATTAACATCTCTTGTAAGTGTGCAAGAAAATTATAAAATAAAGTCTTGATTTGAAATCTTAAATCTGTAGAAGTAAAATCTGGAAATTTTGAGTTTCAAGTAATTTTCATGATCAGTGCGCCTTCTACACCCTCAAGAAGTGAAGTCGGTCTATATGGAGGCATTACCAAATGGATCGATAAAAACTTAATCCGATACACGTTTTTGTGAGCCTAAAATGCCAGAATATTTACAATTTCAGGCAAATCAGATAAAAACTACGGTTTCTAGAAACCCAAGGAGTTAAATGTAAAATACCTCTACATTTCCAATTTCAGACAAATTGGATAAAAACTACGGTTTCTATAAGCCCAAGACCCCAAATTCGGGAGGTCGTTTTATATGGGGACCATACCAAAACATGGACCGATACTCACAATTTTTGGCACACGTATTTGTGGTCCTACAATACCTCTAGATTTCCAATTTCAGGTAAATCGAATAAAAACTGCGGTTTCTATAAGCCCAAGAAGTAAAATCGGGAGATCGGTCTATATGGGGGCTATACCAAAACATAGACCGATAATCACCATTTTCGCACACCTCTTTATGGCCATAAAATACCTCTAGGTTTCAAATTTCAGGCAAATTGGATAAAAACTACGATTTCTATAAGCCCAAGACCCCAAATCGGGAGGTCGGTTTATATGGGGACTATATCAAAACCTGGACCGATATAGCCCATCTTCGAACTTGACCTGCCTGCAGACAAAATACGAGTTTGTGCAAAATGTCAGTACGATTGCTTCATTATTGAAGACTGTAGAGTGATTACAACAGACAGACAGACGGACATGGTTATATCGTCTTAGAATTTCTCCCCGATCAAGAATATATATACTTTATATAGTCGGAAATCGATATTTCGATGTGTTACAAACGGAATGACAAACTTTTTATACCCCCGTCACCATTCTATGGTGGTGGGTATAAAAATATTGTATACATACCTATGCATAAATAAAATTTTCTACACATGAGATTATATGAATATTTTTTTTTTAAGTTGAACCCCCCCCGAATTAAAATCCTGGCTACGGCCTTGCCCCCATATAAACCGATCCCCAGATTTGGCTTGCGGAGCCTCAAAGAGAAGCAAATTTCATCCGATAAACCTGAAATTTGGTACATGGTGTTAGTATATGGTCTCTAACAACCATGCAAAAATTGGTCCACATCGGTCCATAATTATATATAGACCCCATATAAACCGATCTCCAGATTTGGCTTGCGAAGCCTCAAAGTGGAGCAAATTGCATCCGATCCGGCTGAAATTTGGTACATGGTATTGGTATATGGTCTCTAACAACCGTGCAAAAATTTGTCCACATCGGTTCATAATTATATATGGCTCCCATATAAACCGATCCCCAGATTTGGGTTGCGGAGCCTCAAAGAGAAGCAAATTTCATCCGATCCGCCTGAAATTTGGTACATGATATTGGTATATGGTCTCTAACAACCATGCAAAAATGGTCCACATCGGTTCATAATTATATATAGCCCCCATATAAACCGATCCCCATATTTGGCTTGCGAAGTCTCCAAGAGAAGCAAATTTCATCCAATCCGGTTGTAATTTGGAACATGGTGTTAGTATATGATCTTTAACAACCGTGGCAGAATTGGTCCATATCGGTCCATAATTATATATAGCCCCCATATAAAACATTCTCCAGATTTGACCTCCGGAGCCTCTTGGAGGAGCAAAATTCATCCGATCCGGTTCAAATTAGGCACGTGGTGTTAGTATATGGTCGCTAACAATCATACCAAAATTGGTCCAATCACACAAAAATTGGTCCATATCGGTTCATAATCATGGTTGCCACTAGAGCCAAAAATAATCTACCAAAATTTTATTTCTATCGAAAATTTTGTCAAAATTTTATTTCTATTGAAACTTTTGTCAAAATTTTATTTCTAGAGAAAATTTTGTTAAAATTTTATTCGGTTCATAATAAAATTTTCATCATTGTCAAAATTTTATTTCTATAGAAAATTTTGTCAAAAGTTTATTTCTATAGAAGATTTTGTTAAAATTTTATTTCTGTAGAAATTTTTGTCAAAGTTTTCTTTCTATAGAAAATTTTGTCAAAATTTTTATTTCTATAGAAAATTTTGTGAAAATTTTATTTCTATAGAAAATTTTGTTAAAATTTTATTTCTGTAGAAAATTTTGTCAAAATTTTATGTCTACTTTGTCAAACTGAATTATATACGTATTGGATCGATCTTTTTTGATTTAATATATACCACGTATGGACTTACATACAATTTAGAAGATGGTGTTAGGAGGTTTTAAGATACCTTGCCATCGGCAAGCGTTACCGCAACTTAAGTAATTCGATTGTGGATGGCAGTGTTTAGATGAAGTTTCTACGCAATCCATGATGGAGGGTACATAAGCTTCGGCCTGGCCGAACTTACGGCCGTATATACTTGTTTCTTCTTCATATGGGGCCGTTTTGCCGTGATTTCGACATTCACATGCTCCAATAACACCATATAATAGCCACTGTTGATGGTTTTTCCCTTCTCAAGATAATCGATAAAAATTATTCCATGCGCATCCCAAAAAACAGAGGCCATTACTTTGCCAGCGGACTTTTGAGTCTTTCCACGCTTCGGAGACGGTTCACCGGTCGCTGTCCACTCTGCCGACTGTCGATTGGACTCAGGAGTGTAGTGATGGAGCCATGTTTCATCCATTCTCACATATCGACGGAAAAACTCGGGTGTATTACGAGTTAACAGCTGCAAACAACGCTCAAAATCATCAACACGTTGTTGTTTTTGGTCAAATGTGAGCTCGCGCGGCACCCATTTTGCACAGAGCTTCCGCATATCCAAATATTGATGAATGATATGACCAACACGTTCCTTTGATATCTTTAAGGCCTATGCTATCTCGATCAACTTTATTTTTTGGTCATTCAAAATCATTTTGTGGATTTTTTTGATGTTTTCGTCGGTAACCACCTCTTTCGGGCGTCCACTGCGTTCACCGTCCTCCGTTCTCATTTCACCACGCTTGAATTTTGCATACCAATCAATTATTGTTGATTTCCCTGGGGCAGAGTTCGGAAATTCATTATCAAGCCAAGTTTTTGCTTCCACCGTATTTTTTCAGAAAACAGTATTTTATCAGAAAACAGTATTTTATCAGAAAACAGTATTTTATCAAAACACGAAATTCCTTTTTTCCATTTTTTTCACAACAACAAAAGTTGCTTCACAAAAGACGCTCTATCTCACAAACTTATTGACTTACAGACGTCAAATTTTGACATAAATCATTTGAAGGTTGGTACTATATAAAGGGTGGATAAATTGTATGGGCCGATTTTGAATGTGAACCACACCTAAACGCCAAGCTTTTTTTCCGAATTTTATTTCACATTTCTCTATCAGACTTACTCAATTTGAACCATGGAGAGATACACAATCCAACAACGTGTTAAATGGTTCCAAGAAATAGCAACAGTTGATGATCAATTTTCGAAGAAAATCATCTTCAGTGATGAGCCACATTTTCACCTCAGTGGATTCGTCAATAAACAGAATTGCCGCATTTGGGCGAATGAGAATCCGAGAGTGATTGTCGAAAAACAATGCACCCACAAAGAGTGACTGTTTGGTGCGGTTTATGGGCTGGCGGCATCATCGCACCGCATTTTTTCCAATATGAGGCCGGTCAGGCAGTTACTGTGAATGGTGTTCGCTATCGTGAGATGATAACGAACTTTTTATGGCCCGAATTGACCGCCAAGATCATGTGATTTGACACCGTTGGACTTTTTTCTTTGGGGTTATTTGAAAGAAAAGGTGTACGTCGATAAGCCAGCAACAATTCAAGAGCTAAAGGATGAGATAATTCGGCACATTAAAGGCATAGAACCTCCATTATGCCTCAGCGTCATCGAAAATTTGGACCATCGGATGAAGGCGTGCCACCGAGGTCGCGGCGCCCATTTGGCCGATATTTTGTTTCATACATAATTGAGTACTACCAATATATCATAATAAAATAAAATTACAATAATTTCTTAAATGGTTTGTGTTTTATTCAAAATCAACATCGGCCCTTAAAATGTTAACCACCCTTTAATATGTATTTAATACTAGCGACGCCATCTATGTGTCAGACCGGTGACTTTTCAGCCAACCTGTTATATATACTATTGAATGCCACGTGAAGTATATTTTTGCTCACGGAGTCACAATTCGCGAAGAGATCCGTAAATTAAAACCGGTATAAAAAGACTTTCTGCCAGGAGAAGTCGAATATTGACTGGTGTGTATAAGTAAGTAACCTATAAAGCACGTAACTTTGCATATGTCTGTCCAACGACTTGACCAGCTCAAAGTGCTATTGAATACCACCCCTAAATTCTTAGCACTATTGAATACATCGATTTTCTGACCATTTATCAGACTATCAGCATTCGCCAGAGAGAATTTCCTATTCTTGTGTATAATCAAACATTTAGACTTTTGTGGATTTAGTAGCAGACCATTGACCTAACGTGGTTCTCATCAACATTTCTCCTAATTGATACACTGAAAAAAATATTGTCGTGAAGCCAAAGATTTCATGTCTTTAAAATACGAATGCAAATTTTGCTTAGCATAAAAGACGCATTTCTCTAATACAAAGTTTTTTTCTTTGTCCAAAAGTCGATAAACTCTTCAATGAAGTCGCAATGTCCTTATAATTGAGTGATTTGACTTAAAAATGGGTATCATAACACGAAAGAAAAAATTTTTGGGCTAAGGTCAACTTGACTTTAATAATTCTGAAAAATTCTTTAAATTTAATGAAATTGTCTTTAAATTTGTTGTCTTTTTGCATCTTGACTACAAAGCAAAAAATCGTTCAAAAATAAGACATGTTTTTCAACACTTTATTTTAAAGACGTTTTTTACTTAAAACATAGCATAATTTCTACTGGAAGTCGAGTCTGAATTTTGAAAAAAAAGTTGTCGTTAACTCGTTTTTAAAGGACTTTAATAGCGTACGAAGAAAAAAAAGCTGAAAAAGCGAAAAATTAAAATTTGCTTCCTAGAAGCAAGTACACAAAACATAAATTTAAAAGAGAATTGTGACTTAAAAGTATCCTTACTTGTATTCTCCGCTTCTTTGGCTCGGAATCAATACCAAAATTTTTAAAGTAAAGACAAAATCTTTAGAACCGGGCATGCTTTTTTTTCAGTGTAGTTATACTTCAGTCAGTGCACTCACACAACTGTGATCCCTGCGGAGTCCGGACCGTCTTTCAGATAACAAGTACTACGACGAAGAAGGCAATGGGTCGTGACTCTGAATTAGATTTCGGTATCGGAATAATGTTTGCATGTTTCCATATGGTGGGATAAGTGCTGGAAGTTCGTATTGTGTCAAATAAGTATGTGAAAAGTGGTACAAATTGAGACAGAAGTATGTGTATGCAAATGGTGTCCATTCCATCCAGGCCAATAGCATTTGACTTAACCATGGAAAAACTCTCTATGACTTCATCTTGGGTTACGCACCTGAACTCGAAATCGTTCCATTCATATAAGTTTTCTCCTAAACTGTCATCCGTGTCATAGAAGGATGTGTCTGTCGGAGGGGCAGGGATGTTGGAAAACATTTTGTTCAAATCATTTGGATCACCATGATAACTGTCTTATGACTTAGATTCCCAACAATATCATGTATAATCCTCCACTTGCCCCTGGAATCTAAAGCCGAATTTAAACGCATTGCGTAATATTCGGTTTAGGCCGCATTGATATATTTATTCGCTATTCTTATCGCCGATCGATAGTATTCAATATCTCTTTCTAATTGTGTCGTTAAACCTGATCTAATTTCTAATGCTCCTTTAGGCGGGCTTCATAATATCAGGAAGCTTTTAGCAAAACACACCTTAAGACAATGAAAATGGATAAAATAAAAAGTTAAAACTGTCCATGAGGCTTTGCAGCCTATACTGAATTTTACCATATACATTTCCCTTGTTTAGCTTTCTTGCTTTTCTATCATTAACATTGAATAACACTAGTTTACAAAATTTTTTTTTTCATACACCGAAAAAAAAGTTTACTATTTTTTATGAAAAATGAACTAACCCATAGTAAGAATGACCATGATTTGGCGCCAAAGATTTTTTTCATCTAGATAAGTTCGTGATTTTCTTATAAATTAGTTCATGCATTGCATCGTATTTTAGTTCATTATTACTATGCTGTGGGAAGAATATAGTTAAACTAATTCAAAATATTCCTGCTATCCGGAAAAATTAACAATTTTTTGGGAAACCTGTATTAAGAAATTGGTTTGAAATGAACTGTTTGTCGGTATAATTTTCAAAAAAGTAGAGAAATTGAGGAATCAAAGGTACAACAAGCCTGAATACAACTAAGAAATTTTTCATACAAAACAAGTCAATTTTCTATAACCACCAGTATATTTCAAAAAATTATTATTATATTACACAAAACTATGGGTTATGATATACAATAAACGAAATATTTTTATTAGTACGTTGGATGCAGTTACTTGTCGGTAGTTAGTAATTGCTTCTTCAAAAGAGTAATATTCTATGTTATTAGGACCAAACTAATTAATTTAAATTTCCATGTTTTCTATCCATATGAAAGATATATGTTTCATAAGTTGCTATATTCAATTGAAGTTGCTATATTCAATTGAATTGTCCAATTTCATCGATTTTTGCTAACTTTTGTTGGGCGGATTTGTCTTATAAGCATCTGAAATTGCAAAGTTATACAAAATATAAGAAAATAATAATTTTTAATAAATTGAAATTTTGATTTTATTAAAAACGCACAAAATACCGTTTATAGAAAAACTTACCACATTGAAAAATCCATCCAGTTGGTACATTATTGGAATTATATCCATGGACTAATGGGACGTTTTTGAAATTATTCTCAGAATATATTTGAAATAAAAAATATTATAAAATTAGACATAATTTCCAATTGTCAGTATAGCATTTAGTATTTAACCTGGATATTAAGTTCGAGTTTAGAGGCTAAAATCGCAATTTTCATGATAAGGTTTCTTTAATAATCCATTATAAAAAACTTGGTTTGGGCTATTCTCCATCAAGTTATATTTAAATTTGTATCGAAGACGTATAATTTTATACTTTTCTTAGTAATTTATTTTTAATTTTAGCGGCTAAACTCGAACTTAGTACTCACCTGTAGGAATTGCTGTAGCATAAAAAATATACACCAAAAAAAAAGTTTACTATTGTTTACGAAAAATGAACTAACCCATAGTAAGAATGACCATGATTTGGCTCCAAAGATTTTTTTCATCTAGATAAGTTCATGATTTTCTTATAAATAAGTTTATGTATTGCATCGTATTTTAGTTCATTCTTACTACGCTGTGGGAAGAATGTACTTACACTCATTCAAAATATTCCTGCTATCCGGAAAAATGAACAAGTTTTTGGGAATCCTATATTTAGAAATTGGTTTCAAATAAACTGTTTATCAGTATAATTTTCAAAGAAGTAAATAAATTGAGGAATTAAAGGTACAACAAGCCTGTATACAACTAAGAAATTTTTCGTACAATATAAGAAAATTTTTCATAACTACCAGTATTTTATTTCAAAAAATTATTATTATATTACATAAAACTATGGCTTATGATATACAATAAAAGAAATGTTTTTATTCGTACAACAGCATACAGCTGTTACTTTTCGGTAGTTAGTAATTGCTTCTTCAAAAGAGTAATATTCTATGTTAGTAGAATGAAACTAATTAATATCAATTTCCATTTTCTATCCATATGAAAGATATATGCCATAAGTTGCTATTTTCATTTCATTTTTGTCCAATTTCACCGATTTCGCTAGTTTTTGTTGTGTGGATTTGCGTCATAAGCCTCTGAAGTTAAAAAGGTATATAAAATATAAAAATATTATCAAATTCTATGGTATTTTGATCTTTAACTTACAAGAGAATTTTTTTAGAGCAAACAGGCATATCAGCTTAGTTAGCATTAAACAGTAAGAAGATTCCAAAAAATACCATTAGATTTGCTGTCATCCTGCAAATGAAAATTATTTTTAATAAATATAAATTTTGGCTTTATTACAAGTGGACGAAAAACTTACCACATTGAAAAAAATCATCCAGTTACTACATTAGTGGAATCATATCCATGCACAAATGGGACATTTTTGAAATCCTTCTCAGAATATAAATGAAATAAAAATATTATAAAATTAGATATAATTTCCACTTGTCAATATAGCATTTAGTATTTATGGTGGATATTAAGTTCGAGTTTAGTGGCTAAAATCCCAATTTTTCATGATTAGTTTTCTTTAGAAATACATGGGAACAAAATTGAACCGTTTTTGTGTTCATTTAAAATTTATATCAAATTTTTAGTAATTTGAGGTCGCTGAATCCAAATTTACACTTGTTTTTTTTAAGAGCTCGACTTTTTGACATATACGGTTATGTTCAATATTAAGGCACTTCCGCTATATATATTGGAATAACTTGAAAACAATTCATCATATTAAATTTACAAAAAACAGCGTTCTACATAAGCTTAAAAACGATTTTCTGTTCTTAAGCGTGTAATCCATTTAAAGAATATAAACTTAATAAAAAACTTGTTTCGAGCTATTCTCCATCAAGTTATATTTAAATTTACATCGAAGGCGTATAATTTTATACTTTTCTTACTGATTTATTTCTGATTTTAGCACCTAAACTCGAACTTAGTACACACCTTAAGGACTCGCTATAACATAAAAATATAGACTCAAAAAATTGTACTGTGATCCAGATGTAGAGTAAATATAGATCATTTTATTACCACTCATTATGAATAGTTTTATGTAAACCAATTTAAAACCGCACTAATTTTAAATTATTAATAGAAATATAAAGTTTCTTAATATGTGATTTATTTTAGAGTTATTTATTTTTTATCAATATAAAGTGTTTTTGTTTTCTCTAACATCACACCATTCACTTATCAGTTTCTAAAATGTTACGAAATAAATGTATTTTTATTAATAAACACAAATACCGCACGCAAGCCCACCACGTGTGCGCTTCATAAATGCATCAACAGAACTGAATGCACCAATAAAACTCAAAGACACAAATAGTCATAAAGGACACATATGTAAAGAAAAACAACTCCACACACACATGATCCCTTTCTGATCTCGCTATTGCAACAAAACAACTATCGCCACAAAAGATACCAACAACACACATTCCATAACATCATCGCAATAACAAACACAAACAAAAAAAAAAAGATGATGCAACCCACTCGACCAAAGTGCCGAGAAATGGCGAAGGTTCGCTAAAGCGAACATTTTTCGAAATAATTTAAAGCGAACATTATTCGAGAAAAGTTCGATAATAGAAAAATTTCGAACGTTCGTTGTTTCGAAGTAATAACGAATATTTTTTGGCTTATTTATTGGTGTTACGCCATGTTTGTTTTTGACAAAGACAGAGATTAAAAAGTCATTTCAGTTTAAGAAATTGTTAAGTGCGGGTGAAGTGTCTTAGCGAATCTAAAAGAGGTAAGTAATTTATTTATATATCTTTAAAAAAAAAAACTATCAATTTGCTTTCTTGTTTAATTTGCAGATGTATCCAGGAAAATGTTACTCATTGATTATAGTCCTTTTCAATGGCATAGCCACGATCGGCTTAATAAGAAATTCCGCGCAAAGAAGTCAATGCAGTGCCTTAAATGACTTTAAATATATATTCCAAAATGTAAATATTTTAAGTATTTTGTTCGCAACACTAATATCTATATTATTTTGTATTATAATTATCTATATTGTGTTGTAATAAAATAAAAACAAACTTGAAAATTTTCTTTTACTACACAACTTATAATGGGAACAAAATGGGAATAAAACAGTATAGAAAACCTTCGAAAGCGGAATGATATCGAATACGAAAACGAATTCGAAATAGATTCGTTAGCGATCAATTATAGATATCGCGAAACCTTCTTTAACGAATCACTAGCAAGCCTTCGAAAACGAAGAGTTTGCTGGCAGTAACAGCACGACAGATGAACGTTTTTCGAAATTTTTTCGAACCATTCTCGATATCGTTTTCGATAGTTTTATTCGAGAAAAAACCGAGAATATTTCTATATCGAATTCGATAACGAACGTTGTGGTCAGGTGGGAATAATTTCATAATTTCTTCTCACTTCAATTTCCAGTATCACGTTTATTGATTAGTTGGTATTCTATCTATAGGATAAGGTAAATATATTCAAAATTTACGAGGAATCCATAAAAAATTATATACACCCGTCAAGGATTAAATTAACTACTTTTTATTCTACTTTATCTAAAATTTTCAATGTGAGGAAATATACTCCAACTTATAGTAAAAACCGAAAAAGCTGTAGGAAGCCGCCATACGAATCGGTACTGTGGTTAAGTTAATTTTTACTACAAAAATTTTTCTTAGTAAATTGTCCACATTTCGTAGTAAGATTTTTATATTGCCTATGTCTTTTTATAATACAATCAACGATGCATTAACTATTGTATTGGAAATTTATTTAAGGAAAAATCCGTCCCATTTCGTAGTTAGTGAACTAAAAAACATTTACTGAAGTTTTATAAGTTTTCCTTTAAGGTGAGTATTAAGTTCAAGTTTAGCCGCTAAAATCGCCATTTTTTCACGATTACTTTTCTTTAATAATACTTTTTAAGGAATACAAACTTTGTGTAAACTTGCTTTGGGCTATTCCCCTTCAAGTTATAGTAAAATCTACAACAAATATGTATAATTTTATTCCTTTTTTTATTGATTTAGTTTTCACTTTAGTGAAAAAACTCGAACTTAATACCCACCTTTAGCTAAGTTAATTTTCGCAGTGGTTACGAAAAATGAACTATATTACAGTAAATTTTTTGAACTATGTGGAAGTTAAACTGGTCCTAAAATTAGCAAGACACCTTTTTTTCTGTGTATATTCAAAAAAATGGTTGCATCTCCAACCTGTGATCCAGATGTAAAATAAATATAGATCAACCTATTACCACTCATGTTGTATATTTTTTATGTAAATCAATTAAAAATCCGCACTAATTTTAAACTATTAACAGAAATACACAGTTCCTTAATCTGTTATTTGTTTTTATCAATAAAAAAGCGTTTTTGATTACTCTAACATCACATCGTTCACTTCTCAGTTTCTAAAATGTTTCGAATAAATGTACTTTCATTAATAAACACCAATACCGCACGTACAATTTTGCAAAATTAAATCCACGTGTGCACTTCATAAATGCATCAACATAACTGAATGCAACAATAAAACTCATAGACACAAATAGTCATAAAGGATACATACCTGCCGTAAAGAAAAACAACTCCACACACACACACGATCCCTTTCTGATCTCGCTATTGCAAGAAAACAACTCTCACCACAAAGGATACCAACAACACACAAGGAACATTCCATTGTCTCTAGAATCAAAACAACCAACAACAGCATAAATGACGCAATAACAAACACAAACAATCATACGAGATATACACAAAATGTCTCTAAAAACTCCCTCACATGATGCACTCACAAGTTCCAGTAGCACATTTATTGATTAGTTGGAATTCTATCTATAAGTTAAGGTAAAATATATACCAAATCTATCAGGAATCTATAAAAAAAAATTATATACACCCGTCAAGGATTATATTAACTACTTTTTATTCTACTTTATCTAAAATTTTCAATGTGAGTAAAAACACTCCAACATATAATAAAAATGGAAATAATCTGTAGGTAGCCATCGTACGAATCGGTAATGTCGTTAAGTTAATTTTTACTACAAAAATTTGTTTCCATACAAAATATTTTCTTAGTAAATTGTCCACATTTCGTAGTAAGATTTTTACATTGCCCATGTATTTTTATAATAGAATCAACGATGCATTAACTACTGTGTTGGAAATTTATTTAAGGAAAAATCCTTCCCATTTCGTAGTTAGTGAACTAAAAAACATTTACTGAATTTTTATAAGTTTTCCTTTAGCTAAGTTAATTTTCGTTGTGGTTACGAAAATTGAACTACATTACAGTAAATTTGTTGAACTATGTGAAAGTTAAAATGGTCCTTAAATTTACAAGACACTTTTTTTCTGTGTATACACTTGATGAGAGGCAACTTTTCTTATGTATTTTGATATGCTGAATTCGAAAAAAAAATTATGGAACAGTTTTTGAGATATTCCATTATTTGTCGCTCTGTTTTCACTAAACAAATTATATCTCGAGTTAGAAATGTCCGATTATATCGTTGTTGATATTCAATGGAAAGTATTAAGATGACGAATAATGATATATAATTGGATCTGTGATAAGTTAAGTGGTTTAAAAAATATGGACGAGAAAAGGCCGAATTTTCAAAAAAAAATCGTATTTTACAATGGACCTTTTCCGCCCGAAAAGAATAAACCATTGAAAAAACGTCGGGTTTTACAATGGTTTATACTTTTCTGGCGGAAACGGTCCATTGTAAAATAAGATTTTTTTTAAAATTTGACTTAATACCATTCATGTAAGTACCAACAACGATATAATCAGACATTTCTAACGCGAGATATAATTTGTTTAGTGAAAAAAGAACGATAAACTAAAAATAACGGGATATCTCAAAAATTGTTCCATAAAAAAATTTTCAATTTTTTTTTCGAATTCAGTAGATCAAAATACATAAGAAAAGTCGACTCTCATCAAGTGTACATTTTCAGTGTAAACTAGTGTAATTAATCAGCTGGCAAAAGAATTGGGGCATTAGAGGGTTAATAGTAACAGTTGCGCTATAAAGTTCACATATAGCATTTTGCAAAAAATTAATTTGTTGGTCAACAGAGATGAGTTCGTACATGTCATGTCAATTTAGTTGTCTGAACATATTCTGCAGTTCAATATAATTCAAATTACGGAAAACGTGGTGCGTGTATTCCATCTGAACCTTTTGAAGTTCAAATTTATAAGACAGGAAAATAAGATCGTATTTCGAGTAACAAGGTGCCGAAATCTGGTCGTATAGAAGCACATTAGACAAATTATTGACAAAATTGAAACAAATCCAGAAGAGTGTTAGAAGAGGATGAAAATACGTTGGATTCGTATTATTTGCTAACATATTATCAGTTAATGTGGAATTGAGGAGAATATTCGAATTAAAATTACCTGTAATAACTACGTCTGCATACATCAATGCACCGTGGTGCAATGGTTAGCATACCCGCCTTGCATGTACAAGGTCGTGGGTTCGATTCCTGCTTCGACCGAACACCCAAAAGTTTTTCAGCGGTGGATTATCCCACCTCAGTAATGCTGGTGACATTTCTGAGGGTTTCAAAGCTTCTCTAAGTGGTTTCACTGTAATGTGAAACGCCGTTCGGACTCGGCTATAAAAAGGAGGTCCCTTGTCATTGAGCTTAACATGGAATCGGGCAGCACTCAGTGATAGGAGAGAAGTTTACCACTGTGGTATCACAATGGACTGAATAGTCTAAGTGAGCCTGATACATCGGGCTGCCACATAACCTAACCTAACCTATACATCAATGCAATGTACAGGATTCTAATTTAATCGGAAACAGATCTAAACTTATTGTATTATTGGGTCGATAACAACATCCAACTAAATTTTTCCTAGAAGTTGACACAAGTTCAACAAACACATACTCTAATTTCTAATCGCGGGCAGATCTCCCACAAACTTTGTCTTAAAGATAGTTTTCTAAAATAATGCAACCTCTCCTCCACGTCTATTCCTATCATACCTGAAGGCGGAATACCTTCTTAAATTTATTAATCCGTTGGGAATTGAGGTGTTTAACCAGGCATTACCCGTATTCTCAAATATGTATCGGAATTCGTCTATTTTATTCGCTAAGCGCTGCCCGCTAATGTGACAGATTGATAAACTGTTCCTTTGTTTAGATAGAACTTTACCATGTTTTTAGTTATGTCTCTCGTGTGCCAGATTTTGTAAAAAAAAAGATAATCACACACATTCACGAACTAATTTGTTTCTTGTTTGCTCACGTTCACACAACGCATATTTGATTAAGTCCCATTCTCTCACATTCCCAATAATTGCTTTGAATGTTGTTTGCGACTCTCACGAATCACGACAATTTCGTGTTGTGCGCACGTCTATACTGTATGACGCCGATACGCACCACTTCCGAATTTTTCGATAGTAAAATTCTATCTACGTCTCCGACAAAAAATGGTTTGTGTAGAGAAGCATAATGTAAACAGAGTGACAACCAGCTGATCAACAATAAAAATTGTCAATTGGAAGATTACTGGTAATAAATGGTCATAGCAACAAAAACCCGATAATTGTTATTACAGTAAATGTATCCTGGTGCCGCACAGTGGTTCCAAATGGTTTTTTTTTGAAATAATTCTGGAACTTTTGAACGTATAAAGATATCAAAGATTTGCGTGAAAGCTGCTGTGTTTTTTGCTCTAAGTTTGCAAGTTTGTGGGTTCCTAGTGGGTCCACGGGCTGACCTGTAGGCCTTGAAAGTTGGTCACCTCGGGGGTATGCAATTTTATTTTAGTTGAAAAATCCGCAATGAACCGATTTCGATGATTTTTTCTTTGCTGGATAGAACTTGTAAAACCATTTAAAAAAGGTCGCGTGCGTGTGCGAATATCTTTTATAATTTGCTAGATATGGGCTTTGGGGAATTACAAATATGAATTGAAACCGTTATAACTTTTGAACTAGACATGCTATCATTTTGATTATTATTCAGTTTTGCAGGGAAAATTATTTTAAAAAATATTGCTGAATATACCATTCCAAAAATTCGTATCTAAAATCCCCATAATCCCCAAATTGGGGACATATGTTAAAAAAGCGTATTTTTTGTAATTTGCGTATTTCTCAGCTATTTGTGGCTAGGATGTTGAAACCTTTTACAGTTATTTAGTCGACAAATGTGGCTTTTTGGAAAAGATATCGATTTAGCAATCGGTGCTTTGCCGAATGAGAATTTTTTAAAAGACTTTTCTTATATTAGGATGAAAATAACTCCTATACCGGTTGATCAAAATGGCCGATAAATGCTTAAAAAGTATTCTTGTTTGGTATTTATAAGAAACAAGTAAAAAAATTGGGGAAAGTCTCAACAAAAAATGTAACGACAGAAAGAATGTGGCTACATTTTTCGAAAAAATTAGTCAAAATTCTGTATTTTTTTGAAATTCAAAATTCCAATTTTAATCTAATGCACATAAGTACACAATTCTAGGTATAAAATGCGTAGAATTTTGTAGAGAATGCAGTAAAGAAAAAAAAACAAGGATCCGTCCAAAATCGAGCCTTCCAGATCAAAAATACTGACCCCACTTTGTCAAAAAAATGCGGAGCCCATATCTCGCAAACTATAACAGATATTCGCACACGCGATCGTTTCATAGGGTTTTACAAGTTCTATCCAACAAAATTCACCCGATTCGGTTGAAAGTTGGTACGTGGTGTTAGTATATGGTCTCTAACAACCATGCAGGAATTGCGCCATAATTATATGTAGCCCCCATATTAACCGATCCCCAGATTGGACCACCGGAACCCCTTGGAAGAGCAACATTCACCCGATTCGGTTGAAATTTGGTACGTGATGTTAATATATGGTCTCTAACAACCATGCCAAAATTGGTCCATGCCGGTCTTAATTATATATAACCTCCATTTAAACCGATCCCCAGATTTGACCTTCGGAGCTCGTGGAGGAGCAAAATTAATCCGATACGGTTGAAATTTGGTACGTGGTGAAATTTGGTACAATGCGCTAGTATATAGACGCTAACAACCATGTCAAAATTGGTCCATATCGATCTATAGTTATATATAGCCGATCCCCAAAAATAAATCTACCAACATTTTATTTCTATAGAAAATTTTGTCAAAATTTTATTACTATAGAAAATTTTGTCAAAATTTTATTTCTATACAAAATTTTTTAAAGATTTTATTTCTATAGAAAATGTTGTCAAAATTTTATTTCTATAGAACATTTTGTCAAACTTTTATTTCCATAGAAAATGTTGTAAAAATTTTATTTCTATAGAAAATTTTGTCAACATTTTATTACTATAGAAAATTTTGTCAAAATTTTGGTACTATAGAAAATTTTGTCAAGGTTTTACTTCTATAGAAAATTTTGTAAAAATTTTATTTCTACACTCAAAAAAAAGTGAACTCTCTATTTCACTAAAGCCAATTTAACTTTATTTTAGTTCATGGAATTATTATGTTTGGAGAAAGTTTCCTTTACTCTAATAATGTTTTGTGTACGTTAGTTAAATTAACTAAAACCGAGGAAAAAAATATACTCAAATGAAGCATAAAGATTAACTAAATTCGTGTCTTCCACAAAATAGTTCAGAATTTCTTTAAATTTGTAAATTTTACCAAAAATGCGTCCATCATGAACTTCGTATGTCACTAAAGACATTCGTGCAATTTCGAACACCAAGTTTCTCCTCCCAACTACAAAATTTTCTTTAACAAGTGAAAAAACTTTGTTTACTTATTTACTTATTTTTACGACATCGGCGTGATGCCAACGTTTATAATACCGTTTAGTTAAAATTTTCTACAAATATTCAAAATTTTCTAAAATTAACCGAAAGTTTTCTTTCTGGTGGGTTCACTGTTTTTTTTTCAGTGTATAAAAAATTTTGTCAAAATTTTATTTCTATAGAAAATTTTGTGAAACTGAATTGTATACGTATTTAATCGGCCTTTTTTGTTTAATATATACCCCGTATGGACTATCTTACAATTGAGAAGACGGTGTTAAGAAGTTTTAAGATACCTGGCCATCGGCAAGTGTTACCGCAACCCAAGTAATTCGATTGTGTGGATCAGAGAACTGCAACCGGTGGCTTTTTTTCGTACTGCAATCTTACCCACAAAATGTCGGTGGCAGTGAGTAAGACACCAATTACCATGCGATCTTTTACATTGATACAAATGCGAGAATAAAAACACCAATAGTATATAACAATGTTCGTATGCAGTGTCTTGCAATCTTAAACCAATCCACATCGTAGCAACGCTCGGTAAACTAAAAACCAGGTTGGCACTTAAGTGTGATTGCAATCAACAACAACAATTACTAGCAGTTGGCATTAGCTCAAGAGAATTGAGAGAGTGCCAAATAAGAGAATACCAAACTGCTGAGATATGGGTAACCAATTTATGTGATTGCTTTACTACGGTGTTTTCGAGAGACCAACACTCATACTAACAAACACCGACAGTCGTCGGTTGCATTGGATATTGGTGGTTGAAATTTTTTTTACCAATTGATGTTTTAAGATTGCAAATGTTGGTGTTTACTAAATACACTGGTCGGTTGCGGTAGATCGCAGCCGTTCTCTGGTGTGGATGACAATCCACAATCGAATTACTTGGGTTGGTGGAGAGTACATAAGATTCGACATGGTGGAGAGTACATAAGATTCGACCTGGCCGAACTTACGGCCTTATATACTTGTTGTCTCTGAAGAAGATTATAACTCTGCAACCTGGAACTATGAATTCAACTTGATATTCTATGCAGGTAATTTTTAACAAAATTATCTTTTAATTGAAAAAAAGTTCTAATTATTCTATTTACTTTCAGAAAAACTAATTTAGCTACAAACTGCTGATTCAGTGGAAATCTAGGCGCATCTACAAATTAGGAGGAACATACTGACATGATTATTTTGATAAGGAAGATAATAATTTTTATAATTTATTTTTTCACTCTTTAGTTATTATTTTTTCACCCTTTAGTTATTATTGATCGTAATTACATGTGTAAGATACGTTAGAACAAAACACACAAATAACAAGAACCAAATTCTTTTTTATAGCATAATTCACAAAAATAAAATATTTTTTATAAGAAACTCATATTTTCATTTATTTCAAAACAAATTAAAGAAGATTTACCAATTTATTGCCAATATCAATTAATTATTTAATTGAATTAATCACATAATTGATAGATTTTTGTCGCGATATTAATTAAAATTTTAATTGATTCAATTAAAACATTGATTGAGTATTGTGTCAAAAATGAATCATTTTTTTAATTGATTCAATCACACAATTAATTGATTCCCTGACAAAAGTCAATTGAATTTTTAATTGAAAATCGTGTTGGTTTTGAATCAAAATGGGTGAAATGGGAGATTGAAATCGAAAATTTTGTTTTTGCGTGTAATGTTCAACAACAAATATTTTATAGTGGTTGGTGCTCAACAAATTACTTACCGATTATGTTATTACTAACAACTTATTTGTAATAATGGTTGCTAAAAGAATAATATATTTTGTTGCAGGAAAATTAATTTTGTCGTTGTTTTTCCAACAAAATTTATTGGTTCTCAAACTTATTTTTATCTGTGTATGCATTACTTCATCGCATCTGCTGACAATTTACTCTAAGAACACTATTCGTAAAGGCACACCAGAGTTTAAGAACAATGAAACGTTTAACTTAAAATTAACAAAACTTCATGAAATGTTATCTACCCATTTTGACGAAAATGTATTTAAATTTAATTACATGTAAACTAAAAATATTACATTGAGAAATGTATCGGAATTGCCAGTAAGAAATTTGTATTTTGTATTTGTATTTTTATTGTTATTAAATCTCGCACAACAAGAACATAGAATTCTTATAATTACAGTACGAGGATAAACTCCGTAATGGTTGAAAGAAAATTTAATATCTTAAAGCTAACAATGGAATATTATTAAATAATTGGAAGAAATTATGAAAAAAGAAAAATGAAATAATTTAAAAATACAATATATAAAAAAATATAAATAAATTAAATAAATTAATTAATTAATTAATGCCTACTCAATTTTGAAGCAATAAAACAATGAAAAAAAGAAATAAAGAAAAAAATAGTGGAAAATAACGAAACACTTGTATCGTGAATTTGAGAGAATTTTAATTATTTTCAAACAAACAATCATGATTGCTTAAAATATTCTAAAAGTTTGTCCTTAAAATTTAACGCGTTACTGGTGGTTTGCAGTTCATGTGGAAGAGAGTTCCAGAGACGCACGGCAAATATTAAGAATTGCCATTCAGAAACTAGGCTTCGATGTGGAAAAGGTATTAATTTCTTTCCCCTGTTAGATCTTGTAAACTGGAGTTTCCGGAATAGGTATGGTGGTGTTTGTCTGTATATAATCTTGTGCAAAAAGGTTAGAGATTTCAGGAGCATAAAATCTTGGAGTGAAACACCATATAAGGATCTCGAATACTGAGATGTCGATTCATGACGTTTCAATCCATAAACATAACGGGTCACATTGTTGAAAAACGATTGCAATTTACGTTTACTGGCCGAATCACAGTTCGCAAAGAGTTCGGAACCATATAGTACTCCGGGAATTATGTATGTCTTCGCCAAGAGTAATCTAATCCGCTGAGGAGTAAATGATTGAGTAGCCCACAAAGAGCGTAACTTCGAGTAACCCTGGCCCACAGCTACGTTTATATGGTTCGTCCAAGTCAAATTGCTATTAAGAATCAAACCTAAGTTTTTAGCATGAGGTACAATAACTAATTTTTCGTCATTTATCACAATATCCACATCACAAGAAAAACGAGACATCCTTTTCGTAAAAATTAAACATTTTGATTTAAGGGGATTTAGGCATAACCCATTTGCCTTCGCCCACCTGAATATACCCGACAGATCCTGATTCAGTAATCTAATACTATCTTGAATTCTATCCCTTGGACAACTAACGTACACTTGTACATCATCGGCGTACATATGGGTCTTACATGTCGATAATTGCCGAGGCAGGTCATTACTGTATAGAGAAAAAAGCAGAGGTCCCAGAATGGATCCCTGTGGCACCCCTCTTTCCACGGGTAGTGGACTAGATACAGAAAATTTCGAACACACAGATTGTACACGATTCGAGAGGTATGATAGAATTAGACGGACGGACGAGGAAGAAAAATTAAAAAAATTCAGCAGCTTTGCTCCTAACATATTATGCTCTACAGTGTCAAAAGCTTTGGAATGGTCAAGAAGAACCAGAAAGCTAGCTTTGTCATTCTCCAGGCCAGATCGAATATTTTCCGTGAGTTCCACTAAAGCACTGACACAACTATAACCCGACCGGAAGCCTGATTGCTTCTCAAACAATAAATTATTCTCATGTATGTAAGTGTACATTTGTCTGTGTAATATCTTCTCAAGAACCTTTAAAAAATAGCAGAGAATAGCTATGGGACGGAATTCCTTTGAGTTCTTAGGTATTGGTATAATTCTGGAGTGCTTCCATACGTTAGGAAAAGTGCGTGTCATGAGAATATTGTTAAAAAAGTAAGTGATATGCCGTAGGATGAAGGGTAATACCATTTTTATAAACCTGGGATCAATCCCGTCGAAACCAACTGCATTAGATCTTATCATAGAAATTGCATAAAGAACATCATTCTGATCTATACCAGTAAACCCAAAACCATCGACGTGACCAACTGCAAGATCTAAGTCAAAATTGTAAAAATCCGGCTCAATTGGGTTTGAAGGAATGTTGGTAAAGTTGCTATTAAGATCATCGGCATCTACAGCCAGACCATCCACTTTGGAGTCCCTACCTATTCCAATATCCCGAATGGTCCTCCAAGTCCCTTTAGAATCAATGGCAGAAGAGAATCTCTGGTAATAATATCTAGTCTTAGCTGACCTGATCATTCTATTAACCAGGTCCCTACACGAGCGATACTCATTACGTAGGTTCGACGTTCTGAAACGTTTCCACCTCCGAAAAGCCATGTTCCTGCGTTCAATTGCATCATGAATCTCATGAGAAAACCAGGGTTTATCCTTACGAAGAATTCTTTTAGTTACCATGGGAGCAAAGACATCCTGTAAGGCACAGATATGATCCTGCAAAAAATTAACTTGGTCCTCAACGGATACAATATTATATACCTGATCCCAGTCAACAGTGGCGCAGGAAAATCGCAAAAGGTCCAAATCTATGTTATTAAAGTTCCTATATGAGTACGTCTCAGCCTCCTTAATAATCCCAAACCTGTAGCTCATAAATATCAACTCATGATTCGAGAAACATGAAGCGGACACTTGGTCATACAAAAGAACGTCGGACAGATCACTAACAAAAAACAAATCCAATTGCTATCCGCTTTCAAGTTAAATTTTTATTAAAATAGTATTTCAAATACAAAAACATCCTATAGTAAATTGCACTTATTTTTATTTCTCAAGAAGTTTTATAGTATGACAAAGGAATTTTTAGACCATGAATTATACATTTGCTACTTACAATTTGGTAAATTTTCCTTTATTTAATTTTCGTTGAAGATACGAAAAATGAACTAATATTCAAGAAAATGATTGTAATAAATTGCAATAAAAATTTTCTTAAATTAACGAGACACTTTTTTGTGTGTACACACAGAGAAGGAATATGATCACCTCAAACATGTTTCAAGAGCAAAATGTTATTTTTGAATGGTGACCATGTAACATGTTTGTCACTAAAATTGTATTTTCTAGTCAAATATAAGCTGCTTGCCGAAATCAGATACATGATTTTCGAGAAAATAACATGGTTGCGAAAACCATGTTACATGGTCACCACCCAAAAATAACATTTTGCTCTTAAACATGTTTGAGGTGATCATATTCCTTCTCTGGGTGTACAAGGTAGTTGCAACCAAAATGCATCATTTCTCTTCTCATTTCAAAAACCACAAACTAAAAGCAATAAAAATTAAAGATTCGTGGCATGCACCAGAATGGGCGTAAAAAGCTAATGACATTTAATTTTACTACACCAAAAAAAAAACAGTGAACCCACCAGGAAGAAAAATGTTGGTTATTTTCAGAAAATTTAGATAATTTGTAGAAAATTTTATGTTAACAGTATCACAAACGTTGACATTACGCCGATATCACAAAAATAAGTAAATATTTTCCGAAAAATTCAAGAAAATTTATTAGGCATAATTAATTTGTTTCACTTGTAAAATGAAATTTTGTAATTTGAAGGAAAAATCTGGGAGTTTAAAATTGCAAGAATGTCTTTAGTACCATACGAAGTTCACGATGGACGCATTTGTAGTAAAATTTACAAATTTAAAGAAATAATGAAATATTTTGTGAGAAGTACAAACTTAGTAAATGTTTATGCTTCATTTGTGTATAATTTCTTCCGTTTTTTAGTACAAAAAAAAAAAAAAAAAAATATTAGAGTAAACAAAACTTTCGCTAGACAGTATATTATATCTTATGTATCATTTATTTAAGGTTTAAAGATTTCACACCAAAAACTATGCGCATTTATTATTGTAATTTAGAATGCATTTCATTGATCTATACACTCAAAAAAAGTGAACTCTCTATTTCACTAAAGCCAATTTAACTTTCGTTTAGTTTATGGAATTATTATGTTTGGAGAAAGTTTCCTCTACTCTAATAATTTTTTGTGTACGTTAGTTAAATTAACTAAAACCGAGGAAAAAAATATACACAAATGAAGGATAAAGATTAACTAAATTCATGTCTTCCACAAAATAGTTCAATATTTCTTTAAATTTGTAAATTTTACTACAAATGCGTTCATCATGAACTTCGTATGTCACTAAAGACATTCTTGCAATTTTGAACTCCAATTTTTTCCTTCAAACTACAAAATTTTCTTTAACAAGTGAAAAAACTTAATTATGTCAAATAAATTTTCTTGAATTTGTCGAAAAATATTAACTTATTTTTATGACATCGGCGTGATGCCAGCGTTTGTTATACTGTTTAGTTAAAATTTTCTAAAAATATTCAAAATTTTCTAAAATTAACCGAAATTATTCTTCCTGGTGGGTTCACTGTTTTTTCAGTGTATTTAAAAATAACAGGAATTTTAATAAATACAATATTCAACCTGAAAACCGAATTGTTACGTTGGTATTTTTGTGTTCAAAATCCTGTGGAAGCTGGCCCAATTCCACAACACCAACTCAAATGGGTTAATGACATCCTTTGAACATTGTTACGTTGATGCGTCTCTTCCTCAGTTACTATCATAAACACGGAACTACAAATTTTTCACGATTTTTGCTCTTAACTCAACGTTTCAATTATGAATTTGTATTAAAATAAAACAGTTGAAGTGAAACATCTGACTTCGAATACTCTTAATTATTTCTCCATTGCTATTTCATTCCCTACACTGTTAGAAAAATATGTTTTTCATATGTTCCGATATAAACAAAATGTATTTCGGGCACGATTTTAAACCACAATATATTTAAGTGCGAACATGTAATGTTCCTAAACTAACACTAAATGTTTGGGACATCTATGTTAATATGTTAGAATATATTATGTTTGGGGCATGAATGTTTCATAAAAATCATATGTGTGAATACAAACATATATAAATTTACAAATTTCGACTAAACATACATATGTTGTGATACTTTATTCAAAGCGACAGAGAGAGAGAGAGTATAGAGAGAAATAGAGATGGAAAACGGGAGAGTTGACGAAAGATATCAATATAACACAGCAAAAGAGTCAAAGAGAACAATTTCTGTGAAACCGCTTGTATGTTGTTTCGGAAAACTGTTTTATGATAAGGCCAAAAATTTGATATGCTTAAGTCTAAATATTATTTAATTTGAATAAAGAGAATAGACATTCGGAACCAAGAGAATAGACATTTGAAAAACAAACAGCATATGTTTTCGCCTTGAGAGCAGCATTTTATGTATGTGTGGACATGTGTTTTGTTTATCATTTTGGCATTATGGGCACAATATTTTTCTTGGTTCCTTAAAAGAAATCAGGGGTCTTCATAAAAATAGCGAAAGGGCACTATACACTTTTTATACCCTCCACCATAGGATGGGGGTATATTAACTTTGTCATTCCGTTTGTAACACATCGAAATATTGCTCTAAGACCCCATAAAGTATATATATTCTGGGTCGTGGTGAAATTCTGAGTCGATCTAAGCATGTCCGTCCGTCCGTCCGTCTGTCCGTCTGTCCGTCTGTCCGTCTGTCCGTCTGTCCGGCTGTCCGTCCGTCTGTGGAAATCACGCTAACTTCCGAACGAAACTAGCTATCGACTTGAAACTTGGCACAAGTAGTTGTTATTGATGTAGGTCGGATGGTATTGAAAATGGGCCATATCGGCCCACGTTTACGTATAGCCCCCATATAAACCGATCCCCAAATTTGGCTTGCGGAGCCTTCCGGAGCAGCAAAATTCATCCGATCCGGTTGAAATTTGGTACATGGTCTAAGTATACGGTCTCTAATAACCATGCAAAAATTGGTCCATATCGGTCCATAATTATATATAGCCCCCATATAAACCGATCCCCAGATTTGACCTCCGGAGCCTCTTGGAGGGGCAAAATTCATCCGATCCGGTTGAAATTTGGTACCTGATGTTAGTATACGGTCTCTAACAACCATGCAAAAATTGGTCCATATCGGTTCATAAATATATATAGCTCCCATATAAACCGATCCCCAGATTTGACCTCCGGAGCCTCTTGGAGGAGCAAACTTCATCCTACCCGATTGAAATTTGGTACGTGGTGTTAGTATATGGTCTCTAACAACCATGCAAAAACTGGTCCATATCGGTTCATAATTATATATAGCTCCCATATAAACCGATCCCCAGATTTGACCTCCGGAGCCTCTTGGAGGGGCAAAATTCATCCGATCCGTTTGAAATTGGGTACCTGATGTTAGTATACGGTCTCTCACAAGCATGCAAAAATTGGTCCATATCGGTCCATAATTATATATAGCTCCCATATAAACCGATCCCCAGATTTGAACTCTGGAGCCTCTTGGATGAGCAAAATTCATCCGATCCAATTGAAATTTAGTACGTGGTGTTAGTATATGGTCTCTAACAACCATGCTAAAATTGGTCCATATCGGTCCATAATTATATATAGCCCCCATATAAACCGATCCCCAGATTTGACCTCCGGAGCCTCTTGGAGGGGCAAAATTCATCCGATCCGTTTGAAATTGGGTACCTGATGTTAGTATACGGTCTCTAACAAGCATGCAAAAATTAGTCCATATCGGTCCATAATTATATATAGCTCCCATATAAACCGATCCCCAGATTTGACCTCCGGAGCCTCTTGGAGGAGCAAAAGTCATCCGATGCGGTTGAAATTTGGTACATTTCGTTAGTATATGGCCTCTAACAGCCATGTAAAAATTGTCAAATTTTATTACTATAGAAAGTTTTGTCAAAATTTCATTTCTATAGAAAGTTTTGTAAAAAGTTTATTTCTATAGCAATGTTTGCCAACATTTTATTTCCATAGAAAATTTTGTCAAAATTTTATTTCTATAGAAAATTTTGTAAAATATTTATTTCTGTAGAAAATTTTGTCAACATTTTATTTCTATAGAACATTTTGTCAACATTTTATTTCTATAGAAAATTTTGTCAACATTTTAGTTCTATAGAAAATTTTGTCAAAATTTTATTGCTATAGAAAATTTTGTCAACATTTTACTTCCATAGAAAATTTTGTCAACATTTTATTTCTATAGAAAATTTTGTCAAGTTTTTATTTCTATAGAAAATTTTGTCAAAATTTTATTTCTATAGAAAATTTTGTCAAACTGAATTATATACGTATTTAATCGGCCTTTTTATACCCTCCACCATAGGATGGGGGTATATTAACTTTGTCATTCCGTTTGTAACACATCGAAATATTGCTCTAAGACCCCATAAAGTATATATATTCTGGGTCGTGGTGAAATTCTGAGTCGATCTACGCATGTCCGTCCGTCCGTCTGTCCGTCTGTCCGGCTGTCCGTCCGTCTGTGGAAATCACGCTAACTTCCGAACGAAACTAGCTATCGACTTGAAACTTGGCACAAGTAGTTGTTATTGATGTAGGTCGGATGGTATTGAAAATGGGCCATATCGGCCCACGTTTACGTATAGCCCCCATATAAACCGATCCCCAAATTTGGCTTGCGGAGCCTTCCGGAGCAGCAAAATTCATCCGATCCGGTTGAAATTTGGTACGTGGTCTAAGTATACGGTCTCTAACAACCATGCAAAAACTGGTCCATATCGGTCCATAATTATATATAGCTCCCATATAAACCGATCCCCAGATTTGAACTCCGGAGCCTCTTGGAGGGGCAAAATTCATCCGATCCGTTTGAAATATGGTACCTGATGTTAGTATACGGTCTCTAACAAGCATGCAAAAATTGGTCCATATCGGTCCATAATTATATATAGCTCCCATATAAACCGATCCCCAGATTTGAACTCTGGAGCCTCTTGGATGAGCAAAATTCATCCGATCCAATTGAAATTTAGTACGTGGTGTTAGTATATGGTCTCTAACAACCATGCAAAAATTGGTCCATATCGGTCCATAATTATATATAGCTCCCATATAAACCGATCCCCAGATTTGACCTCCGGAGCCTCTTGGAGGGGCAAAATTCATCCGATCCGTTTGAAATTTGGTACATTTCGTTAGTATATGGCCTCTAACAGCCATGTAAAAATTGTCAAATTTTATTACTATAGAAAGTTTTGTCAAAATTTCATTTCTATAGAAAGTTTTGTAAAAAGTTTATTTCTATAGCAATGTTTGCCAACATTTTATTTCCATAGAAAATTTTGTCAAAATTTTATTTCTATAGAAAATTTTGTAAAAAATTTATTTCTGTAGACAATTTTGTCAACATTTTATTTCTATAGAACATTTTGTCAACATTTTATTTCTATAGAAAATTTTGTCAACATTTTATTTCTATAGAAAATTTTGTCAAAATTTTATTGCTAAAGAAAATTTTGTCAACATTTTACTTCCATAGAAAATTTTGTCAACATTTTATTTCTATAGAAAATTTTGTCAAGTTTTTATTTCTATAGAAAATTTTGTCAAAATTTTATTTCTATAGAAAATTTTGTCAAACTGAATTATATACGTATTTAATCGGCCTTTTTTTTGTTTAATATATACCCCTTATGGACTAACTTACAATTTAGAAGACAGTGTTAAAAAGTTTTACGATACCTTGCCATCGGCAAGTGTTATCGCAACCCAAGTAATTCGATTGTGGATGACAGCCTTTAGTAGAAGTTCCTACGCAATCCATGGTGGAGGGTACATAAGATTCGGCCTGGCCGAACTTACGGCCGTATATACTTGTTAGAGTTGGGACAGTAAAATGAAATAAAAAAAACAAACTTTAGTTCCTCTTTAGTAGTCCACGGGGAGTTGACGGACACCATCAAATATAAAAGCGGGCATTAAGTTCGAGTTTTACAGCTAAAACAATTTAAAAAGTTTATTTTCTTTAAAATGAATTATTAAGAAAAATAAAAGGAAATTTAGAGCGATGGTGTTAAATGCTAGTAAAAAACTTTTCACTCCTAAATAAATTTATGTTTATATTATAAAATTATGTATGTATGTTTATACTCGACTCCACGTTCTTCTTTTGTTAGTTTTTGAATTCCTTCCAAATTTTAAAGTTTTGTCCAAAAACAGTTTTTTATTACAAAATTGTTATTTTTGCAATAAAAAAAAATATTTTATCCAAAAATCAGTCAATTTCGTTTATATCAAGCACTGTTACTGACTATAAATCTTTAATAACGCACATTTCGAAGTTTCATTTAAAAAAATTTAATATAGTATAAATATAAATGTGTAAATTAAAAAAAAAAATGTTCGGTCGGAGCAGGGATTGAACCCACGACCCTTTGCATGCAAGGCAGACATGCTAACCACTGCTCCACGTGGCAAACAAATGTATGTTTCTGTTAAATATTGTTATGTTTGCATGGGCTCGTGGGCGCTGCAAACTATGCTATATAAATGTAACTTAAAACGATAATTATCTACTGGTGACTATAACAGCTACGTAGCCCAGTGGATAGTGTGTTGGCTTACAAACTGTATGGTCCTCGGTTCGATTCTCCGTGCAGGCGAAAGGTAAAATTTAAAAAATGTATAAAAATGAATAATTTCTTCAACATTATTTGTATTACAGAAAAAGGTGCCAATAACTAAAAAATTTCGTGGAAGTGAAAATTACGAGTATGTTAGGGAATGAGCACAATCGTGTTTGGGAAAAATTCTTCCAAGCATATAATATTTTTGGCTCAAAATGCTTCCAAACATATAATATGTTCACATAAAACAAACATATTAATGTTTCGGCAGTATGCAATAATATATGTGCTTCCTGCAAAATATGTTTGGAACATATGTTAAAGAAGCGATTTTTTTTGAGGGTGTACTGTTTAGAATGGGAGGATTTTATTCTGGGGGAAAATGAATTCCCAGGGAATATTGAGAATTGGGCTTAATAATTCATTTTATTCTAAGGAAATTATTTTATTAATTAATGGTGTTATGGATTAATATAAGAGATTTATATTAAATTGTTTTAAATTTCGAATATACTACAATTTCATATGATTGTATCGCCTTTCTCTCCCAATCTTCTAAGTTCAGCAAAATAATTTCGGGTCAAATGTTTCATGTCCTTTGTTAGATATTGGGGAAATTTTACTGCAAACAGAAACATGTCAAGATTCATACCATATCGTTAATAATTTAAAACCCACCTCTAAACTCTATAATTAGATCGCCGAACTGTTTTGATAATCCTTGCTCCAATGGCATACCATCCGTATCGTTACATTTGGGTAGTCCTTCTCCTGGAATAACTTTTTTGAAACCTGGTTGAACCACATCGGATATGGAAATATGTAAGTGTCGTTTATCCAATGTGATCACATTGAAGTGGAACCCAGTTAGGGCTTGACATAGGTTTATATCCTGGCTATACGAAAGATCATGTTGATTAATCCTTTTGAATGTCTTATGAGGCTTATCCTCCACTATGAATATAATATCAGAGGGTATTTTCGTAGGATGTTGATCGCCTTCTTCGTTGAAAGAAAATCGAGTACCAGCCGTTACGCCTGCCGGAATTTTCAGACTAAGGGTTCTTTTTCGCTTTTCCATGCGAAACTCATTTCCATCGAGAATTTCCTGACGCCATACCTGCATTAGCTTTACACATCCATGATAAACATCTTCCAAGTCCAATGCTATGCATTTGAAGACCGGAGGATTCTTGCTCTTCACTCCTATACCATAATTGCTATTGTTATACAGTGGCAATGAAACCCCTAAAGTGGAGTCAATAACATTCGCATAGGGTGAAAATGAGCCAAAAACATCGTGGTAAACCTTCATATGGTCACCGTGATATTGGTATGGGGGAAAGAAACCATTGGGTAAGGACATTCCTTTCAACAATCCCGCTTCACCAAATCGGTCATATATTGCACGACGTAAATCATTGCCTACAAAATGGAACTCAAAAACTGCTGGCAGAATTTAGCACAGATATGCCTTAGGCAAATAACTCACTCAGTATGTCGCAAGCCATGTTGATGTATTCCCATTGACGTGCTAAAGGTATAGGGGACATGTGGGTCATTTGGTCCCCTTGGATTATCGCACCAAAATCTCTCTCGTGTCGAATATCACGATATGGACATAGTTTCACAGCCAATTTTCGATAACTTAGCAATATTTCTTCCTTAGTGGCATTACGCGACACATTCAAAATGTTATAGTAATCCAATTCACATTGGATCATTGCGGAACAAAATTTATATACATATGATTGGAAAAATGATTGAATGAATTGACAGTAACCAAATAACAGAAAAATCAAACAATCTTTGTAAAAATATCAAGACTATCTTTGTATTAACAAGGAGTATTTCGATTTGAAAAAATATGGAAAAAATAACAGGTTGGCTGATAAGTCCCCGGTCTAACAAAGAAAAACACATTTTTATTTGTCAAAATTCGTTTTTATTATTCAACATAGTTCCATTCAAGAGCGATACAACGATTATAACGACCTTCCAATTTTTTGTTACCATTTTGGTAGTACTCCTTCGGTTTTGCCTCAAATTAGGCCTCAGTTTCGGCGATCACCTCTTCACTGCAGCCAAATTTCTTCCCTTTTGAGGTCTGAGAGCAAGAAAAAGTCGCTAGGGGGCAGATCTAGAGAATACGGTGGGTGGGGAAGCAATTCGAAGCCCAATTCATGAATTTTTGCCATCGTTCTCAATGACTTGTGGCACGGTGCGTTGTCTTGGTGGAACAACACTTGTTTCTTCTTCCTATGGGGCCGTTTTGCCGCGATTTCGACCTTCAAACGCTCCAATAACGCCATATAATAGTCACTGTTGATGGTTTTTCTCTTCTCAAGATAATCGATAAAAATTATTCCATGCGCATCCCAAAAAACAGAGGCCATTACTTTGCCAGCGGACTTTTGAGTCTTTCCACGCTTCGGAGACGGTTCACCGGTCGCTGTCCACTCAGCCGACTGTCGATTGGACTCAGGAGTGTAGTGATGGAGCCATGTTTCACCCATTGTCACATATCGACGGAAAAACTCGGGTGTATTACGAGCTGAGCTCGCGCGGCACCCATTTTTTCACAGAGCTTCCGCATATCCAAATATTGTCGAATGATATGACCAACACATTCTTTTCATATCTTTAAGACCTCTGCTATCTCGATCAAATTCATTTTACGGTCATTCAAAATCGTTTTGTGGATTTTTTTGATGTTTTCGTCGGTAACCACCTCTTTCGGGCGTCCACTGCGTTCACCGTCCTCCGTGCTCATTTCACCACGCTTGAATTTTGCATACCAATCAATTATTGTTGATTTCCCTGGGGCAGAGTTCGGAAACTCATTATCAAGCCAAGTTTTTGCTTCCACCGTATTTTTCCCCTTCAGAAAACAGTATTTTATCAAAACACGAAATTCCTTTATTTCCATTTTTTTCACAATAACAAAAGTTGCTTCACAAAAGACGCTCTATCTCAAACTAATTGACTTACAGACGTCAAATTTTGACACGAATCATTTGAAGGTCGATACTATATAAAAATAATATGCATTTAATACTAGCGACGCCATCTATGTGTCAGACCGGGGACTTATCAGCCAACCTGTTAATATTATCATTCCGTTTTGTCACTATTTTACCTTATAATTTTCAAAATCTATCGATAAAAATTATTCCTACAAAGATAGTTTGGACCATAAGGTAAAAACTCTTACGACACAATCCGAGTATAATTCATTACTTCCTTCAGATACCGCTTAGATATCGGATTTGAAATCTCAGATACAAATCGCTAACGGTACAGGTAATATAGTACTTTCAATATCAGGAGATATTTATCTGGGAGCTAATCACGGCATTCGATATCGAATTCATAATCGTATCGAAAAAATTGTCGATACGATTAAAAGTTTGGATCACGGCATTCGATCGAAATTTGATGCAATTTCTCTAGCATTGCCAACAGCAAATAACGAAGCAGAACAAAATGAAATGACAAAATTAAGTTAGCGGCACAAAATAGAATGTAGAAAAACACATGTTTTTGAAGATTTCAAAGTAAAAAAGTAAATTGTATTGTATCTTATGGACCCATATCTCTTTTTACATTCCTCCCAATTCCTTTCAAATTGCAGGATGAGATGTATATAAAATAATTCGGCGACAAATAAGGAATAAAAGTGACCATTGTTATTGGTTTAAGTACTTGGGTTTGAAATGGTGTGCACTGTTAGAAAGACACCTATTTGCAGGCTCAATAGACGATTTCGGCTGACGAAGGAGGCGTTCAAATGGAAAATAATTTTTGGTGGCATGTCAACGTCAATTCTGTCGCTTTACAATTGTCTGCCGTCTTAAAACTTTTTGCCAGTGAAAGCCTTCATCATTCACCATTCCAGAAGCGTTATGTTGTCACGGAATGGTACGGTAATTGGTTGATCACAATCTCTTGGATATCGATCTAGCAGGTGCACTTTATATATATGCTCGTTCCCGAACTCGACTATGACCAATTTTTGTTTAACTTTTATTGGAGTTGCATTAGTCTTAAATATTCAAAATATGTTCATTATAACATATGTAAATTCACTACAAATTAGCAACAATTCGAACTAAAACTAATATATTTACTATTCCTATATATCGAAAACAATGTAAAAAACAAGTGAAACATGTTTTACGATTGCAATTTACCAATCGAAAAAATTGTCGATCAAAAAAACTCGATATCGACTCCCGTGATCCGAAAAATTTAGATTTCGATTAAAAGTTCTCGATATCGAATGCCGTGATTAGCCCCCTGTATTTCATATAACATTTCTCAATTTCAAAGAACAACGCTCCATTACTTAATTACTTTAATATTCGGTCTCATGAAATAACAGATCTTTTCAGTTACAAATTCAATGATCACGAGGTAAAACCACTGCAAATTTTGACCATCGGATGAGGGTGTGACTCAAGTTTGTGAGTCCACACACAGAAAAAAAATATTTCCTTAAAGTAAAGAAACGCATTTTTGATTTAAAGAAATCGTCCTTAAATTAAATGAAATAAAGGGTGATTTGTTAAGAGCTTGATAACTTTTTTTAAAAAAAAACGCATAAAATTTGCAAAATCTCATCGGTTCTTTATTTGAAACGTTAGATTGGTCCATGACATTTACTTTTTGAAGATAATTTCATTTAAATGTTGACCGCGGCTGCGTCTTAGGTGGTCCATTCGGAAAGTCCAATTTTGGGCAACTTTTTCGAGCATTTCGGCCGGAATAGCCCGAATTTCTTCGGAAATGTTGTCTTCCAAAGCTGGAATAGTTGCTGGCTTATTTCTGTAGATTTTAGACTTGACGTAGCCCCACAAAAAATAGTCTAAAGGCGTCAAATCGCATGATCTTGGTGGCCAACTTACCGGTCCATTTCTTGAGATGAATTGTTCTCCGAAGTTTTCCCTCAAAATGGCCATAGAATCGCGAGCTGTGTGGCATGTAGCGCCATCTTGTTGAAACCACATGTCAACCAAGTTCAGTTCTTCCATTTTTAGCAACAAAAAGTTTGTTAGCATCGAACGATAGCGATCGCCATTCACCGTAACGTTGCGTCCAACAGCATCTTTGAAAAAATACGGTCCAATGATTCCACCAGCGTACAAACCACACCAAACAGTGCATTTTTCGGGATGCATGGGCAGTTCTTGAACGGCTTCTGGTTGCTCTTCACTCCAAATGCGGCAATTTTGCTTATTTACGTAGCCATTCAACCAGAAATGAGCCTCATCGCTGAACAAAATTTGTCGATAAAAAAGCGGATTTTCTGCCAACTTTTCTAGGGCCCATTCACTGAAAATTCGACGTTGTGGCAGATCGTTCGGCTTCAGTTCTTGCACGAGCTGTATTTTATACGGTTTTACACCAAGATCTTTGCGTAAAATCTTCCATGTGGTCGAATAACACAAACCCAATTGCTGCGAACGGCGACGAATCGACATTTCACGGTCTTCAGCAACACTCTCAGAAACAGACGCAATATTCTCTTCTGTACGCACAGTACGCATTCGTGTGGTTGGTTTAATGTCCAATAAAGTAAACTGAGTGCGAAACTTGGTCACAATCGCATTAATTGTTTGCTCACTTGGTCGATTATGTAGACCATAAATCGGACGTAAAGCGCGAAACACATTTCGAACCGAACACTGATTTTGGTAATAAAATTCAATGATTTGCAAGCGTTGCTCGTTAGTAAGTCTATTCATGATGAAATGTCAAAGCATACTGAGCATCTTTCTCTTTGACACCATGTCTGAAATCCCACGTGATCTGTCAAATACTAATGCATGAAAATCCTAACCTCAAATTAACCTCAAAATTATTTAATATTTAGATTTAAACGCTTAAAGTATTGGCTAAGACTTATATTGAGGATTTTTATACCCTCCATCATAGGATGGGGGTATATTAACTTTGTCATTCCGTTTGTAACACATCGAAATATTGCTCTAAGACCCCATAAAGTATATATATTCTGTGTCGTGGTGAAATTCTGAATCGATCTAAGCATGTCCGTCCGTCCGTCCGTCTGTTGAAATCACGCTAACTTCCGAACGAAACAAGCTATCGACTTGAAACTTGGCACAAGTAGTTGTTATCGATGTAGGTCGGATGGTATTGAAAATGGGCCATATCGGTCCACTTTTACGTATAGCCCCCATATAAAGGGACCCTCAGATTTGGCTTGTGGAGCCTCTAACAGAAGCATATTTCATCCGATCCGGCTGAAATTTGGTACATGGTGTTGGTATATGGTCTCTAACAACCATGCAAAAATGGGTCCACATCGGTCCATAATTATATATAGCCCCCATATAAACCGATCCCCAGATTTGGCTTGCGGAGCCTAAAAGAGAGGCACATTTCATCCGATCCGGCTGAAATTTGGTACATGGTGTTGGTATATGGTCTCTAACAACCATGCAAAAATTGGTCCACATCGGTCCATAATTATATATAGCCCCCATATAAACCGATCCCCAGATTTGGCTTCCGGAGCCTCTAAGAGAAGCATATTTCATCCGATCCGGCTGAAATGTGGTACATGGTGTTGGTATATGGTCTCTAACAATCATGCAAAAATTGGTCCACATCGGTCCATAATTATATATAACCCCCATATAAACCGATCCCCAGATTTGGATTGCGGAGCCTCAAAGAGAAGCAAATTTCATCCGATCCGGCTGAAATTTGGTACATGATGTTGGTATATGGTCTCTAACAACCATGCAAAAATTGGTCCACATCGGTTCATAATTATATATAGCTCCCATATAAACCGATCCCCAGATTTGGCTTGCGAAGTCTCCAAGAGAAGCAAATTTCATCCAATCCGGTTGTAATTTGGAACATGGTGTTAGTATATGATCTTTAACAACCGTACCAGAATTGGTCCATATCGGTCCATAATTATATATAGCCCCCATATAAAATGTTCTCCAGATTTGACCTCCGGACCCTCTTGGAGGAGCAAAATTCATCCGATCCGGTTCAAATTAGGAACGTGGTGTTAGTATATGGTCGCTAACAACCATACCAAAATTGGTCCAATCACACAAAAATTGGCCCATATCGGTTCATAATCATGGTTGCCACTAGAGCCAAAAATAATCTACCAAAATTTTATTCCTATACAAAATTTTGTCAAAATTTTATTTCTATAGAAAATTTTGTCACAATTTTATTTCTAGAGAAAATTTTGTTAAAATTTTATTCGGTTCATAATAAAATTTTCATCATTTTCAAAATTTTATTTCTATAGAAAATTTTGTCAAAATTTTATTTCTATAGAAAATTTTGTTCAAATTTTATTCGGTTCTCATGGTTGCCACTCGAGCCACAAATAATCTACCAAGATTTTATTTCTATAGAAAATTTTGTCAAAAGTTTATTTCTATAGAAAATTTTGTTAAAATTTTATTTCTGTAGAAATTTTTGTCAAAATTTTCTTTCTATAGAATATTTTGTCAACATTTTTATTTCTATAGAAAATTTTATTTCTATAGAAAATTTTGTTAAAATTTTATTTCTGTAGAAAATTTTGTCAAAATGTTATGTCTACTTTGTCAAACTGAATTATATACGTATTGGATCGATCTTTTTTGATTTAATATATACAACGTATGGACTTACATACAATTTAGAAAATGGTGTTAGGAGGTTTTAAGATACCTTGCCATCGGCAAGCGTTACCGCAACTTAAGTAATTCGATTGTGGATGGCAGTGTTTAGAAGAAGTTTCTACGCAATCCATGATGGAGGGTACATAAGCTTCGGCCTGGCCGAACTTACGGCCGTATAAACATGTTTGTCTTTGGTTTAATGTTGTTTTTGTGGAATTTAGAAAGCGTTTTTATACCCTCCACCATAGGATGGGGGGTATATTAACTTTGTCATTCCGTTTGTAACACATCGAAATATTGCTCTAAGACCCCATAAGGTATATATATTCTGGGTCGTGGTGAAATTCTGAGTCGATCTAAGCATGTCCGTCCGTCCGTCCGTCCGTCTGTTGAAATCACGCTAACTTCCGAACGAAACAAGCTATCGACTTGAAACTTGGCACAAGTAGTTTTTATTGATGTAGGTCGGATGGTATTGCAAATGGGTCATATCGGACCACTTTTACGTATAGCCCCCATATAAACCGACGCTCAGATTTGGCTTGCGGAGCCTCTCGGAGGAGCAAAATTCATCCGATCTGGTTGAAATTTGGTACATTGTGTAAGTATATGATCTCTCACAACCATGCAAAATGTGGTCCAAATCGGTCCATAATTATATATAGCCCCATATAAACCGATCTCCCGATTTGTCTTGCGGAGCCTCTAAGTGAAGCAAATTTCATCCGATCCGCCCGAAATTTGGTACATGGTGTAAGTATATAGTCTTTAACAAACATGTGAAAAGTGGTCCACATCGGTCCATATTTATATATAGCCCCCATATAAACCGATCCCCAGATTTGGCTTGCGGAGCCTCAAAGAGAAGCAAGTTTTATCCGATCCGGCTGAAATTTGGTACATGGTGTAAGTATATGGTCTCTAACAACTATGCAAACATTGGTCCACATCGGTCCATAATTACATATAGCCCCCATATAAACCGATCTCCCGATTTGTCTTGCGGAGCCTCTAAGTGAAGCAAATTTCATCCGATCCGGTTGAAATTTGGTACATGGTGTTAGTATATGGTCTCTGACAACCATGCGGGAATTGGTGCATATCGGTCCATAATTATATGCAGCCCCCATATAAACCGATCCCCAGATTTGGCCTCCTGAGCCCCTTGGAGGAGCAAAATTCAATTTGCAATTTGGTACGTTGTGTTAGTATATGGTCTCTAACAACCATGCAAAAATTGGTCCATTCCGGTATTAATTATATATAACCCCCATTTAAACCGATCCCCAGATTTGACCTCCGGAGCTATTGGAGGAGCAAAATTCATCCGACCCGGTTGAAATTTGGTGCGTGGTGAAATTTGGTACATTGCGCTAATATATGGCCGCTAACAACCATGCCAAAATTGGTCCATATCCCCAAAAATAATCTACCAAAATTTTATTTCTATAGAACAGTCTTTAGTACAAGTTTCTATGCAATCCATGGTGGAGGGTACATAAGATTCGGCCTGGCCGAACTTACGGCGTATATACTTGTTGCATCTGTTATAATTTGGAATTTTAAACTTCATACATATTACACTTCCAAAATCCACTTGAAGTAAAGGGTGATTTGTTAAGAGCTTGATAACTTTTTTTTTTTTAAAAAACGCATAAAATTTGCAAAATCTCATCGGTTCTTTATTTGAAACATTAGATTGGTCCATGACATTTACTTTTTGAAGATAATTTCATTTAAATGTTGACCGCGGCTGCGTCTTAGGTGGTCCATTCGGAAAGTCCAATTTTGGGAAACTTTTTCGAGCATTTCGGCCGGAATAGCCCGAATTTCTTCGGAAATGTTGTCTTCCAAAGCTGGAATAGTTGCTGGCTTATTTCTGTAGACTTTAGACTTGACGTAGCCCCACAAAAAATAGTCTAAAGGCGTCAAATCGCATGATCTTGGTGGCCAACTTACCGGTCCATTTCTTGAGATGAATTGTTCTCCGAAGTTTTCCCTCAAAATGGCCATAGAATCGCGAGCTGTGTGGCATGTAGCGCCATCTTGTTGAAACCACATGTCAACCAAGTTCAGTTCTTCCATTTTTGGCAACAAAAAGTTTGTTAGCATCGAACGATAGCGATCGCCATTCACCGTAACGTTGCGTCCAACAGCATCTTTGAAAAAATACGGTCCAATGATTCCACCAGCGTACAAACCACACCAAACAGTGCATTTTTCGGGATGCATGGGCAGTTCTTGAACGGCTTCTGGTTGCTCTTCACTCCAAATGCGGCAATTTTGCTTATTTACGTAGCCATTCAACCAGAAATGAGCCTCATCGCTGAACAAAATTTGTCGATAAAAAAGCGGATTTTCTGCCAACTTTTCTAGGGCCCATTCACTGAAAATTCGACGTTGTGGCTCGTTAGTAAGTCTATTCATGATGAAATGTCAAAGCATACTGAGCATCTTTCTCTTTGACACCATGTCTGAAATCCCACGTGATCTGTCAAATACTAATGCATGAAAATCCTAACCTCAAAAGAATCACCCTTTAGATTTCAACTTTTTTCCTTTCAACATTTGCCTTAAAAAATTGGATTTCAAATACGCTTTTTGTAGATTGCGAGCCTAATATGAATGGGCTATTAAACCGGCATATGTTTGGACGTGAATAGCTTTATTAATATATCGCAAAAAAGAAACTGAAAATTTCATAATTGATATCTGTATACTAATTTTGACTTTATTGATCCTAGATTTGAAGCTACAAAAGTCCCTAAGAAATTATGTTTTAGCCCCCAAATTCGCAATTATGCCCGATTTCTGTGATCTTTTCTTTGCTTTGAATTTGCACATTTTTAGTTAGCAACTTTTGTCCTCTTTTAGTTCAGCGTTTTGCTAATTTAGGAAACTATCAACACAATTTGAGAAAACATTACTGACTTTATAAAAATATGAACGATTTTCTGCGAATTTCGAAATTAATAAAATTGAGTATTTCATATGTATAAAACTTTTTTAATTTTTCGTTGATCTCATTACAGTTAGCAAAAATTAATTAAAATGGAGAAAATTTTCTCACATTTGACAAATTTTAAAATCAAGTACTTGTCGTATACTCAAATAAAGATAAAAATCAGCTATGGAAATTATCGTTGATTTTTTCCAGAGTGTATATAACTTAGTTTCCTCACAAAACCAGCAATTTTTCAGGAACAAAAAAACAATTTTGCTTTGAATGATGTTGATGTTTTTTAATGCCCCTTTTTCATATCGTATATACGAGTGTGTCCCGAGCCGACTCCGGTTAAGTGGTTACCCTGATTGCGTTACAACAACCGAAACCGGATAGTGACACAATTGGCATTTAACTGATTGACTGGTTTTCTCTAATTCTATGCAATTTCTGTCTAATTTTTCTATATGTTTCCGCTCAAAGTCGAACATTATGTTTACAACAATTTTTTACTAAATAAAAAAAAAACTATAAAGGAATTTTTAGGATAATTTTCTTTCAGCCCATCAAGAAAACAGGCATAAATCATTAATTGTATACAAAAATAAAAAATAATACAGATATTGTGACTAATATGGCATTCTCACCAAGCATGTTTCGTGGTTTGAAATGTTTTCCCTTTATAAGCATTTCAAAACGAGCCGTTTTCCCCATACAAAAAATCAAGTTCAAAACATAAGTTTTCCTCCAAAACACGTCAACATAAGAGGCTCCGGAGGAGGCTATACGTAGAAGTAATCCGATGTAACCCATTTCCAATACCAATCGATCTACATCAAAAGGACCTACTTGTGCCAATTTTCAAGTCGATAGTTTGTTTCATCACGACCCAGAATTTATTGAGGAGTGTATAAAATCCATGTATTTTGTAATAAATTGAAATTTTTTGAAATTGACCGAATGTGAAAAATAACGTGGACAAATATAATACTTGACATTTCCAAAAAATTTTAAAAGTGTCCGGATCCCATCTTGACCGAAGTCGAATTCTTAAGATTTTTTATACCTAAACAACATAGTGGTCATTGATCTGCCAAAAAATGTGCCTACAAGAAATATTGATTTAGACCCCATAAAATATATACCGATCGACTCCTGAGTCGATCTAACGCTTGGTGTCCAACCGTCCGTCTGTCCCTGTATTTGTTGTTCACAGGATTCCGGTCGCAATTATTAACCGATTTTGATGAAATGTTGTACAGGGAGTTTTTTGGGCACAAGGACGAACCCTATTGTGTTTGGAAGAAATCGGATCTAATTCAGATATAGCTGTCATATATATGTATCGCCCTATTTCGACAAATCGGGTCACGTTGCGCTTTTTTACAAGCAGATCGTCACCAAATTTGGGAATAACTAATTTTTTTCATCGCCCTTCAGGTCTGCAAAATTTCATCCAAATCGGTTCAGATTTAGAAATAGCTCCCATATATATATATATATTATCGCCCGATTTTGCCAAATTATAAAATCATAAAACCCTTATTTAAAAAAGTGAGCAAAAAAATCGACGACCGAAATTAAAAAATAGCACCTCTAGTTTTGTTCAAGGCGGAATTACAGGATTTTAAATAATTTCTACGAAGTGGTGAACATTTTTGTAACCTCATGCAGAAGATTGTTCTTGAAGAAGAAATTTGCAGAGCTAGTCGAAAATTGGGAGAAAAGAAAATTGTTATAGAAAATAAATTATTTTTTTACTTGGTAATATTGCTCCATTCACCAGGCGATCCCATACGCATTAAAAGTTTTCGAACTGCTGTCTCCGTAATTGCTTGTAACTCACGACAGCCAGGCCTGATCGATTATCTTGCACAGATTGTCCAAATGAAAACGTTGTGTCATTTCCATGAAGGCTAGAGATGCTACTGTTAAAGTTGGATCTCCAGTTATTTCCTTATAATTCGATACATCGATTAGGCGAATTTAAAGTAACAACATAATTAGGTCAATTTAAGATTTTAAGTATAATTCGTTGTTTATAGCGGCTTGTGAGTGGCATAAAATCCAAACAAATATTTTTATTTGTTTGTTTATTTTTTGCTGACATTTAGTTTGACATTGCGATGAGCTGCTTTTATGTTTTTGCTACTGAGGCTACCTTATAAATAATTGTATCATGGTTCGTTATATAAATAAATGCTGAAATGTTGGCATTGATACTCATATCAATTCCCTTTTTTAGTTATTACAATAATACTATTTGTCAATAAACCAAAAACTATCAATGGATAATCCAAATTCTTATCGTCAAAGTAATTGGAGTGAAGAATCTATAGGAAATTATACATCTCCCGAATCTATAAAAAAGCGTTTGACCATCGGCAATATTTGTTACCTAAATCGACATCCAGAGGTAAATTTATTAATAAGGCGCTTCGCAAAAAAAAACAAAACGACCAAAGAAATATTTTTTAAAAATCTGAATTTATTTCGAGAATGGTGAATGAGTAACTATGATATTATTCCGATATCTAAGATTCATATGATTCCTAACGGAATTTCTAGAAAGATGAGGAAATTTCCTTATTGCTTATTTGGGATTGACCAAAACTTTTACATCTTTTATATGAAGTGAAAGGCACGTAAGAAATTGAATCATTATTGCTCACTGACTGACTGAGATTAGACGCATTTATTGGGACACTGGCCAAGCGCTTCGCACTTCTTCGATGTTGAAAGAACGTCGACAGTTTTCAGTTTTTATTTTTTTTCTGTATTTTCAGCTAAGAGCAATAATAAGAATGTTCCTTCATGAATTAATCAACAAGCAACCTGAAAATATCTACGAATTTTCAGCAGCACTCTTCAATCTCAACAATACTCCCTTGTTGGTAACGAAGGTACGTATAATTCAAATATTTGTCCGCAGACACTGCACGTGGGACAAAGTCGTTAAACATTTTCTGCTTGATAATCGGTTGACTTTGTTTTTCATGACTTTAATAAAGGGTTGAGAAATTTTTCTTTTTTGGAATTTCCGGTTAATTGCATCTCCATATTTCCTTATTCCCTTATTATTTATAAAAATAACTATTTCCTCCCAAACGAAATTTTAGATATTTATTTAGTTTGCAGCATTTTTTCTGTAACACAAACAATGTAGGAACAAATATTCAACTTTTCAAATTATACCTTTCCCACACTGAACCATGACTAACCCAACTATAATAAAAAAAAAAACAAGTATATACGGCCGTAAGTTCGGCCAGGCCGAATCTTATGTACCCTCCACCATGGATTGCGTAGGAACTTCTACTAAAGGCTGTCATCCACAATCGAATTACTTGGGTTGCGATAACACTTGCCGATGGCAAGGTATCGTAAAGCTTTTTAACACTGTCTTCTAAATTGTAAGTTAGTCCATAAGGGGTATATATTAAACAAAAAAAAGCCGATTAAATACGTATATAATTCAGTTTGACAAAATTTTCTGTAGAAATAAAATTTTGACAAAATTTTCTATAGAAATAAAAACTTGACAAAATTTTCTATAGAAATAAAATGTTGACAAAATTTTCTATGGAAGTAAAATGTTGACAAAATTTTCTATAGCAATAAAATTTTGACAAAATTTTCTATAGAAATAAAATGTTGACAAAATTTTCTATAGAAATAAAATGTTGACAAATTGTTCTATAGAAATAAAATGTTGACAAAATTGTCTATAGAAATAAAATGTTGACAAAATTTTCTACAGAAATAAATTTTTTACAAAATTTTCTATAGAAATAAAATTTTGACAAAATTTTCTATGGAAATAAAATGTTGACAAACATTGCTATAGAAATAAACTTTTTACAAAACTTTCTATAGAAATGAAATTTTGACAAGACTTTCTATAGTAATAAAATTTGACAATTTTTACATGGCTGTTAGAGGCCATATACTAACGAAATATACCAAATTTCAACCGCATCGGATGACTTTTGCTCCTCCAAGAGGCTCCGGAGGTCAAATCTGGGGATCGGTTTATATGGGAGCTATATATAATTATGGACCGATATGGACCAATTTTTGCATGGTTGTTAGAGACCATATACTAACACCACGTACTAAATTTCAATTGGATCGGATGAATTTTGCTCATCCAAGAGGTTCCAGAGTTCAAATCTGGGGATCGGTTTATATGGGAGCTATATATAATTATGGACCGATGTGGACCAATTTTTGCATGGTTGTTAGAGACCATATACCAACATCATGTACCAAATTTCAGCCGGATCGGATGAAATTTGCTTCTCTTTGAGGCTCCGCAAGCCAAATCTGGGGATCGGTTTATATGGGGGCTATATATAATTATGGACCGATATGGACCAATTTTTGCATGGTTGTTAGAGACCATATACTTACACCACGTACTAAATTTCAATTGGATCGGATGAATTTTGCTCATCCAAGAGGCTCCAGAGTTCAAATCTGGGGATCGGTTTATATGGGAGCTATATATAATTATGGACCGATATGGACCAATTTTTGCATGCTTGTTAGAGACCGTATACTAACATCAGGTACCCAATTTCAAACGGATCGAATAAATTTTGCCCCTCCAAGAGGCTCCGGAGGTCAAATCTGGGGATCGGTTTATATGGGAGCTATATATAATTATGGACCGATATGGACCAGTTTTTGCATGGTTGTTAGAGACCATATACTAACACCACGTACCAAATTTCAATCGGGTAGGATGAAGTTTGCTCCTCCAAGAGGCTCCGGAGGTCAAATCTGGGGATCGGTTTATATGGGAGCTATATATATTTATGGACCGATATGGACCAATTTTTGCATGGTTGTTAGAGACCGTATACTTAGACCACGTACCAAATTTCAACCGGATCGGATGAATTTTGCTGCTCCGGAAGGCTCCGCAAGCCAAATTTGGGGATCGGTTTATATGGGGGCTATACGTAAACGTGGGCCGATATGGCCCATTTTCAATACCATCCGACATACATCAATAACAACTACTTGTGCCAAGTTTCAAGTCGATAGCTAGTTTCGTTCGGAAGTTAGCGTGATTTCCACAGACGGACGGACAGCCGGACAGACGGACGGACGGACGGACATGCTTAGATCGACTCAGAATTTCACCACGACCCAGAATGTATATACTTTATGGGGTCTTAGAGCAATATTTCGATGTGTTACAAACGGAATGACAAAGTTAATATACCCCCATCCTATGGTGGAGGGTATAAAAAGATCGATCCAATACGTATATAATTCAGTTTGACAAAGTAGACATAAAATTTTGACAAAATTTTCTACAGAAATAAAATTTTAACAAAATTTTCTATAGAAATAAAATTTTCACAAAATTTTCTATAGAAATAAAAATTTTGACAAAATTTTCTATAGAAAGAAAATTTTGACAAAAATTTCTACAGAAATAAAATTTTAACAAAATTTTCTATAGAAATAACCTTTCACAAAATTTCTATAGAAATAAAATCTTGGTAGATTATTTTTGGCTCGAGTGGCAACCACGATTATGAACCGAATAAAATTTGAACAAAATTTTCTATAGAAATAAAATTTTGACAAAATTTTCTATAGAAATAAAATGTTGACAGTGATGAAAATTTTATTATGAACCGAATAAAATTTTAACAAAATTTTCTCTAGAAATAAAATTTTGACAAAATTTTCTATAGAAATAAAATTTTGGTAGATTATTTTTGGCTCTAGTGGCAACCATGATTATGAACAGATATGGACCAATTTTTGTGTGATTGGACCAATTTTGGTATGGTTGTTAGCGACCATATACTAACACCACGTTCCTAATTTGAACCGGATCGTATGAATTTTGCTACTCCAAGAGGCTCCGGAGGTCAAATCTGGAGAACGTTTTATATGGGGGTTATATATAATTATGGACCGATATGGACCAATTCTGGCACGGTTGTTAAAAATCATATACTAACACCATGTTCCAAATTACAACCGGATTGGATGAAATTTGCTTCTCTTGGAGACTGCGTAAGCCAAATCTGGGGATCGGTTCATATGGGGGCTAATTATGAACCGATGTGGACCAATTTTTGCATGGTTGTTAGAGACCATATACCAATACCATGTACCAAATTTCAGCCGGATCGGATGCAATTTGCTTCCCTTTGAGGCTCCGCAACCCAAATCTGGGGATCGGTTTATATGGGCGCTATATATAATTATGGACCGATGTGGACCAATTTTTGCACGGTTGTTAGATACCATATAACAATACCATGTACCAACTTTCAGCCGGATCGGATGCAATTTGCTTCTCTATGAGGCTTCGCAAGCCAAATCTGGAGATCAGTTTATATGGGGTCTATACATAATTATGGACCGATGTGGACCAATTTTTGCATGGTTGTTAGAGACCATATACCAACATCATGTACCAAATTTCAGCCGGATCGGATGAAATTTGCTTCTCTTTGAAGCTCCGCAAGCCAAATCTGGGGATCGGTTTATATGGGGGCTATATATAATTATGGACCGATATGGACCAATTTTTGCATGGTTGTTAGAGACCATATACTAACACCACGTACTAAATTTCAATTGGATCGGATGAATTTTGCTCATCCAAGAGGCTCCAGAGTTCAAATCTGGGGATTGGTTTATATGGGAGCTATATATAATTATGGACCGATATGGACCAATTTTTGCATGCTTGTTAGAGACCGTATACTAACATCAGGTACCCAATTTCAAACGGATCGGATAAATTTTGCCCCTCCAAGAGCCTCCGGAGGTCAAATCTGGGGATCGGTTTATATGGGAGCTATATATAATTATGGACCGATATGGACCAGTTTTTGCATGGTTGTTAGAGACCATATACTAACACCACGTACCAAATTTCAATCGGGTAGGATGAAGTTTGCTCCTCCAAGAGGCTCCGGAGGTCAAATCTGGGGATCGGTTTATATGGGAGCTATATATATTTATGGACCGATATGGACCAATTTTTGCATGGTTGTTAGAGACCGTATACTAACATCAGGTACCAAATTTCAACCGGATCGGATGAATTTTGCCCCTCCAATAGGCTCCGGAGGTCAAATCTGGGGATCGGTTTATATGGGGGCTATATGTAATTATGGACCGATATGGACCAATTTTTGCACGGTTGTTAGAGACCGTATACTTAGACCACGTACTAAATTTCAACCGGATCGGATGAATTTTGCTGCTCCGGAAGGCTCCGCAAGCCAAATTTGGGGATCGGTTTATATGGGGGCTATACGTAAACGTGGGCCGATATGGCCCATTTTCAATACCATCCAACCTACATCAATAGCAACTACTTGTGCCAAGTTTCAAGTCGATAGCTAGTTTCGTTCGGAAGTTAGCGTGATTTCCACAGACGGACGGACAGCCGGACAGACGGACGGACGGACGGACATGCTTAGATCGACTCAGAATTTCACCACGACCCAGAATATATATACTTTATGGGGTCTTAGAGCAATATTTCGATGTGTTACAAACGGAATGACAAAGTTAATATACCTCCATCCTATGGTGGAGGATATAAAAAACAATTGTTTTCACATTCTGTAACAAGAGTCGTTTATCGCAAAAAGTCTGTACTTTTCTTCCAAATAAACTTCCTTAAATCGAAAAACAAATGGTTTGTCTAAAATTTCGTTTGGAAGGGAAGAATTATTTATTTATTTATTTTTTTTTTTTTTGAGTTTGCAAATGCACACTGTATCATAGATTAGGTTAGGTTAGGTTAGGTTATGTGACAGCCCGATGTATCAGGCTCACTTAGACTATTCAGTCCATTGTGATACCACAGTGGTGAACTTCTCTCTTATCACTGAGTGCTGTCCGATTCAATGTTAAGCTCAATGACAAGGGACCTACTTTTTATAGCCGAGTCCGAACGGCGTTCCACATTCCATTGAAACCATTAGAGAAGCTTTGAAACCCTCAGAAATGTAACCAGAATTACTGAGGTGGGATAATCCACCGCTGAAAAACTTTTTAGTGTTCGGTCGTAGCAGGAATCGAACCCACGACCATAAGCGTAGGAAGGCCTCTGGGGAGGGGGCTTAGACCCCCCCAGAATTTGAAAACCTATTGACGATTTTAAATTTTTATAAAAATTAAACAAGTATATACAACCGTACAAAGTTCCGCTAAAGATTTCATGCACAATCGAATTACTTGGGTTGTGGTAGCAGTTGCCGATGGCAATGTTTGAAGTCTGATATTTATGAAATAGAGCTGTGATTGAACTTATGGTTTAGTTGAATAACTAACAGCCTGTTTCTGTATGTCGAACGAGTTCAATCGATCGACTGAAATGCAGTTTGTTGGTTATAAATTCAGCTGTTTGTTTCCATTTTAGTCGATCGAAAGAGCTCATTCGACCTACAGAAACAGGCTGTAAAGCTCCTTTATTATATTGTCTGGTTTAGTCATCTTAATTAAAAAATAGTAATTGGTATTAAAACTATTCTTTCATAAATTAATATCTTAATAATGCTGCAAAAAAGCGTCGCCAAAAAAGAAGTGAAAATGTTCTTTTGGGTCCCGAAAATGTTCTTTGGGTTCTATATTTATAAAGACCTCGAGCTTCAAGAAACAATAATTTATAATAATTTTTATATTTTTAATGATTTTTAATGCATTCTAACGCTTGTTTGAATATTTTCAAAAATTATCGATTTTTGAATAATTTTTACCATTTTATTTATTCTTACTCTTTTTTTAAACTATTTGAAAAAAGAAAACAAAAATTACGTATTAAAATATGAAAAAACGGAAGTAAAAAACGTCCTGTATAGTTAATATAATTAACTTCTTTGTGAGGACATTTTTGGAAGTGCTTTTAAAGGTGTGCCTTTAAAACAAACCCCAATTTTGTTGCTGGGAAAAGTGTGGAACTACTTTTAGTTGCTTTATTATATATTATTTTGATGTCTATTTTTTTATTCTTTTTTATGAAATAAAACAATAATTGAACCTATAAGTTCAGTCTATATATTTTTGGCTAGGGGGGCTATAGCCCCCCCTAGGAAAATTGTCTAGCTACGCTAATGCCCACGACCTTGTGTATGCAAGGCGGGCATGCTAACCATTGCACCGCGGTGGCTCCCACACACACACTGTATCATAGTGAAGGATAAAACAATTTTATATCCGAAACATGGGTTTATTAGGAGTTTTTCTTAATTCTTATAAATTTTCCAGATCAATTGTGAACTCGAAAAAGTGAAGCAGAACTTAAAGAAAAATCAATGGTCTCAATATGATGCCGAGGATATTTTTTCAGAAAAGGTGTCAACACATTCGCTAATTTCAAAATCGTCCACTATCGCCGATATAGAAAATATACTTCGCTATTCTATGATTTTTAAGGATGCAATTTGATACTAGTGATGATGGCATACATTCTGAAGTTTGATTTTCTACAAATAAATAATATAAATTTCACTTCAACCGTTTTCACTTCAAGCTTTGTACCGACGGGATTTTTCCCTCCTTTGGGTAAGGTAAGTATAAGAACGGGAAAAGTGTGATGGGAAAGGCGACTTACGATTAGACAGACAGCTCTCCTCTAGTGTAAGAAGGGAAAAAAGGGAAAGGAAGGCTTACGACTACAGAGACGGCTCTCCTGCAGTGTAAGTGAGGGTGGGAAAGGAAGACTTATGACTAGAGAGACGGGGTAGAAGGGAAAGTGAACTACACTTGAACCTTCCGAAAAAGGTTTATGATATTCGGCTTTTGTCGAAATAAATCTTTGTACAAACATCTCTCTTTTCCACATCTCTCTTTTCTTTTTCAAAACGAATGAAGTAAGATGAAGCACGCTTAAAATAAACTCAGCCAACTGCACTAAAATCGATGACTTGACGTTGGCAAAGGAAAAGAGAGATGTTTGTGCAAAGACTTTTTTCGGCAAAAGCCGACTATCATAAACCTTTTTCGGAAGGTTCAAGTGCGGTTCACTTTGGGTTTAGTGAACTACCAGAATTCATTCTGAAGTAGAGCATGCTGATGACGACTGTGGTAATTACGAAACATGCGTCCATCAAACCATCTTGCAGTCTATAGGGCTTTGCCCAAATAAATTTGACAAACATTCTTTTCTTTTGTTGGTTAAGCTACACTTGTAGTTTAGTCAATGCATGGTTTTAAGCTGAAATCAAAAATAACAATACTAATTACTTACGCTAGTTTATAGAGCAAATAATAGCTTATAAAATAATATTTAAAGTTCACGCAGAGAAGGAATATGATCACCTCAACCATGTTTCGAGAGCAAAATGTTATTTTTGGATGGTGCTCTTGAAACATGGTTGAGGTGATCATATTCCTTCTTTGGGTGTTCACTTTTCTAACTACAAATGTAATTCATTATTATTATATTTTGATTATTCACATTTATAATATGTCGTGGCTGGAAACGAGGGCGTCCGACTTCCAGCGTCACACCTTAAACAATTATGACTCGTGAGTTAAGACATATTTGTATACCCATCACCATCGAATGGTGACGGGGGTAAAATAAGTTTGTCATTCCGTTTGTAACACATCGAAATATCGATTTCCGACTATACAAAGTATATATATTCTTGATCAGGGAGAAATTCTAAGACGATATAAGCATGTCCGTCTGTCTGTTGTAATCACGCGACAGACTTCAATAATGGCGCTATCGTCCTGAAATTTGGCACAGATTCGACTTTTATTTGCAGGCAGGTCAAGTTCGACGATGGGATATTTCGGTCCAAGTTTTGATATAGTCCCCATATAAACCGACCTTTGGGGTCTTGGGCTTATAAAAACTGTAGTTTTTATCCAATTTGCCTGAAATTGGAAATCTAGAGGTATTTTAGGACCATCAAAAAGTGTACCGAAAATGGTGCCTATCGGTCCATGTTTTGGTATAGCCCCCATATGGACCGATTTCCCGATTTTGCTTCTAGAAATCTGGAAATCTAGAGGTATTCTAGGACCATAAAGAGGTGTGCCGAAAATGTGGTGTATTGGTCCATGTTTTGATAGAGCGCCCATTAGACCGATCTCCCGGTTTTATTTCTTGGGCTTCTACAATCCGTAGTTTTAATCCAATTTACCTGAAATTTGAAATCTAGAGGTCTAGGACCATAATTTTAAATCTAGAGGTCTAGGACCATAAGGACGTGTGTCGAAAATGGTGAGTACCGGTCCATGTTTCATATAGCCCCCATATAGACCGATCTCCCGATTTTACTTCTTGGGCTTCTAGAATCCGTAGTTTTTACCCAATTTACCTGAAATTGGAAATCTAGAGGTATTCTAGGAAAATAAAGAGATTTGCCGAAAATGGTGATTTTCGGACCATGTTTTGATATAGTCCCCATATAAACCGATCTCACGATTTTACTTCTATAATCCATAGTTTGGCTCCTAGAATCCATAGTTTTTATGCAATTTTCCTGAAATTGGAAATGTAGAGGTACTCTAGGAAAATAAAGAGATGTGCCGAAAGTGTCCATGTTTGGATATAGCCCTCATATAGACCGATCTCCTGATTTTACTTCTTGGGCCTCTGAACCCGTAGTTTTTACCCAATTTGCTTGAAATTGGAAATCTAGAGGTATTCTAGGGAAATAAAGAGATGTGCCGAAAATGGTGATTATCGGACCATATTTCGATATAGGCTCATATAGACCGATCTCCCAATTTTACTTCTTGGACTTCTAGAATCCGTAGTTTTTATCCAATTTGCCAGAAATTGGAAATCTAGAGGTATTCTAGGACCATAAGGAGGTGTGCCGAATATATTGTGTATCGGTACAGTTTATGATATAGCCCCCTTATAACCCGGCCCTCCGACTTGGGGTCTAGATTCTAGAACTACAATTAGATGTGCTGAATACTGTGTGTATCCTTCCATGTTTTGGTATAGCCCACATTACACCGAACTCCCGATTTAACTCCTCGGGTTTCTAGAAATTGTAGTTTTTATCCGATTTGCCACAAATTGAAAATATTTTGGACCCATAACAAAATGTATATGATTTAGTTTTATCGGTCCGTTTGGTAAGGCCTCAATATAGACCGATTTCACTTATTGAAACTGAATGCAAAATTTCCAAATTTTACTTCCCGTAATCATTTAAATAATTGAAAATCTACAGATTTTAGATTTTGAAATAAAGGCGTTATTTCATCATTTTCTTGCACACTTACAAGAGACGTTTATGATTCATCTAAAACTCAAACAAAAAATGGTTCTTATAAATTCAGAATCTGATCTAGTCTTCATAGGTAAAATCTTAACATTTATCTGTGGGAAGCGTACTGGTTGAACTGATATAATAGGAAACTATTATATTTGATGGTGGTGGTGGGTTGATGGTGGTGGGTATTTAAGATTCGGTCCGGTCGAACTTACTACTGTATATACTTGTTTGGATATAAATATTTTTATATCGATTTGTTCAGATGCACTTTATTCGCTATAAAAGACAATTGCACTTAAAACATGACATTATGTACACACAAGGGTCGCGTTAAAATTTTTTTTCTGGCAAACGAAATTTTAAACCAGTGAATGCTAATAAGAGGTGATAGTGTATCTTAGATAGGGTCGCGAAAAAAAGTTCATGCAGTCACCCCCCAGTTTTGTAGCATATTTGAAGACAATTTCAGAACACTAAAACTTTTTTTTTTCGTGCACCCTACGACCCCCCGAAATGCAATTTACTGTGCTGTGTCGTCATTTGAAGTCCGATCGAAAAGAAACGCATATCGTTGTTCATGGTTGATCAGGGGCTATATTTCGTGGATTGGTCATTTTTGACTCCGACGTCAAATTTGATTTTTAATTTTTTTTATTTCACTTCGTATACCCCAATGATGCCCATTTCTTATAACCATTATAAAGATCTTATCAAAATATGAAACTTTTGCTTTGGAAGTATTTAATTATATTCATAAACAAAAAAGTTACAGAGATTTTAAAAAGTCAATAGGTCACCCTACACCATCAAATAGCTTTTGCTGTGTTGTCATGATATCCGATCGAAACCACACATCGTTATTCACATCTACGAAATTAATTTGAAAGGTATTTAATACACACAAACTGTTTATCTGTAAATTTCTAACCGTATCATTGTATACATACTCGTTGTGTGCACTACGGCATTTTCAGCGTTATGCAAAGTTCTTGTGTTTTTGCTTGAACAACTTGAGAGCCTACTGTTTTAAAATCTAACAATCAATCTAACAATAAAAGTAAGTGGTAACGGAATTGTGGAAAATTACGAAGATCGTTATGCTGCTTACACATTGGTTAAATTTCTGCCTTTCAACATCTGACTACGCCGTATTTTTTTTTTGCGTTTCTTGTCATCTTCACAATGGTGAGCAATGTTGTCACATGATTGTTGTTAGATTTTAAAACAGTAGGCTCTCAAATTGTTCTAGCAAAAACACATGCACTTTGCATAACGCAGAAAATGCCGTAGTGCACACAACGAGTATGTATACAATGATACGGTTAGAAATTTACAGATAAATAGTTTATGTGTATTAAATACCTTTCAAATTAATTTCGTAGATGTGAATAACGATGTGCATGTGGTTTCGATCGGATATCATGACAACACAGCAAAAGCTATTTGATGGTGTAGGGTGACCTATTGACTTTTTAAAATCTCTGTAACTTTTTTGTTTATGAATATAACTAAATACTTCCAAAGCAAAATTTTCATATTTTGATAAGATCTTTATAATGGTTATAATAAATGGGCATCATAGGGGTATACGAAGCGAAATAAAAAAAATAAAAATCAAATTTGACGTCGGAGTCAAAAATGACCAATGCACGAAATATAGCCCTTGATCAACCATGAACAACGATATGCGTTTCTTTTCGATCGGACTTCAAATGACGACACAGCACAGTAAATTGTATTTCGGGGGGTCGTAGGGTGCACGGAAAAAAAAAAGTTTTAGTGTTCTGAAATTGTCTTCAAATATGCTACAAAACTGGGGGGTGACTGCATCAACTTTTTTTTTGCCTTAGGCCGTGACCCTACCTAGTGTATCTTGTGTATCTTTTACGATCTTGATATTAAACTCTGCATATTCACCGACATTTTTCCAAAACTAAATCACAAGCTTATGTCATGGTGAAAGTTAAACTCTGTTCGTGAAGGATACATTTCCTTTTTTATAGCTTGGAACTAAAAGCAATAGAAAAAAGCCAATTATGTTAATGTTTTATTATTTACACGTTTAAACTAGTGGGAGTTAAAATATACCTAAAATGTCCTGTATTGGCTATTTCTGATGGATGGCAACGAAACAATGGGGATATACGCTAGTAACCCAAACCGAGGAGCATCCATCAGTGAAAAGCCAATGGGCTTAGCTTATATGTAAGAAGAGAAATCCGTTTTTAAACACATTACAAATACAAATTCCTCCAAGTTTTGAAATGGATAGAAAACCCATATTGAGAAGAAAGCTACACCGAAAGAAAGTTTACTATTTTTTATGAAAAATGAACTAACCCATAGTAAGAATGACCATGATTTGGCGCCAAAGATTTTTTTCATTTAGATAAGTTCATGATTTTCTTATAAATTAGTTCGTGTATTGCATCGTATTTTAGTTCATTATTACTATGCTGTGGGAAGAATATACTTAAACCCATACAAAATATTCCTGCTATCCGGAAAAATTAACAATTTTTTGGGAAACCTGTATTAAGAAATTGGTTTGAAATAAACTGTTTGTCAGTATAATTTTCAAAAAAGTAGAGAAATTGAGGAATCAAAGGTACAACAAGCCTTTATACAACTAAAAAATTTTTCGTGCAAAACAAGTCAATTTTCTATTACCACCAGTATTTTATTTCAAAAAATTATTATTATATTACACAAAACTATGGCTTATGATATACAATAAAGGAAATATTTTTATTCGTACATTGGATGCAGTTATTTGTCGGTAGATAGTAATTGCTTCTTCAAAAGAGTAATATTCTATGTTAGTAGGACTAAACTAATTAATTTGAAATTTTCATGTTTTCTATCCATATGAAAGATGTATGTGGCATAAGTTGCTATATTCATTGAATTGTTGTCCAATTTCATCGATTTTGGCTAACTTTCGTTGGGCGGATTTGTCTTATAAGCATCTGAAATTGCAAAGTTAAACAAAATATAATAATATATTTCTTATATTTTGTTTAACTTTGCAATTTCAATTTCAAATTCTATCGTACATATTGATTTTTCACTTACGGGTTTTAAGAGTATTTCCTAGAGCCAATAAGGATATCAGCTTAGTTAGCATTAAATAGTAAGAATATTCCAAACAATTACCATTACAAGGCCTTTCTACCTGCAAGTGAAAATAATTATTTTTAAGAAATTGAAATTTTGGTGGACTAATGGGACGTTTTTGAAATTATTCTCCGAATATATTTGAAATAAAAAATATTATAAAATTAGACATAATTTCCACTTGTCAGTATAGCATTTAGTATTTAAGGTGGATATTAAGTTCGAGTTTAGCGGCTAAAATTTTTTTTCATGATAAATTTTCTTTAATAATCCATTATAAAAAAATAATCTTTATTAAAAAAACTTGGTTTGGGCTATTCTCCATCAAGTTATATTTAAATTTGTATCGAAGACGTATAATTTTATACTTTTCTTAGTGATTTATTTTTAATTTTAGCGGCTAAACTCGAACTTAGTACTCACCTGTAGGAATTGCTGTAACATAAAAAAATATAGATTCAAAAAACTGGTTGCATCTCCAACCTGTGGTCCAGATGTAGAATAAATATAGATCATCCTATTACCACAGTGTACAGTTCCTTAATCTATAATTTGATTTTTATCAATAAAAAGCGTTTTTGATTTCTCTAACATCACATCATTCTCTTCTCAGTTTCTAAAATGTTTCGAAATAAATGTATTTTCATTAATAAACACCAATACCGCACGTACAATTTCGCAAAATTAAAACCACGTGTGCATTTCATAAATGCATCAACAGAACTGAATGCAGCAATAAAACTCAAAGACACAAATAGTCATAAAGGATACATACCTGCCGTAATGAAAAACAACTCCACACACACACACACGATTCGTTTCTGATCTCGCTTTATACCCTAAACCACATAGTGGTCAGGGTATAATAACTTTGATACACAGTCTTACAAAAGTTTACATACCCCAGATTTTTTTAGGTTTTTAACTAAATAATTTTTATAAATTACTACGCGGAGATTTATTTCCTTTTAATATAGATTTTTATTGAAAAAGAAAACAAAAACTAACATATATACACATAAATTCATATTAAAACATAAAGAAAATTAATTTTTGTCTTTTTTGTTAATTTACATAAGTTTACATACGTTTAAAAAATATCATTGAATCACTCTTAATTAATATCTTGTGTGGCCCCCATTCGCTTTTATGACAGCAGACAGTCGAGATGGCATAGATAGAGCCAACTTTTTGGTTATTTCAGGTGTGATACTATTCCACTCATCCTGTAACGCCTCCTTCAATGTTTGAATTGATGTTATTCGACGTTTACTCAGGCCCCGTTTCAAAATGTCCCACAAATGCTCAATAACATTTAAATCAGGAGATTGTGGGGGGTGGTCTAGCTGATTTTTTACATTGTTGAGAAGCCACTCCTTTACAATTTTCGAAGTATGCTTCGGATCGTTATCCTGAAGAAAAATAGAATGTTCTCTAAGATGCAAAATTTCAACACTGGGTAGGTAGCTATCTTTCAAAATATCTATATACATGGTCTTATCCATAGTGCCATCAATGAATCTTAATTTTCCAACCCCGTTTGCGGCCATGCATCCCCAGACCATGATTGATCCACCTCCATGTTTTACCGTGGAATTAACATTTTTCTGTGAAAACTCGGTATTTGGCTTTCGCCAAACTTTTGCTCGGCCATCACCTCCAAAAACCATAAATTTACATTCATCAGTGAATATTACCTTTTCCCAAAATTGAGGATCATTAATGTGGGCATTTTCATATTTACGAGCGTATTCTAAACGTTTTTGAATATTCACTGGTCTAAGTAGTGGTTTTTTTCTGGCAACTCTGTTATTGTACCCTTTTCGTTTTATGCTTCTTCGCACAGTTTGGTCAGAAACAGTTATTCCTAGATCGGTCTTCAATTTTCGATTTAATTCCACTGCACTTTGTTTTGGGTTTTCTTGGATGGAGCGAATTACAGCCCGTTCCGACCGGTCGTCGAGAATACGGGGACGGCCGGGACGTGCCTTAGTCTCAAAATTTCCATTTGCTTTGAAATTTTTTATTATGGTTTGGACTGTAGACTTCGCTAAATTTAATATCGTTCCGATTTCACTGAGAGATTTTCCATCATTCCTCAATTTAACGACCAGTTTTCTAATTGGCTCCGAAATTTCTCTACCTTTGCCCATTTTATAACCGCAATTGATACTTATGATCTTTATTTTTCACGTATGACCACCTTCTTTAAGATAACAAGCTCTACTAATGATTTGAGTCAAAAATTGCGAAATTTGCATCGGTACTTATAACGGTACATCATTCTTTGGACAGCGTATGTAAACTTATGTAACCTTGCAAAGTCACATGTTTCATGTTTTTTGTTGTTGTTTATAAACAACACCAAAAAAAACTCAAAAGAAATGTAAGAAATACTTTGTTTTACAAATTAGTTTACAAAAAGTAAAACATATATATGCATTTTTTATTATATATCTTAAGAAATTAGAATGTTTTTAATCGTATGTAAACTTTTGTAAGACTGTGTAAAATATATAGAGAAATATTGATAAAATATATACCGATCGACTCAGAATCACCTCCTGAGTCGATCTAGCGCTTGGTGTCCGTCCGTCGTGTGTCCATGCATTTGTGGTTCACAGGATTCCGGTCACAATTATTAACCGATTTTGATGAAATTTGATACAGGGTGATTTTCCCAAATTTGGCAAAAAAACCCTTATTTATCAACCGATCTTACTCAAAGTTGGCTAAATGTAATCTTCTATCGTACTAACAATATGTACAAAAAATCATGGAAATCGGTTCAGATTTAGCTATAGCTACCGTATATATGTACCGCCCGTTTGTTCCTAAATTTAGCTATTAAACCCTTATTTAGCAACCGATAGTACTCAAAGTTGGCTAAATGTAATCTTCTATATAATCTTATATAGCTCCCATATAAATGTATAGAACCCTTACTTTTTTACTGACCTTACTCAAAGTTGGCTAGATCCAGTCCTCTATAGTACTAACTGTATGTGCAAAATTTCATCGAAATCGGTTCAGATGTAGATATATACCCATGTTCCGATATCCACTGCAATTCCACTTCCACTATTCACGTCAATTCCACGAACGTGAAAATTTGGAGTTCTTAATTCCACGCCCTTTTTTGTACTTTTCTGTAACCAGCTGGGTTGCACAAATCACCCAAAAATTCACTAAGGCGGAATTCAAAATAAATGGAATCAATAGACTTATTATAATTTTTTTTTTTAATTAAAAATGACGCAGTTTTAATAAAACTCATGTATTAAATATAAAACATTTCAAATTTTTTACGCGAGTAATTTTTTTAACCGGAAATACACCCATCTTGGACTTTCAACTTTCACCAAGACTTTTGCAAGTGAATTGATTTCACGAAAATACCGGTGAAAGTGGATTGTAGGACACGAAAATCGTGGAATTGATTCACATTCATCTGGAAGTGGATTTGGGAATATGGGCAATAGTTCCCATATATATGTATCGCCCGGTTTTGAACAATAAAAATTAATAACCTTATGTTTGACCATAGAGGCCACATTTCTTAACTGATCTTACTCAAATTTAGCACAAGGTCACCTTCTGGGGTTTCAATTAAACCTGGAAAATATCATATAAATCGGTTCAAAATTAGATATAGCTCCCATATATATACATCGCTCGATTTTCCCAAATTTGGCCATAATACTCTTATTTATTAACCAATGCTACTCAAGTTTCAAATTTTTATGTATTTACTATCCGATCGTACTTATGTTAGACTTACATGTAACTCTTACATAATAATATTGCCCGATTTTCCCGAATTTTGATTTATTACCCATTGAGCGATTTCCACTCAAAAAAAGTTAACTTGGATCCAAAGATTTTGACCTTCCCTTAAGGATTTTGGTATTGATTCCGAGCCAAAGATGCGGCTTCTTTAGAATAAACACATTTTTATCGACCTATCTGACTTTAAATCTAGGACCAATCAAATTAAAATTAGGATACAGATCTCATTTATCAATTTTTAAACCCACCACCACAGAATGGTGACGGGGGTATAATAAGTTTGTCATTCCGTTTGTAACACATCGAAATATCGATTTCCGACTATATAAAGTATATATATTCTTGATCAGGGAGAAATTCTAAGACGATATAACGATGTCCGTCTCTCCGTCTGTCTGTCTGTCTGTCTGTTGTAATCACGCTACAGTCTTCAATAATGAAGCAATCGTGCTGAAATTTTGCACAAACTCGTCTTTTGTCTGCAGGCAGGTCAAGTTCGAAGATGGGCTATATCGGTCCAGGTTTTGATTTAGTCCCCATATAAACCAACCTCCCGATTTGGGGTCTTGAGCTTATAGTTTTTATCCAATTTGCCTGAAATTTGAAATCTAGGGGTATTTTATGACCATAAAGAGGTGTGCCAAAAATGGAGAGTATCGGTCCATGTTTTGGTATAGCCCCCATATAGACCGATCTCCCGATTTTACTTCTTGGGTTTATAGAAACCGCAGTTTTTTATTAAATTTACCTGAAATTGGAAATCTAGAGGTATTGTAGGACCACAAATACGTGTGCCAAAAATTGTGAGTATCGGCCCATATTTTGGTATAGCCCCCATATAGACCGATCTCCCGATTTTATTTCTTGGGTTTATAGAAACCGCAGTTTTTATTCAATTTACCTGAAATTGGAAATCTAGAGGTATTGTAGGACCACAAATACGTGTGTCAAAAATTGTGAGTATCGGTCCATGTTTTGGTATGGTCCCCATATAAAACGACCTCCCGATTTGGGTTCTTGGGCTTATAGAAACCGTAGTTTTTATCCAATTTGTCTGAAATTGGAAATCTAGAGGTATTTTAGGACCATAAAGAGGTGTGCCGAAAATGGTGAGTATCGGTCCATTTTTTGGTATAGCCCCCCATATAGACCGATTTCCCGATTTTACTTCTTGGGCTTCTAGAATCCGAAGTATTGATCCTATTTGCCTGAAATTGGAAATCTAGAGGTGTTTTCTGGTCATAAAGAGGTGTGCCGAAAACGGTGAGTATCGGTCCATATTTTATTATAGCCTCCATAAGAACGATCTCCCGATTTAACTCCTTGGGTTTCTAGAAACCGTAGTTTTTATCTGATTTGCCTGAAATTGTAAATATTTTGGTATTTTAGGCTCACAAAAACGTGTATCGGATTAAGTTTATTTCCCGATTTTACTTCTTGGGCTTCTAGAATCCGAAGTATTTATCCTATTTGTCTGAAATTGGAAATCTAGAGGTGTTGTCTGGTCATAAAGAGGTGTGCCGAAAACGGTGAGTATCGGTCCATATTTTAGTATAGCCCCCATAAGAACGATCTCCCGATTTTACTTCTTGGGCTTATAGAAACCGCAGTTTTTATTCAATTTACCTGAAATTGGAAATCTAGAGGTATTGTAGGACCACAAATACGTGTGTCAAAAATTGTGAGTATCAGTCCATGTTTTGGTATGGTCCCCATATAAAACGACCTCCCGATTTGGGGTCTTGGGCTTATAGAAACCGTAGTTTTTATCCAATTGTCAGTTTAACAAACAAACAAATGTCAGTTTAAAAATCTAATTTATAACGGATACTTTAAAGTAAGCAAGTATATACGGCCGTAAATTCGGCCAGGCCGAAGCTTATGTACCCTCCATCATGGATTGCGTAGAAACTTCATCTAAACATTGCTATCCACAATCGAATTACTTAAGTTTCGGTAACGCTTGCCGATGGCAAGGTTTTAAACCTCCTAACACCATCATCTAAATTGTATGTAAGTCCATACGTGGTATATATTAAATCAAACAAGTAAGGAAAGTCTAAAGTCGGGCGGGGCCGACTATATTATACCCTGCACCACTTTGTAGATCTACATTTTCGATACCATATCACATCCGTCAAATGTGTTGGGGGCTATATATAAAGGTTTGTCCCAAATACATACATTTAATATCACTCGATCTGGACAGAATTTGATAGACTTCTACAAAATCTATAGACTCAAAATTTAAGTCGGCTAATGCACTAGGGTGGAACACAATATTAGTAAAAAACAAGGAAAATGTTGGTATTTTGACCATTTTTGTCGAAATCAGAAAAACATATATATGGGAGATATATCTAAATCTGAACCGATTTCAACCAAATTTGGCACGCATAGCTACAATGCTAATTCTAATCCCTGTGCAAAATTTCAACTAAATCGGAGCAAAAAATTGGCCTCTGTGGTCATATGAGTATAAATCGGGCGAAAGCTATATATTGGAGATATATCCAAATCTGAACCGATTTCAACCAAATTTGGCACGTATAGTTACAATGCTAATTCTACTCCCTGTGCAAAATTTCAACTAAATCGGAGCAAAAAATTGGCCTCTGTGGGCAAATGAGTGTAAATCGGGCGAAAGCTATATATGGGAGCTATATCTAAATCTGAACCGATTTGGCTGATATTTTGCAAGTTTTTCGAGACCCGTAAAATATTCGGATGTACGGAATTTGAGGAAGATCGGTTTATATACACGCCAATTATGACCAGATCGGTGAAAAATATATATGGCAGCTATATCTAAATCTGAACCGCTTTTTGCCAACATCAATGGGGATCGTCTGTGACCCGAAACAGCGCCCTATACTAAATTTTAGGACAATCGGACTAAAACTGCGAGCTGTACTTTGCACACAAAAATACATCAACAGACAGACAGACAGACGGACATCGCTAAATCGACTCAGAATTTAATTCTAAGCCGATCCGTATACTAAAAGGTTGGTCTATGATTACTCCTTCTTGGCGTTACATACAAATGCACAAACTTATTATACCCTGTACCACAGTAGTGGTGAAGGGTATAAAAAGATCGATCCAATACGTATATAATTCAGTTTGACAAAGTAGACATAAAATTTTGACAACATTTTCTACATAAATAAAATTTTAACAAAATTTCCTATAGAAATAAAATTTTCACAAAATTTTCTATAGAAATAAACTTTTGACAAAATTTTCTATAGAAATAAAATCTTGGTAGATTATTTTTGGCTCGAGTGGCAACCATGATTATGAACCGAATAAAATTTGAACAAAATTTTCTATAGAAATAAAATCTTGACAATGATGAAAATTTTATTATGAACCGAATAAAATTTTAACAAAATTTTCTCTAGAAATAAAATTTTGACAAAATTTTCTATAGAAATAAAATTTTGACAAAAATTTCTATAGAAATAAAATTTTGACAAAATTTTCTATAGAAATAAAATTTTGGAAGACTATTTTTGGCTCTAGAGGCAACCATGATTATGAACCGAATAAAATTTGAACAAAATTTTCTATAGAAATAAAATCTTGACAATGATGAAAATTTTATTATGAACCTAAAATTTTAACAAAATTTTCTCTAGAAATAAAATTTTGACAAAATTTTCTATAGAAATAAAATTTTGACAAAATTTTCTATAGAAATAAAATTTTGACAAAATTTTCTATAGAAATAAAATTTTGGTAGACTATTTTTGGCTCTAGTGGCAACCATGATTATGAACCGATATGGACCGACTTTTGTGTGATTGGACCAATTTTGGTATGGTTGTTAGCGACCATATACTAACACCACGTTCCTAATTTGAACCGGATCGGATGAATTTTGCTCCTCCAAGAGGTTCCGGAGGTCAAATCTGGAGAACGTTTTATATGGGGGCTATATATAATTATGGACCGATATGGACCAATTCTGGCACGCTTGTTAAATATCATATACTAACACCATGTTCCAAATTACAACCGGATTGGATGAAATTTGCTTCTCTTGGAGACTTCGCAAGCCAAATCTGGGGATCGGTTTATATGGGGGCTATATATAATTATGAACCGATGTGGACCAATTTTTGCATTATTGTTAGAGACCATATACCAATATCATGTACCAAATTTCAGGCGGATCGGATGAAATTTGCTTCTCTTTGAGGCTCCGGAACCCAAATCCGGGGCTCGGTTTATATGGGGGCTATATATAATAATGGAGCGATGTGGACCAATTTTTGCATGATTGTTGGAGACCATATACCGACACCATGTACCAAATTTCAGCCGGATCGGATGAAATATGCTTCTCTTAGAGGCTCCACAAGCCAAATCTGGGGATCGGTTTATATGGGGGCTTTATATAATTATGAAGCGATGTGGACCAATTTTTGCATGGTTGTTAGAGACCATATACCAATATCATGTACCAAATTTCAGGCGGATCGGATGAAATTTGCTTCTCTTTTAGACTCCGCAAACCAAGTTTCAAGTCGATAGCCCATTTGCAATACCATCCGTCATCATCAATAACAACTACTTGTGCCAAGTTTCAAGTCGATAGCTTGTTTCCTTCGGAAGTTAGCGTGATTTCAACAGACGGACGGACGGACATGCTTAGATCTACTCAGAATTTCACCACGACCCAGAATATATATACTTTATGGGGTCTTAGAGCAATATTTCGATGTGTTACAAACGGAATGAATACCCTCCCATCCTATGATGGAGGGTATAAAAATATGGGAAACATTTCAATCTGAAGCAATTTTAAGGAAACTTCGCAAAAGTTTATTTATGATTTATCGCTCAATATATATGTATTAGAAGTTTAGGAAAATTAGAGTCATTTTTACAACTTTTCGACTAAGCAGTGGCGATTTTACAAGGAAAATGTTGGTATTTTGACCATTTTTGTCGAAATCAGAAAAACATATATATGGGAGCTATATCTAAATCTGAACCGATTTCAACCAAATTTGGCACGCATAGCTACAATACCAATTCTACTCCCTGTGCAAAATTTTAATTAAAGCGGAGTAAAAGATTGGCCACTGTGATCATATGAGTGTAAATCGGGAGAACGATATATATGGGAGATATATCTAACTCTTAACCGATTTCAATAAAATTTGGCACACTTGACTACACTACTAATTGTACTCCTAGTGCAAAATTTTAACCAAATTGGGGTAAAACTCTGGCTTCTGGGGCCATATAAGTCCATATCGGGCGAAATATATATATGGGAGCTATATCTAAATCTGGACCGATTTCTTCCAAACTCAATAGGGTTCTATTCTGAGCCAAAACACATACTTGTGCCAAATTTGAAGTCGATTGGACTAAAACTGCGACCTAGACTTTGATTACAAAATGTGTTCACGGACAGACGGACATGGCTATATCGACTCAGGAGCCCACCCTGAGCATTTTTGCCAAAGACACCATGTGTCTATCTCGTCTCCTTCTGGGTGTTGCAAACATATACACTAACTTATAATACTCTATTCCACAGTGTGGCGCAGGGTATAAATATGGGAAACATTTCAATCTGAAGCAATTTTAAGGAAACTTCGCAAAAGTTTATTTATGATTTATCGCTCAATATATATGTATTAGAAGTTAAGGAAAATTAGAGTCATTTTTACAACTTCAATCATCAGAAAAACATATATATGGGAGCTATATCTAAATCTGAACCGATTTCAACCAAATTTGGCACGCATAGCTACAATGCTAATTCTACTCCCTGTGCAAAATTTCAACTAAATCGGAGCAAAAATTGGCCTCTGTGGTCATATGAGTGTAAATCGGGCGAAAGCTATATATGGGAGCTATATCTAAATCTGAACCTATTTCAATAAAATTTGGCACACTTGACTACACTACTAATTGTACTCCTAGTGCAAAATTTTAACCAAATTGGGGTAAAACTCTGGCTTCTGGGACCGTATTAGTCCATATCGGGCGAAAGATATATATGGGAGCTATGTCTAAATCTGAACCGATTTCAATAAAATTTGGCACACTTGACTACACTACTAATTGTACTCCTAGTGCAAAATTTTAACCAAATTGGGGCAAAACTCTGGCTTCTGGGACCGTATTAGTCCATATCGGGCGAAAGATATATATGGGAGCTATATCTAAATCTGAGCCGATTTCAATAAAATTTGGCACATGACTATAGTACTAATTGTTCTTCTTGTGCAAAATGTTAAGCAAATTAGGCTAAAACTCTGGCTTCTGGGGCCATATAAGTCCATATCGGGCGAAATATATATATGGGAGCTATATCTAAATCTGGACCGATTTCTTCCAAAATCAAAAGGATTCTATTCTGAGCCAAAACACATACTTGTGCCAAATTTGAAGTCGATTGGACTAAAACTTCGACCTAGACTTTGATTACAAAATGTGTTCACGGACAGACGGACATGGCTATATCGACTCAGGAGCCCACCCTGAGCATTTTTGCCAAAGACACCATGTGTCTATCTCGTCTCCTTCTGGGTGTTGCAAACACATGCACTAACTTATAATACCCTATTCCACAGTGTGGCGCAGGGTATAAATATGGGAAACATTTCAATCTGAAGCAATTTTAAGGAAACTTCGCAAAAGTTTATTTATGATTTATCGCTCAATATATATGTATTAGAAGTTTAGGAAAATTGGAGTCATTTTTACAACTTTTCGACTACGCAGTGGCGATTTTACAAGGAAAATGTTGGTATTTGGACCATTCTTGTCGAAATCAGAAAAACATATATATGGGAGCTATATCTAAATCTGAACCGATTTCAACCAAATTTGGCACGCATAGCTACAATGCTAATTCTACTCCCTGGGCAAATGTCAACTAAATCGGAGTTAAAAATTGGCCTCTGTGGTCATATGAGTGTAAATCAGGCGAAAGCTATATATGGGAGATATATCTAAATCTGAACCGATTTCAACCAAATTTGGCACGCATAGCTACAATGCTAATTCTACTCCCTGTGAAAAATTTCAACTAAATCGGAGCAAAAAATTGGCCTCTGTGGTCATATGAGTGTAAATCGGGCGAACGATATATATGGGAGCTATATCTAAATCTGAACCGATTTCAATAAAATTTGGCGCACTTGACTGCACTACTAATTGTACTCCTAGCGCAAAATTTCAACCAAATTGGGGTAAAACTCTGGCTTCTGGGACCGTATTAGTCCATATCGGGCGAAAGATATATATGGGAGCTATATCTAAATCTGAACCGATTTCAATAAAATTTGGCACACTTGATTATAATACTAATTGTTCTTCTGGTGCAAAATTTTAAGCAATTTAGGGTAAACCTCTGGCTTCTGGGCCCATATAAGTCCATATCGGGCGAAATATATATATGGGAGCTATATCTAAATCTGAATCTGATTTCTCCCAAAATCAATAGGGTTCTATACTGATCCAAAACACATACTTGTGCCAAATTTGAAGTCAATTGAACTAAAACTGCGACCTAGACTTTGATTACAAAAATGTGTCCACGGACAGACGGACATGGCTATATCGACTCAGGAGCCCACCCTGAGCATTTTTGCCAAAGACACCATGTGTCTATCTCGTCTCCTTCTGGGTGTTGCAAACATATGTGCAAACAGTGTGGCGCAGGGTATAAAAATACAGATTAAATACCTATACAATTCAGTTCTTTACCGGTATATATAGAAATTTGCTCCTCTAAGAGGGTCCGCAATCACAATCTAGTTTATATAGGGGAAATATATAATTATAGACATATGTTGACCAATTTGTGCATGGTTGTTAGAGACCACATACTTACACCACGTACTAAATTTCAACCGGATTGGATGAAATTTGCTTCTCTAAGAGGCTCCGCAAGTCAAATATGGGGGTCGGTTTATATGGGGGCTATACGTAAAAGTGGACCGACAAGGCCCATTTGCAATACCATCCGACCTACATCAATAACAACTACCTGTGCCAAGTTACAAGTCGATAGCTTATTTCGGAAGTTAGCGTGAATTCAACAAAAGGACGGACGGATATTGGTAGATCGACCCAGAATTTCACCACGACCCAGAATATATGTTATATGTACTTTATGGGAAAGAAGTATTGAAAACCACATGTATTTTATCGTTGCATTTCAGGGTAGTTTTTGTCAAAATTGTCTCCAATTATTTTCAACACATTCTCAAAGATTTCGTCTGCATTTGGTGATTTGGATTGTTGTCGAGAATGTTGCTCGTTCTTCCCAAACGAAATCGCTGGATTAACCAGTGTTTTACCGAAAATAGTAGGCATGATGGGTATCGTGTGGATAATGCTGTATCAACACGGTGTGTGTCTTTGATAACAAATTATGTGTTACCCTATTTCCAATGTAGTATTTATACCCTTCACCACTACTGTGGTACAGGGTATAATAAGTTTGTGCATTTGTATGTAACGCCAAGAAGGAGTAATCATAGACCAACCTTTTAGTATACGGATCGGCTTAGAATTAAATTCTGAGTCGATTTAGCGATGTCCGTCTGTCTGTCTGTCTGTCCGTCTGTCTGTCTGTTGATGTATTTTTGTGTGCAAAGTACAGCTCGCAGTTTTAGTCCGATTGTCCTAAAATTTGGTATAGGGCGCTGTTTCGGCTCAAAGACGATCCCTATTGATTTTGGCAAAAATCGGTTCAGATTTAGATATAGCTGCCATATATATTTTTCACCGATCTGGTCATAATTGGCGTGTATATCAACCGATCTTCCTCAAATTGCATACATCCGAATATTTTACGGGTCTCGAAAAACTTGCAAAATATCAGCCAAATCGGTTCAGATTTAGATATAGCTCCCATATATAGCTTTCGCCCGATTTACACTCATTTGCCCACAGAGGCCAATTTTTTGCTCCGATTTAGTTGAAATTTTGCATTGTAACTATGCGTGCCAAATTTGGTTGAAATCGGTTCAGATTTGGATATATCTCCCATATATAGCTTTCGCCCGATTTACATTCATATGACCACAGAGGCCAATTTTTTGCTCCGATTTAGTTGAAATTTTGCACAGGGAGTAGAATTAGTATTGTAACTATGCGTGCTAAATTTGGTTGAAATCGGTTCAGATTTGGATATATCTCCCATATATAGCTTTCGCCCGATTTACACTCATATGACCACAGAGGCCAATTTTTAACTCCGATTTAGTTGAAATTTTGCACAGGGAGTAGAATTAGCATTGTAACTATGCGCGCTAAATTTGGTTGAAATCGGTTCAGATTTAGATATAACTCCCATATATAGCTTTCGCCCGATTTATACTCATATGACCACAGAGGCCAATTTTTTGCTCCGATTTAGTTGAAATTTTGCACATGGATTAGAATTAGCATTGTAGCTATGCGTGCCAAATTTGGTTGAAATAGGTTCAGATTTAGATATATCTCCCATATATATGTTTTTCTGATTTCGACAAAAATGGTCAAAATACCAACATTTTCCTTGTTTTTTACTAATATTGTGTTCCACCCTAGTGCATTAGCCGACTTAAATTTTGAGTCTATAGATTTTGTAGAAGTCTATCAAATTCTGTCCAGATCGAGTGATATTTAAATGTATGTATTTGGGACAAACCTTTATATATAGCCCCCAACACATTTGACGGATGTGATATGGTATCGAAAATGTAGATCTACAAAGTGGTGTAGGGTATAATATAGTCGGCCCCGCCCGACTTTAGACTTTCCTTACTTGTTTTATGCTACGCTTGTTGTTTAGTCGACCAATAGAGTTATGTTGAAATTAATGTTCAACTTTTCGTTATATGGAATTGTATATGTTAGTTAGCTTTTTGAATGTTAGTTTTTTGTCAATCTTGCTTCTATTTTGTTACATATGTGGCCATAATTTTTATACCCACCACCATAGGATGGGGGGTATATTAACTTTGTCATTCCGTTTGTAACACATCGAAATATTGCTCTAAGACCCCATAAAGTATATATATTCTGGGTCGTGGTGAAATTCTGAGTCGATCTGAGCATGTCCGTCCGTCCGTCCGTCTGTTGAAATCACGCTAACTTCCGAACGAAACAAGCTATCGACTTGAAACTTGGCACAAGTAGTTGTTATTGATGTAGGTCGGATGGTATTGCAAATGGGCCATATCGGTCCGCTTTTACGTATAGCCCCCATATAAACGGACCCCAAAATTTTGCTTGCGAGGCCTCTAAGAGAAGCAAATTTCATCCGATCCGTCTGAAATTTGGTACATGCTGTAAGTATATGGTCTCTAACAACCATGCAAAAATTGGTCCACATCGGTCCATAATTATATATAGCCCCCATATAAACCGATCCCCCGATTTGGCTTGCGAGGCCCCTAAGAGAAGCAAATTTCATCCGATCCGGCTGAAATTGGTACATTGTGTCAGTATATGGTCTCTAACAACCATGCAAAAATTGGTACACATCGGTCCATAATTATATATAGCCCCCATATAAACCGATCCCCCGATTTGGATGCGAGGCCTCTACGAGAAGCAAATTTTATCCGATACGGCTGAAATTTGGTACGTGTTGTTAGTATATGGTCTCTAACAACCATGCGAAAATTGGTCCACATCGGTCCATAATTATATATAGCCCCCATATAAACCGATCCCCAGATTTGGCTTGCGAGGCCTCTACGAGAAGCAAATTTTATCCGATCCGGCTGAAATTTGGTACATGGTGTTAGTATATGGTCTCTAACAACCATGCAAAAATTGGTCGACATCGGTCCATAATTATATATAGCCCCCATATAAACCCTCTAAGGCCCCCCCCTAAGGCCTCTAAGAGAAGCAAATTTCATCTGATCCGTCCATGGTGTTAATACATGGCCTCAAACTCTCATGCAAAAATTGGCCGATATCGGTCCATAATTATATATAGGCCCCATATAAACCGATCCCTAGATTTGACCTCCAGATCCCCTTGGTAGAGCAAAATTCTTCCCATTCGGTTGGAATTTGGTACGTGATGTTAGTATATGGTATCAAACAACCATGCAGGAATTGGTTCCTATCAGTCCATAATTATATATAGCACCCATATAAACCGATCCCCAAATTTGACCTCCGGTGCCTTTTGGAGAAGCAAAATTCATCCGATCTGCTTGAAATTTGGTACGTGGTGGTATTATATGATATTTAACAACCATGCCAAAAGTGGTCCATATCAGTCCATAATCGTACATAGCCCCATATAAACCGATCCCGAGATTTGGTTTTGGAACCTCTTGGAGGAGCAAATTTCATCCGAGTGAGTTGAAATTTGGTACATTGTGCTAGTATATGGTCGTTAACAACCATGCTTAACTAGGTCCATATCGGTCTTAGTTATATATGGCCCTCAGATAAATCGATCCCCAATCACACAAAAATTGGTCCATATCAAGTTCATAATTGTATATAGCCCCCATATAAGCGACCCCCATATTTCAATTCTGGCTCTCTACGTACAAAAAGTCCATATCGATTCGTAATTATTTGTAGACTTAACTATACATAACTTTTTTGTCTAATATATACCATATATGGACTAAATCACAATTTAGAAAACGATGTTAAGAAGTTTTAAGATACCACAACCCAAGTAATTCGATTGTGGATGATAGTCTTTCGTAGAAGTTTCTACGCAATCCATGGTGGTGGGTACATAAGATTCGGCCTGGCCGAACTTGCGGCCGTATATACTTGTTTTCTTCTTCACTTTTTGGAAGAAAAAGATTCTTTAGGACAAGGATGGCCCATTATCGTAACAATTTAATTTATTTTGAATATCTTGACAAATTTAATTTATTTGTTTGAGTATTATGATATTTTGTCAAAATTTTTTAAAAGTTAAATATAAAATGAAAAGTTTACTCTATTCTCTTCGCTTCGTATACATTATTGTAATACAAATTATAATTATAAGTGCTCTATGATGAATTATCAGCAAAAAGATTTGGAAGTTGTCTAAAGCACTTCCAACAAGTATATAAAGCATTAAGTTCGGCTGGGCCGAATCTTAAATACCCACCACCATGGATCAAATATTATAGTTTCCTGTGAACATTTCAGGGGGATTTGGTGACAAGCAGATCAGTTTAACGAGTACACTTCCCGAAGATAAATTCAAAGATTTTACCTACTAGATCAGATTATGGATTTATAAGAACCATATATGTTTGAGTTTTAGAGGAATCATAAACATCGTGTGGAAGTGTGCAAGAAAATGAAATGAAAATGAAATAACGCCTTGATTTAAAATTTAATATCTGTAGATTTTTACCCCCATTATTTATATGATTACCAGAAGTAAAATCTGGAAACTATAATTCAGTTTCAAGCAATTTTCATTATCAGTGCACATGGACCGATATTCACCATTTTCGGCACACCTCTTTATGTTCCTAAAATACTTCTAGATTTAAAATTTCATGCAAATTTGATAAAAACTATGGTTTCTAAAAGCCCAAGAAGTAAAATCGGGAGATCGGTCTATTTGGGAGATAAACCAAAACATGGGCCAATACCTGTCATTTTCGGCTCTCATATTTAAGGTCCTGTAGAGTCAGGCAAATTGGATAAAAACTACGGGTTCTAGAAGCCTAAAAAATAAAATCATTTCTTGCACACCTATTTGTATTCCTAAAAACCTCCAGATTTTCGATTTCAGGCAAGGTGGACAACAATTACGGTTCCTAGAAGCCCAAAAAGTAATATCGGGAGATCGGTCTATCTGATGGCTATATCAACACATTGACCTATAATCACCATTTTCGACATATAAGCCCAAGAAATAAAATCGGGAGATCGGTCTATATAGGGGCTATACCAAAACAACGACCGATCCTCACCATTTTTGGCAAACCTCTTTATGATCATAAAATACCTCTAGATTTCAAATTTCAGGCAAATTGGATAAAAACTACGATTTCTATAAGCCCAAGACCCCAAATCGGGAGGTCGGTTTATATGGGGACTATATCAAAACCTGGACCGATATAGCCCATCTTCGAACTTGACCTGCCTGCAGACAAAAGACGAGTTTGTGCGAAATTTCAGCACGATTGCTTTATTATTGAAGACTGTAGCGTGATTACAACAGACAGACAGCCAGACAGACAGACAGACAGACAGACAGACAGACGGACATGGCTATATCGTCTTAGAATTTCTGCCTGATCAAGAATATATATACTTTATATAGTCGGAAATCGATATTTCGATGTGTTACAAACGGAATGACAAACTTATTATACCCCCGTCACCATTCTATGGTGGTGGGTATAAAAATGTCGTCCCAAATGTGTTCTTTATTTTACATACACAGGAAGTTCGTTTTGTTCAATTCTCTACAACTCGCTTTTTTAATATTTTTAATGGACATTTTTTTTGGTTTCAAAAGAAAGTAAGAATGGTAATTTTTTTTTGACTTTTGTCGAAAAAATGCCAAATTCATTCTAGAAAAATTGCGAATTTTTTGAAAATATGTGAGGTCAAACGTTCCAGACAAGTATTAGGTTAGGTTTAAGTAGCAACCCCATAAAGTTTCAGGCTCACTTAGACTATTCAGTCCATTCCCAGCAAAAAAAGCGTCGCCAAAAAAGTAATGAAAATGTTCTTTTTGGATCCGGAAGTGGTGCATAATTGACGCAGAAGCGATGAATTCAACATGCACTGAAAAAAATATTGTCGTGAGGTCAAAGATTTCATGTCTTTAAAATACGAATACAAATTTTGCTTAACATAGAAGACGCATTTCTCTAAAATAAAGTTATTTTCCTTGTTCAAAAGTCGATAAACTTTTCAATGAAGTCGTATTGTCCTTATAATTAAGTGATTTGACTTAAAAATGGGTATCTAAACATGAAAGAAAAAATTTATAGGCTAAGGTCAACTTGACTTTAATAATTCAGAAAAATTCTTTAAATTTAATGAAATTGTCTTTAAATTTGTTGTCTTTTTGCATCTTTACTACAAAGCAAAAAATCGTTCAAATATAGGACATGTTTTTCAAAACTTTATTTTAAAGAAGTTTTTTACTTCAAACATAGCATAATTTCTACTGGAAGTCGAGTCCTAATTTGGAAAATAAAGTTGCCGTTAACTCGTTTTTAAAGGACTTTGATAGCATATGAAGAAAAAAAGCTGAGAAATCGAAAAATTAAAATTTGCTTCCTAGAAGCAAGTACACAAAACCTAAATTTAAAAGAGAATTGTATCTTAAAAGTATCCTTACTTGTATTCTCCGCTTCTTTGGCTCGGAATCAATACCAAATTTTTTAAAGTAAAGACAAAATCTTTGGAACCGAGTATGCTTTTTTTCTGTGTGGGCTTGTCATAGGACGGAAGTCCTCTATTTCAACATCCGTTGCACTGAATTTGCATCACTTCTTTAGGTGTGATCCGAATTCAATGTTTTGGATGTAAATTAAACAATTTTGTGATATTTTGTCAAATAAATATTTTTTATAATTTTTTATAATTTTTAATGGATTCTAACGCTTGTCGGAAATGTTTGACCTCAAATATTTTTAAAAATTCACAATTTTTTCAGATTGGATTTTGAATTTTTTAGACAAAATTTAAATGATTTGTACCATTTGATGAATTCTTACTCTGTTTTTAACCTATTTGAAACAAAAAAGTTAAAATTACCAATTAAAAGTACGAAAAAACCAAGTAATAAAAAATCGAATTAAAAGAACTTCCTGGGTAGTTAAAATAAAGAACATCATTGGGAGTGCATCGTCTGGAAGTGCTTTTCAAGTTGTGCCTTTGAAAAAACTTATAAATTTTTTTGCTGGGTATTAATGCCAACATTTGTTGGAACATTAATTCTCAGTCATTTCGCCACCTCTCTTATTGCTAGTATTTCAGCCTGAAAAACACTTCAAGGATTACTTAATCTTTTCGCTATTCGAAGTCCCAGACCTTTAGAATATACTCCGAAACCTACTTGTTCATCAAATTTCGAGCCATCAGTATAGAAATCGTCTCATTATTTGGAATTAGAGTGTAGTCAGAGTGTAATCCACAACGTTAGGCAACTCTGGCATTATTTTGACAAGTTGTAAAATGCATTAAACATCAAATTATTTATTTGGTAAAATATCACAGAATTTTATCACATTATTCACATCCAAAACATTGTATTCGGATTGCACCTTTAGGACTATAAAGAGTCCTAAAGGTGCAATCCGTTGCTTTTGTCCAATTTGTCTGAAATTGGAAATCCAGAGGTTTTGAAGGACCACAAATAGGTGTTTTTGATATAGCCCCTTATAAATCGGCCCTCCGATTTGGGGTCTATAATTAGATGTGCTGAATATTTTTTGTATCCGTCCACGTTTTTGGCATAGCCCCCATAAGGCCGATCTCCCAATTTAACTCCTTGGGATTCTAGAAACCGTAGTTTTTATTCGATTTGCCTGAAATTGTTAATGAAATTATAAATAATACAAGTATTATAGACCCACAAAAACGTGTACAGGATTTAGTTTTTATCGGTCCATTTGAAAAGGCTTACATATAGACCGATTTCATTTCTTGACAGTATAGAAGGCGCACTGATTATGACAATTGCTTGAAATATTTCCTATTTCCTTCATATAAAGAGTTTTTCCTTGTCGGGTTTGCCCTTATACACACAAAAAAAAAAACGTTTTTCTTTTGTCAGAGTTTTTTTTAATTTCTTCGAAAATTTTAAACTTTATCACCAAGAAAATTCCTTTGTTACAAATTTTTTTTATTCAATAAAAAAAATTATTTTTGAACCAACAACACAGTCCATTTCGTTTATATCAAGCACTGTTCTTTTCTTACTTTAAGTTTTTAATAAGACATATTCAGAGTTGCATAGAAAAATTTTATAAAGTAGTATGTACTCGTAATGTTGAACATCTTTTCGGAATCTTCCGAACATATCTGGAACATATGTAAAACCAAAATAAAAAACCTTTTGGTGTTCTGTCGAAGCAGGGGCAATTGCAAGGCGGACGTACCAACCACTGCTCCACGATGCCCAACTAAATGTATGTTTATGTTAAATATAATTTGTTTAATCGGTTCATGGGCGCCGTGCTATATAAATATAACGGTTTGACTGTTTGCGTTGCTCGCGCCTTGGTGGCTTTAGCGATAATTGTCCCCTGATGACAATAACAGCTACGCGGCCCAGTGGATACTGTGCTGTAGAGGTGAGTAATATTTTACTCAAACTCAAGCACACTCACGAAAAGAAAATTTGTGCTGACGTACACTCACGCACGAAAATGTCGTGACTCTCGAAAGATATCGTGGCTCACGAAAAATTTCTCGAAACACGAATAATTTCATGAATCACGTATAATTTCGTGAATCACGAATAATTTTTTGATTAATTTACCTGAGGATCGTGTCTGAAAACATGAGCATGATTAAAATCGAGAGCGTTATTACACTTTTAACATCCTAGGTCTCACTAAAATTGTAAATGAATTCAACTCGTAAGCGTTTTATGCTGGTGAACATACCGGGGAACTGTGAAGCGGATGAGTTAGCAAGGCTAGGAACTACCTTACATATTCCAGGGGAACTACAATCTTTTGGTATGCCTTTTGGAACAATCTGGTTGGTTAACAGAAGAAAATAATCGAGAAGGTTCAGCGGTTAAAACTAGAAGTGCCCATATGTAACAGGTTGGCTGGTAAGTCCCCGGTCTGACACATAGATGGCGACGCTAGTATTAAATGCATATTATTTTTATATAGTACCAACCTTCAAATGATTCGTGTCAAAATTTGACGTATGTAAGTCAATTACACGCAAAGAAAAACAAACGTTTGGAAAACGTGCACCGAAAACATTTTTCTTTTGTTAGAGTTTTTTGAATTGCTTCGAAAAGTATACACTTTTATCACCAAAAAAATTCGTTTGTTACAAAAATTTTTTTTTCAATAAAAAAAGTTATTTTTGAACCAACAACACAGTCCATTTCGTTTATATCAAACACTGTTCTTTTCTGACTTTAGGTCTTTAATAAGACACATTTTACAGGTCATAGTAAAAATTTAATATAGTAGAACGTATTGTCGATATCTGGAATATATGTAAAAAAAAAACTTTGGTCGAAGCAGGGATCGAACCCACGACCCTTGGCATGCAAGTTGGACGTTAGCAATCACTGCTCCACGGTACCCAACTAAATGTGTTTTTCTGTTAAATAAACTTTGTTTAATCGGCTCGAGGGCGCCGCAAGCTATGCTATATAAATATAACTTATATGGGTAATTGTCTATTGATGACAATAACGGCTACATAGCTCAGTGGATAGTGTGTTGGCTTACAAATTACATGGTCCGCGGTTCGATTCTCCGTCCAGGCGAAAGGTAAAAAAACTTTAAATTTATAAAATCGTATAATTTCTTCTACATTGTTTGTATTACAGAAAAAGATGCTAATAATTAAAAAACTTCGTGGGAGTGAGAAAGATGTGAGGGAAAATGCAATTAGCTAGAAAACAAATTTTTGAGGTAGTCTTTATGAAATTGTTATTACATCCTGGAAAATAATAAACGTTTATCACAACGAATAAACGTTAATTTCAACGAAAAGCAAATGAGAAACGAACTTTGTTTGTCTAAAATTTCATTTGGGAGGAAAGAATTATTTTTGCGTGTAGTTTGTGAGATAGAGCGTATTTTGTGAAGAAACTTTTGTTATTGTGAAAAAAATGGAAAAAAAGGAATTTCGTAAGCTAGCACACCTCTAGTGTGTTGGCCTACAAATTGCATGGTCCGCGGTTCGATTCTCCGTCCAGGCGAAAGGTAAAATTTAAAAATTTATAAAATCAAATAATTTCTTCTACATTGTTTGTATTACCGAAAAAGGTGCTGTTAACTGAAAAACCTCGTGGAAGTGAGAAAGATGTGAAGGAAAATGCAATTAGCCAGAAAAGATTGTTAGTCTTTACAAAATTGTTTTTACGTCCTGGAAAAGAATTACAGAAAGTATATACTTATCTTTCCAACAAACTTCCTTATAGCGAAAAGCAAATGAGAAACGATTTTTGTTTGTCTAAAATTTCGTTTGGGAGGAAAGAATTATTTTTTGCGTGTAGTTAAGTTAATCGACATAAAATTGAGTGTCTTCACATGAAAGAAAAGTAGGGGATGTTATTCAATACTTTATTTTAAAGGCGTTTTTTACTTGAAACATACGGGGGCAGTTCGGAAACTTCTTAGCCTAGCACAAAAAGCGCGGTATAAACAGAAAAAAGTTAGGTGTTTTGAAAACTTCCATCTCTGTTATGAACACATGTTAAATTTTGTTCGATCTGGCAACTCCTTCATATAGAAACAGGTGTTCAAAAAAGACGCATCCGCAATATTTTTACAATGGAAAAAATAGAAATGCGTCCTGTCATTAAATATTTACATAAAAAAGGTTTATCGGGACAAGAAATTCATAATGATATGGTGAATGTGTTAGGTGAAAGTGCTCCTTCATATGCAACAGTAAAAAATTGGCTTGCTGAATTTAAACGTTGTCGTACAAACATTGAAAATGAACCACGTAGTGGACGTCCAAAAACAGCAACAAGAACAGAAATTGTAGCCAAAGTGCATGATATGGTATTAAATGATAGACGAATAAAAGTGCATGAAATTGCTAATATCATGGGCATCTCAAATGATCGAGTCCATATAATTTTGCATGAAGAACTACAGACGAAAAAGCTTTCAGCAAGATGGGTGTCACATTTGTTAACAGTCGATCAAAAACGCATAAGAATGAACATTTCTCAAGCTTGTTTGGATCGTTTTAAGCGAAATAAAATGGAATTTAAGCGTCGTTTCATAACTGGTGACGAGACATTGATCCACCACTATACTCCAGAGACAAAAGAACAATCCAAACAATGGACTGAAGCTGCACTGAAAAAAAAAGCATGCCCGGTTCCAAAGATTTTGTCTTTACTTTAAAAATTTTGGTATTGATTCCGAGCCAAAGAAGCGGAGAATACAAGTAAGGATACTTTTAAGACACAATTCTCTTTTAAATTTGGGTTTTGCGTACTTGCTTCTAGGAAGCAAATTTTAATTTTTCGCTTTTTCAGCTTTTTTCTTCATATGCTATCAAAGTCCTTTAAAAACGAGTTAACGACAGCTTTATTTTCCAAATTAAGACTCGACTTCCAATAAAAATTATGCTATGTTTCAAGTAAAAAACGTCTTTAAAATAAAGTATTGAAAAACATGTCCTATATTAGAACGATTTTTTGCTTTGTAGTCAAGATGCAAAAACACAGAAAAAAGTGAATACTTGAATCAAATACAAAAATTGTGATTTCAATTATTTTTGTATTTGATTTTCAGCTTATTACGAAAATCATAAATCCAATTACCCAAATTGTAAGGTTGTCGTAAAATTATTTTCAAATGAAGGGATATTTGTGTTGAGTATAAAGGTAATTGGAATTTGTCAAAATTTCCAAATGATTCAGTACTCAATCCAAATACATTGGTATTTAAAATATATAAAGTTTTTCAATTACAGTCATAATTGAACTGAGTACAATATTTATAAAATTTTGTAACCTATACAATTACTATCGTAATTGTGTTTATTACAGTGGTAATCAATATAATCTTTGTAATATATGTTATAATCTATATTGGTTTAAGAAAATTATAAAAATACACTCTAAAAAGAGGTTTTATGCTTTTTATTGTAAAAAATGTTAAACATATATATAACTGAAAATATGGCAGAGTACATGTTTGGAAAAAATACAGAATATTCCTTATAAACGACATATTTAACAGGCTCACTCATAAAGAATAAACAGTTTTTGAATTATCTGTACCACCTGTTGGAACTGGGCTTCCCAAATCACACTTCTATGTGATTCGTCGTCTTGCTCTTCTGTAATGCAATCAATGTGAAGCCTCTATTCATTTCAAAATTTTAAAAAGATTTTAAAAAAATTTATATAGTTTTACCTTCTGTTGAAGAATTCTGGGAAGAATTGAAGCACGAACTTCCCGTTTTCAAACTAAACACATTTCCTCTAGGCCACATAGTTTTGGCAGTCGTCGTTTATCCATTCATAGACCAGTTTGACGCGTACACATCCTAAATGTAAAAACAAAATATAAAGAGTGAATATATCAAAGCATTTTCGCAAGTTTTTGAATGGCCCAATTCAGGATGTGTGTAAGTTTATACAACGAAAGAATTCATTTACTAATTTTATTAAAGTTTTCAACGAATTTTGTAAATTTTACGAACAACTTTTTACGAATATTCTAAATATATTATATTAACTTTCCATTCTAAAAAGTTCGTGCTGTGAAACATTCGTGATTCGTCGTGATCCCGACTAATAGTCGAAGTCACGAAAAATTATTGTGTATCTTTAATCGTATTTGCGAAAACATACATGAGTATTTCGTGAATGTGCTTGAGAGAGATAGAGAGTTCTTCACACACGATGCACAACGAAACTGTTAATTTTTAGGAAGAGAATTCTTTCAGAGTAGTTTCCACAAAAGTTCGCTTACCTACGAGAGAGGGAGAGAGTTCTTCACACACGATACACTCACAACGAAACTGTTAATTTTTAGAAAGATAATTCTTTCAGAGTAGTTTTCACAAAAGTTCGCTTACCTACGATAAAAATAAAACATGATGCGTTATTAATATTTAAACATTTGGAATCGCGATACCGATAGCAATTTTTATTTGCGCGACCATGTACTTAGAAAGTTTCCTAATAATGACAATAAATTATATTTTATTGTTTGTATTTATTTATTTTTCGTTACTTAGCAACGTCATAATCAGTTTTGTCTGGCAATTACGCATTATAATTAAATCAATAACTTTTACACTTGGTCCAATTGAACATAGTAGTTGTAAATTCAATTATCAGGGAATTTGGATATTTTTTTCCAGTTTTCCATTCAACCAATTATTTTTGTATTTGACTTAATAAAAATCGTACTTGATATAATTTTTTCATTCAATTATGCCAGTAATTGACTTTTATTCTGCTTCATTTTTTTCTGTGAAGGCAACAAATTTAATGACAATTTCATTACATTTAAAGAATTTTCGTATTTTGAAGACATGAAATCTTTGACCTCACGACGATATTTTTTTCAGTGTGGAGGAAGTGCCCCAAAGAAGGAAAAAATAATTCAATCGGCTGGTAAGGTTATGGCAACGGTTTTTTGGGACTTCAAAGGTATTTTATTGATTGACTATCTGCAAAAGGGTAAAACAATAAATTCAGAGTACTATTGCAACTTTTTGGATCAATTAAATGTACAAATTCGAGAAAAACGTCCTGGCTTACAACACAAAAAAAAAAAAATAATAATAATTTTTCATCAAGACAACGCAAGAAAACTATTTTAATCAAGGGATAGAATGGCTAGAAAAGCGTTGGACTAAGTGTATTGAAGTTTCAGTAGATTATATTGAAAAATAAAAATATTTTTGAAAAACTAACTATTCTCTTTCCCTTTGATAGGCTAAAAAGTTTCCGAACCGCCATCGTAAACATAATATCTTGTGGAAATTTGAATTTGGAAACTTAATTTGTCCACTGAAGAAACAGGAAGAAAAAGTTTTAGAAAATTTTAACTAAACAGTATTGGTTTTAGTGAAATAGAGGGTTCACGTTTTTTTTGAGAGTCGTTAAAAAATTAAAATAAAACAAATTAATTAAAATTTGTTTCTTAGAATCAAGTAAGCAACCCAAAAATTTAAAAGAGAATTATGTCTTAAATTTATCCCTACTTCATTTCTCCGCTTCTTTGGGTCGGAATCAATACCAAAATCATTAGTGTAAATACAAAATCTGGCATGGTATTTTCAGTGTAGGTTGCACACTGTTAGAAAAATATGTTTTTCATATGTACCGCTATAAACAAAATTTATTTCGGACAGAATTTTTTAAACACAATATATTTAAGTGCAAACATGTAATCTTCCTAAACTAGCATTAAATGTTTGGGACACATATGTTACTTCACTGAAAAAAATATTGTCGTGAGGCCAAAGATTTCATGTTCTTAAAATACGAATGCAAATAAAACGCATTTCTCTAATATAAAGTTTTTTTTCCTAGTCTAAAAGTCGATAAACTTTTCAATGAAGTCGTATTGTCCTTATAATTAAGTGATTTGACTTAAAAATGGGTATCATAACATGAAAGAAAAATCTTTTGGGGTAAAGTCAACTTGACTTTAATAATTCAGAAAAATTCTTTAAAATTAATGAAATTGTCTTTAAATTTGTTGTCTTTTTGCGTTTTTTTCTTGTCTGAATTTCGCAAATAAAGTCGTCGTTAACTAGTTTTTAAAGGACTTTGTAGCATATGAAGTAAAAAAGCTGAAAAAAAGAACAAATTAAATTTGCTTCCTAGAAGCAAGTACACAAAACCCAAATTTAAAAGAGAATTGTGTCTTAAAAGTATCTTTACTTGTATTATCCGCTTCTTTGGCTCCGAATCAATACCAACATTTTTAAAGTAAAGACAAAATCTTTGGAACCGGGCATGCTTTTTTTCAGTGTGCGTGTAGGAATATTGTTCTTGGTTTCTTGGGTACAAAACTCTACGTATTTGTGTTCATGATTTTCCCGCACTGTATGGTGCTGATTTAAGGAATTTAAGAGAAAATGAATTTAGAATCAAAGGATTCGGTATCGCTAACAATTTTAAATTGCCTCCATACGTTTACAAGGCTTAAAACGACTTCTAAATGCTACGTCTGCCCTTCGCTGTGATTATCGTTTAATGTAGCCTTGTGCTGTGGTTGGTGATGAAGCTGACATAGCAGGGTGTGGGGGAAGAAACACGGATAATTTCGCATATCTCTGGCACTTTAGTATATTTTCATGCATTTTAAAGCGAAATTAAATAACAGGATGAAGCGTAATGGACACTGGTGTTTGCAGTTTTTGTTCCTGGTGGCATTTGTGGGCGTTTTTTCATTTTGCTGCCGTCTGTTTTCTGTGTTGTTGTTTCTATTCGGGTTGTCAGGCCGCGATACTGATTATTATGCGTTACACGTTGAGCTCAATGTACACGTATACATTCAGAGGCACACACAATCACAGACCTTCTATCTATGTTGGTATGGACATGCCAAAGTACAGGTCATACTGGCAGAATGATATTAACTCGGTTTTATCCTAATGCCCTACCAAACTACAAAGGTTGTAAAAAGTTTGGACTATCAATTCCAACGATCACATTGTTTTGCAGAGAAAATTTTATTTATTGATTCAAATGAGATGAGTGTGAGCAAGAAATCGAAATTTCATAATTATTCATGCAGTTTTGCTCAATACGCTTAAAGAAAATTTCATTAAAATTGACCTTACGTGCTTTGTTCGTTGATATAACGAAATGTTTTCATTAGGATTATGTAAATGTTTTTTAATATTACAAAACGTTTTGCTGATTGAAAGAAAATTCGTTATAGTTAATAACGAAAAATTTCGTTATATCAACGAATTTGTTTCATAGGCTCAATTTTAATGACATAATGACGTTTATCGAACGAAGTGTTTTTTTACCAGTGTATGATCATCTTTTGGGTTGGCTGCATCAAAAGAAATTTGTTAGTAGACACAGCAGAAACACTGAAAAAAGGAAAGGAAACAAGTATATACGGCCGTAAGTTCGACCAGGCCGAAGCTTATGTACCCTCCACCATGGATTGCGTAGAAACTTCTACTGAAGACTGTCATCCACAATCGAATTACTTGGGTTGCGGTAACACTTGCCGATGGCAAGGTATCTTAAAACTTCCTAACACCGTAATATATACCACATAGTCCATACGTGGTATATAAACTAAAAAAGGCCGATTAAATACGCATATAATTAAGTTTAAAGTTTCTATAGAAATACAATTTTGACAAAATAAAATTTAGATAAAATTTTCTATAGAAATAAAATTTAGATAAAATTTTCTATAGAAATAAAATTCTGACAAAATTTTCTATAGAAATAAAATTTTGACAAAATGTTCTATAGAAATAAAACTTTGACAAATTTTCTATAGAAATAACATTTTGACAATGTGTTCTATAAAAATAAAATTTTGGTAGATATTTGGCTCGAGTGGCAACCATGATTATGAACCAATATGGACCAATTTTTGTGTGATTGGGGATCGGCTATATAAAACTATAGACCGATATGGACCAATTTTGGCATGGTAATTAGCGGCCTTATACTAACAACTGCCTTATACTAATGATTTATATGGGGGCTATATATGATTATGGACCGATATGGACCAATTCGTGCGTGTTTGTTAGAGACCACATTCTAACACCACGTACCAAATTTCAACCGGATCGGATGAATTTTGCTCCTCTAAGAGGCTCCGGAGTTCAAATCATGGGATCGGTTTATATGGGGGCTATAAATAATTATGGACCAATTTTGGCATGGTTGATAGGTACCATATACCAACATCATCTACTCTTTGAGGCTCCGCAAGCCAAATGTGGGGATCGTTTTATATGGGGGCTATATATAATTATAGACCGATGTGGACCAATTTTAGTATGGTTTTTAGAAACCATGTACCAACACCATGTACCAAATTTCAGCCGGATCGGATGAAATTTGCTTCTCTTAGAGGCTCCGAAAGCCAAATCGGGGGATAGGTTTATATGGGGGCTATATATAATTATGGACCGATATGGACCAATTCTTGCATGGTCGTTAAAGACCATATACTAACACCACGTACCCAATTTCAACCGGATCGGATGAATTTTGCTCCTCTAAGAGGCTACGGTGGTCAAATCTGGGGATCGGCTTATATGGGGACTGTATATAACTATAGACTGATATGGACCAATTTTGGCATGGTTCTTAGAGACAATATACTAACACCACGGACCAAATTTCAATCGGATCGGATGACTTTTGCTCCTCTAAGAGGCTCCGGAGATCAAATCTGGGGATCGGTTTATATGGGGGCTATATAAAGGGTGATTCTTTTGAGGTTAGGATTTTCATGCATTAGTATTTGACAGATCACGTGGGATTTCAGACATGGTGTCAAAGAGAAAGATGCTCAGTATGCTTTGACATTTCATCATGAATAGACTTATTAACGAGCAACGCTTGCAAATCATTGAATTTTATTACCAAAATCAGTGGCAGAAAATCCGCTTTTTTATCGACAAATTTTGTTCAGCGATGAGGCTCATTTCTGGTTGAATGGCTACGTAAATAAGCAAAATTGCCGCATTTGGAGTGAAGAGCAACCAGAAGCCGTTCAAGAACTGCCCATGCATCCCGAAAAATGCACTGTTTGGTGTGGTTTGTACGCTGGTGGAATCATTGGACCGTATTTTTTCAAAGATGCTGTTGGACGCAACGTTACGGTGAATGGCGATCGCTATCGTTCGATGCTAACAAACTTTTTGTTGCCAAAAATGGAAGAACTGAACTTGGTTGACATGTGGTTTCAACAAGATGGCGCTACATGCCACACAGCTCGCGATTCTATGGCCATTTTGAGGGAAAACTTCGGAGAACAATTCATCTCAAGAAATGGACCGGTAAGTTGGCCACCAAGATCATGCGATTTGACGCCTTTAGACTATTTTTTGTGGGGCTACGTCAAGTCTAAAGTCTACAGAAATAAGCCAGCAACTATTCCAGCTTTGGAAGACAACATTTCCGAAGAAATTCGGGCTATTCCGGCCGAAATGCTCGAAAAAGTTGCCCAAAATTGGACTTTCCGAATGGACCACCTAAGACGCAGCCGCGGTCAACATTTAAATGAAATTATCTTCAAAAAGTAAATGTCATGGACCAATCTAACGTTTCAAATAAAGAACCGATGAGATTTTGCAAATTTTATGCGTTTTTTTTTTAAAAAAAGTTATCAAGCTCTTAACAAATCACCCTTTATAATTATGGTCCGATGTGGACCAATTTTTGCATGGTCATTAGAGAACATATACCAACACCATGTACCAAATTTCAGCCGGATCGGATGAAATTTGCAATCGCATTCCAAATTAGAGCAATCGCAAGCCAAATTTGGGGGTCCGTGGACCGATATGACCCATTTTCAATACCATCCGACCTACATCAATAACAACTACTTGTGCCAAGTTTCAAGTCGATAGCTTGTTTCGTTCTGAAGTTAGCGTGATTTCAACAGACGGACGGACGGACGGACATGCTCAGATCGACTTAGAGTTTCACCACGGCCCAGAATATATATACTTTATGGGGTCTTAGAGCAATATTTCGATGTGTTACAAACGGAGTGACAAAGTTAACATACCCCCATCCTATGGTGGAGGGTATAAAAAGGGAAAGCAATCACTGTTTGTTTTTTTTTTTTAACTCGATTACCCTTAAACATGTTTTTGTTTAGCTGAAATAAACAAAAAAGTTAAACAAGGGTCTATTTTAACACAAAAATCTGAACAGTTCTCAAATTAATGCTTAACAGCAAAAGAAATATCCAAAAAAATATTTTTGGTTTTTGAAAATACTTTGGGTGAACCTTTTGAACCTAAAAGTTTAGACTACAAAGTACATAAATATAACAGCAAACAACGACTGGTGTTTTAGCCGATTTTGAGCGTATTTTTTAAAGTGGGCTCAACGACAAACTGCACGAGTATACTGCTTCCATTTTGTGGGCCTATACCATGCAATGGCGTTCTTCATCGTATCGATGCTGGCATTTATTTTTAGGGTGTGGACTTTCGAATTGGCGTTTAGTTTAAACAAGAGTTTTTAATCGACAACAATGTTTTCAGTGTAGCTTGGCTTTATTAAACAAATTATCCTGTAGAAGTAATTTTTTCAATATTTTTGAAACGTCTACAAAATTGTTTATACTCCACTATGCCAAAAATGCAGAATGTTTGAGGCAGTGGTCGTCCGACCTATTTAATAAAACATTTTCTCATCTGGCGATAATGTTGCCCAATAACAAATGCAAATGAATGAAGCAGATAATAGTTGCCCGTGTAATATTCACAATGTATTTACCTAAATTAAATAAATTTATAAATATTTCAGTACTGCTGACACCGCATCAATCTTTATGAATTTGCATATCAAAGGTTTGGCGATATTAACCAGGAACACAAAAAGGGCGGGCTCGCAACAGACAAACATTCATTTGCTGATCCGCCAGGCGTAAATAGAGGTGTGCGCGTGTATGTGAATGGTCAGTTAGTCAGTCCAGAGTTCCTTATTCGATTTATATAAGTTGCTTTGTACATAGAGTGTACATACTTTACACTTACATACAGATAACCCTCGACAAACTAGGCATTGCAAACTAAATTTTTAAAATTCGAATTTACGAACATTTTATTGGACTAAGGTCAAGCTTACTCTAAAAATTCTGGAAAATTCTTAAAAATTAATGAAATCTTCTTTTATCTCTATTTGAAGTTGAGTTTGAATTTGGAAATGTAAGTTGTTGTTAATACGTTTTCAAGAGACTCTGACATGAAGAAAAAAAAAAAAAACAATATATACGGCCATAAGGTTGGGCCAGACCGAATCTTATATACTCTCCACTATGGATTGTGTAGAATGGCTGTAATGCACGATCGAATTGCTTGGGTTGTGGTCACACTTGACAATGGCAAGGTAAGATAAAATTTCTTAATATCGTCTTCTAAATTTTAAGTTAGTCCATATGGGGTATATGTTAGATAAAGGCAGATAAAATACTTATACAATTCACCTATAAATACCTATTAATAAATAATAGAGTCCATAAATAATTATCAACAGATATGAACCAATTTTCGAGCGGAAATATATATATATATAATTATGAATCGGTATGGACCAATTTTTGCGTAATTAGTACCAAATTTTTACAGGATCAGATGAAATTTGCTTATCCAGGAAGTTCAAGAAGTTGCTACATATAATTATAAACCAATATGGACCAAACCGAATCGGATGGAATTTGCTACTAAAAGTGACTCCGGAGGTCAAATCTGGGGAACGGTTTATATGGGGGCTATATATAAGTATGGACCGGTATGGACCAATTTTCGCGTGGCTGTTAGAGACGACCATATACTAACGCAAAATACAAAGTTTCAACCTGACCGGAACAAATTTATTCCTCCAAGAGTTCCGAAAGTCAACTATAATATTTCGATGTATTACAAACGGAATGACAAAATTAATATACCCCCAAAAAGCCCGTGTTTAAATTTGACCGATTTTCGATTGCTATTCCGTGTTTCGAAATGCATTGCCCATGTTATTGAGGAAAGCTGACGGGAATAGGTATAGGGATACGTTCAATAGTATGATATCGGAAATAGAGAAGTTCACCACTGCGGTATCGCAATGGACTGAATAGTCTAAGTGAGCCTGAAATATTAGGCTGTTACTATACCTAACCTTACCATGATACCGGAAATACCAGATAAAAATATGAGCACTGTGCAGGATATCGAATACGCGGTGCAGCAGATTACTAAGACCTTCAATATCTCACTGAAAGCTGCATGCCCTAGAGGAAAGCTCGACCGCCATGGTGGTCTACGCACTTAAGTAATATGAGGAAACCCTGCAGGAAGCTCTTTAATGCGCTGTACAGACTATCAGTTATTCCGGACGACAGTGCTCGCGTCGAACATATCCCATATATTGTGCACATTATAAGTTAAGTCCGAAGGCATAATCGATACTGCTGCATGTTTAAGGGATCGATAACACATTTACCGATTATTTAGTCATCGCCGACAAGTCGTATCGATCCGACACACTGTAAGATTCTTTACAAACACCGACATTCCGTCCGGAATAACTGATAGTCTGTAAAACGCATAACAGGACAATGTCCACGAGAGCTCCGAAGGATTGAGACGCTTACAAGATGAATCTAAGAAGATAAAAGCAAGAGCTGAGAAGGGCTCAACTCTTAGAATGGCTACTGTAGCAGTATAGAAAACTAATTCCGCTTGGAGTTTCATTAAAATATCGGAGGCCCATTGAACAACGTCCAGTCAGGAGACGCTAGATGTTCTACTGGTCAAGCAGTTTCCTGGTAACCAGACGGCTGAACTATCTTCTGGCAGTACCATAGAGGCTCAGCCTTTTTTTCCTATAGAGGAAATTGTATGGGAATCTAGAACAAAATCCCACTCACCTGATGGAATTACTCCGTCGAAATTGCAAGCAGTGCGCTTCGAGAATTGCTTTCTCGAAGGGCAGGTCTACTGAGACCGCTTTGCATGAACTAGACAGCTTTATTGAAAGCTCACTCTCTGTCAATGTATTTACAACTGCGGCTTTTCTAGACATCGAAGGGACATCCAATAACGTCCATCCAAGCTCGATATTAAATGGATTGACAACTCTGAATGTTGATCAAAGAATATTTAGGGTGTTAGATAGAGCTGCAAAACTTACGATAACAGTATCGATAGTTTTATTTTTAAGGTACTATCGATATTTATTTTCCGATAGCGATACTATCGATGAACCCCAGATCACTAAAAAATGAAGGAGATGTTAGTTACTATTGTAGATAAAAATAAACCAAAAATGAACAATTCTGATTTATTTTAATGCCTAAAAATGTATTCTTTTAAAAACAGATTCTTTTCTCCTGTAGTTGACGACTTTGCATTACAGTAATCCCTCGATTTACGTTGTGATTGGTTCCGGAATTTGACGACGTTAATCGATACGACGTAAACCGAATTAAAAATAGCTCATACTTACTCCTAAGTCCATTTATGTTGTATGTGCATTTAATACATAATAAAAAACTTCAAAAATAAAGGTAATTCAGTAATTTCGGTAAGAATTTCAGAAAAAAAATGTTTAGATGTCATCATCGTTGACACTTATTTTACTTATGGAAGAAGTTTCTGATGAAGTGGGCAAAAAAATCGACGATGTAAATCGAATGGCGACGTAAATCGAAGTTTGGAACAAAAACTTTTACGACTTAAATCGAAACAACGTAAACCGAGACGACGTAAATCGAAGGATTAATGTATATGAATTGCTTTCCTCTTATTTTGTAGAAAATATTTTTTCCATGCAATAAACACCGGGAAGCTCAAGTTAGCATCAAATTTAGAACGTTCGGTAAAAGTGGCAGCCCGATTTATTTCAGGCTCACACATACTATTCATTTCATTGTGATCAATTTTACAATGATTTTTCATTGGGTGTCCGTGAAAAATCTGGGGTCTTACGTTTTTTTTTTTACATTCCAGCATCGACGGAGTCCGAACGGATATTCAGCAAAACTGGATCCACCATTTCAAAAGGAAGGACTTGCTTGAAATCAAATAATGTCAACAACTCAATAAAATGTGAGTTTCAATCGCACAAGAAAAATGATCATACTTTTGTTTAATAAAAAAAAAATCAAATCGGAAATAATTAGTTATTGCACAATATCCGATAGTATCGATACTATCGATTGTTTTCATTAAAACTATCGAAAATATCGAATGGTTAGACGAATTTCTAGCGAAGAGACTTAGTTCAGCCACATAAGGACAAGCAAACATTGAAAAGGTATATGAACAGATGTACTCCTCAAGGAGAAGTTCTATCACCTCCTCTTTGGAATGTTAGTATAAGCAACCATCTGGTTTCCCCAGAAAAAGAAAGGATGAAAGTGGTGACATACGCAGATGATGTGGCAGTAGCTGTCTGGGGAAAATTCCCATCCACAATTAGAGATATTATACCGGGAGCCCTTCGGAAGACTGATAAATGGGCGAAGAAAATGGTCTTGGGATAAATCCTGCATAGACTGAACTATGTTAGTCATGTACTGCAAAGAACGCTAAATTCCTACGGTTAAGCCCATCTTCTTAGGTGGTATTGAAATTCCATTTGGTGTGTATACAAGTGCTTCATATAATGCTATAGGGTGTTGTGGTCTGGATTCCGGCACTAAACCAGCCGACAATTTTAGATAAATTTTAGCGAATGGCGTACTTGTGTATCTCAGGCGCATTCAGTAAGACAGGAAACTCTAATTCCCAACAGCGCGTCATGTAGCACACAGACCCATGGGAATAAACGTTATATAGACTTCCACACTGGTGGCTCGAAATTGAATGGACAAGTTGGCTTCGGAGTATATTCTAAAGACCTGGAACTTAAAATAGCGAAACGGGTTCCTAATCAATGTAGTGTTTTCAGGCTAAAATATTAGCAATAAGAGACGTAGCGAATTGGCAGAGAAGTAATGTTCCAACAAATGTTGGCGTTAATACATACATAGACAGTCAACCTGCAAAAAAACCTTGGACTCTCTGTTCCTTAAGTCGGAAACGGCCATCGACTGCCGCAAATCTCTCAATCACATGGCTGAGCAATTGAACCGAATTTTATTCAAATCAAAATGTTCTTCTTATTCAGGTTAAGGGGACATGGTAAAAATTATACGATGTATATCAACATTTCCTAAAAGTCTACGCAATCACACAACAGTGTTGCCGTTGGAAATTATTAAAAAAGTCGCATATTCAAAAAAAGGTCGCACAAGACCGTCGTATAATAATGCCGCTCACATTATTTGTGAGGTCTTTTTATTACAAAAAATGTGTATTTAGAACAACACAAAACGCCTTTAACATGAAAATATATGTTTACCAACTTATTGTAACATAAAATCCAGTAAAACGTAAACATGCAAGTAAAAATCGATTTTTTCTCTTCGCTAAAATAACAGAAATGTACGCGAACGCCATCCAGCAAATTAAAAGCTTTTAAATCAATTTATATAACAAAAATATTTATATTTTATACTACACTTCTATTTAATTGACCCTGTGAAATATATTGCACGTATGATTTGTTTATGAAAAACTACAGCAAGTTTTTACTGGCAAAAACATCCCTAGCAAAAAACAAGTAAGAAAAGTCTAAAGTCGGGCGGGACCGACTATATTATACCCTGCACCACTTTGTAGATCTAAATTTTCGATACCATATCACATCCGTCAAATGTGTTGGGGCTATATATGAAGGTTTGTCCCAAATACATACATTTAAATATCACTCGATCTGGAAGAATTTGATAGACTTCTACAAAATCTATAGACTCAAAATTTAAGTCGGCAAATGCACTAGGGTGGAACACAATGTTAGTAAAAAAATATGGGAAACGTTTAAATCTGAAGCAATTTTAAGGAAACTTCGAAAAAGTTTATTTATGATTTATCGCTCGATATATATGTATTAGAAGTTTAGGAAAATTAGAGTCATTTGTACAACTTTTCGACTAAGCAGTGGCGATTTTACAAGGAAAATATTGGTATTTTGACCATTTTTGTCGAAATCAGAAAAACATATATATGGGAGCTATATCTAAATCTGAACCGATTTCAACCAAATTTGACACGCATAGAAACAATGCAAATTCTACTCCCTGTGCAAAATTTCAACTAAATCCACAGTGTGGAGCAGGGTATAAAAAAAAACTTCTGTAATTCTAAAATGTCACAGTTGATCTCTTTCTCTAGCTCTATTTTGCTGGCTTTTTGGAGTAAACGAACGACTTCCAGTAAAAATTTTTGATATAAACCGCACACTAGTGTTCTCAAGACGTCAGACGTTCCTCCTGCCTGATAGGCGAGTTTGCAAAAACTATTTGCGTGAGTGAGTTGTAATAATACGGAGGAAACGGAATCAATTGAACAGCTCTTGTGTGAGTGTTCTGCATTTTGTGTAATGCGTAAGAGAATTTTATTGGCGTATAGCTTTAGAATTACTGGCGGACCTGGACAACTTTAACTTAAGCAATCTAATAATGGTTTTGGATCAATCAGGTTGGTTCAACAGATGAAAATAATCGGTTAGGTCAACGGTAAAAAAAACTAGAAGTGCCTATATGTAGTAAGTACTTTTAGTTAATGTGGACCGAATAATTTAAGTGAGCCTGAATCAAATCGGGCTGCCACTTTAACCTAACCTAAGTATTCAAAACCCAAATTTAAGAGATAACTGAGAAATGTATCCTTATATCAATTCTCTGCTTCTTTGGTTCGGAAGCCACACCAAAATCATAACTTAACAGTACAATCTTTGGGATCGGACAAGCTTTCTTTCAGTTTACGTGCTTTTTTATTAATCTCTCCAACTGTTTTCATTTGAAATTTTTGAGTCAAGGCTTTCAATGCGACAAATGTCCAGAGAAATTTCCCAGTTTCGCCAGTGGTGATACCACAGTTGAAATCACAATTACAAGAAACCTTTCAATGTTAGCTTTTAATTATTTTCAATAAATTTAAGATCCTCATTTTTCAAATTGGCGTCATATTTTTAAAGTCGCATGTAGTTAAAGTAAGACATTGGTAAAAACTTTGTGCTATTCTTTACTGAACTGACTAATTTAGTTCCTTCGTCCGTTTTTTAAAATGATTCGAATTGGCATTTTGTATTAATATTTATTCCAATAAACATTATATATTATATTATGAGATCGAAAGACATTTTACGCCTTTCCTCATTATTCAGAAAAAGATATCACTAAATTTTTTTCCAATTAAAATTTTAAATGAATTTTAAACAAGTATATACGGCCGTAAGTTCGGCCAGGCCGAAGCTTATGTACCCTCCATCATGGATTGCGTAGAAACTTCATCTAAACCCTGCCTCCACAATCGAATTACTTAACGCTTGCCGATGGCAAGGTATCTTAAAACCTCCTAACACCATCTTCTAAATTGTATCTAAGTCCATACGTGGTATATATTAAATCAAAAAAGATCGATCCAATACGTATATAATTCAGTTTGACAAAGTAGACATAAAATTTTAACAAAATTTTCTACAGAAATAAAATTTTAACAAAATTTTCTATAGAAATAAAATTTTCACAAAATTTTCTATAGAAATAAACTTTTGACAACATTTTCTATAGAAATAAAATCTTGGTAGATTATTTGTGGCTCGAGTGGCAACCATGATTATGAACCGAATAAAATTTGAATAAAATTTTCTATAGAAATAAAATTTTGACAAAATTTTCTATAGAAATAAAATTTTGATAATGATGAAAATTTTATTATGAACCGAATAAAATTTTAACAAAATTTTTTCTAGAAATAAAATTTTGACAAAATTTTCGATAGAAATAAAATTTTGACAAAATTTTCTATAGAAATAAAATTTTGGTAGATTATTTTTGGCTCTAGTGGCAACCATGGTTATGAACCGATATGGACCAATTTTTGTGTGATTGGACCAATTTTGGTATGGTTGTTAGCGACCATATACTAACACCACGTTCCTAATTTGAACCGGATCGGATGAATTTTGCTCTTCCTGGAGGCTCCGGAGGTCAAATCTGGAGAACGTTTTATATGGGGGCTATATATAATTATGGACCGATATGGACCAATTCTGGTACGGTTGTTAAAGATCATATACTAACACCATGTTCCAAATTACAACCGGCTTGGATGAAATTTGCTTCTCTTGGAGACTTCGCTAGCCAAATCTGGGGATCGGTTTATATGGGGGCTATATTTAATTATGGACCGATGTGGACCAATTTTTGCATGATTGTTAGAGACCATATACCAACACCATGTACTAAATTTCAGCCGGATCGGATGAAATTTGCTTCTCTTTTAGGCTCCGCAAGCCAAATCTGGGGATCGGTTTATATGGGGGCTATATATAATTATGGACCGATGTGGACCAATTTTTGCATGGTTGTTAGAGACCATATACACACAAGCCAAATCTGAGGGTCCCTTTATATGGGGGCTATACGTAAAAGTGGACCGATATGGCCCATTTTCAATACCATCCGACCTACATCGATAACAACTACTTGTGCCAAGTTTCAAGTCGATAGCTTGTTTCGTTCGGAAGTTAGCGTGATTTCAACAGACGGACGGACGGACATGCTTAGATCGACTCAGAATTTCACCACGACCCAGAATATATATACTTTATGGGGTCTTAGAGCAATATTTCGATGTGTTACAAACGGAATGACAAAGTTAATATACCCCCATCCTATGATGGAGGGTATAAAAATATTCAATTAATACAAAAAAAAAAAATAATTGAAACAAAAATCAATCACAAAAATTAATTGGATCAATTAAGTTTCTATTGGAACAATTAATATTTTAATTGATTTTGCTAAAACAACTGTAACAAATGAACGGTACACCTGTTTTCCATTCAATCTCTTCATTTGACCATTATCATCCAAATTGCCTGAAACTAGAATTTAAATTTACCGATCTTACTTTTCGTGCTCATTGGAGTAAAGATGTTAAAAATTTACATAATTTAGACCTCACATAAAAGGCATTATTACATCCGATTTCCCTGCACGCTTTGACGGGAAGTTTAAGATTCCTCAGGCAATTAACCCTCTAGTGCCCAAGCCCGCCTTTAGGCGGTCTTCATTTCATAAGGAAGGTTTTAGTAAAACACACCTTAAGAGAACATAAATGGGTAAAATAAAAAGAAAACTTAGTTAAAACTGTTCAAGAGGCTTTGCAACATATACTGAATTTTACCGTATAAATTTTTCTTGTTTAGTTGTCTTGCTTTCGTGTCGTTAACATTGAAAATTTAATCAGCTGGCAAAAAATTGGGGCATTAGAGGGTTAAATCAAAAATGGTTCTTATAATCCGGAATCTGGACTGAAAATACAAGAACAATATTCATGTCATGCCCTTAAAATACAACGGCCTTTTTTGCATAGCATAGAAGTCGCATTTATCTGATATAAACGTTTATTACTTGATCAAAATTTTGCAATTTTTCCATTGAAGGCGTTTTGTCCTTGGAGTTGGGTGGTTCGACTCAAACATGTGTATCTTTACAATTGTTCAAGATTTATGAAACCGCTTTTAAAATAGTTGGCTTTATCCATCTTGACTGAAAAGATAAAAAGTATTCAAAACAATTAAAGAAAGTCTAAAGCTGACGGGGCCGACTATGCATTTTACCACATTGTAGGCAAACATCTCAAATCCTTCAAATTTGTTGGGAGCTACATATTAGGGCTTATTTTCCAATTTACATGTCTTTAAATCTGAATTTTTATATTCATGGAATTGTTATATTTGGATAAAGTTTCCTTAACTCTAATAATCTTTTGCGTACGTTAGTTAAATGTACTAAACAACGGGCATAACGATTTAATATCAATTAAGCATAAAGATGTAATAAATTCTTACTTCTCCCAAAATAGTCTTTAAATTTTTAAATTTTACTACAAATGGGTCCATCTTGAACTTCGTATGGCACTAAAGACCATCATGCACTTTTGAACACCCATTTTTTCCTTCAAACTAAAAAATTTTCTTTAACAATTGATGTCAGCGTTTGTAATACTGTTTAGTTAAAATTTTCTAAAAGTAAGCAGTGTAGACTTTAATATGGGAAATATTAAAAGCTTTTTTTTGCAATTTCGCAAAAGTGATTTATCGGGCGATATATATGTATTGGAGGTATAGGTGAATTTGAGACACTTTTACTAATGGCAGTGGCGATTTGTCTTTGAGCCGAAGTAAGACTCTATGCCAAATATGAGGATGATCGGACTTAAACTGTGATTTGTAGTTTACACACGAAAATTCATGAAGAGATAGACAGATATGTTTGATCAAATCCACCGGAAAAGGCATATGTGACCCGTGGGTGCCACTTGAGTTTTTAAAGGAAGTTATAATCAGAGTATTTTTGTTGTATTTTTTTGAGTTTTCTACTGTCAAAAAGTTGTAAACGTCGAAAACGTCATATACCTGTATAAAACGTAAAAAACGTAGTAAATGTCAAAAACACCTACAGTATCCTTAGATTTGATTTCAAAAACTATTTTTTTAAAATCGAAGTCAGACAAAACGTCATAATGAAGTATTTTAGAATGTTTTTATAATAATATTTTGAAAATTTTATGCATTTTTCAATGCAACGCATTTTCAAATTGCTGAAACTGTGAAAATTGTTGTAGCAAAAATCGTATGGGTATGCAAATTTATTAATTACTTCGAATTTAATACGGATATGTGAAATCCATGTGACTATAGTACGCCTACTTTTACTATTTTTTATTTATTTTTTGAAATGCTTCTATTGCAAAAAACTAACGGCCATATTCATAAAAAATCATTAACGTGCACTTTAAACCACCTATCACGGTCTTCTTATTTTATAAGCCTTATATAACAATATGTATTCATTAACCCAATAAACACAGGATGAGCATTTTTCAAATGCAACAACTTTTCAGTTTGAGGGTAAATATAATTTTCAACATAAATTCGACTTGACTTGAAATAGCTCATCTTCAATACATCTTCAAATTGTTTGCGAATTACATCCAATTTGCCAAAATGTTGACGAAATCTTTGAAAAGGTGTTGAAGATAATATGAGAAAAATTTGACAAAACACTACCCTAAAATGCAACGAAAAAACCATGTGGTTTTCAATACTTATTTGTGCAACGAAGTTCGTGGTCAATTGCAAGAAATTAAAAAAATGGAAAATTTTAGACAAATAACCAAATAGTTTATAAAAATAGATAAGTGAAAATAAAAAATGAAATAAAACTTTAAGGAAGTCACTAAATGTATATCTCTTTGCAGAAAACTAAAATTATGGATTCTACGTTCTTGAAAACATTAAAAAGCTGACCGATGAAAAAATGGTGGACAATTAACTGGAACTGCTTCAAATAGTTTATAATAATTGGTACGTCAATATGAAAAATTAAATCAAAACTTTAGAGAATTGACTAAATTTAAATCTCTTTGCAGAAAACCAAAATCTTTGGATGCTACATTCTTGCAAACATTAACCTTTAACCGGTGAGGTGAAATTTTTTTGCGTAATTTGCGACGTGTGGTAAATTTTACCCCCTCTTTTACATTAATATTTTTTCTGTAAAAAAATGGTTTTTTTGTATCATTATTATATTTGTTGATTAGTAAACATTGTATTTAACGAAAATAAAACAATATTTCGAAATATTATATGTTCTTTCAATGATTAAAGGTGGGTATTAAGTTCGACTTTTTTCACTAAAGTGAAAACTAAAACAGTAAAAAAAGGCCTAAAATTATACATATTTGTTGCAGATTTTATTATAACTTGATGGGGAATAGCCCAAAGCAAGTTTTCAAAAAGTTTGTATTCCTTAAAAAGTATTATTAGAGAAAAGTAATCGTGAAAAAATGGCGATTTTAGCGGCTAAACTCGAACTTAATACTCACCTTAACATATACTTTATTTCACACGTCTTTTTTAAAATATATGTAAACGAGTGTTCGAGGTGGTAAATTTTACCACCACGTACCCAGTTAAAGGTTAAGAAGCTGACCAATGAAAAATGAGTGGCTTATCGACAAGAAAAAGTTCCCAGAAACATTACAAGTGCAACCAATTAAAATTGTTAAAAACAACAAATTGTTGAAATCAACAACTTCTGGATGAAAATGGGCATCACATCGTCAGTTTAATTCATATGCTATTAACAGTTTAAAAGGGATATTTTGTGAATTCCTTCTGCTGGAAATCAATTCTAACACGCGGTCCAGTACGTTCCTAATTTCAAATTGCCCGCATGTTAATAAATTTTAATGCTGTTTTATGACACCAAAAGGAAGGAAATCGAAGTATCAATGCAAACGTGTTTACTAATAATGTTTAAGATATTTAAAGTTTTGTTGTTTGTTTTTTTTTTTTTTTTGTTCTTATTTGTTGATATGTTTAATAAGATTATTATTTATCAATTGGTATTGTAGTGTATTTTTATATATTTTATTTTGATGAAAATGAATAAATTATACAAAATACATAGAATTTTGGCTTTGACTTTCAATTTGAAGTGAGGATATCATCCATACAAATTTAGGTTGAAAAGTATTTGCAACGATGTTAATTTTGAATTTGACTCGCATCGAAAATTGTTTGACAAATTATTGAGTAGCGATGCATTTCAATTTGAGGATAACACTTGAGATATTATTGCTAATGTGTTCAATTTCACTGTTGAGGGTAATGTCTATTTTTTGTTCAGAACGCGATTTTCTCAACAATTTCTCAACTTGAATCTTACCCTAATCCTTTGAAAAAATGTTTGAAAAATTGTTGAAATTCAGCATTTTTCAAACGTTTGTGTTTATTGGCACTAATATAATTATCATGCGTTTTTAGTAATGAGGTGGCAACACATGTCATTATATCTTGTCATTTCCATCGTAGTGATGAAGAACGAATTATAACCGGTTGATCTTTGTGGTGAAACATAATTTTCCAGGTTGAATTAATTTATATAGAATGCATTAAACACAATATACAATCATTTTATAATTAGTCAATATGTTAGTATCGATATTGGTATTAATCGATCCGGATTGTATTCGAATATAAAGTCTATTGTTATTAAAAACACATAACTAATCTAATGGATTTCATCAAACGGAAATTTAAGCTGACGATAAATTTACATAATATTGGTAACTATGAATTTCTGCAGTTCTCCCATTTATTTAAATCGATATAAACTTTGAGTATGTATATGAGATTTTCTTCACATATCTTAAAAGAATTTAAATCCCAGTTTAAACCACTAAATCGATAGCATCTGGTAGGCTATAGTTTCACGGACATTTTGTTGAGATTTATTTTGTTGTACTCAGTTGAAAGGGCACAACACCCAACATACAGCTGTGGGAAAAATGAATTTCTCATTTTTTAATTAACCACGGCATACCAAATATATTTTGTTAAAATCGTTATTATCAGTGTATTGGACATTTTTCGATAGTGTGGTGACAGCAGGAGCCTCAAAGTTTTAAATGTATTAAATTCACTCAGAAAACGTCCCCGCCAAATAAATGAAACTTCAACGCTTTAATTTAAGGGCAATTTTATAGTCTTGAGGAATTGTTTATATTTGTGGTTTCAACAGTGCTGATTATTTGTGAAAATTTTAATACATACGTAAATTTTCGAGGAATTTAACTAGAGTTGTTAACGATTGTTAATGAAAACCTTTGTTTGTTATTATTCGTGAGGAAGTATACTTTTACGTGTTGTAAAGTTTGTGTGTCCATACGTGTCCATTCTAAAATATATTTAATAGAAATAGTGAAGAGAAAAATAGCGAATTATTCTCATTTTGGCTGAATAGCAAAAAAAGACACAAATGCTATCGTTACTTTCTGGAAAAGTAAAATATCACATAAAAGCGACGAAAAGTTAAGCAAATTAGTTAAAACACAAATAATTATACTAAAAGGAAGTGGGCCATAAGAGAACCAAAATAAGGGTCCATGTCCACAATTGGGGAAAAAGGGTGATACAAACTCGTATGAGTATTGCAATTCTCCTTTCGAACATTTGTCATCATAACCAAAGACAATAAACTCTAGGAAGATAGGAAATTAGCTACTGAGGAGATCAAACCATTTACCGTGTTAGTTTCATACTCGAACCAAACACGTATACGACAAGTATTTACATAGCATTAAGATGCAAATAAAAAGAAATTAAGTGCACGAAATAAATTTCCTTAAAAGGGGAAATGTAATTTTTTTGTTGTTGCCTAAAATTTAATATTGTTTCATTAAGAAAATTAAGATTTTCATTTAAAAACTAAAAACGAAAAACAAATAAAACAAGTATATACGGCCGTAAGTTCGGCTAGGCCGAAGCTTATGTACCCTCCATCATGGATTGCGTAGAAACTTCTTCTAAACACTGCATTCCACAATCGAATTACTTAAGTTGCGGTAACGCTTGCCGATGGCAAGGTATCTTAAAACCTCCTAACACCATCTTCTAAATTGTATGTAAGTCCATACGTGGTATATATTAAATCAAAAAATATCGATCCAATACGTATATAATTCAGTTTGACAAAGTAGACAAAATTTTGAAAAAATTTTCTACAGAAATAAAATTTTAACAAAATTTTCTATTAAAATAAAATTTTCACAAAATTTTCTATAGAAATAAAAATTTTGACAAAATTTTCTATAGAAAGAAAATTTTGACAAAAATTTCTACAGGAATAAAATTTTAACAAAATTTTCTATAGAAATAAACTTTTGACAAAATTTTCTATAGAAATAAAATTTTGGCAATGATGAAAATTTAATTATGAACGGAATAAAATTTTAACAAAATTTTCTCTAGAAACAAAATTTTGACAACCATACAACACCATGTACCAAATTTCAGCCGGATCGGATGAAATTTGCTTCTTTTTTAGGCTCCGCAAGCCAAATCTGGGGATCGGTTTATATGGGGCCTATATATAATTATGAACCGATGTGGACCAATTTTTGCATGGTTGTTAGAGACCATATACCAATATCATGTACCAAATTTCAGGCGGATCGGATGAAATTTGCTTCTCTTTGAGGCTCCGCAACCCAAATCTGGGGATCGGTTTATATGGGCGCTATATATAATTATGGACCGATGTGGACCAATTTATGCACGGTTGTTAGAGACCATATACCAATACCATGTACCAAATTTCAGCCGGATCGCATGAAATTTGCTTCTCTTTGAGGCTCCGCAAGCCAAATCTAGAGATCGGTTTATATGGGGGGCTATATAATTATGGACCGATGTGGACCAATTTTTGCATGGTTGTTAGAGACCATATACCAACACTATGTACCAAATTTCAGCCGGATCGGATGAAATATGCTTCTCTTAGAGGCTCCACAAACCAAATCTGGGGATCGGTTTATATGGGGGCTATATATAATTAAATACCGATATGGACCAATTTTTGCATGGTTATTAGAGACCATATACCAACATCATGTACCAAATTTCAGCTGGATCGGATGAAATTTCTTCCCTTTGAGGCTCCGCAAGCCAAATCTGGGGATCGGTTTATATGGGGGCTATATATAATTATGGACCGATGTGGACCAATTTTTGCATGGTTGTTAGAGACCATATACCAACACCATGTACCAAATTTCAGCCGGATCGGATGAAATTTGCTGCTTTTTTAGGCTCCGCAAGCCAAATCTGGGGATCGGTTTATATGGGGGCTATATATAATTATGGACCGATGTGGACCAATTTTTGCATGGTTGTTAGAGACCATATACCAACACCATGTACCAAATTTCAGCCGGATCGGATGAAATTTGCTGCTTTTTTAGGCTCCGCAAGCCAAATCTGGGGATCGGTTTATATGGGGGCTATATATAATTATGGACCGATGTGGACCAATTTTTGCATGGTTGTTAGAGACCATATACCAACACCATGTACCAAATTTCAGCAGGATCGGATAAAATATGCTTCTGTTAGAGGCTCCACAAGCCAAATCTGAGGGTCCCTTTATATGGGGGCTATACGTAAAAGTGGACCGATATGGCCCATTTTCAATACCATCCGACCTACATCGATAATAATTACTTGTGCCAAGTTTCAAGTCGATAGCTTGTTTCGTTCGGAAGTTAGCGTGATTTCAACAGACGGACGGACGGACATGCTTAGATCGACTCAGAATTTCACCACGACCCAGAATATATATACTTTATGGGGTCTTAGAGCAATATTTCGATGTGTTACAAACGGAATGACAAAGTTAATATACCCCCATCCTATGATGGAGGGTATAAAAATAAAAAATTACAAACATGTATGGAACTAACATGGTAAATGCAACATTTGGTATGACGCAGGGCAATTTCCTATCTTCCTCAAGTTTATTGTCTTTGATCATAACAGCCTTCTCACGCAGTAAGAGCTTACATGTAGCCAGAGACATACCAACAGATTATAGTTCCCCTGGAATATGTAGGGTAGTTCCTAGCCTTGCTAACTCATCCGCTTCGCAGTTCCCCGGTAGTTCCTGTGGCCAGCCACCCATATTAGGTGAATATTGTACTTGTCAGCCATCTCGTTGAGAGATTTCGAGTGAAGGAAAACAGAATCCAAGGATTTTTTGGAGGTTGACTGTCTGAGTATATATATTAATACAAACATTTGTTGGAACATTACTTCTCAGCCAATTCGCCACCTCTCTATATTGCAGCCTGAGAAACACTACAGTGATTAGGTAATCTTTGCGCTATTCGAAGTTCCAGGTCTTTAGAGTATACTCCGAAACCCACTTGTCCATCCAATTTGGAGCCATCAGTGTAGTAATCAATATGACGTTTATTCCCTGGGATCTGTGTGCACCACGCCTCACTGTTGGGAATTAGAGTTTCAAACTTTTTGTCGACAAGTCGTTTCGCCAGTGTGTAATCCACTACGTTTGACACATCTGCTATTATATTGAGGACCGAACTGTGTTCGTACCTTTTTTCCGACCACAGCGATAGGTCGCACAACCGTTGTTGCAGCTGACAGTTTGGCCAAAATATCTAAAGGCATTAGATGCAGCATGACATTAATGGAATCTGTTCGTGTCTTATTGAATGCGCCTGAGATACACAAGCAAGCCATACGCTGAACTATATATAAACTTGTCGGCTGCCGAAGTGCCGTCACCAGATAACATAAATCACCTCCTTGGGGAGTGGCTCTGTTCACATAACTTTGTATGTTTGCTTGTCTTAGTATGGCTGAAATACGTCGATTCGTTAGAAGTTCGTCTAACAGCCTAAGTATTCCTTGGTCAACATTCATAGTTGTCAATCGATTTAATATCGAGCTCGGATGGACGTTGTTGAATGCCCCTTCGATGTCTAGAAAAGCCACAATTGTGTATTCATGGACAGATAGTGAGCTTTCCAAAAAACTGACTTGTTCATGCACTGCGGTCTCAGTAGACCTGCCCTTCGAGTAAGCATGTTGTCGTTTCGAGAGCAATCTTGAATCGATGCTAGTTCTAATATAAATGTTTATCATCCTCTCCAGAGTCTTAAGTAGGAATGATGATAAGCTGATTGGTCGGAAATCCTTGGCATTCGAGTGAGAGGCTTTTCCCGCTTTAGATATGAAAACGACTTTTGTTCCCTCCACTTTTCTGTAATAAATGCTAAGTTTATACGTTCTTTAAGTATCACCGTCAAAGGATAATTCTGTCAGTCACTGCCTGTAACTCCGCCGGAGTAATTCCATCAGGTCCGGGGATTTGTATGGTCCAAAACTATTTAAAGCCAATTTTATTCTGGATTCCGATACAATTTACTCGATAGGGAATTACCTCTGGGCCTCTGATGCACCACCAGAACATGGTCCAACCGTCTGACTTCTGGGAAAATGTGTGTCTAAAAGTACCTCCAACGTCTCATCACTGGACGTTGTCCAATTGCCCTTCGATGTTTTAATGAAACCTGGAGCGGAGCTCGTGGATGCTAGCACCTTCCGTAGTCTGGAAGCCTCGGGCGACTTTGCTTTGTTAAAGAGCTTCCTGCAGGATTGTCTCATATTACGTAACACCGTAGACCACCATGGTGGTCGATTTTTCCACCTTGGCTTCCCTCTAGGGCATGCAGCTTTTAGTGAGATGTTGAAAGCCTTTGAAATCCGTTCGATATCCTGCACAGTACTTATATTTATCTCTGATATTTCTGGTATCATCCTATTGAATTTATCCATATACCTATTCCAATCAGCTTTCCTCACATTTGGCGGAAATATGGTCTTTGAAGTACGAACAGCCAATTTGAAACTGATGTAACGATGATCTGGGAAGCTATGTTCCCTCAAAACTTGCCACCCAGATATCTTATCACTCATTTCTGGAGAGGCCAACGTGACGTCCAAAACCTAGTACCTAGTTTTTGTGACGAAGGTTGGTGCATCTCCCTTATTGCAAACTAAACACTATTAGCGACTCTCCCCTTGCATTAGTATCACTACTTCCCCAAATACTATGATGTGCATTTGCATCACATCCCATAATCAGTTTTATCTTTGTTTTCAGTGACTCCTCAACCAAGGTCTTAACGGCACATGGAGGCATCTCCCTATCATGTCGCATGTAGACCGAAGACTGGCTACGACAGTGTCTGCATTGCTTAATGAAGGAAGCAGAAACAAGTTTAGTTCGTTCTTAGCAATTATACATGCTCGATTTTTATCTTTACCGGTATTATGCAAAAGTTTGAAACCCGTAGTGCTTAATTCACATATCTTATTCTTATATATGTATGGTTCTTGAATAAGAACTATATCTATGCCTCCTTTCATCAGGAGAACTTTTAAGGCAGCACAAGCGGCCTTACAATGGTGAAGATTTATCTGGAGGAACTGTAGAACCATCCAAATTTTCAACCACCGTCACATCAGCCGCTTCAATTGAGTCATGAAGGGCTTCCTCTTCACAGATCTCATTGACTCTCGCAACAATCCGCGGTTCAGCTTTGGTGATGTTTGAGCCTGTAGGAACTTCCCGCATACGATGTTCGTCAATGTCTGCAGTTTTTATGTCTCCTTCGGCTTCGCAAGATTTTTTCACTTCTGACTCTACCGGAGGCTTGTCCGTTTTGGAATCCTTTGGCTGATCGCTTTTGTATACCTTCATATGGATATCATGAAAGCCATAACTTACACGTCCTTGGGTCTGGGCTAGATGTGCCAGCGACTCAATGTTCAATATAAACACCGCAAGTCGTCTTGGTCGATCCACCTCATCCAAACGACCAACCTTCCAATCGGCGGTTGGAACATCTGGGTTACATTCCTTTAGTCTGTTTAGTATCGACTCAGGATCAGGAGGGTTTGCAGGTATCCATGCATGTGCTCTAGGTTTAGCCGGTATGTCTTTTTAATCGACTAACTCCAAAGGGGCTCCTTCCCATACTTCACCAATTAGCATCAAAGCAGTTTTAATACAATCCATAGACCTCTGGTCCGCAAATGCTATTAACTTATATCGTCCTTGATATCATCCAGTATCTTGCCGTCGAGGACTTGGTCCGGGAAACTTTTTTCGCACCTCTGAGTAGACACCAGACATTGCGTTCTCAATTTCCCCCCATTTTTGCTTTGGAACCATACCGTCTAATCATTAATAAAGGATAGCCATCACGAGGCTGTCTTTAGCAACTGAAGCAAACGATCGTTGATCCCTTTTGGAGGATGGCAGCTCGTCCGGTGATCGTTCCCTTTTTACAGCTTCAAGAATTCCTTGAGCCCATTTTAAGGAATCGTTTTGTTTAGCCGACAACGTGCTTGGGTCGACAGATCCTAATTTCTTTAGGATAAACAAAGCATTTCTGCGTTCTTTGAATCTCTTTCGTGAGGGATTACCTCCTTTTGATGTCGTTACCTTAGAAAAGGTTCGACTTGCCAGAGTGTCGCCACCTGTCGACCCGTCTACAGGTCGACTAATTGGGTCTGACTCTTGGTCACTCCCCAAATTCATAACTTCAGTCGATACCCATCCACTGGGCCCTGAAGTTAGCAACCCAGTGGATGACTTTGACTTTCGCTGCATAGTGGTTTGATTTCCACCACACGTGAAATTCGTAATAAGTACTTATTACGATGAAATACTCCGCTATTAAAAAAACACGTCCGTTCAGTTTGACGGTTGAATAGACTCCTCTATAGTAACGCACCTGGAATAAGGGGTTTGACTCCCTTTTTATACCCACCACCATAGAATGGTGACGGGGGTATAATAAGTTTGTCATTCCGTTTGTAACACATCGAAATATCGATTTCCGACTATATAAAGTATATATATTCTTGATCAGGGAGAAATTCTAAGACGATATAACGATGTCCGTCTGTCTGTCTGTTGTAATCACGCTACAGTCTTTTGTCTGCAGGCAGGTCAAGTTCGAAGAAGGGCTATATCGGTCCAGGTTTTGATCGGTGAGTATCGGTTCATGTTTTGGTATAGCCCCCATATAGACCGATCTCCCGATTTTACTTCTTGGGCTTATAGAAACCGCAGTTTTTACTCAATTTACCTGAAATTGGAAATATAGAGGTATTGTAGGACCACAAATACGTGTGCCAAAAATTGTGAGTATCGGTCCATATTTTGGTATAGCCCCCATATAGACCGATCTCCCTATTTTACTTCTTGGGCTTATAGAAACCGCAGTTTTTATTCAATTTACCTGAAATTGGAAATATAGAGGTATTGTAGGATCACAAATACGTGTGCCAAAAATTGTGAGTATCGGTCCATGTTTTGGTATGGTCCCCATATAAAACGACCTCCCGATTTGGGGTCTTGGGCTTATAGAAACCGTAGTTTTTATCCAATTTGTCTGAAATTGGAAATCTAGAGGTATTTTTGGGTCATAAAGAGGTGTGCCGAAAACGGTGAGTATGGGTCCATATTTTAGTATAGCCCCCATAGGAACGATCTCCCGATTTAACTCCTTGGGTTTCTAGAAACCGTAGTTATTATCTGATTTGCCAGAAATTGTAAATATTCTGGTATTTTAGGCTCACAAAAACGTGTATCGGATTAAGTTTTTATCGGTCAATTTGGTAATGCCTGTAGAAGGCGCACTGATCCTGAAAATTGCTTGAAACTCAATGTAAAATTTCCAGATTTTACTTCTACAGATTTAAGATTTCAAATCAAGACGTTATTTTATAATTTTCTTGCTCACTTACAAGAGATGTTAATGATTCCTCTAAAACTCAAACAAAAATGGTTCTTATAAATCCAGAATCTGATATAGTCCTCATAGGTGAAATCTTTAAATTTATATTCGGGAAGTGTCCTCAAGTCCTCAAGCCCTCCTGAAATTTCAAAGGAAACCCTAATATTTGGTTCATGGTGGTGGGTATTTAAGATTCGGCCCGGCCGAACTTAGTGCTGTATATACTTGTTGTTGGCAACATTTGATTTTGAAAAAAATTCTTTGCCGCAAATTTTCAATTTCCGCCCATAGTGCAGTGTTTCAATTGAAATCTCTTTCCTAACAAATGGAAATATAGTTGTTCCACAAACATTCCTTTTTGAACAAGTCCGAGAAAAAAGCCGATGACTAATCATATGGAATTGAGAAATATGATAATTTATATCTAATTGATGTAAAGCTTGTGTAAAATGATAATGTAAACGATGGATTGTTATATACGAGAAAATGATAAGTGGTAGATTGTTATAATAAAAGGTATGACTTATGAAATGGCTAGTTAACTCCCCCAGTAACAAAGGTTTATTTTTATTGGCTTAACATTTAAAATCCATCGCAGTCCTTAGGCCAGATGAAGGAAGATTTCGAAATCGAGACTTGATTAAAATTGTGGAAATTGAATTAACTCCCTTAAAAGGAAAGTTATTTGGTATAGATAAAATAGTCTTGCATAATAAAACAAGTAAGTAAAGTAGAAAGTTGGGCGGGGCCGACTATATCATACCCTAAACCACCATTACAGAATTAGTAATCATAAGCATTTGTGGGGTAACATATAGGTCTGGGAGATAAGCCGCAGTTGCATATTTAAGAAAATTAAGGGGTAAATGTCTATGGGTGCTTTGTGTCAATCTGACTATAGCTCATAGTCAATGTTGCCACGGAAAATGTTCGGTTTACCCTACAAGGACAAAAAGTTCCCTACTTTCCCATACATTCCCAAATAATTTTCCCCACTATATTTTTCGTTAAATTTAAAAAATTTTACAAAACAAAAATGGTTCTAAGTACTTTATTATCCTAAAACATGAATATGCAACGTATATAACTTAGAATATAAATTTTTATTACCACCACGGTTGCCACAGTTGGTAGAATTCTACCCAAATTGGTAATCTTTTTTGTTAAATCTCTATAAAAATTAAATTTTGGAAAAAGTTTATATAAACAAATTTTTGTGAGAAATTTTTCTATAGAAATAAAATTTTGACAATAAATTCTATAGAAATAATATTTTGAGAAAAAATTCCACAGAAATAAAATTTTGATAAATTTTTTTATAGAAATAATATTTTGAAAAAATATTCTATAGAAGTACAATTTTGACAAAATGTTCTATAGAAATAAAATGTTGACAAAATTTTCTACAGGAATAAAGTTTACCACACATTGTTAAAGATCAAGCTTTGCCGGCTTCTAATTTCCTCCTCTAGAGCCACCAAAATGTAAAAATTATTACAAATTTTGTTGAGTGAAAATGTCCTACATTGTGGCCCTACGTCCCTACAAGACGCTAAATATTAGAAAAACCCTACATATAGGGAATTTCCCCTACTTTTAGCAACACTGGCTGTGTTGATATTGCGCCTACGGAGTTAGTATGCCACTAATATTGAGCCCATTATTAAAAAAGAGAAAATCGTTAAATTAGTGTGGGTAATAAATACAAATTTGTAAAAATCGAGCAATATTCTTATGTAAGAGCTACAAGTACGTATAAAAGTACGATCGGCTAGTACATCAAAATTTGAAATTTGAGTAACATTGGTAAATAAATAAGAGTACTATAGCCAAATTTGGGAAAATCGAGCGATGCATATATATGGAAGCTATATCTAAATCTGAACCAATTTGCATAATATTATGCGGGTTTGATTAATACCACAAAAGGTTACCTTGTGCAAGATTTGAGTAAGATCAGTTAAGAAATGAGGCCTGTATGGTCAAACATAAGGTTATTAGGGGCGAATTTTTCAAAATCGGGTGATACATATATGGGAGCTATATCTACATCTGAACCGATTTCGATGAAATTTTGCACATATAGTTAGTACTATAGAGGACTGGATCTAGCCAACTTTTAGTAAGATCGGTTAATAAATAAGGGTTCTATGGCCAAATTTGGGATAATCGGGCTATACATATATATGGGAGCTATATCTAAATCTGAACCTATTTCGATGATTTTTTGCACATATAGTTAGTGCTATAGAAGACTACATTTAGCCAAATTTGGGTAAGATCGGTTGATAAATAATATTTATGGCCAAATTTAGAAAACTCGGGCGGTACATATATATGGGAGCTATATCTAAATCTGAACTGATTTCGATGATTTTTTGCACATATAGCTAGTGCTATAGAAGATTATATGTAGCCAACTTTGAGTAAGATCGGTTGATAAATAAAGGTTTTGTGGCCAAATCTGAACCGATTTGGATGAAATTTTGCAGACTTGAAGGGCGATGGAAAAGATTACCTTTTGCCAAATTTGGTGACGATCCGTTTGAAAAAACGACCCCATTTGTCGAAATCGGGCGATACATATATATGGGAGCTATATCTAAATTTGATCCGATTTCTTCGAAATTCAATAGCGTTCGTCCTTGTGCCCAAAAAACTCCCTGTACCAAATGTCATCAAAATCGGTTAATAATTGCGACCGGAATCCTGTGAACAACAAATACATGGCAGACGGACGGACGGACGGACACCAAGCGCTAGATCGACTCAGGAGGTGATTCTGAGTCGATCGGTATATATTTTATGGGGTCTAAAATCAATATTTATTGTAGGCACATTTTTTGGCCGATCAAACTTATTATACCCTGACCACTATGTGGTTTAGGGTATAAAAATATTAAAATTAATGCGATGTTAATATATATCCAATCTCATGTGAACAGTTAGACTGTTCACTTTTCCTTATACAATTACTAGGGAATGTCATTGGCCGGAAGATGAATTACTTGAAGCTAGTTTATTAAGTTTATTATACACTGGTAGAAAAAGTTTCGTTAATACGATGAATTTCTACGTTGTATTAACGAAATTCTTCATTAAAAGTCAGCCAACGTAGCATTTCGTTATAACAACGTAATTTTACGTTATATTTACGAAACCTTTTATGGAATACATTTCGTAGTATTAACGAATAATTACGTTGTTATTACGTAGTCTTTTCGTTGTATTAACGAATATTATTCGTTGTATGAATGAAATTTATTCATTGTATGGATGCAGCTTATACGTTGTATGAATGAAAATCATTCATTGTATGAATGAAAGGCGAACGTTGTATAAATGAACACAAACGTTATATTAATGAAACCCAACCAAGTATTGCATTTGAGTGTAGTTATTGGTAGTGTATTATTTTTGTTAATATATTTGAAATATGATTTATATATAGTAGGAAATAATATTTATTGATAAATTAAGTAATTTAATAATCATATATTGTGACTTTCACTTAAGAAAAAAAACCTCTTATTTCTAAGACCAAAAAATGATAATCGTATCGCCGTGTCCATTTATCCAACCAAGGTTCATTGCGGTAATTGTTCCGCCTTTTTCATCTGAAAGTTCACTTCCCCGGGGCATTTTCACTAAAGATTAAAAATTTATACTAAATTTCTTGCGAATATACAAAAAACACCAATTTAACTCACCCACAATCTAGGTTTTTTATTCACAACGAAACTGTAATGAGCCTGTGCACTCTTCAGCGAAAAGAACGTAAATGTTGTTAAGGTTTGCCCATCAGACAAGTTTTCTGTTGAACTTTTTACCGTTTGTTTTCCAAGACGCACACGCAAACATGTGCTTATTGCCATGCTTACATGTGTATGTACAAATTACATAGACGCTACAGACGTATTAGAGAGAGTATGGAGAGACGTTTTAGAGAGAGAGAGAGAGAGATAGAGAGAGTAAGGAGAGGCAGAAATACTCAAACTCCCATTCGTATTATTAATGAACATATTTCATTAATATAACGAAATATAACAATTTAAAATTTATTTTTTAACGATCCATATCGTTATATTAACGATCGCTTTCGTTTTATAAATGAAATTTTCAATTCCAGTTTCGGAGTATATAAAACGACTATTTTAAGGGCTAAAAGTTTCCAAAATTTACTCTCTATGTGCAAATGATTATAATAATTCCATCTTAGAGAATTTGTTTATTGAAATTCTTGATAAAATTACAAAGTTAATATTCGTAATATTAACGAAACGTGTTTCATTAATATAACGAAAAGCCAAAACACAAAATTGTCTTTTAACGATTGATTTCGTTGTATTAACGATCATTTTCGTTCTTATAACGAAAAATTTCGTAATATTAACGAAAAATTATCAACGAAGCCCGTTCGTTAATAGTACGAAACATTTTTCTACCAGTGTATGTGGTATAATTCCTATTTCAAGTTCATCGGTTGTTTCCTTTTATTCCAACGTTGGAAAGGCGATTTACAATTTTGTTATGATTAGCGTCCTCTATGGGCAAAAGGCTGCTGAAGTAAAGGTTTAATTACATACCATGAGTTAATGCGTCTGTTGAGAGTTGAATTTTTTCTTTGAAAGCAATAGCACTCTAAGAACTTCAAACTGAAAAAAATCAAATCTTCCGTCAACGCACGGATTAACGCATTGTATGTAACTCAACCTTTATTGAGTATATTTTTTCACTTTATCAGATGTGTTCGAGTCACCAGTGTTATCAATATGATTGTTATTACAAATCCTTATTTGTTTTCAGATGTTTTTTTTTTTTTTCGAAATACAAAATTTTTTATGTCACCCCGGTCTCTATATTTTTTCAATCCTTCCTTTTTTCGAAATTTTTTTTCTTTCCCAAAGTTCTAATTTCAAAGTATAACTTTTTTACACCATCTCTGATCCAGAGACATTATACTTAAGAAAATGTAATGCACTTAAAAATAATTTGGAAAAAATTTGTGTTCCAAACATACAGTCTTTTTCGTCTGTGTAGAAGAGATTGTAAATTTGGAATGTCAACGTTTGAAACGGAAATCTCAAATATTTACCAAAGATTACGTTAAATAAAACCAAATATATTGAAGTTTCTCTGATATAAAGTTTTTTACTTGTCCAAAAATCGATAAACTTTTTAATGAAGACGTTTTGTCCTTATAGTTGAGTGATTCGACCTAAAATTACGTATCCTAAAATGAAAGAAAATTTTGTTTGACTAAGGTTAATTTGGCTTTAATAATTCTGAAAAAAATTCTCAAAATTAATGAAATCGTTTTTAAATTTGTTCACTTTTTGCATATTGACTACAAAGTACGCTTTAAAAATAGGAGATTTTTGTCGTCAACATGATTTTAAAGAACTTTGATAGCACATTAAGAAAAAGGGTGAAAAAACTAAACATTCTTTCCTAAAATTAAGTACGCAACACTTACATTTAAAAAAGAATTGTGTCTTTTGCTCGGAATCAATACCAAAATCATTAGTGTAAAGACAAAAATCTTTGGGCATGCTTTTTTTCAGTGTAGCTAGAATGTGACGTTCAAAAACAAAAACATTGAGGGCAAATGGAATGCCCATCTCCCCGTCGAAATACCCAAAATTGGAGAACGGATTTCTTATAGCAGGACCGCAGATGTTTTTTCATACTGTCATCCCAAGAGCTTTACAAAGTATTTTGGGGTCATTGTTGGCACAACTCATGCAGTGCGGCGTTTATTACGGAGTGACACATGGGTTCGATGAGGCAAAATTCATTGGCTTAATTTACACATATTCATTCATTCTCTGTGGAAATGTGGTGATTTGTCGGCGACGACTACGCGATTGATAAAGTCGACGATAAAAATAATGACTGTTATGTCGAACGTCCTATTAGCACTTGTCCTCCATCCTTTTGAAGCGAATTGACACTGTTTGGTTTTCAACATAAGTAGAATTGCTACATTGTCGGCAATGTGTAACCTACTTGAGCTCGTTTCATTCCATTGTACAGACAAACGATGCTTATGCGCTCATTTTCATTGAACAACAGTAAGAGCTTTGTAGTTTTGTAGTCCTGCTTCTTAACTCAGTGGTGGATTTCAAAAATGGATGCTCTTATACTCTAGTAGTACAAATTACCAGAGATTAGGCGAGCTAAAGATTTGTGAATTTATATGAACTCCTTGCATTATCAACACTGCATGTGGACCACGGCAGTTTGAAGCATGGAACCCAACGTAAATTCTAACTCTAATTATGGACTAAATTTAATTCTTTTCAGAAACAATATTAAAATTAAAAAAAAAAATTGATTTATTGTCAATGTAAATTGAGTATTTTTTACATTTAGTACATTTTCTCCATGAAATATGTTACTATGAAATATGTTACTATATTATTTTTGGGACATTATATATTTTTTTAATATACTGTCTTTGGATGCAAACATATAATAATTTAGAAATTTCGTATAAACATATATACACGCAAAGAAATAATTCTTTCCTCTAAAGCGAAATTTTAGACAAACAAATATCGTTTCCTATTTGCTTTTCGCTGTAAAGAAGTTTGTTTAGGAGAAATGTATATACTTTTCGTGACAAGCGAAACAGACTGACTTTTTTTACATCTTCCTTCACATCTTTATCATTTCCACGAGGGTTTTTAGTTCTTAGCACCTTTTTCTGTAATACAAACAATGTAAAAAAAATATTCGATTTTATATATATTTTTATACCCTGCGCCACACTGTGGAACAGGGTATTATAAGTTAGTGCATATGTTTGCAACACCCACAAGGAGACGAGATAGACACATGGTGTCTTTGGCAAAAATGCTCAGGGTGGGCTCCTGAGTCGATATAGCCATGTCCGTCTGTCCGTGAACACATTTTTATAATCAAAGTCTAGGTCGCAGTTTTAGTCCAATCGACTTCAAATTTGGCACAAGTATGTGTTTTGTCTCAGAATAGAAGAAATCGGTTCAGATTTAGATATAGCTCGCATATATATATTTCGCCCGATATGCACTTATATGGCCCCAGAAGCCAGAGTTTTACCCTAATTTGCTTAAAATTTTGCACAAGAACAATTAGTACTATAGTCAAGTGTGCCAAATTTTATTGAAATCGGTTAAGATTTAGATATAGCTCCCATATATATCTTTCGCCCGATATGGACTAATACGGTCCCAGACGGCAGAGTTTTACGCCAATTTGGTTGAAATTTTGCACTAAGAGTACAATTAGTAGTGTAGTCAAGTGTGCCAAATTTTATTGAAATCGGTTCAGATTTAGATATAGCTCCCATATATATCGTTCGCCCGATTTACACTCATATGACCACAGAGGCCAATTTTTTGCTCTGATGTAATTGAAATTTTGCACAGGGAGTAGAATTAGCATTGTAGCTATGCGTGCCAAATTTGGTTGAAATCGGTTCAGATTTATATATAGCTCCCATATATAGATTTCGCCCGATTTACACAGACCACAGAGGCCAATTTTTTACTCCGATTTAGTTGAAATTTTGCACAGGGAGTAGAATTAGCATTGTAGCTATGCGTGCCAAATTTGGTTGACATCGGTTCAGATTTAGATATAGCTCCCATATATATGTTTTTCTGATTTCGACAAAAATGGTCAAAATACCAACATTTTCCTTGTAAAGTCGCCACTGCTTAGTGGAAAAGTTGCAAAAATGACTCTAATTTTCCTAAACTTCTAATACATATATATCGAGCGATAAATCATAAATAAACTTTTGCGAAGTTTTCTTAAAATTGCTTAAGATTTAAATGTTTCCCATATTTTTTTACTAACATTGTGTTCCACCCTAGTGCATTAGCCGACTTAAATTTTGAGTCTATAGATTTTGTAGAAGTCTACCAAATTCTGTCCAGATCGAGTGATATTTAAATGTATGTATTTGGGACAAACCTTTATATATAGCCCCCAACACATTTGACGGATGTGATATGGTATCGAATTTAGATCTACAAAGTGGTGCAGGGTATAATATAGTCGGCCCCGCCCGACTTAAGACTTTACTTACTTGTTTGTTACTAACATTGTGTTCCACCTTAGTGCATTAGCCGACTTAAATTTTGAGTCTATACACAGAAAAAAAGGTGTCTTGTTAATTTTAGGACCAGTTTAACTTCCACATAGTTCAAAAAATTTACTGTAATATAGTTCATTTTTCGTAACCACTGCGAAAATTAACTTAGCTAAAGGAAAACTTATAAAACTTCAGTAAATGTTTATACCCTGCTCCACACTGTGGAACAGGGTATTATAAGTTAGTGCATATGTTTGCAACACCCAGAAGGAGACGAGATAGACACATGGTGTCTTTGGCAAAAATGCTCAGGGTGGACTCCTGAGTCGATATAGCCATGTCCGTCTGTCCGTCTGTCCGTCTGTCCGTCTGTCCGTGAACACATTTTTGTAATCAAAGTCTAGGTCGTAGTTTTAGTCCAATCGACTTCAAATTTGGCACAAGTATGTGTTTTGGCTCAGAATAGATACCTATTGATTTTGGAAGAAATCGGTTCAGATTTAGATATAGCTCCCATATATATCTTTCGCCCGATATGGACTAATACGGTCACAGAAGCCAGAGTTTTACCCCAATTTGGGTGAAATTTTGCACTAGGAGTTCAGTTAGTAGTGTAGTCTAGTGTGCCAAATTTTATTGAAATCGGTTCAGATTTAGATATAGCTCCCATATATATCGTTCGCCCGATTTACACTCATATGACCACAGAGGCCAATTTTTCGCTCCGATTTAGCTGAAATTTTGCACAGGGAGTAGAATTAGCATCGTAGCTATACATGCCAAATTTGGTTGAAATCGGTTCAGATTTAGATATAGCTCCCATATATAGCTTTCGCCCGATTTTCACTCATATGACCACAGAGGCCAATTTTTTGCTCCGATTTAGCTGAAATTTTGCACAGGGAGTAGAATTAGCATTGTAGCTATGCGTGCCAAATTTGGTTGAAATCGGTTCAGATTTAGATATATCTCCCATATATAGCTTTCGCCCGATTTACACTCATATGACCACAGAGGCCAATTTTTTGCTCCTATTTAGTTAAATTTTGCACAGGGAGTAGAATTAGCATTGTAGCTATGCGTGCCAAATTTGGTTGAAATCGGTTCAGATTTAGATATAGCTCCCATATATATGTTTTTCTGATTTCGACAAAAATGGTCAAAATACCAACATTTCCCTTGTAAAATCGCCACTGCTTAGTCGAAAAGCTGTTAAAATGACTTTAATTTTCCTAAACTTCTATTACATATATATTGAGCGATAAATCATAAATAAATTTTTGCAAAGTTTCCTTAAAATTGTTTCAGATTTAAATTTATCCCATATTTATACCCTGCTCTACACTGTGGAACAGGGTATTATAAGTTAGTGCATATGTTTGCAACACCCAGAAGGAGACGAGATAGACACATGGTGTCTTTGGCAAAAATGCTCAGGGTGGACTCCTGAGTCGATATAGCCATGTCCGTCTGTCCGTCTGTCCGTCTGTCCGTCTGTCCGTCTGTCCGTGAACACATTTTTGTAATCAAAGTCTAGGTCGTAGTTTTAGTCCAATCGACTTCAAATTTGGCACAAGTATGTGTTTTGGCTCAGAATAGATACCTATTGATTTTGGAAGAAATCGGTTCAGATTTAGATATAGCTCCCATATATATCTTTCGCCCGATATGGACTAATACGGTCACAGAAGCCAGAGTTTTACCCCAATTTGGGTGAAATTTTGCACTAGGAGTTCAGTTAGTAGTGTAGTCTAGTGTGCCAAATTTTATTGAAATCGGTTCAGATTTAGATATAGCTCCCATATATATCGTTCGCCCGATTTGCACTCATATGACCACAGAGGCCAATTTTTCGCTCCGATTTAGCTGAAATTTTGCACAGGGAGTAGAATTAGCATCGTAGCTATACATGCCAAATTTGGTTGAAATCGGTTCAGATTTAGATATAGCTCCCATATATAGCTTTCGCCCGATTTTCACTCATATGACCACAGAGGCCAATTTTTTGCTCCGATTTAGCTGAAATTTTGCACAGGGAGTAGAATTAGCATTGTAGCTATGCGTGCCAAATTTGGTTGAAATCGGTTCAGATTTAGATATACCTCCCATATATAGCTTTCGCCCGATTTACACTCATATGACCACAGAGGCCAATTTTTTGCTCCTATTTAGTTGAAATTTTGCACAGGGAGTAGAATTAGCATTGTAGCTATGCGTGCCAAATTTGGTTGAAATCGGTTCAGATTTAGATATAGCTCCCATATATATGTTTTTCTGATTTCGACAAAAATGGTCAAAATACCAACATTTCCCTTGTAAAATCGCCACTGCTTAGTCGAAAAGCTGTTAAAATGACTTTAATTTTCCTAAACTTCTATTACATATATATTGAGCGATAAATCATAAATAAATTTTTGCAAAGTTTCCTTAAAATTGTTTCAGATTTAAATTTATCCCATATTTTTTTACTAACATTGTGTTCCACCTTAGGGCTTTAGCCGACTTAAATTTTGAGTCTATAGATTTTGTAGAAGTCTATCAAATTCTGTCCAGATCGAGTGATAGTTAAATGTATGTATTTGGGACAAACCTTTATATATAGCACCCAACACATTTGACGTAATGTGATATGGTATCGAAAATTTAGATCTACAAAGTGGTGCAGGGTATAATATAGTCGGCCCCGCCCGACTTTAGACTTTCCTTACTTGTTTTTTGTTTGTGTTTGTTATTGCGATGATGTTATGGAATGTGTGTTGTTGGTATCTTTTGTGGTGATAGTTGTTTTGTTGCAATAGCGAGATCAGAAAGGGATCATGTGTGTGTGGAGTTGTTTTTCTTTACATATGTGGCCTTTATGACTATTTGTGTCTTTGAGTTTTATTGGTGCATTCAGTTCTGTTGATGCATTTATGAAGCGCACACGTGGTGCGCTTGCGTGCGGTATTTGTGTTTATTAATAAAAATACATTTATTTCGTAACATTTTAGAAACTGATAAGTGAATGGTGTGATGTTAGAGAAAAGAAAAACACTTTATATTGATAAAAAATAAATAACTCTAAAATAAATCACATATTAAGAAACTGTATATTTCTATTAATAATTTAAAATTAGTGCGGTTTTAAATTGGTTTACATAAAAATATTCATAATGAGTGGTAATAAAATGATCTATATTTACTCTACATCTGGATCACAGTACAATTTTTTGAGTCTATATTTTTATGTTATAGCGAGTCCTTAAGGTGTGTACTAAGTTCGAGTTTAGGTGCTAAAATCAGAAATAAATCAATAAGAAAAGTATAAAATTATACGCCTTCGATGCAAATTTAAATATAACTTGATGTAGAATAGCTCGAAACAAGGTTTTATAAAGTTTATATTCTTTAAATGGATTACACGATTAAGAACAGAAAATCGTTTTTAAGCTTATGTAGAACGCTGTTTTTTAATTTAATATGATGAATTGTTTTCAAGTTATTCCAATATATATAGCGGAAGTGCCTTAATTTTGAACATAACCGTATATCTCAAAAAGTCGAGCTCTTGAAAAAACAAGTGTAAATTTGGATTCAGCAACCTCAAATTACTAAAAATTTGATATAAATTTTAAATGAACACAAAAACGGTTCAATTTTGTTCCCATGTATTTCTAAAGAAAACTAATCATGAAAAATTGGGATTTTAGCCACTAAACTCGAACTTAATATCCACCATAAATACTAAATGCTATATTGACAAGTGGAAATTATATCTAATTTTATAATATTTTTATTTCATTTATATTCTGAGAAGGATTTCAAAAATGTCCCATTTGTGCATGGATATGATTCCACTAATGTAGTAATTGGATGATTTTTTTCAATGTGGTAAGTTTTTCGTCCATTTGTAATAAAGCCAAAATTTCTATTTATTAAAAATAATTTTCATTTGCAGGATGACAGCAAATCTAATGGTATTTTTTGGAATCTTCTTACTGTTTAATGCTAACTAAGCTGATATCCCTATTTGCTCTAAGAAAATTCTCTTGTAAGTTAAAGATCAAAATACCATAGAATTTGATAATATTTTTATATTTTATATACCTTTTTAACTTCAGAGGCTTATGACGCAAATCCACACAACAAAAACTAGCGAAATCGGTGAAATTGGAAAAAAATGAAATAAAAATAGCAACTTATGGCATATATCTTTCATATGGATAAAAAATGGAAATTGATATTAATTAGTTTCATTCTACTAACATAGAATATTACTCTTTTGAAGAAGCAATTACTAACTACCGAAAAGTAACAGCATACAGCGTACGAATAAAAACATTTCTTTTATTGTATGTCATAAGCCATAGTTTTATGTAATATAATAATAATTTTTTGAAATAAAATACTGGTAGTTATGAAAAATTGTCTTATATTCTACGAAAAATTTCTTAGTTGTATACAGGCTTGTTGTACCTTTAATTCCTCAATTTATTTACTTCTTTGAAAATTATACTGATAAATAGTTTATTTGAAACCAATTTCTAAATATAGGATTCCCAAAAACTTGTTCATTTTTCCGGATAGCAGGAATATTTTGAATGAGTGTAAGTACATTCTTCCCTCGGCGTAGTAAGAATGAACTAAAATACGATGCAATACATAAACTTATTTATAAGAAAATCATGAACTTATCTAGATGAAAAAATCTTTGGCGCCAAATCATGGTCATTCTTACTATGGGTTAGTTCATTTTTCGTAAACAATAGTAAACTTTTTTTTCGGTGATATATTATTATTTGATTTTGTGATATTTGGAAGGGAAGAGGGGCCTCCCCTTGCCATGCTGTATAAATTGGGCTTATAATTTGCTTGAGATTTTCTGGGACGTCTACACAATATACGCTATATCATTTTTCGATATTGGTAAAAAAAACTGAAAACTGAAAAAAAAACTAGAATTCTCCAGTTTACTTGATATTTACAAAGACCGTAGGGGAAGGTTATGAAATCAATATGGTGTACTTGATTCTTGGGTATCTGAACGGGAACCTTCTCCTTGCCCCACACTATGAAACTTGAAGGAAAGATTACAGATTTTCTTGGAATTTGCAGAGAAAGTGAAGTCCCTTTACCAAAAATAGACCAAAATCTAACGACAAAGTAAATCTCAGATTTATTTGAAATTGGGAGAAGATGATTAAATTTATACAGGGTACATGATTTTTCGATGTCTAGTTGGGGAAGGGGAATAGTGAAGTTGGGTAGTTTGCGAAATGAATATAGTGAATTTACGATATATGGTCGGGAAGGAGCGAAGGAGGGGTTCCCTTTTGCCCGATTTTTTGAAAATAGAATGTAGAGGATTGTCGATAAATGGGAACTCTGTACATAATTTTATGATTCGTCCACAGGCTTCAGCCGGACATTTTTATGTAAAAAACTTAAAGTTACATGAAGCTGACAGGCAACATAGAGGGGGCTTAATTTTCCGTTATATGTTTGGAAATGGCATTTAGTCCATACGGGGTATATATTAAACAAACAAAAGGCCGATTAAATACGTATTTAATTCAATGTGACAAAATTTTCTATAGAAATAAAATTTTGGTAGATTATTTTTGGGGATCGGCTATATATAACTATAGACCGATATGGACCAATTTTGGCATGGTTGTTAGCGGCCATATACTAGCGCAATGTACCAAATTTCAACCGGATCGGGTGAACTTTGCTCCTCCATAAGCTCTAGAGGTCAAATCTAGGGATTGGTTTAAATGGGGGCTATATATAATTAAGACCGGTATGGACCAATTTTTGCATGGTGGTTAGAGACCATATACTAAAACCACGTACCAAATTTCAACCGGATCGGGTGAATTTTGCTTTTCCAAGGGGCTCCGGAGGTCAAATCTGGGAATCGGTTTATATGGAGGCTACATATAATTATGGGCCGATGTGGACCAATTTTTGCATGGTCATTAGAGAACTTATACCAACACGGATGAAATTTGCTTCTCTTAGAGGCTCCGCAAGCCAAATCGGGGGATCGGTTTATATGGGGGCTATATATAACTATGGACCGATGTGGACCAATTTTTGCATGGTTATTAGAGACCATATGCTAACACCATGTACCAAATTTCAGCCGGATCGGATGAAATTTGGTTCTCTTAGAGGCTCCGCAAGCCAAATCGGCGGATCGGTTTATATGGGGGCTATATGTAATTATGGACCGATATGGACCAATTTTTGCATGGTTGTTAGAGACCATATACTAACACCATGTACCAAATTTCAGCCGGATCGGATGAAATTTGCTTCTCTTAGAGTAATCGCAAGCCAAATTTGGGGGTCCGTTTATATGGGGGCTATACGTAAAAGTTTTTTTCAATGCCGTCCGACCTACTTCAATAACAACTACTTGTGCCAAGTTTCAAGTCGATAGCTTGTTTCGTTCGGAACTTAGCGTGATTTCAACAGACGGACGGACATGCTCAGATCGACTCAGAATTTCACCACGACCCAGAATATATATACACGGATGAAAAAGACTGTTTTTCATATGTTTGGCTATAAACATTATATGTTTGGAACACAAATTTTTAAACACAATATTTTTGAGTGCAAGCATATAATGTTCATAAACTAGCATAACATGTTTGGGACATATACGTTAATATGTTAGAACATATTATGTTTGGGACATAAAATGTTTTTAAATATAATATGCTTGGATGCAAACATATATTAATTTAGAAATAGCCTATAAACATATATGTGTTTAGTAGCTTGGAGCGCTATTTAACAGGAAGCGATATTGAATTAAGTTGGTGTTTGTTGCTTGTTATTACAAAATTAACATTTTATTTTTCCTTGGGCAATTGATCAGCTACTTCTTTGATCCTTACAAACTGTGTGGTCCGCTGTTCGAATCCCCGTCCGGCAAAAGGTAAAATTAAAATAAAAAAAATCATACAATTGAATAATTTCTTCTAAAGGGTGATTTGTTAAGAGCTTGATAACTTTAAAAAAAAAAAAAAACGCATAAAATTTGCAAAATCTCATCGGTTCTTTATTTGAAACGTTAGATTGGTCCATGACATTTACTTTTTGAAGATAATTTCATTTAAATGTTGACCGCGGCTGCGTCTTAGGTGGTCCATTCGGAAAGTCCAATTTTGGGCAACTTTTTCGAGCATTTCGGCCGGAATAGCCCGAATTTCTTCGGAAATGTTGTCTTCCAAAGCTGGAATAGTTGCTGGCTTATTTCTGTAGACTTTAGACTTGACGTAGCCCCACAAAAAATAGTCTAAAGGCGTCAAATCGCATGATCTTGGTGGCCAACTTACCGGTCCATTTCTTGAGATGAATTGTTCTCCGAAGTTTTCCCTCAAAATGGCCATAGAATCGCGAGCTGTGTGGCATGTAGCGCCATCTTGTTGAAACCACATGTCAACCAAGTTCAGTTCTTCCATTTTTGGCAACAAAAAGTTTGTTAGCATCGAACGATAGCGATCGCCATTCACCGTAACGTTGCGTCCAACAGCATCTTTGAAAAAATACGGTCCAATGATTCCACCAGCGTACAAACCACACCAAACAGTGCATTTTTCGGGATGCATGGGCAGTTCTTGAACGGCTTCTGGTTGCTCTTCACTCCAAATGCGGCAATTTTGCTTATTTACGTAGCCATTCAACCAGAAATGAGCCTCATCGCTGAACAAAATTTGTCGATAAACACATTTCGAACCGAACACTGATTTTGGTAATAAAATTCAATGATTTGCAAGCGTTGCTCGTTAGTAAGTCTATTCATGATGAAATGTCAAAGCATACTGAGCATCTTTCTCTTTGACACCATGTCTGAAATCCCACGTGATCTGTCAAATACTAATGCATGAAAATCCTAACCTCAAAAGAATCACCCTTTACAATGTTTGTATTACAGAAAAAGGTGCTAAGAACTAAAAAATCTCGTGAAAGTGAGAAAGATGTGGGGGAATATACAATTGGGGAGAAACAAAATTTTGAGCATTCAGGTCGAAAACCTATGTTGTTAGCACCTATATTACCTGTTTATTTTCATAATTCATTATGATTGTAAATATATAAATAAACAAATAAAATTTTGAGCACAATATTGTTTGGGAGAATTTTTTTAAGCATATAATATTTTTGGGTGCAAAATGCTTCCAAACATATTATATGTTCACATAATAACATATTGTTTTTTGGAAGACAACATTATTGAATTTGGATGCAAAAATACAAAATGTTTGGAAATTGACTACCCAAACATATATTGTTTAGACCAATATGCTTTCAAACATATTATATATTGGAAGAGATCAAACATATAAATGTTTGGGCAATAGCCAAAAATGTATATGCTTGAAGCAAAATATGTTTGGGAGTATATGTTACAGAAGCGATTTTTTGTGAGCGTGTACTTTATGGGGTCTTAGAGCAATATTTCGATGTGTTACAAAGGGAATGACAAAGTTAATATACCCCCATCCTATGGTGGAGGGTATAAAAATGGTTGAAAGGGAACACCCCTAACCGACCGTTGCTAAGCCGGTCGGTTTTACATCTGCATAAACGCCCTATTTATATAAACGAAAAAGCAAGTAGTCCGATTTTTTTTAATATACGTGATACGTGTGTGGAAACCCTGGAGTAATTATTCAGTACTTCAGTTTATGTGCCAGACTTTCCCTGACCCTACTCTTTAAAAGAGTTCAAATCTTTTCGAATTTGTTGATATGGTTGAATAAGTTAACGGCAATATGCTTCGAGAGGCGCAGCGAAGCGGGCTGTGTTACGCTAGTTTTATACCAAAAATTCTGAAATATTCAATTGGCTTTAAAATTATGACAGAAAAGTATCGAAATAAATGGTCCTCATAATGGCAAAACATTACGGCAAGAATTACTTCAATTATTCTTGCGAACCGTAACACATTTCCTCATATAGTCATAAGTCAATTTGACTGAAAATTTTAATATGGCGACTGGTGAAAGTACCTTATTAAATATGTCTTGGAACTACCCATCAATTTATTTTCAAATTTTAAATTTTTAAAATAAACCTTTACCAATAGATTTTCATTTTAGTGGATTTAACCGCAGTTATCGAAAATTGGTTTTCGAAAATTTTGGATTTTTTAAGATAAAACGAAAATCAGTTTTTCTAAAAATGAAAGTTATTCCACGCGAACATTTTGTACATGTCGTGTAAGAACTTTTTCGCAGGGAAACGTGCTCATTAATGAAGAACGTGATAACGGAAATAGCATTCCCATCTAATTTACCCATTCTGGCTGTCATCTAGTTGACTCTATATCACTCACTATTGCTTCATATTTTCAACAAAAGTAGGAAATGTGAATGAACTGTGCCAAAACATTACCATTTTGCTAAGGCTAACGAATATAAATTAGTGAAACATTTCCTTGGTACAACATAAATTAACATTTAAACACCAAATAATTAAAGTGTGTGACAAGGACCCTCATAATCGCCTCATCATTACCCCTCGTCATCGTCACCATCATTAGCAAGGTAATCATTTTCTTCAGCAGGCCGAGATTCATCATAGGGGTCAGCAATAACAGTGTCTCATGAACCTATGAATACTTTGGTGTTTATTTACATTGAGTTGATGTTCTTTTGCAGCTCGTCCTTTGCAGGATGTGTGTTTACAAAAATAAATTACATTCATTGCACTTGGACTGGGTACACCAGAGCAGGGCAGGGCAGGCCATGTCAGGCCAGGGTCGCTCTCTGCCAAACCCGAGTTCGTATGTATGGTATTTACTTAGCCAGAGTAGTGTAGTAAGTACCACATTGTATTTGCTTAACCTTTGTGCCCATTTGCTGTGTTTGTTGTGCTGACTCGTTTTATACAAATATTAACCTTGGCATTTCCATTAATGTAAGCAAGTTTCAGGTGGCGCAGTGTGTGTTCAGATGATACCTGAAAGAAACCTTAAGTGAATGAGAATCTCTATGAGGCGAGGTGTGGCGGGGACTCCAAGTGGCTGGCAGATGATTCTAAAAATGTCGAGATTTTTCATTTAAAATGTAATGAAACTTTTTGTTGGTTTTATTTTATTATCCTTTTTCAAATGACCATTTACAGCATTTGGTGTTTGGCCTCATAGACCTTTTATTTCGTATATTTCCAGAATTACATACAGACACACTAACATACGGTACAAACAAAAGCAGCCCGGAGGAACTGACGTTCAATTATAAAATAAAATTTGAAAACAAAAAGTTGCAAGCACAAATGTTGAAAGATGTTGTTCCATTGTAGTGCTGCCTTTGTTTTTAAAAATTATGAACATTGGTGTTTTAAATAAAAAATAACGAGTGAATGTAATATGCTCGTAAACAAACCACTGCATTAAGGTTTAGTCATACCCAAAACCCAGTTTTTGTCGAAACCATCAATAAAAAATTACAAATAGTCCAACAACAATTGTTGGAGTAAAGGAATTTTTTGGTAAAAAAATTGGATACGATCGATTATCCTGTTCGTGTTGAGGAATAAGTGCCTACAGGTAATTGCAATTGAAGCACTGTTTTATGATCTAAAAAATCTGGGCTAATTGTACCATACCTTACACCCTGAAGCCAATGTTAACGTAAATAAAAAAATATTTGGATGTCGACACAGCAAAAAAGCGTCGCCAAAAAGTAGTGAAAATGTTTTTTTTTTTATCCGGAAGTGGTGCAAAATTGGCGCAGAAGCGATGAATTTAACATGGGCTTGTCATAGGACGGATGTCATAATTTTAACAAGTGTTGCACTGAATAGTAATCACTTCTTTATATGTGATCCGAATTCAGTGTTTTGAATGTGAAATAAACAATTTTGTGGTATTTTGACAAATAATTAATTTTTATAATTTTTATTAATTTTTGTCTGAAACCCTCAACCTCAAATATTTTCAAAATTTCGCAATTTTTCTAAAATGAATTTAGAAATTTTTATTAATATTTTGTATTAATCCTTACCATATTTTTAACATATTTGAAACAAAAATGTTAAAATTGCCCTTTAAAAATATGAAAAAGCGAGTTATAAACAAGTATATACGGCCGTAAGTTCGGCCAGGCCGAAGCTTATGTACCCTCCATCATGGATTGCGTAGAAACTTCTTCTAAACACTGCCATCCACAATCGAATTACTTAAGTTGCGGTAACGCTTGCCGATGGCAAGGCATCTTAAAACCTCCTAACACCATCTTCTAAATTGTATGACAAAATTTTCTATAGAAAGAAAATTTTGACAAAAATTTCTACAGAAATAAAATTTTAACAAAATTTTCTATAGAAATAAACTTTTGACAAAATTTTCTATAGAAATAAAATCTTGGTAGATTATTTTTGGCTCGAGTGGCAACCATGATTATGAACCGAATAAAATTTGAACAAAATTTTCTATAGAAATAAAATTTTGACAATGATGAAAATTTTATTATGAACCAAATAATATTTTAACAAAATTTTCTCTAGAAATAAAATTTTGACAAAATTTTCTATAGAAATAAAATTTTGACAAAATTTTCTATAGAAAAAAATTTTGGTAGATTATTTTTGGCTCTAGTGGCAACCATGATTATGGACCGATATGGACCAATTTTTGTGTGATTGAACCAATTTTGGTATGGTTGTTAGCGACCATATACTAACACCACGTTCCTAATTTGAACCGGATCGGATGAATTTTGCTCCTCAAAGAGGCTCCGGAGGCCAAATCTGGAGAACGTTTTATATGGGGGCTATATATAATTATGGACCGATATGGACCAATTCTGCCACGGTTGTTAAAGATCATATACTAACACCATGTTTCAAATTACAACCGGATTGGATGAAATTTGCTTCTCTTGGAGACTTCGCAAGCCAAATCTGGGGATCGTTTTATATGGGGGCTATATATAATTATGAACCGATGTGAACCAATTTTTGCATGGTTGTTAGAGACCATATACCAATATCATGTACCAAATTTCAGGCGGATCGGATGAAATTTGCTTCTCTTTGAGGCTCCGCAACCCAAATCTGGGGATCGGTTTATATGGGCGCTTTATATAATTATCGACCGATGTGGACCAATTTTTGCATGGTTGTTAGAGACTATATACCAATACCATGTACCAAATTTCAGCCGGATCGGATGCAATTTGCTTCTCTTTGAGGCTTTGCAAGCCAAATCTAGAGATCGGTTTATATGGGGGCTATATATAATTATGAACCGATGTGGACCAATTTTGGCATGGTTGTTATAGACCATATACCAACATTATGTACCAAATTTCAGACGGATCGGATGAAATTTGCTTCTCTTTTAGGCTCCGCAAGCCAAATCTGGGGATCGGTTTATATGGGGGCTATATATACTTATGGACCGATGTAAACCAATTTTTGCCTGGTTGGTAGAGACCATATACCAACACCATATACCAAATTTCAGCCGGATCGGATGAAATATGCTTCTGTTAGAGGCTCTACAAGCCAAATCTGGGGATCGGTTTATATGGGGGCTATATATAATTAAGGACCGATATGAACCAATTTTTGCATGGTTGTTAGAAACCATATACCACCATCATGTACCAAATTTCAGCCGGATCGGATGAAATATGCTTCTGTTAGAGGCTCTACAAGCCAAATCTGGGGATCGGTTTATATGGGGGCTATATATAATTAAGGACCGATATGAACCAATTTTTGCATGGTTGTTAGAGACCATATACCAACACCATATACCAAATTTCAGCCGGATCGGATGAAATATGCTTCTGTTAGAGACTCTACAAGCCAAATCTGAGGGTCCCTTTATATGGGGGCTATACGTAAAAGTGGACCGATATGGCCCATTTTCAATACCATCCGACCTACATCGATAACAACTACTTGTGCCAAGTTTCAAGTCGATAGCTTGTTTCGTTCGGAAGTTAGCGTGATTTCAACAGACGGACGGACGGACGGACGGACGGACATGCTTAGATCGACTCAGAATTTCAACACGACCCGGAATATATATACTTTATGGGGTCGTAGAGCAATATTTCGATGTGTTACAAACGGAATGACAAAGTTAATATACCCCCATCCTATGCTGGAGGGTATAAAAATTGAATTAAAAGAACTTCCTAAGTAGTTAAAATAAAGAACATCTCTGGAAGGACATTTTTGGAAGTGCTTTTAAATTTGTGCCTTTGGAAATACTTCAAAATTTTTTTGCTGGGGTGTAATGTAAACTTTTTTGTTAAAATTTTGGTATTTATTCTTTATTCAATTCCAGCACAAAAAACTTCTTTTTTGTTCTGGGGTTGAAAAAGTACAAAATTATCGTGTTTTATATAAAATATAATTTTTGTTTTTATTAAAAGAGGAATGTCCAAGCAAAAAAAGAGATTCCCAAAAAGTAGTTTCGATCCCCAATTTGTAATTCAGAAGTAGTGCAAACTTGGATAATCACCAATGAATTTTACATGTGCTTGTCATAAGACGGAAGTACTCCATTTTGGAGAAGTACTCCATTTAGAAGTTGTGCCTTGGAAGGTCATTTTGATGAAGAAATTTAGAAAACCAAAAAACAATTGTTTCTCCAATTTAACTTTTTATTCTTATCAATATTGTTTGTTACACTTTTATTTTGTTATTATCTAATTTTTACAAATTGAAAAACTTTTTCGCTTCCGCCGGGGGTTGAACCTGGATCTGTTGGCACCATAAAAGAAAGCTTTAGCACGCTGAGCCACAAACACCATTGAACACGATGCATCAAAACGTCTATTAAATATGAACCTAATTGACACCACGGTATTATATTCAAAATACTTCCTGAGTTGTTCTTTATTATTATGATTGACAAAATAAAGAACGCTGGTTCAAATCTCACCAGCGGCAATTTTTTTATCAATTATTTTTCAAAAAACATATTTTTTGGCATATATTTTTGTATAGATATATTTTTTCCATTAAAAATCGACAAAAAAAATAAATTATCATAATTTGAAAAACCCTCTCAAAAGAACTTCCATGGAAATGAAAAAGTCAAACGTAACAGGTTCAAATCCCAGCGGTGATGAAATTTAATTTTGTTTTTACTTTTTATTGATTTTCAATTTGTATACCCTAAACCACATAGTGGTTAGGGTATAATAAGTTTGATCTGCCAAAAAATGTGCCTACCAGAAATATTGATTTTAGACCCCATAAAATATATACCGATCGACTCAGAATCACCTCCTAAGTCGATCTAGCGCTTGGTGTCCGTCCGTCCGTCTGTCCATGTATTTGTTGTTGTTTTGATGAAATTTGATACAGGAAGTTTTTTGGGCACAAGGACGAACGCTATTGAATTTGGAAGAAATCGGATAAAATTTAGATATAGCTCCCATATATATGTATCGCCCGATTTCGACAAATGGGGTCACGTTGCGCTTTTTTTCAACCGGATCGTCACCAAATTTGACAAAAGGTAATCTTTTTCACCGCCCTTCAAGTCTGCAAAATTGCATCAAAATCGGTTCAGATTTAGATATAGCTCTCATATATATGTATCGCCCGATTTTCCCAAATTTGGCCATAGAACCCTTATTTATTAACCGATCTACAAAACCCTAATTTATCAACCGATCTTACTCAAAGTTGGCTAAATGCAATATTCTATAGCACTAACTATATGTGCAAAAAATCATCGAAATCTGTTCAGATTTAGATATAGCTCCCATATATATGTATGCCCGATTTTCCCAAATTTGGCCATAGAACCCTTATTTATTAACCGATCTTACTCAAAGTTGGCTAGATCCAGTCCCCTATAGTATAAACAGTATGTGAAAAATTTAATCAAAATCGGTTTAAATGTAGATATAGCTGCCATATATGTATCGCCCGATTTTGAAAAATTCGCCCGTAATAACCTTATTTTTGACCATAGAGGCCTCATTTCCTAACTGATCTTACTCAAATTTGGCACAAGGTAACCTTTTGCGGTATTAATCAAACCCGCAAAATATTATGCAAATTGGTTCAGATTTACATATAGCTTCCATATATATGCATCGCTCGATTTTCTCAAATTTGGCCATAATACTCTTATTTATTAACCAAAGTTACTCAAATTTCAAATTTTGATGTACTAGCCGATCGTATTTATACGTACTTGTAGCTCTTACATAAGAATATTGCTCGATTTTTACAAATTTGTATTTATTATCCACTCTAATTTAACGATTTTCTCTTTTTTAATAATGGGCTCAATATTAGTGGCATACTAACTCCGTAGGTGCAATATCAACACAGCCAGTGTTGCTAGAAGTAGGGGAAATTCCCTATATGTAGGGTTTTTCTAATATTTAGCGTCTTGTAGGGACGTAGGGCCACAATGTAGGACATTTTCACTCAACACAATTTGTAATAATTTTTACATTTTGGTGGCTCTAGAGGAGGAAATTAGAAGCCGGCAAGGCTTGATCTTTAACAATGTGTGGTAACAACAGTTGCCACTCGTGCCAAAAAAATCTACACCATTTTATTTCTAAAGAAAATTTTGTCAAAATTGTATTTCTATAGAATTTTTGTTTTCAAAATATTTCTATAAAAAATTTTCTCAATTTTTTTTTTCTATGGAATTTTTTCTCAAAACTTTATTTCTATTGAATTTATTGTCAAAATTTTAGTTTTAGAGAAAAATTTCTCACAAAAATTTGTTTATAGAAACTTTTTCCAAAATTTTATTTTTATAGAGATTTAACAAAAAATATTACTATTTTGGATAGAATTCTACCAACTGTGGCAACCGTGGTGGTAATACAAATTTATATTCTAAGTTATATACGTTGCATATTCATGTTTTAAGATAATAAAGTACCATTTTTGTTTTGTAAAATTTTTTAAATTTAACGAAAAATATTGTAGGGAAAATTGTATGGGAAAGTAGGGAACTTTTTTGTCCTTGTAGGGTAAACCGATCATTTTCCCTGGCAACATTGACTATGAGCTATAGTATATATATAGATTGAGACAAAACACCCATAAACATGTACCCCTTACTTTTCTTAAATATGCAACTGCGGTTTATCTCCCAGACCTATATGGTACCCCACAAATGTATATGATTACTAATTCAGTAAGGGTGGTTTAGGGTATGATATAGTCGGCAACGCCCGACTTTCTACTTTACTTACTTGTTTTTGTGTAATTGTCCAAAACTAAAATGTTCAATCAAAATAGCCTAATTTACCTGATGAATGAAGGGGTTGTTAGTCTGTTGGTGTTTTCTTTCTTTGTACACCATCACGAACATTGATAGACTTATTGTTTGTTATTTATGTTTAATAATTTTCAAAAAACGAAAATTTTTCTCACTAATTTAAAATAACAAATATTTTATATATTTTATTTGAAATTTTATAAAGAAATTTTACTAAATTTGAGGAAACTTGGTTTCAGTTCGGTTTTTGTTTATTTTTACGAATGCTTTGTTATCAGTGAACAAAATTTTCTTGTTGAGTAGTAAATTCTTATACCCAGCGAAGAAAACAGTATTAGTAAAATTCAATGCCTTATTCTAGTTAATTAACTATTCCTAACTGCTTTCAGTTTAGGATTTTTTACTAAAACAAGCAAATTTTATTATTTCACACAAAAAATTAACTTAATGGAAATAAAATGACTAAACTAAATTGATGAACTTTTCTTCCTTTAGTTTCGAAGACACTTGGTTGGGTGCACTTCTTAAGGTGTGATGCGAATTCAGTGTTTTGTATGTAAATTAGGAAATTTTGTGATATGTTGAAAAATAAACAATTTTTAAATTTTTTTATGATTTTTAATGCATTATAACGCTTGTCTGTAACGTTTGGCATCAAATATTTTTAAAAATTCGCAATTTTTCTAGTAAGGATTTAGCATTTTTTTCTGCAAAATTTAAATAATTTGTACCATTTTATTAACTCTTAATCTGTTTTAAGCCTATTTGAAACAAAAAAAAAAAAATAATTTTCCATTAAAAATATGAAGAAAGCGGTGATTAATATATTTGGGTATTTTCCTTAAGCTGAACTTAGGTTCAAAGGGGGACTTAGGTCCGGTTAGAACTAAGGTTCTATTTGGGGAAAAGGATTGATTGTTGGGATTGCAGAATCCCATAAAACGGCACAAATGAGGCGAAGAGTGGATTTATCAATCACAATTGAACTCAGGTTCCACCGATGCAATTGATGAGAGTTCTACTTACATGTCACTTACGAACAACAACAAAAGCGATTGGGAAATTCAAAAACGGGAGTTTTTGGAGAGTAGAGAGGTCTTGTTTATTCGATCGTAGAATCCAGAAGAAAAAAGCAAGCCGAAAGTAGCGCGCAGGCTACCTCGGTGGAAAACAACAAATATTATTGGCCGTCGCCATAGTGAAAAGAATACTGTTTTTTTTCCTTAATCTATTACTGAGAGAATTACAGTATAATACTTCATTTTTCGCAATATGGTAAACTTTATCCTAATCTAATACAGGGTAACACTTATTCTAATTCAGTTCATTAATTCAAGTTATCATTAATTAGTAATTCATATTAATTTAAAATTGGAATTCAAAACTACATTCAACAAGCGGGTTATAAAAAATTAACTCAAATAAACTTTCTGGCAGTTAAAATAAAGAACATCGTTGGGAGGACATTTTTGGAAGTGCTTTTAAAGTTGTCCCTTTAGAGGAACTTCTAATTTTTTTTGCTGGGTGGTTATTTCTTTTTAAGTATCCTTACCTTCAAGATTACCGGGTAATGAGAGTTTTTGCTGGGATATTATTAATTATAACTCCTGGTCTCTCGAAGTGTCAAATTTAAATAGGATGAAACTACTGCTTCCAAGACGTTTATGATACCGTATCCGCTGATAAGTTTATACCAACAAAGAACAAAATACATTTGGAAAAAGGGTATGGCAAACGTTGTTTTTTTCTTGCAGTTTTTCCAGTTCATTCAAAATGTTCAAACCTTTACTACCAAAAAATAAAATTTTTCACAAAAGTTTTATTTTTGCAATAAAAAACGTTTCCTTCCAAAATCATTGTCCTTTCGTTTATATTAAACACTGCTCGTTTCAGCTTATATATTTTTAATAAGACACATTTTGAGATTTCGAACACGCAGAGAAGGAATATGATCACCTCAAACGTGTTTCAAGAGGAAAATATTATTTTTGGTCGGAGAACGTGGAACATTTTTGTGGCAAAAATATTGTTTTCTTCGCCAAACATTGTAACGTGGTTTATTCGTGGGCTGAGGTAGACCAGTGGCCGTCCAGGATTACCGTTTAAGGGTCCACGAACCTGAAATAAGAACACTCTATTTTATTTCTTTACTGGAAACGTTTTTTTTTTACAATATTTATTAATTGATTAGTACAAGCAATGCATGGTCTGGTGGGCTGAAAAGCGTTGATGGAGTGATGTTGGGTTGACGACGAGGAGAAGACTGGTGTTGTGATGATGGTGATCGAGTGCGGTGATACGATTAGCCGTAGCGAGTTGTGGTCGGTGACGGGTGAGCAGTGTGGCGGCGCACTGGTGACGGTGAACTGAGGTGGTGGTAGAGCTGCGAAACTATCCATAGTCGTACCATTCGATATTTTCGAGAGTTTCAATAGAAACAATCGATAGTATCGATACTATCGGATTTTGTGCAAAAACTAGTTATTTCCGAATTTTTCATTAAACAAAAGTATGATAATATTTCTTGTGCGATTGAAACTCAAATTTTATTGTGTTGTTGACATTAATTGATTTGAAACAAGTCCTTCTTTTTTAAATGGCGAATCGAGTTTTGCTGAATATCCGTTCACACTCCGTGGATGCTGCACGCAGAGAAGGAATATGATCACCTCAACCATGTTTCAAGAGCAAAATGTTATTTTTGGATGGTGACCATGTAACATGTTTTCTTTTCTCGCCAAAAATAATATGCTTGCCGAAATCAGACACATAATCTCCGAGAAAATAACATGGTTGCGACAAACATGTTACATGGTCACCATTCAAAAATAACATTTTACTCTTGAAACATGGTTGAGGTGATCATATTCCTTCTCTGGGTGTGGAATGTAAAGAAACGTAAGGCCCAATAATAAGAGGAGAGCAATTCATTTAATGCAAAGTCGTCAACTAAAGAATAAATCTTTAGGCATTAAAATAAATCAGAATTGTTCATTTTTGGTTTATTTTTATATATCTATCGGAAAATAAATATCGATAGTACCTTAAAAATAAAAATATTGATACTATCGATAGTTTTGCAGCTCTAGATGGCGGTGGAGAATGGGATGCTGGTGACGGTGAACTGAGGGAGTGATGGACGATGGACGAACCGTGTAAGCAGACGATCTGCGTACTCGAACGGGTGCTAGTGTAGCCTGGGGGAGGAGGTGGTGTTTGGTTACAGTTGTTGGAAGCAAACGGATCACGTTATATAAAGGGGTGGATGCGAACGATTCGCGTTAGGATAAATCGTGTGTTGCTGTCGGAAGTTCGGGCTACGGTCGGTGCCACTCGCTTGGTCTTCCAACTTCGGGTGAATCATGCCATAGTGTCGAAAGTAGAGGTGTGCACGTGAGTAATATTTTACTCACGCTCACGCACACTCACGACTGAAAAATCATACTCACGCACACTCACGCACGATATTTTTTGGTAGGACTCACGCTCACGCTCACGCACACTCACGAAAAGAAAATTTGTACTCATGCACACTCACGCACGAAAAGTCGTGACTCACGAAAAATACCGTGACTCACGAAAAATATCGTTACCGAAGTGTATGAAAACATGAGCATTATTAAAATCGAGAGTGTTACTAAACTCTTAACATCCCAGGTGTCACTAAAATTGTAATTGAATTTAACTCTTTAGCGTTTTATGTTGGTGAGCAGGAATATTTTCGTGAGTGTAATTCGTTACTCACGCACACTCACGAAGATATTATTTTCGTGACTCACGCTCACGCATGACATTTTGGTTTGTTAATCACACTCACGCACACTCACGCTGTTGTCATGAGCGTGAATCACGATTCACGCACGAATCACGAAAATTTTCGTGAGTCACGACAATTTCGTGTCACGTGCACACCCCTAGTCGGAAGCATGGATTCTCTTCACTTCACGTTGTACCACAAGTATTTCTCAGTTACTGGCGAAGCAAAACTTTCCATTATTATTAATCATAGTTATGTATGTATGTCACGCACTTACCTTAACATTTGCCGTTATTTATAACAAACCGAAAACACATATTATGGAGAGTAACGGTTTTTAGTATTTCTGAAACTGCACGTGGTACATGGGGTACTCTATGAAGTTTTGTTCTCGCAACATACTCGACGTGATCACTCTGAGTACACTTCAATAAGAGATAAAGAGGAATATGTGTTTGTTGGTAGTGAAGATAACATAGAAGCAACAAGAAGTTACTCGCATTTTGCAACCTTTCTGACGTCATGCGACTTTTTTTTTTAAATATGCCAAATGTGCGACTTTAGTCGCATGCGTGCGACTCGTTACTAAGAGATGTAAATCACGTATGATATCACAATGGATACCTAACCTACACGGTGTAGCTCCTCTAGTCTGCCCGTGGGCGCAAAAAATATTGTATATCTATAAATGTAAATGTTTGACTAATGGGTTGCTTGCCCGGTGATGACTATAGGGACAATTGTCTGTTGATGACAATAACAGCTACTTAAAAAATATATAAAATCTAATAATTTCTTCTACATTCTTTGTATTAAAGGAGAAATGCTAAGATAAATAAATAAAGATGTAAAAGAAATAAATTTAATCACAACAAGTATATACCGGTTCACCGATCGCTGTCCACTCAGCCGACTGTCGATTGGACTCAGGAGTGTAGTGATGGAGCCATGTTTCATCCATTGTCACATATCGACGGAAAAACTCGGGTGTATTACGAGTTAACAGCTGCAAACACTGCTCAGAATCATCAACACGTTGTTGTTTTTGGTCAAATGTGAGTTCGCGCGGCACCCATTTTGCACAGAGCTTCCGCATATCCAAATATTGATGAATGATATGACCAACACGTTCCTTTGATATCTTTAAGGCCTCTGTTATCTCGATCAACTTTATTTTACGGTCATTCAAAATCATTTTGTGGATTTATTTGATGTTCATCGGTTCAGATTTAGATATAGCTCCCATATATATGTACCGCCCGATTTTTCTAAATTTGGCCATAAAACCCTTATTTATCAACCGATCTTACTCAATGTTGGCTAAATACAATCTTCTATAGCACTTACTATATGTGCAAAAAATCATGGAAATCGGTTCAGATTTAGCTATAGCTGCCATATATATGTACCGCCCGATTTTTCTAAATTTGGCTATAAAACCCTTATGTATCAACCAATAGTACTCAAAGTTGGCCAAATGTAATGTTCTATAGCACTATCTGTATGTGCAAAATTTCATCGAAATCGGTTCAGATATATATGTATAGCCCGATTTTCCCAAATTTGGCCATAGAACCCTTATTTATAAACCGATCTTACTCAAAGTTGGGAAGATCCAGTCCTCTATAGTACTAACGGTATGTGCAAAATTTCATCGAAATCGGTTCAGATGTAGATATAGCTCCCATATATGTATCGCCCGATTTTGAAAAATTTGGTCATTAGGGACCTTATGTTTGACCATAGAGGCCTCATTTCTTAACTGATCTTACTCAAATTTTGCATAAGGTAACATTTTGTGTTATTAATCAAACCCACAAAGTATTATGCAAATTGGTTCAGATTTAGATATAGCTTCCATATATATGCATCGCTCGATTTTGCCAAATTTGTTACTCAAATTTCAAATTTTGATGTACTAGCCGATCGTATTTATACGTACTTGTAGCTCTTACATAAGAATATTGTTCGATTTTTACAAATTTGGATTTATTACCCACACTAATTGAGCGATTTTCTCTTTTTTAATAATCTGCTCAATATTAGTGGTGCAATATCAACTACAGGCAGTGTTGCTAGAAATAGGGGAAATTCCCTATATGTAGGTTTTTTTCTAATATTTAGCGTCTTGTAGGGACGTAGGGGCACAATGTAGGGTAATTTTCACTTAACACAATTTGTAATAATTTTTACATTTTGCTGGCTCTAGAGGAGGAAATTAGAAGCCGGCAAGGCTTGATCTTTAACAATGTGTGGTAACAACAGTTACCACTCGTGCCAAAAAACCTAACACAATTTGAAGATTACCACAAATCTATCAAACAAATATTTCTATAGAAATGTTTGTCAAAACTTTATTCCTGTAGAAAATTTTGTCAACATTTTATTTCTATAGAAAATTTTGTCAAAGTTGTACTTCTATAAAATTTTTTTCAAAATATTATTTCTATAAAAAATGTTGTCAAAATTTTATTTCTATAGAATTTATTATCAAAGTTTTATTTCTATACAAAAATTTCTCAAAAAAAAAAAAAAAAAAATTATACAAACTTTTTCCAAAATTTTATTTCTATAGAGATTTAACAAAAGAAATACTATTTTTGGTAGAATTCTATCAACTGTGGCAATCGTGGTGGTAATACAAATTTATTTTATATACGTTGCATTTTCATGTTTTAAGATAATAAAGTACTTAGAACCATTTTCGTTTTGTAAAATTTGTTTAAAGTAGGGGAAAGTACACAGAAAAAAAGTGTCTCGTAAATTTAAGAAGATTTTTACAATAATTTATTACAAGAATTTTCCAGAATTTTAGTTCATTTTTCGTATCTTCAACGAAAATTAACTACTCGAAAGGAAATTTTACAAATTCTAAGTAGCAATCGTTTAGTTCATGGCCTACACAATACGATGGAAATTTCCTTAAAAAATTTCTTAACTGGTAGTTAAAAATTCGTTTGTCATGCTATAAAACTACTTGTGAAATGTAAAGTATTTTCTAAATAATAAGTGCAATTTACTATAAGATTTTTTTGTATGAGAAAATATTTTTTTACGAAAAATGAACTTGAAAGTGGATACGAATTTCTTACTGACAATTCCTATAGTTAATAATTGTTGGTAAAAAATTACCCAATGAAATATTTTTAGTTCACATGTAATTAAATTTATAGACATTTTCGTAAAAAATGGTAGATAACATTTCATGAAAATTTTGCAAATTTTAAGTTAAACGTTTCATCGTTCATAAACTGGTGTGCCTTTACGAATATTATTCTTAGAGTAAATTGTCCGCAGATGCTATGAACTAATGCATAGTACAGAGATCTTTATCGGCGTAGTGGAATGTGAGTAATGTAAAGATGATGTTACTTGAGTTTTGTTGTGTATACATGAGCGTGGGGTTGTTTTTATTTTTGTCCATTTAGTGGTTTGTGTGTGTGTGTTTGTTATTCGCAGATGGTTTATTTGGCTGGATGAGGTGTTGTTTTCAATAAAGGCACATGTGTTTTTGTTGTTGTAGGAATGTTTTGGCTTTGCTTGGTTTTGTTTGGCATGCTTCAGTTGTATAGTTGGCGTTGGCGTGGGCTGTTGCATCTTTTTAGCTGGTATGCAACAAGGGAATATAAAGACATGGAATATATTGGTGTTTGGTTATTAAACTTTTTAAATGAAAGTTATTTATATTTTATCGGTAGTTTAGAAAAAAGTTATTAAGAATATTTAGGAAAATATGTTGAAAGTGTATTGAATTTTTTATTATTCTATGTAAAAAAATAATATTCAATTCCAGATGAATTTCGAAAATTTTTGTTAGATCTCAGCGTATAGTTTATTCATAAATTGGTAAGTATTTTTTTAATATGACTTTCTTTTAAAAAGAATATTTTTTATGTATATTATTATTTGTTAATTAATTTTTTTGGAAACCAGTTTAATGTTTTTCTTTGTTGTAAAAGCAATATTTAATTTCAGAGCAACTCCAGATGGGTTCGAACAAATTTAAAAAATAGAGAATTGGTAAGTTTTCTTTTAAAAATTGGCTTTATTTCAACTAGAATATTTACGTTTTTGTGACCTTTTTATCATCAAAATTACAAGTTTTTAATACCTTATTTTAGTATTTCTTTAATCAATTTTTTTTTTTGGAAAGCAACGTAATATTTTTAATGTAAAAGACAAATATTTAATTTCAGAGTAACCCATTAAAAATTTGGAAACATTGTTAGTACTCCTTTGCTTGTAATTTAATAGTGAATTGGTAAGGATTCTTTAACTTTCTTTTAACCCTGGACAGTCATCCTTATTTTTTGTACATTAACGTCATCCTTCGTCATTTTGACTACGGCTCATTTCACGACGCAATAATTTTCATCGTGAGCGAAAAAGTGAACCAAACTTTAATTTATTTTCACATTCAATTTGATTTTAATTAGTATAAAACAAAAATTCATAAAACAGTCTAATTAGTATTACTTAAATTTACCATTTCCCAATAGACTAAAATGCATTATAAATCGAAAATTAAATTACGTGTCCTCATTTTGACGAATGATGACTGTCTAGGGTTATCAAGAATATTTGGTTTTTTATGCATATTATTATTTTTTTCATTAGATTTTTTGAAAACCTATTTAATAATTTTATTTAATGTAAAAAATAAATATTTAATTTCAGAGTAACCCAAATAAATTTGGACAACTTTTTATATTTCCCCTCAGCGTACAATTTAATAGAGAATTGGTAAGTTTTATATTAGAACTTTGGCTTTCTTTCAACTAGAATATTTATTTTATTATATCCTTCACATCGATAACAACACAGTTTTATGAGTTTATATAGAATACTTCATTATTTCTCTAATTGTTTCAGGTACAAATTTTATGAGATACGTTTTCCAAAGAAAAGTTGAATTCCTTACACCATTTGATAAAATGCCCCCAAATATGGTAAGTTACAAGCTAAAATGAAGAATTAAAAATTATATTTCATTACATCGTGTTAATTTTTAACAATTTCCATTATTGTTTCCATTTTTTTTCAGCAAGATATGTGGAAAAATTACCTATGATGAATAAAAAAAGGATAAGTCAAAATGTCCAAACAGCGAGTTCAACTCTCTGTTCCACGTGGTCATAATTTTTATTCACAAAAAACATTGTATTAAGAACTTTCATCATAAGTTTTTATAATAAAGTACTTTTGCTTAAAGAAAGTTTAATTTTAATGTATGAAAATTTTCATAATTGTAAAACGGTTTGTTGTTCCTTTAATTATTTAATTTCTCTGTGCCGTGGGAGTATTGATTTAAAAATAGTTTAGTCGTCGACATTTTAAAGAGACTGTTAACTAATTTTTATTATCGGGTTTCTCACAAAATAAGCAAGTAAACCAAAATAATACTGACTTTTTAACTTGGTAGGGTATATAAATCTTATGGTGTTGTAAAAATGAACTAAACTACAATGTTATAGATGAACTAAAATTTAAGAAAATTATAAACTAGCCAAGTTGAAAAAAATCTTAAGGGCTAAATCATGGTCAATATTACTACAGTTTAGTTCATTTTGCAATGGTAAAGGGTTCACTGTTTTTTCAGTGTAGGGAACTTTTTGTCCTTGTAGGGTAAACCGAACATTTTCCCTGGCAACACTGACTATGAGATATAGTCAGATTGACACAAAGCACCCATAAACACAATCTTCTACATTTCTACATTTAATTTTAGAATATTAATTTTAACTGTATTAAAATCAGTTTCAACGGTGTTTTCTGAAATAATTGGTGATGTATATTTTCGTAATATCTCTCACTCTCCAAGGGTGATTACAATGGTGTTCACTTCCCGTAAAATGTCAAAGTGACACACAATATTGGTTAAGTGGCATAAAATCATAAATAGTATCACATTTAGTGACACCGGCCAAATAAGTGACAAATTTTCCACTAAAGTGGCACAACGGTAACGCTGTATAGGACCTTAAAGAAGCTACATCTTTGGCTCAGTAAATACCAAAATCCTTTAGGGAAAGTTAAAATCTTTTTTTGCTGGACAATAATAGGTTAATCTCATCAAAGATTTTCAGTGAATGCGCCGTCCCATTGAACATTAAATTAGAGCAGTGTATTGTAGTTGGTCTATCAGTGACAGTTTGCACCAATTTTCTGTAGAAGTTTAATAAATTTAAACAAATATTTAAGAAATTCCCTCACTATCACTACCAAAATATCTGTTCGCAGTTAATACACTACTAATTAAATAGAAAATATCGTAGAATGATAAAAAAATATGTAATATGTAAACACAATTAAAACAGTTAATACACTACTAATTAAATAGAAAATATCGTAGAATGATAAAAAAATATGTAATATGTAAACACAATTAAAACATTCACTATCGGTTCTAGCCTCCAGTTTCCTTGAAACAAACACTGAAGAAATATAGCCCCTAAGCAAAAGGATTTGAAAGTAACGGAGTACACAAAAACTTTTCCCTTCTTCTAGGGACGATATTTTGCTGGACAGGGGAGAAAGCGGCATGGTGCTTTGGCGAGCTCCGCATCAACATCATTGCTACAATAATTGTGTATGCTTCATAATTTGCTCGTTCTTTCCTGTTTGAGAGTACGAAATGGGTTATCATTAAAAGGCCGTTCGGAGTATTTCCTCATTTTCATCCCCAAGGATGGATAATTAGTGCAGTTAATTAAAAGAACTCTATGCATAACGTGAACACTGTAGACATGTCATTAAAGTTCTTTCACTATGGTACTTCCACGAGTATAAAATGTCCTTCTCGATTTAATTTTTACGGCAAAAACCAACAAGGAATACAAGAATATTGGGACAGATGCCCTTCAACCACTTGAAGAAAAACTTACATGGCGGTTGTTCATTAGGGTGGGCTTGGAACATGGATAAGTGGAAGGGAATAATCGCTTGGAATTTGTAACAAAGACTTTTCTTAGAACTGAAACAAGGTTTTAAGAACACAATTTTTGCAAATAAAAAAAATATAAAAATTTAATATTATTAAATTAAGTAACTAACAATTACACAAGTGAATCGAGGACGAAGGCTTGCAATTAAAAAAACCAAAATCAGTGTTACAATTTTTTTAAAAATAAGAACAAAAAACTGGTGTCTTCGAATCCCGAAAAATTTTAGACAAACGAAATACCACTTTCTTATAAAGTATTTTCTTTTAGACCAAACACACTCAATTTTATGATATGCGATTAAACGACTTTCCCTAATTCTTTCTATTTGCTTTTAAAATTCTTTAGCGTCAAAAGAAAACTTTGCTTGTCTAAAAATTCGTTCCTCAGAAAAGAAACCTCTTCTTTCAGTGTGGATACAGTTTTTGGAAATCATTCCCATTGTGATGTTATGTATCGAATATGAGTTAAAAATGTTAGTTGGTTTGGCGAATCCTTTTTTGATTTCTGTCGAATATTTGCCTAATGTGACCGTATTTTCCTAGTGTAATATTTTCACGAATTAGATTCCATTGAGCTCTTTAATAGAATTGCATGTTTACAGCCAAATATAGTATTTTTTATCAAAAATTGATATCCCAAGCATAAAACATTTTATGAAATTCTTTTCACATGCTGAAAAAGAGTCAAATTTTATCGTAAAAGGTCTATACTTTTCTTCAAAACAAACATCCTTACAAGCAAATGTAAAACGACATTTATTTCTTTAAAATTTCATTTGGGGGGAAAAATTATTTTTCGCTCATTCTAATTATTATTAGAAAGAGTTCTTCTGTTTCGTGAGACGACTTTCAAAAAGTCCAACGTGTACAAACAAGCATTGCGGTAATTGCTTCAAAAAACCTAAGGTTGCAATAAGCATTTAAATGCTCCCTGGACACGATAAAAATGTTTTATTGTTTACATTAATTAATTTGAGACCATTTCATGTTTGCGAAACCATGGAAACTTTCATCGTGATCTTTTTTTTATACCCTCCACCATAGGATGGGAGTTATATTAACGTTGTCATTCCGTTTGTAACACATCGAAATATTGATCTAAGAACCCATAAAGTATATATATTCTGGGTTGTGGTAAAATTCTGAGGCGATCTAAGCATGTCCGTCCGCCCGTCTGTTGAAATCACGCTAACTTCCGAACGAAACAAGCTATCGACAAATAGTTTTTATTGTAGGTCGGATGGTACTGCCAATGGGCCATATCGGTCCACTTTTACGTATAGCCCCCCAGATTTGTCTTGCGGATTTCATCCGATCCGGCTGAAATTTGGTAAATGGTCTCTAACAACCATGCACAAATTAGTCCATATCGGTCCACAATTATATATATCCCCCATATAAACCGATCCCCAGGTTTGAACTCCGGAGCCTCTTGGAGGAGCAAAACTCATCCGATCCGGTTGAAATTTGGTACGTGGTGTACGTACGAGGGCAGTTCGGAAACTTCTTAGCCTAGCACAAAAAGCGCGGTATGAAACAGAAAAAAGTTAAGTGTTTTGGAAACTTCCATCTCTGTTATGAACATGTTAAATTCTGTTTCGATTTGGCAACACTTTCATATAGAAACAGGTGTCCAAAAAAGATTTTTTTCCAATGGAAAAATTAGAAATGCGTGCTGTCATTAAATATTTATATAAAAAAGGTTTATCGGGACAAGAAATTCATAATGATATGGTGAATGTGTTAGGTGAAAGTGCTCCTTCATATGCAACAATAAAAAATTGAGAAAAATTTTAGCCCCCCCGCCAGAATTTGAAACTCTATTTATGATTTTCCATTTTTCAATATATGTCAATAGTTTTTTTTTTAATTTTTATAAAAATTAAACAAGTATATACAATCGTACAAAGTTCCGCTAAAGACTTTCATGAACAATCGAATTAATTGGGTTGTGGTAGCAGTTGCCGATGGCAATGTTTGAAGTCAGATATTTATGAAATAAAGCTGTGGTTGAACTTATGATAGATTTAGTTTAGTCAATTTAATTAAAACAAGTATATACGGCCGTAAGTTCGGCCAGGCCGAAGCTTATGTACCCTCCATCATGGATTGCGTAGAAACTTCTTCTAAACACTGCCATCCACAATCGAATTACTTAAGTTGCGGTAACGGTTGCCGATGGCAAGGTATCTTAAAACCTCCTAACATCATCTTCTAAATTGTATGTAAGTCCATACGTGGTATATATTAAATCAAAAAAGATCGATCCAATACGTATATAATTCAGTTCGACAAAGTAGACATACAATTTTGACAAAATTTTCTACAGAAATAAAATTTTAACAAAATTTTCTGTAGAAAGAAAATTTTGACAAAAATTTCTACAGAAATAAAATTTTAACAAAATTTTCTATAGAAATAAACTTTTGACAAAATTTTCTATAGAAATAAAATCTTTGTAGATTATTTTGGCTCGAGTGGCAACCATGATTATGAACCGAATAAAATTTGAACAAAATTTTCTATAGAAATAAAATTTTGACAAAATTTTCTATAGAAATAAAATTTTGACAATGATGAAAATTTTATTATGAAGCGAATAAAATTTTAAAAAAATTTTCTCTAGAAATAAAATTTTGACAAAATTTTCTATAGAAATAAAATTTTGGTAGATTATTTTTTGGCTCTAGTGGCAACCATGATTATGAACCGATATATACCAATTTTTGTGTGATTGGACCAATTTTGGTATGGTTGTTAGCGACCATATACTAACACCACGTTCCTAATTTGAACCGGATCGGATGAATTTTGCTCATCCAAGAGGCTCCGGAGGTCAAATCTGGAGAACGTTTTATATGGGGGCTATATATAATTATGGATCGATGTGGACCAATTTTTGCATGATTGTTAGAGACCATATACCAACACCATATACCAAAATTCAGCCGGATCGGATGAAATATACTTCTGTTAGAGGCTCCACAAGCCAAATCTGAGGGTCCCTTTATATGGGGGCTATACGTAAAAGTGGACCGATGTGGCCCATTTTCAATACCATCCGACCTACATCGATAACAACTATATATATATATATATATATATATATATATATATATATATATATATATATATATATATATATATATATATATATATATATATATATATATATATATATATATATATATATATATATATATATATATATATATATATATATATATATATATATATATATATATATATATATATATATATGCGTACCATATATTTTGGGGACTTTTTTCCGATATATTGTATATTTCGGGGACATTTGCATACTTTGGGGACGGTCCTCAAAAAAATCGTATATAAACCGCATACTTTGCGGACTTCAGTCTATCGTATAGTTCAGGGACTGTTTTTGAAAATTTTGAGATTGCATTTTTGATTTATTGCTCTGTTACATTTATACTTATTTACTTACTGCTTAACAATTTATAACCCTGTTTTATAATATTTATAACAACTTTCATATTTCAATTTTTTTGGTATTGTTGCCACCTCTCCTGTATTAAAAATAAACTTGTAAGATGTGAGGCGACATCTATGAGTAGGCATAAAATATTACTACTGGTTCCAAGCTTTACTAAGTTAAACAAGCCATCTACAGTCTGATTCATGCAATGATCATTTCAATTGCTTCTTTAAAAGATTGGCCTTATGCAATACACTATTATTACAATTCATTCAAAAGGATATTTTATTTGTCATTCGCACATTTATATTTTTGAAACGAATTAATAAAATTATTTTTCGGAAAATTAAATAAAAACTATAAATATGTAGTTTCAGGGTGCAATAGAATTTGAACCCGGACTTCAGGGCTTTCATTCTAATGCGCTACATACTGAGCTATAGACGCTGTTTTTGCTGGATAACATTAATACGTATTGCACGTGTGCTGTATTTGCACCAGTTAACGTAAGCAACAGAACAACAAATAAATAAAAGTAACATAATAAATTGCAAATCTAGAGTCACCTTCCAGTGTTACCAAATGAAAATACATATAAAACTAAGTTACCTTTTCGCTATAGGCAAAATGAAGTTTTTTTAACGTTTTTCAAAATATGATGTAAGATGTTAACATACTGCATTATAAACTGATCTAACAAAACAAGAGTGTCTAGCGATAGCGTAACGGACACTTTATAAACTCTTTCCTATCCATGTGTGTCAAAATTAATTTTTGTAGAAATACTTTTTAAAAAATTTTGTTAATTTAAAACATTTTTGTTGGAGAAATTTTTGTATAAAAAATTTGGTTTTATATAAAATTTTGATTGTATTAAAATTTTGTTTCTATGTAATGATTTATCATTTTTTTTCTATACAAAAATTGTAATACACAAAAAGTTGACAAGATTTCTTACAGCAACAAAATTTTCTACAGAAAAAAAAATTATTTATAAAAACATAACTTTTCCACAAATTTAAAAGGTATTTCTATAAAAAATCAGTTTAGACATACTATCATGTTGTCGCTAGACATTCTCTTATTGTTTTTAGATCTTTTTATAACGTAGTGTGTTTACAGCTATTTATCGATGTATTTTGAAAAAATGTATTCAAAAAGTCATTTTGTCTACAGCGATAAGGTAACTAAATTGTATGTGTACTTTCACTTGGCAACACTAGAATGAGATGCTAGTTTTGCGATATTCCCGCTAGTTTTCTATGATTTGTTTTTCTAGTTGTTAAGTTAAATGGTGCAAATATATCATATGTATTGTACGTGTTAACAGCAATTAGGCATCAGCGCTTATGTAGCTCAGTATGTAGCGCAGTGGAGTGGGAGTCCTGAAGTCCAGGTTCAAATCCTGTTGCACCTAGTGATTATATGCTTTTAGATTTTATTTAATTGATTATATCTATAATAGTTAAATTTAATCTATTTGTCGATTCCTTATTAGCCTTTGATTTTTAAAATCATGCTATATTTTTTGAAAATAATAAAATGATTTTATAAATTGACAACATTTTCGAATGAAATAGAGAACTGACAAAATTTTCAATATTACACTGAAAAAATATTGTCGTAAACAAAACAAAAATGTTTTTCAAACGAGTATTTTGTGGCAAACAATGATATAAGTTGTTGTCTTGTGCCAATGACGATAAACTTAACTATGGAATTTTATACCGTTGAATCAATGTCAACTTGTCCTTAAAAATGTGAAACCTTCTGTTTTAACATTTTTGACAAAATATTCTATAGAACAAAATGTTTTATAGAAACAAAATTTTGAAAAAAAAAAAATCTATTGAAAAGGAACTTTGACAAATTTTTTTTCTTTTTCTTTTTCTTAAAAAACAAAGCTTTTTATAAAATAACAATTTTCTATAAGAACAAAATTTTGACAAAATGTTAGATTGGAGAAAATTTTATATATTTTTAATTCCATGAAAAAGTTTATGGAAAAGTATTTTCACAAACTTTTGTGTAGAAACAAAGTTTTTTAAAATGTTAGTTTTATAAATTTCATAAAAAATGTTTTTTCAATCCAAAGGTTGTCAAATTTCTTTCTAGAAACTTTTTATCAAAGTCTTCCTTTTATAGAAACTGTTGTAAAATTTTTGGGATTACAGAAAATTTTTGTCAACATTTTTTTTTGTAGAAAATGTTGTCAATTTTTTATAGAAGATTATGTCAAAATCTTATTGCTGTAGAAAATTTTGTTAAAATTTAATTTCCATAAATTATTTAGCCTAAATATTATATCTATTAAAAATTTTGTTTTTATAGAAAGTTTTGTCAAAAGGATGCTTGTGTGTCTTTTTATTTTTTCGTCCTTAAAACACTTTTTTCTTGTTAAACATTTAAAAAAGTAAAAATTGTATTTTTATGTCAACAATTTGTTTTTTCCAATAGAAAAATTTCTAATAGATTTTTTCTGTAGAACTTGTTTCAATATTTAATTTCATTAAAAACTTGCTAAATGAATAATATTTTGGCGAAGTTTTCTAAGAAAAGAAAAAAACTGTGACATAATTTTCTAAAGAAACAAATTTTATTGTTGTTTTTTTTTTTTTTTTGATTTCAACTTAAAACCATGCATTGACTAAACTACAAGTGTAGCTTAACCAGTAGAGGAAAAGAATGTTTGTCAAATTTATTTGGGCAAAGCCCTATAGACTGCAAGATGGTTGGATAGACGCACGCAGAAATAAATTTTTACAAAATTTTCTAAAGAAATACAATTTGCCAAACTATTCTTAGAAACAAAATTTTAACATCATTTTCTAAGAAATCAATGTACGTTAGTTAAATTAACTAACACCAAGGAAAAAAATATACATAAATGAAGCATTACGATTAACTAAATTCGTGTTTTCCACCAAATAGTTCAAAATTTCTTTAAATTAGTAAATTTTACCAAAAAATGCATTCACCTTGAACTTCGTTGTCACTAAAGACATTCTTGCAATTTTGAACTCTATGTTTTTCCTTCAAACTACAAAATTTTCTTTAACAAGTGAAAAATATTTACCTATTTTTATGCCATCGGCGTGATTCAAACGTTTGTAATACTTTTTAGTTAAAATTTTCAACAAATATTCAAAATTTACTAAAATTAACCCAAAGTTTTCTTCCTGGTGAGCTCACTGTTTTTGCAATGCATGTTTTCTTAGAAATAAACGTTCGATATAATTTTCTAAAGAAATAAAATTTTAACAAAACAACTGTAGAAACAACATTTTAGTTATTTTCTATATAAATAAAAGTTTCGCAAAATTTCTACGGAAATAAAATTTTGAAATTTTCTAAAAGAATAAAGTTTTTCAACATGTTCTGAGGAAATAAAATTTTGACAATATATTGGAAAGAAAAAAAAAACAAAGTTTTCTAAAGAAATAACATGTTTTACAGAAATAAATTTCTTACAAAACTTTCTTAAAAAAGGTAATTTTTAACATAATTTTCTATACAAAAAAAATATGAGCAATCATTATTGTTATTTTGATTTAAGCTATACGAGTAGCTTAATCAAAAGAAAAAAAATTAGAAATTTTTTACAAAATAAAATTTCGACAAAATATTGACAAAAGTTTCTGCTGAAGCAGCATTTGGACAAAAATCCTTTGCAAAACCAAAAACATTACAAAACTTTCTATAAAACAAGTATATACAGCAGTAAGTTCGGCCTGACCAAATCTTAAATACCCACCACCATGAATCAAATATTATAGTTTCCTTTGAAATTTCAGGGGTTTGATGACAGATATTCTCCCACGCAGAGCAGTTCAACTAGTACACTTGCCGAAGATAAATTGAAAGATTTTACCTATGAAGACTATATCATATTTGGGATTTATAAGAACCATTTTTGTTTGAGTTTTAGAGGAATCATTAACATCTATTGTAAGTGTGCAAGAAACTGATGAAATAACGCCTTGATTTGCAAATCTTTAGATTTCCAACTGCATTATTTATATGATTACGAGAATTAAAATCTGAATATTTTACTTTCAGTTTCAAACAATTTTCTTGATCACTGCGCCTTCTATACCCTCAGGAAGTGAAATCGGTCTATATGGAGGCCTTACAAAATGGACCGCTAAAACCTAAATCTGATTCACGTTTTTGTGTGTATAAAATACCAATATTATCGCAAATCGGACAAAAACTATGGTTTCTAGAAACCCAAGAAGTTAAGTCGGGAGATCGGTTTTATGGGGGCTATACTAAAACATGGACCGATACTCACCATTTTTAGCACACCTCTTTATGGTCCTAAAATACTTCTCGATTTCAAATTTCAGGCTAATTGGATAAAAACTACGGTTTCTAGAATCCCAAACAATGAAATCATTTCTTGCACACCTATTTATAGTCCTACAAAACCTCCAGATTTTCAATTTCAGGCAAATTAGACAATAACTACGATTTCTACAAACCCAAAAAGTAAAATCGAAAGATCGGTCTACATGGATGCTATACTAAAACATTGACCGATTCCCACCATTTTAGGCGCACCTCGTAAAATAATTCTAGATTTCAAATTTCGTGCAAATTGGATAAAAACTACGGTTTCTATAAGCCAAAGAAGTAAAATCGGGAGATCGGTATATACGGGAGCTATACCAAAACATGAACCGATGCTACCATTTTTAGCACACCTCTTTACGGTCCTAAAACACCTCTAGATTTTAAATTTCAGGCAAATTGGATAAAAACTACGGATTTTATAAGCCCAAGAAGTAAAATCGGGAGATCGGTCTATATGAGGGCTATACCAAACCATGGACCGATACTCACCATTTTTAGCACACCTTTTTATGGTCTTTAAACACCTTTAGATTTAAAATTTCAGGCAAGTTGGATAAAAATTACAGATTTTAGAAGCCCAAGCAGTAAAATCGGGAGATCGGTCTATATGGGGCTATACCAAAACATGGACCGATACTCACCATTTTTAGCACACCTCTTTATGGTCTTAAAACACCTCTAGATTTTAAATTTCAAGCAAATTGGATAAAAACTACGGATTCTAGAAGCCCAAGAAATAAAATCGGGAGATCGGTCTATATGGGGGCTATACTAAAACATGGACCGATACTCACCATTTTTAGCACACCTCTTTATGGTCCTAAAATACCTCCAGATTTTAAATTTCAGGCAAATTGGATGAAAACTACGGTTTCTATGAGCAAAAGACCCCAAATTTGGAGGTCGGTTTATATGGGGACTATAACAAAACCTGGACCGATATAGCCCATCTTCGAACTTGACCTGCCTGCAGACAAAAGATTTCAAATTTCAGCACGATTGCTTCATTATTGAAGACTGTAGCGTGATTACAACAGACAGGCGGACAGACGGACATGCTTATATCGTCTTAGAATTTCTTCCTGATCAAGAATATATATACTTTATATAGTCGGAAATCGATATTTCGATGTGTTACAAACGGAATGACAAACTTATTATACCCCCGTTACCATTCTATGGTGGTGGGTCTAAAAAAATTGACAAAAGTTTCTAATTTTGACAAAAATCTTTTGCAAAATAAAAAAAACAAGTATATACGGCCGTAAGTTCGGCCAGGCCGAATCTTATGTACCCTCCACCATGGATTGCGTAGAAACTTCTATTAAAGACTGTCATCCATAGAAATAAAATTTTGTCAAAATTAGTTACAGAAATAAAATTTCACCAAAATTTGCTATAGTTTTATCAAAATTTTCTTTATAACTAAAATTTTGGCAATATTTTCTTTAGGAAAATAATTTTGGCAAAATTTTCTATAGCAAAACAATTTTGGCAAAATTTTCCACAGAAATAACATTTTAGCAAATTTTTTTTACAGAAATAAAATTATGCCAAAATTTTCTATAGAAATAAAATTTTAACAAAATTTCTATTGAAATAAAATTTTGGCAAAATTTTCTATAGAAACCAAATTTTGGCAAAATTTTCTATAGAAATCAAATTTTGGTAAAACTTTCTTTAGAAATCAAATTTCGGTAAAATTTTTTTAGAAATCAAATTTTTGGCAAAATTTTCTATAGAAATGGAACTAAATGTTCTATAGAAGATATTTTTTGTAGAACTTTCTCCAAATTTTGGTAGATTATTTTTGTTCCTAGTGGCAACCGTGGGGATCAGTTTATATGGGGGCTATACATAATTATTGACCGATATGGACCAATTTTAGCATGGTTGTTAGAGACCATATTTTTGCGTGGTTGTTAGAGATCATATACTAACAACACGTACCAAATTTCAGCCGAATCGGATGAATTTTGCTCCTCCAAGAGGCTACGGAGGTCAAATCTGGGGATCGGTTTATATGGGGCTGTATATAATTATGGACCGATATGGACCAATTTTTGCATGGTTGTTAGAGACCATATACTAAAACCAGGTACCAAATTTAAACCGGATCGGTTGAAATTTGCTCCACCAAGAGGCTCCGGAGGTTAAATTTGAGGATCGGTTTATATGAGGGTTATATGTAAACGTGGTCCGGTATGGCCCATTTTCAATACCATCCGACCTACGTCAATAATAACTACTTGTGCCAAGTTTCAAGTCGATTGCTTGTTTGGTTCGGAAGTTAGCGTGATTTCCACAGACGGACGGACAGCCGGACAGACGGACATAGCTAGATCGACTCAGAATTTCACCAGGACCCAGAATATATATACTTTGTGGGGCTTAGAGCAATATTTCGATGTGTTACAAACGGAATGACAAAGTTAATATACCCCCATCCTATGGTGGAGGGTATACAAATCAAAACTTTATATAAAAAGACAACTATGACAAAAGTTTCTATAAAGAAATTTGACTAAACAAAGTTTTCTAAAAAAATAACATGTTTTACAGAAATAAATTTCTTACAAAACTTTCTTAAAAAAGGTAATTTTTAACATAATTTTCTATACAAAAAAATATGAGCAATCATTATTGTTATTTTGATTTAAGCTACACGAGTAGCTTAATCAAAAGAAAAAAAATTTTAGAAATTTTTTGATAAGTTTTCTTAAAAAAACTGAAAAAAAATTTCTACTGAAAAAAATGTTGACAACATTTTTTAATGAAATTAAATGTTGACAAGATGTTCTACAGAAAAAAGTCTATATAAATTAAATGTGACAAAGTTTTTTATAGCAACAAATTTTTGACAAAAGAATTTAAATCTGTTTTGTTTTTAATGTTTAACAAGAAACAATGTTTTTCAAAAACGAAAAAAGAAAAAAAGAGTTTCTACATAAACATACTTTTGACAAACATTTCTATAAAAACACAATTTTGACAAAATTTCCTATTGAAACAACATTTTGACTAAATATTTTATGGACATAAAATTTTTACAAAATAAAATTTCGACAAAATATTGACAAAAGTTTCTACTGAAGCAGCATTTGGACAAAAATCCTTTGCAAAACCAAAAACATTACAAAACTTTCTATAAAAAGACAACTATGACAAAAGTTTCTATAAAGAAATTTGACAAACTTTTGTATTGAAAACAAAAAATACGAACTTTATAAAACTAAAATTTAGAACAAAAACCTTGTTTCTATACAAAAGTTTACCAAAATGTTGTTTTTGTAGTAATGTTAAAATGTTGGTTTAAAACTTTTTATGGAATTGAAAATATACAAAATGTTCTCCAATATAAAATTTTGTTCTTATAGAACATTTTGGTTTTATAACAAATTTTTTTTTGGACAATTTTGTTTTTTAATTTTTTTTTTATTTTTCTTCCCATTTTGTCACAGTTCCCTTTTAATAGATTTTTTTTTACAAAATTTTGTTTCTATAAAAAATTTTGTTCTATTGAATATTTTGTCAAAAATGTGTTAAAACAGAAGGTTTCAAATTTTTTTGGACAAGTTAACATCGATTCAATAACTGGTATAAAATTCCATTACTAAGTCAAATCGTATTATAAAGATTATCGACTTTTAGACAATACAACAATTTATATCATTCTCTGTTTTACGACAATAGTTTTTCAATGAAATATTGAAAATTTTATCAATCCTTTATTGCTTTAGAAAATGTTGTCTCAATCCTACAAATTTATTTCATTTATCATCAAAATTTCATCCATTTCGAACATCATTTGTATTAATAGATTCCCAAAAACAGTATGATTTTAAAAATTCCCAATGAAGGATAATACGGTTTCGAAAAAGGTCTGCAAAAAAATGTTTTAGGTTTAATTATCATACCTTATATATAATTAAACAAAATCTAAAAATGTGGGTGCCACAGGATTTGAACCTAGACCTCAGTACTCCCACTCCACTGCGCTACATATTGAGCTACGTAACCACTGATTGCTCTTTGACATTAACACTTACAATACATATGCTATTGCACCATTTAACTTAACAAACAGAAAAACAAATCATAAAAAATGGCGGGAAATTCGCAAAACTAGTACTTCATTACAGTGTTACCAAGTTAAAATTATATAGGATAAAGTTACCTTATCGCTGTCAGTAAAATTAAGAGTTTTTACAAGTAATTTGTTCAATCTATATCTTAAAACAGATTTAAACGCCGCATTATAATCAGATGTAAAGAAATAACCAGAACGTCTAGGGAAAGTGTTATAATATTTTTTTTCACAACTTAATTTTTGCAGAAAATTTTGTCAAAATTTTATTACTTTATCAAAAATTTCAAAATTTTATTTCTTTAGAAATTTTTTTAAACATTTTATTTCTATAGAAAATTTGGGTTTTTTTATTTAAATTTAATTTATATGGAAAATTTTGTCAATATATTATTTATTTAGAACATTATGCCGAAAGTTTATTTCTAAGAATAAATTGTTCTAAATTTTATTTCTTTCTTAAATATTTCATTTAAATACAGAATGATAAAATGCTTTTATATAAATAAATGCTTTTATTTATATTTCAATATTTCATTTAAATAAAGAATGTTAAAATGATTTTATACAGAAAAGAAAGCATTGTTTATATCTAAAATTTTATTGTCATAATTGTGTTTCTATAAAAAGATGTTGTTTAATAAAATTTAAAATTTTGTTTGTACTTCACTTATACATACAATTTTGTCAACATTTGACTTATTTCGAAAATTTGCCAACATTTGTTTTTCTTTAGAAAATTTTGTTTCTTTAGAGAAAAGTGTACCAAATTTTTGTTCCTATGAAAAATGCTTTTATTAAATTGTAAATCTATTTTGTTTCTACGTTAGTTTCTTAAGAACATTTTGTCAAATTTTGTTTCTATTAACTATTTTTCAAAAATTCGTTTCTACAAATTATGTGGTCAAATTTTGCTTTATGCAAAAGTTCTCCGTCAGTCAGGTGTCGTGGGAAGAATTTCCAATAGTTTGATCAAGACGGAAATGTATATATCAGAAAAACTATTTAATACAGTTTTTCTGATAGATAAATTTCGTCACAACTTTTACCCAGAAGTTTCATAAAAATTTTAAAGATTTTGTCCAGCAATATAAAAGATTGAAGCGAAATATTAACACCTGTGTGTTTAAATCTATGTTTCGTCAACTTTGTTCCAATGCTTAAATTTCTGTTTGCTTCAGTTATAATATTTTCTTGCATTAACTACGTATTTGAAAAAATGCTTAAAAAGTCTTAATTGTGAGAACAACGAACAACAGTTTTACATATTGGTTGTCAGATTGGTTGTATAGCCCAGTGGGTGATATATACTCTTTGGATTCGTGAATTCTGGGTTCGATTCCCACGTAAAGGTTTTTTTTATTTTATTAATATATAAAAGCATATAGTAGACCTAGAGATTTAAAAATAATAAAATAACTATTTTTTCATAAATAGGCAAATATAATCCGAGTAAAAAACAATGTAAAAGCATAAATTAAAAAGCACATCGATAAAACGGATCCCAAAGTTATATATAAAATTTTGCTTCAATACAATTTTTTCTTAAAATTTTGTTTCTGTAGAAAGTTTTATTTCTTTACAAAATTTTATTTCTTTGAAAAATTTTAAATTTTGTTAAAAATTCTTATTTTACAAAAATGTATCTTTTTTCACAAAATATTTATTTATTTAGAAAATTGTGAAATTTTATTTATAAAATTAAAATTTGATCAAAATTGAAGTTTTATAGAAATTATTTTTTAAAAAATTTGTCTAAATTTTATTTCTTTACATAATTATGTCAAAATTTTTTGTTTTGTTCAATGTACAATCAGAAAACTATCTTAACAGAATAGGCGATCATGTCAACCAGATCCAATGAAACAAGAAGACTAAAGCGCTACCATATACTAGACTTGCCTTTTAGAAATTAATCTGTGGTTTTAAAATACACAGCAAATCTCACTAAGTGTTTTTTTTTTTGTTATACGTTATGTATTTCGATGGATTTGCATAACATCTGTAATTGTTGTATATAATATTATATAAAACTGTTATCTAATTTGCTTATTTCCCTAGGATAGATTGTAAATAAAAAAGAATTTCAAAACAAAAAACATTTTTTCTTTAGAAAATTATGTCAAAATTTTTTGTTTTGTTCAATATAAATCACAATTTTATTTTTATTTTTTAAAAATTTTTAATTTATTTAGAAAATTTAGTCAAAACTTCGTCGTTTCTTCAGATTTTTGTTTCAATATTCTGGAAATTGTGTTTCTATGGACAATTTTATCAAAATTTTGTTTTCGTTGACAATTTTATCAAAATTGGGTTTCTATAGGCAACTTGGTCAAAATTGTGGTTCCATGAAAAATTTGTTTAAAAAACAAAACTTTGTCACATGTTGTTTCTATAGATTTTTTCTTTCTTTCTTTAAAACATTTCACCATTTTTTTTAATTTTTTTTTTTTGTATAAAATTTTGTTTGTTTAATAAATTTTGAAAAAGATTCAATGTTTAACAAAAAATAAAGTTTTTCATAAACGAAAAAAGAGTTTCTACAGAAATATACTTTTGACAAACTTTCTATAATAACAAAATTTCCTATAGAATCAAAATTTTGACTAAATATTTTATGTAAGTAAAATTTTAACAAAATTTTATACAGAAATAAAATTATGACAAAATGTTCTATAAAAAATAATTGACAAAATTTTCAACAGAAACAAAATTTTGGCAAAAATCTTCTGCAAAACTACAAATTTTACAAAATTTTCTATAAAAAGACAACTTTGACAAAAGTTTCTATAAAGAAATTTGACAAACTTTTGTATTGAAAAAAAATTGTTTACGAACTTTATAAAAAAATTAAAAAAACTTTGTTTCTATACAAAAGTTTGCCAAAGTGTTGTCTTTGTACAAAATTATGAAAAATTTTGGTTTTACAATCTCTATTTTTGAATTGTAAATATACAAAATGCTCTCCAATATAAAATGTTGTACTTATAGAAGATTTTGCTTTTATAAAAAAAAAAAAAAACTTTTTTAGACAATTTTGTGTTTTTGTCTAAAATTTTTCAAAATTTTGTTCTATGAATAATAAAAGGTATAAAAGTCCATTGTTAAGTCAAATCGTCTAACTAAGGTATAGAAAAAATTATCCTCTTTTAGAAAGTACAATAATTTATATCGTTCTCTGCCGTAAAATACTCGCCGTCTGTTTTTTTTATATGTTGACGACTATATTTTTTCTGTGTAATATTTAAAATGTTGTCAATCCTTTATTTCGTTAGAAAATGTTGTCTAAATTCTCCAAATATATTTCATTTATTAACAAAGTTAGTAATCAATCAATTTCTAACATCATTTTTATTAATAGAATCCCAAAAACATAGTATGATTTTAAAAATTCCCAATAAAGGATAAAAATTCGAAAAATGTCTGCAAAAATATGTTTTAGGTTTAACTATCATACCTTATATATAATAAAACAAAATCCAAAAATCTAGGTGCTACAGGATTTGAACCTGGACCTCAGGACCCCCACTTCACAGCGCTACATGCTGAGCTACGCAAGCGCTGATGGCTCTTTGACATTACCACTTACAATACATATGGTATATTTGCACCAATTAACATAACAAACAGAAAAACAAATCATTTACAAATGGCGGGAATTTCGCAAAACTAGTATCTCATTCCAGTGTTACCAAGTGAAATATATATAGTATTAAGTTACCTTATCGCTGTCGGCAAAATGAAGAGTTTTTAGAATTCATTTGTTCAATATATATCGTTAAACAGATCTAAATGCCGCATAATAATCATATTAAAAGAAAAGACCAGAACGTCTAGGAAAAGTATCAGGGACAATTAATATTTTTTTTTTTCAAAATTTAATTTCTGCAGAAAATTTTGTCAAAATTTTATTTTTTTAGAAAACTGTAAAATTTTTTTTTCTTCAGAAAATTTTTTCAAAACTTTATTTCTTTGAAAAAATTTTCAAAATTTTATTTCTTTGGAAAACTTTTCAAAATTTTATTTCTTTAGAAGATTTTGTTAAAACTTTATTTCTTAAGTACATTTTAGGAAAAATTAATGTAGTTAATGTAGAAAGTTTCTATAGAAACAAAACTTCTATCAAATTAAAATTTGTTATGAAAAACAATTATAGAAATAACATTTAAAAACAAAAACAAACCTGTAAAGAAAAATTTTGTAGAAGCAAAATGTTCACAAAATTTTCTGATAGAAATAAAGTTTTTAATAACAATTTCTGTAGAAATAATTTTTTACACGAAAATTTGGTAACAGGAATTTCTTTAGAAACAAACTATTAACAAAATTATTTATAGAAATAACATTTTTAACAAGAATTTCTGCTACAAAAGATTTTGAAAAAAACTCTGTAGAAGGACAAATTTGAAAAAAGTTTCAATAGAAGCAAATTTTCCGATAGAAATAACCATTTCAACAAGAATTTTCACAAGGCTTAGACAAAATTTTCAAAGAACATTTTTAAAACAATTTAATAAAGGAATACATATATTGTTTAAGAAGAAACTTTATAGAAACACAATTTGAAAATAAAATGTTCTTTAGAAAATATATGACAATATGTTCTTTGGAAAATTATAATGAGATTAAATTTCTAAAAATGTCTACAAGAAAACAACAAAAGTTAGTGAAAAAATCACAAAATTTTCTAAAGACGAAATTTCTATAAACATTTTGACGTACATGGAGGAAAATTTTTATATTAAAAATCATTTTAAAACAATCATTTCTTAAAAAAATTGGTAAAATGTTATAAAGAAAGAAATTTCGACAAAACTTTCTATAGCAACAAAATGAATTACAGAAGCAAAAATCTCTAGAAACAAGATATGATAAAGTTTGCTTTTTCTTTTTCTTAACAAATTTTTATCATATTTTCTAGGGAACCACAATTTTGACCAAGTTGCCTATAGAAATTTTCTTAAAATTGTCCATAAAAACACAATTTTAAAAAATTTTATAAGATAAAAATCTAAAAAATGATAAAATTTTCTAAATAATTTAATTTTTTTTTTATTTTTAACAACATTTTCTAAATAAATAATATTATGACAAAACTTTCCATATAAATTAAATTTTAAACAAATTCTAAAAAATAAAATTTTGGAAAAAATTTAAATCATTTTGTCAAAATTTGATTTCTTTTAAAATTTTTTTCCCAAAATTTTATTTTGTAGAAATTGTTTAAAATTAAATTATATGGAAAATTAAAAACATTAAATTTTTCATAAAATGTAATTAAGAAATAAAGTTTTAACCAAATTTTCTATACAAATAAATTGTTGACATAATTTTCTAAAGAAATAAAATTTTGATTTTTTTTAAATAAATAAAGTTTTGACAAAATTTTCTGAAGCAATAAAATTTTAACAAAGTTTTCTACAAAAAAAAAAAGAAAATTTGACAAATTTTTATTTTATTTTTTTTTTTAATAAAGTGTCGTTGATACTTTTTCTAGAAGTTCTGCTCTTTTCGTTTTTTTTAAATCTGATTATAATGTGGTGTTTAAATCTGTTTAACGATACATATTATTCATATTCTAAAAACTCTTAATTTTACAGACAGTGATAAGGTAACTTAATACTATATATATTTGCACTTGGTAACACTAGAATGAAATACTAGCTTTGCGAAATTCCCGCCATTTGTAAATGATTTGATTTTCTGTTTATTAAGTTAAATGGTGCAATAGCATATGTATTGTAAGTGCTAATGTCAAGGAGCAAACAGCGCTTACGTAGCACGGTATGTAGTGCGGTGGAATAGGAGCCCTGAAGTCTAGGTTCAAATCCTGTTGCACTCAGATTTTTTGGATCTTGTTTTATTATATATAAGGTAACATCTGATAGTTAAAACTAAAACATTTTTGCAGACATTTTTCGAATCTTTATCCTTCATTGGGAATTTTTAAAATCATACGATGTTTTTGGGGTTCTATTAATAAAAATGATGTTAGAAAATGATTGATTACTAATTTTGTTGATAAATGAAATATATTTGGAGAATTTAGACAAAGGATTTGGGAAATTTACACGGACAAAAAAGACTGTTTTTCATATGTTTGGATGTAAAAATTATATGGTTTTGAGTTCCAAACAATTAATTTTTTACATTTTTACATGTGTGAAAAATATAACAAATTGTATCAAGATACCCTTTGAAGATAATATTATTTGTAGTAAATGCCCTCTGTAATGTAAATTTTAATACAATGTTTGGGATACAAAATGTTTGTAAATATAATATGCTTGGATGCAAACATATATTAAATAAAAATACCCTAAAAACATATATGTGTTTAGAAATACAGATCTAGAGAGTATACTGCAAGTAAAAGAATGGATGTAACCAATTGGCGCATTAAAAAATATAAACACAAAAAAATGCATCACAACTTTTTCTACCAGTGTATACCTAAGGTGAAACATAATATGTTAGAAGAATACAAACAATATTTTGTTTGGACCAATCCTGATAATCGCTACAATGTGTGGAAATAGTAATAAATTGTATCAAGATGCCCTCTGGAGATAATATTATTTGTAGTAAATGCCCTCTGTAATGTAATTGTATGAAACTCTAAAATAGTGAAGACAAAAACCAGTGAAAACGAAGTATGCGCGGCAACACTATTATGTATTATATATATCGTATAATTTGAGTACACGTCCTTGAAATATGCGATAAAATGACACAGTCCTTGAAATATGCGATACAAAGGAAAAATGTTGTATATAACGATCCTTACATGGGAATTGCAAAAAATAAGTATATATAGTACGACAAAGTAGAATATAACAATTTACTGTAAAGTAAAGTACAAACAAACACTGTCCCCAAACTATACGTTATACATATATATATATATATATACTTTATGCGGTCTTACAGCAATATTTCGATGTGTTACAAACGGAATGAATTTATACCCTCCATCCTGTGATGGAGGGTATAAAAATAGTAATTGATATTAAAACTATTCTTTCATAAATTAATATCTTAATAATGCTGCGAGAAAGCGTAGTGAAAATGTTCTTTTTGGGTCTAGAAGTGGTGCAAAATTGGCGGAGAAGCAATGAATGTAATTTGAGCTTGTCATAGGACAAATGTCCACCGTTTCAACAGCCGTTGCAAAGAATTTGCATCACTTCTTAAGGTGAGATCCGAATTCAGTGTTTTGAATGTGAATTAAAAAATTTTTTGATATCGATTTTTCTATAATGGATTTAGCAGTTTTGTGGCAAAATTTGAATAATTTGTACCAATTTATTTATTCTTACTCTTTTTTTAAACTATTTGAAAAAAAAAACAAAAAATTACACATTAAAATATGAAAAAATCAATTAAAAAAAACTTCCTGTGTAGTTAAAATAATTGCCTTTAGAACAATTTAGAACAACTCACAATTTTTTTGCTGGGAAAAGTGTGGAACTACTTTTAGTTGCTTTATTATAAATTAATTGACGAGGTGTTTTGATGTCTAATTTTTTATTCAATTTTATGAAATAAAACATTAGTTGAACCTATAAGTTCAGTCTATAAATTTTTAGCTAGGGGGGCTATAGCCCCCCCCCCTAGGAAAATTGTCTAGCTACGCTAATGATCATGCACACAAAAAAATAACTGCAAATAAATATTAACAACTTTATTTGTATGTAAAATCTGCTGATGCTCAACAAATTTGTCTATTGAATATGAGGCATTTGTTGTTGAAATGTGTTTGTAGATGCTTGACAGAGGAAATAATAGAAATTTTCTGAATTTTCAACAAATTGTTTTGTTGCGAAAATAGTTGAGTGCTATCGATATGAAAACAAAAACAAAAATACAAGACTGGTTACGCGCACATCGCTGAGAACATGTACGAAAGCTAAAAGAAGTATACCGTTAGAACAGAATGAGGATGAGCACATGCACGTGTATGATAGCAAGCAAAGAGCTCATTCATCAGAGAATACAGAAAAGCATTTATAAAGGTCTGTGAATAATTTATATTTTTCAATTTGGTAGTTTCTTAAATGTGTTTGTTGTATGAGATAATTAATAAAACCATATTAATATCGGGATTAGAGTTATTACAATTCTAATTAACTAGAATATATATCACTGGGCAAAAAGTTGTCAAAATGCTTGCTAGACCCTCGACTACTCAAATTGAAAATCGTCATACATTTACAAAACTGAGTACACGCAAAGAAAAAAAAAAACGTTTGAAAAACGTGTACCGAAAACGTCTTTCTTTTGTTATAGTTTTTTGAATTGCTTCGAAAAGTATACACTTTTATCACCAAGAATATTCGTTTGTGACAAAATTTTTATTTTTTCAATAAAAAAAGTTATTTTTGAACCAACAACACAGTCCATTTCGTTTATATCACACACTGTTCTTTTCTGACTTTGGGTCTTTAATAAGACACATTTTACAGTTCATAGTAAAAATTTAATATAGTAGAATGTAATGTTGAACATTTTTTCGGAATCTTCCGACCATATCTGGAATATATGTAAAAAAAAAACAAAAAACAAAAAAAAAACTTTGGTCCAAGCAGGGATCGAACCCACCCTTGGCATGCAAGTTGGACGTAGCAACCACTGCTCCACGGTGCCAAACTAAATGTTTGCTTCTGTTAAATAAACATAGTTTATTCGGTTCGTGGGCGCCGCAAGATATGCTACATAAATATAACTTATATGGATATTTATCTATTGATGACCATAACAGGTACATAGCTCAGTGGTTAGTGCGTTAGCTTACAAAGTGCATGGTCCGCGGTTCGATTCTCCGTCCAGGCGAAAGGTAAAAAAAATTTAAAAATTTATAAAATCGTATAATTCCTTCTACATTGTTTGTATTACAGAAAAAGGTGCTAAGAACTAAAAAACTTCGTGGAAGTGAGAAAGATGTGAGGGAAAATGCAATTAGCCAGAAAAAAAATTTTTTTTGAGTTAGTCTTTATGAAATTGTTTTTACATCCTGGAAAAGAATAAACGTTTATCACAAAAAGTATATACTTTTCTTCCAAATACACTTCCTTTCAACGAAAAGCAAATGAGAAACGAACTTTGTTTGTCTAAAATTTCGTTTGGGATGAAAGAATTATTTTTTTGCGTGTATAGGATTTTCGACACAAAAATGTTACATGTTCCGCGTCCAAAAATAGCATTTTGGTCGTATTCCTTCTCTGTGTGTACTTAACAAAATATCTCCAAAATTGTTCCGTCAATTTTGCAATTTTGGTGCAATAATTCTGTCAATTTCAATTTAATTTTTTGTCAATACACCAATAAATTTGTTACAGGTCATTGATAGACTCCAGCAAACCACATACAATTTTTTTCGTTCAAATTCAAAAATATTTGTTGAGGATTAAACGTAACGATCAACAACAAATATTTTGTACTGTTGGAAGCTCAACAAATTATATACAAATTATGTTATTGAGAACACAAATTATTTGTTGCCTTCTGATGGTAACGATTGCTAACAACTTTTTTGTAATAATGGTTATTAAAAGTACAAATTAGTTTGTTGCAGGAAAATTAACAAATTTTGTTATTGGTTTTCCAACAAAAGTTATTGGTTCTCAAACTTATTTTTATCTGTGTGGGCATCTCAAATGATCGAGTCCATTTAATTTTGCATGAAGAACCGATGAAAAAGCTTTCTGCAAGATGGGTGCCGTATTTGTTAACAGTCGATCAAAAACGCATAAGAATGAACATTTCTCAAGCTTGTTTGGATCGTTTTAAGCGAAAAAAGTGGATTTTAAGCGTCGTTTCATAACTGTTGATGAGACATGGATCCACCACTATACTCCAGAGACAAAAGAACAATCCAAACAATGGACTGAAGCTGGAGGAAGTGCCCCCAAGAAGGCAAAAACAATTCAATCGGCTGGTAAGGTTATGGCAACTGATTGACTATCTGCAAAAGGTAAAACAATATATTCAGAGTACTATTGTAACCTTTTGGAGTAATTAAATGTACAAATTCGAGAAAAACGTATTGGCTTACAACACAAAAAAATAATATGTCATCAAGACAACGCACCAGCGCACAAGAGTGTTTTAACAATGGCTAAAATCAACGAATTAAAGTACGAGTTGCTTGACCACCCAACTTATTCTCCTGATTTAGCGAGTCTCTTACTTGTTCCCAAATCTAAAAAAATCCCTTGCTGGCAAGCGTTTTACCTCAAATGAAGATGCAATTACAGTTGTAAACCACTATTTTAAAGACCTTGAGGAAAACTATTTTTATCAAGGGATAGAATTGCTAGAAAAGCGTTGGACTAAGTGTATTGAAGTTTCAGGAGATTATATTGGAAAATAAAAATATTTTCGAAAAACTAACTATTCTCTTTCATTGATAGGCTAAGAAGTTTCCTAACCGCCCTCGTATATAGTCACTAACAACCATGCAAAAATTGGTTCATAATTATATATAACCCCATATAAACCGATCCCCAGATTTGACCTCCTGAGCCTCTTGGAGGAGCAAGTATATGGTCTTTAACAATCCGCCAAAATTGGTCCATATCGGTCCATAATCATTTATAGCCCCCATATAAACCGACCCCAGATTTGGTTTTGCAGTCTCTTGGAGGAGCAAATTTCATCCGATTTAGTTGATATTTGGTACTTTGTGCAAGTACATGGCCGCTAACTAGGCATGGTTGTTAGTTATATATAGCCCTCAGATAAAGCGATCCCCAATCACACAAAAATTAGTCCATATCGGTTCATAGTTGTATATAGCCCCCATATAAATCGACCCCCATATTTCTATTCTGACTCTCTAATTACCGCGCTAAAGTTTATACCGGTTCGTAATTATTTGTGGACTTCCCTATATATAGCGGTCAAGAACGGAATTATATACGTATTTAACCTGCCTTTTGTCTAATATATACCACCTACGGACAAACTTACAATTTAGAATACGATGTCAAGTAGAAATAAGATACCCTGACATCGGTAAGTATTACCACAACCCAAGTAATTCGATTGTGGATGACAGTCTTTCGTAGAAGTTTCTACGCAATCCATGGTGGAGGGTACATAAGATTCGGCCTGGCCGAACTGGCCGTGTATACTTGTTTAATTTTGCAATGTCTGTTTCAATTTGGATTTTTAACTGGCATTTATTTTTACGAATATGAGAGCGAATATGAAATTTCGAATTTTTGCGGTTTTGCTCATTAATAATAAATGCTCAAGTTCTGGATAAAATTGAAAAATTGTTAATTTTATGGCCAATGGTGAATAGCAATGCGAAACATTCGCACGTCTCCGATATTTCAGTTTTGTCAAAATTATTTCTAACTCTGAATGATAAGCCGTTCATCCTCACCTATTAAAAGGAGATAAATGTAGAATAGTGATCATCTCAGTGATATTGGCTGTGATGTTTATGAAGCCTTTTTGTCTTTAATGCTAACCGATCCAACCTTTTACAATAATTATTGCCAAGGACCACAACAAACTTTGGATACTTTTATTATATACACATACCTTTTCCATGTACATATTTGCATCTTACACTTGTCCGGACGGACATGACTGTGTAAATTTGTACAATTAAAATTAAAGAGGAGAAGGAAATTTGCATCGCAAGGCAATGATTATACCTGGCATGAACAAAAGTTCACAAACTTTGGTAAGAAACTGACTGCCGGTGTTACTTGCATCCCGGAATCCAAGTAAAATGTAATGAAAATTAAAAATTTTATGGGCGAACGTGTTAGGGGGGTTTCCATTCATTTCGTATTCTAAGTTTTTACAAAAGCCAAGCTACTTATCCCCATAATGAATGTTGGTAATGGAGTGGTGTTAGTGGCCCATAAAAGAATTATAAAAAATAATGCAATCGCCTAAGAACATGGGTGAAAACACAATGAAATCGCATTCCCAGTAAGAAGGAATAGAAATGAAGAGCTAGTCGTCCAACTACTTTTACTATTATTTTTATTATTTGATATACTTGTAGTGCTCAGCACCATAAAATTACTTATTTTTATTTTTGATCCAATTTAATATTTATGAAATTTTCTCTACAGAAGATAAACACTAGCTAACGACAACAAAAAGTATATTGCTAATATATACCGAAGTTTATTAGCAAATATTTATGAAACAAATTTGAAACATGCTTCATGGCCATTCTGGATTATTAAGTGTAATAATCTACCATAATTTTAAATTTCTAAAATAGGAAAGTTGTTCGAATTGAAAATACCTCAATATAATTGTTGTACACAACAAATCAAATTGGAAAATTGCTTGTTAGATTAGGTTGAATAAAGATGTTGGATGCATTTGAATTGCAATCACCTCGATACGGTTCGGGGTGAAAGAAAACAAGTACACGCAGAGAAGAAACATGATTGTCACAATCATATTCGAAGAGCAAAATAATATGATAGGAGCTATTTTTGCGGCGACCATGTAACATTTTAACCTGCAACCATGTTGGCTCAGTGAACATGGTTCTAAGAAAAATGTAATTGTGCTCATCTAAAATGTTATTATATTGATTAAAATGTTATGGTATTCATTAAAAATGTTTTTCTCCTAGTTAAAAGAACATGGTCACAACCTAAAATGTTTTGATCTTTATGAAAAAACTTTTTTCATCGTCGAAAAAAGGACGCCACTTGAGAAAAGAAAACACAAAATTATCTTTATTTGTTTGTTTTTATTTATTTATAAACTAATTCATTGTTTATTTGTATTTATAATGCCATTCAAGCAAACATCATATATATTTTTACACACTCTATTTTATTTCAATTTCAACAATAAGTAATTATTCCATATTTACATCGTGCGCATCAAATGTACAAACGCAGACATCATGTAACTGCAAATAAAAATAAATGATACCATACAGCAAAATGCAGAACAAAAACAAGTAAGGAAAGTCTAAAGTCGGGCGGGGCCGACTATATTATACCCAGCACCACTTAGTAGATCTAAATTTTCGATACCATATCACATTCGTCAAACGTGTTGGGGGCTATATATAAAGGTTTGTCCCAAATACATACATTTAAATATCACTCGATCTGGACAGAATTTGATAGACTTCTACAAAATCTATAGACTCAAAATTTATGTCGGCTAATGCACTAGGGTGGAACACAATTTTAGTAAAAAACCAGTAAGGAAAGTCTAAAGTCGGGCGGGGCCGACTATATTATACCCTGCACCACTTTGTAGATCTAAATTTTCGATACCATATCACATCCGTCAAATGTGTTGGGGGCTATATATAAAGGTGGAAGGAAGCTGTTTCATCAACCGTCGAACGGAACGGACGTGTTTTTTAATAGCGGATAAAATCATCGTAATAAGTACCTACTACGAATTTCAAGTGTGGTGGGATATTAGGCCACCATGCAGAGAAATTCAAAGACATCCACTGGGTTGCTAACTTCAGGGCCCAGTGGACGGGTATCGACTGAAGTTATAAATTTGGGCAATGACCAAGAGTTAGGCCCAATTAGTCGACCTGTAGACGGGTCGACAGGTGGCGACAATTTGACAAGTCGGACCTTTTCCAAGGTAACGGCATCAAAAGGAGGTAATCCCTCACGAAAGAGATTCAAAGAACGCAGAAATGCTTTGTTTATCCTAAAGAAATTAGGATCAGTCGACCCAAGCACGTTGTCGGCTAAACAAAGCGATTCCTTAAAATGGGCTCAAGGAATTCTTGAGGCTGGAAAAAGGGAACGATCACCGGATGAGCTGCCATCCTCCAAAAGGGATCAAAGATCGTTTGCCTCAGTTGCTAAAGATAGCCTTGTGATGGCTATCATTAATAAAGGAGCATTGGACGGTATGGTTCCAAAGCAAAAATGGGGGGAAATTGAGAATGCTCTATCTGTCGTCTACTCACAGGTGCTGGAAAAGTTTCCCGGCCCAGATCCTCGACACCAAGAGGCTGGTTGGTATCAAGGACGATTTAAGCTAGTCGCATTTGAGGACCAGAGGTCTATAGAATGTTTTAAAGCTGCTCTGATACTAATTGGTGAAGTTTGGGAAGGAGCTGCTCTAGAGTTAGTCGAGAGCTCCGGCTAGACCTAGAGCACATGCCTGGATACCTGCAAACCCTTCTGACCCTGAATCTATTTTAAATAGACTGAAACGATGCAATCCAGATCTTCCAACAGCTGATTGGAAGGTTGGCCGTTTGGATGAAGTGGATGGACCAAGACGGCATGCAGTGTTTATATTGAACACTCAGTCTTTGCCACATCTGGCAAAGTCCCAGGGCCGTGTATGTTATGGCTTTCATTATATCCAAATGAAGGTGTATAAAAACGATCAGCTAAAGGATTCAGAAATGGACAAGCCTCTGTCTGAATCAGAAGTAAGCGGATCCTCTTGCGAAGTCGAGGGAGATACCAAAGTTGAAGACATGGATAGATACCGTATGCGTGAGGAGGCTTCTATTGCCTCAGAACTCACCAAAGTCGAACCTATGGTTATTGCGAGAGTCACCGATATCTCTGAAGAGGACATTCTTGATGACTCGATCGAAGCGGCTGATGTGACGGTTGTTGAAAATCTCGATGGTCCTACGGATCCTCCAGATAAATCTTCATCATTGTAAGGCTGCATGTGCTGCCTTAAAAGTTCTCCTGATGAAAGGGGACATAGACATAGTTCTTATTCAAGAACCATATGTTTATAGGAACAAAATATGTGAATTAAGTACTCCGGTTCCTTCAATGTGCAATGCAGACACTGTCGTTGCCAATTTAGAAATAGCCAAATGCAAATATTGGGTATCTTCGGTCTATATGGGACATGACAGGGAGATGCCTCCATGTGCCGTTAAGACCTTAGTTGAGGAGTCACTGAAAACAAAGACGAAACTCATTATGGGATGCGATGCGAATGCGCATCATAGTATATGGGGAAGTAGTGATACTAATGCCAGGGGAGAGTCGCTAATAGAGTTTATTTTGCGTACTAATCTGGTAGTTTGCAACAAGGGAGATGCCCCAACCTTTGTCACTAAAAACAGGCAAGAGGTTTTGGACATCACCTTGGCCTCGCAAGAACTGAATGAAATGATATCTGAGTGGCATGTTTTAAGTGAACACAGCTTCTCAGATCATCGCTACATCAGTTTCAAATTTGATGTTCATATCACCAAGACCATATTTTCGCCAAATGTTAGGAAAGCTGACTGGAATAGGTATAGGGAATCGTTCAATATGATGATACCGGAAATAACAGAGACAAATATGAGAAATGTGCAAGATATCGAACACGCAGTGGAGCGGATTACTAAGGCCTTCAACATCTCACTGAAAGCTGCATGCCCTAGAGGAAAGCCAAGGGGGAAACATCGACCACCATGGTGGTCTACGGAATTAAGTAATATGAGGAAATCCTGCAGGAAGCTCTTTAACAAGGCAAAGTCCACCAGAGCCCCTGAGGACTGGGACGCTTACAAGAGGAATCTGAGAGGATACAAGCGAGAACTGAGAAAGGCTCAGCATAACTCTTGGAATGACTACTGCAGCAGTATTGAGAATACGTCCGAGGCTTCCAGACTACGGAAGGTTCTAGCATCCACCAACTCCGCTCCAGGTTTCATTAAAACATCGGAGGGAAATTGGACAACGTCCAGTGAGGAGACGCTGGAGGTACTATTGGACACACATTTTCCTGGAAATCAGACGGTTGAACCATGTACTGGCGGTGCCACAGTTGCTCAGCGGTCGTTTCCTGTCGAGGAAATTGTATCGGAAACTAGAATAAGATGGGCGCTAAATAGCTTTGGACCATTCAAATCCCCCGGACCTGATGGAATTACTCCGGCGGAGTTACAAGCTGTAACTGACAAAATTATCCCCTGGTTGTCAGTGATATATAAAGGATGTATTAACTTATCATATATCCCAGGAAAGTGGAGGGAAACAAAAGTCGTTTTCATACCTAAAGCGGGAAAAGCCTCTCACTCGAGGGCGAAGGATTTCCGACCAATCAGCTTATCCTCATTCCTACTTAAGACTCTGGAGAGGATGATAGATATTTATCTTAGAACTAGCATCGATTCAAGGTTGTTCTCGAAAGGACAGCATGCATACTCGAAGGGCAGGTCTACTGAGACCGCACTACATGAACTAGTCAGCTTTATTGAAAGCTCACTATCTGTCAAAGAATACACAATCGTGGCGTTTCTAGACATCGAAGGGGCGTTCAATAATGTCCATCCGAGCTCGATATTAAATGGACTGACAACTCTGAATGTTGATCCATGTATACTCAGGCTGTTAGACGAACTGCTAATGAAGAGACGTATTTCAGCCACACTAGGTCAAGCAAACATACAAAGGTATGTGAACAGAGGCACTCCCCAAGGAGGAGTTCTATCACCTCTTCTTTGGAATGTTGCTATAAATAGCCTTCTTGTTACTCTAGAAAAAGAAAGGCTAAAAGTGGTGGCATACGCAGATGATGTGGCTCTGGCAGTCAGGGGAAAATTCCCATCCACAATCAGAGATATTATTCAGAGGGCCCTCCGGATGACTGAGAAATGGGCGAAAGACAATGGTCTTGGGGTAAATCCTGCAAAGACAGAATTAGTCATGTACTGCAACGATCGCAAAACTCCCACGGTTAGGCCTATTTCCTTAGGGGGTATTGAAATTCCCTTTGGTGAATGTGCAAAATACCTTGGCGTTATTTTGGACAGGAAGCTGAACTTTAAGCTTAATATTGAAGAAAGGGCGAGAAAGGCAACTGTAGCTTTGTACTCGTGCAAAAAGGCAATAGGAAAAAAGTGGGGACTGAAACCAAAAATTGTGCATTGGCTATACACGGCAGTGGTTAGACCTATAATGCTATATGGTGTTGTAGTCTGGTGGCCGGCACTTCAGAAACCGACTTGTTTAGATAAAGTTCAGCGTATGGCGTGTTTGTGTATTTCAGGCGCATTCAGCAAGACAGGAACAAATTCCTTAATGTCGTGCTGCATCTATTGCCTTTAGACATTTTGGCCAAACAGTCAGCTGCAACAACGGCTGTGCGGTTGCGCGAACTATCGCTGTAGTCGGAAAAAGGTTACGGTCACAGTTCTGTCCTCAAAACAATGCCAGATGTGCCTAACGTAGTGGATTACACTTTGGCGAGTCCACTTTTCGACAAAAAGTTTGAGACTCTAATCCCCAACAGTGAGGCGTGGTGCACACAGACCCCGGGGAATAAAGAATATATAGATTTCTACACTGATGGCTCCAAATTGGATGGACAAGTGGGGTTCGGAGTATATTCTAATGATCTGGAACTTCGAATAGCGAAAAGATTACCTAATCACTGTAGTGTTTTTCAGGCTGAAATATTAGCAATAAGAGAGGTGGCGAATTGGCTGAGAAGTAATGTTCCAAAAAATGTGGGCATTAATATATACTCAGACAGTCAACCTGCAATAAAATCCTTGGACTCTGTGTTCCTCAACTCGAAAACGGCCATCGACTGCCGCAAATCTCTCAATGAGATGGCTGAGCAGTACAATATTCACCTAATATGGGTGCCTGGCCACAGGAACATACCGGGGAACTGCGAAGCGGATGAGTTGGCAAGGCTAGGGACTACCTTACATATTCCAGGGGAACTAGAATTTGTTGGTATGCCCCTAGCTACCTGCAAGCTCATGCTGCGTGAGAAGGCTGTTATGATGGCAAATGTTCGATGGGAGAATTGCAAGGGTTGTAACGACACCAAGCAAATATGGCCCCATTTCAACTTAAACCGCACACTAGATATGCTAATGTTCTCGAGACGTCAGATATCACTCCTGATATCTGCTATAACGGGTCGCTGCCTGATAGGAGATTTTGCAAAAACTATTGGCGCGAAGTATAATGACTATTGTATGAGCTGTCATGATGCGGAGGAAAAAGAATCAATTAAACACCTCTTGTGTGAGTGTCCTGCATTTTGTGTAAAGCGCAAGCAACTTTTAGGAGCATATAGCTTCAGATTACTGGCGGATCTGGAAAACGTTAACTTAAGCAGTCTGCTACTGTTTTTGGAACAATCTGGTTGGTTCAACAAAGAAAAATAATCAAGAAGGTTCAGCGGTTAAAACTAGAAGTGCCCATATGTAATAGGTACTTTTAGTTAATGTGGTATCACAATGGACTGAATAGTCTAAGTGAGCCTGAATCTTAATCGGGCTGCCACTTTAACCTAACCTAACCTATATATAAAGGTTTGTCCCAAATACATACATTTAAATATCACTCGATCTGGAAGAATTTGATAGACTTCTACAAAATCTATAGACTCAAAATTTAAGTCGGCTAATGCACTAGGGTGGAACACAATGTTAGTAAAAAAATATATGGGAAACGTTTAAATCTGAAGCAATTTTAAGGAAACTTCGAAAAAGTTTATTTATGATTTATCGCTCGATATATATGTATTAGAAGTTTAGGAAAATTAGAGTCAGTTTTACAACTTTTCGTTTAAGCAGTGGCGATTTTACAAGGAAAATGTTGGTATTTTGACCATTTTTGTCGAAATCAGAAAAACATATATATGGGAGCTAGATCTAAATCTGAACCGATTTCAACCAAATTTGGCACGCATAGCTACAATGCTAATTCTACTCCCTGTGCAAAATTTCAACTAAATCGGAGTTAAAAATTGGCCGCTGTGGTCATATGAGTGTAAATCGGGCGAAAGCTTTATATGGGAGATATATCCAAATCTGAACCGATTTCAAGCAAATTTGGCACGCATAGTTACAACGCTAATTCTACTCCCTACCGTGGTGCAATGGTTAGCATGCCCGCCTTGCATACACAAGGTCGTGGGTTCGATTCCTGCTACGACCGAACACCAAAAAGTTTTTCAGCGGTGGATTATCCCACCTCAGAAATGCTGGTGACATTTCTGAGGGTTTCAAAGCTTCTCTAAGTGGTTTCACTGGAATATGGAACGCCGTTCGGACTCGGCTATAAAAAGGAGGTCCCTTGTGATTGAGCTTAACATGGAATCGGGCAGCACTCAGTGATAAGAGAGAAGTTCACCACTGTGGTATCACAATGGACTGAATAGTCTAAGTGAGCCTGATACATCGGGCTGCCACATAACCTAACCTAACCTAACCTACTCCCTATGCAAAATTTCAACTAAATCGGAGCAAAAAATTGGCCTCTGTGGGCAAATGAGTGTAAATCGGGCGAAAGCTATATATGGGAGCTATATCTAAATCTGAACCGATTTTGCTGATATTTTGCAAGTTTTTCGAGACTCATAAAATATTCGGATGTACGGAATTTGGGGAAGATCGGTTGATATACACGCCAATTATGACCAGATCGGTGAAAAATATATATGGCAGCTATATCTAAATCTGAACCGATTTTTTCCAAAATCAATTGGGATCGTCTTTGAGCCGAAACAGGACCCTGTACCAAATTTTAGGACAATCGGACTAAAACTGCGAGCTGTACTTTGCACACAAAAATACATCAACAGACAGACAGACGGACAGACAGACGGACATCGCTAAATCGACTCAGAATTTAATTCTAAGACGATCGGCATACTAAACGATGGGTCTCAGGCTTTTCCTTCTTGGCGTTACATACAAATGCACAAACTTATTATACCCTGTACCACAGTAGTGGTGAAGGGTATAAACAGGTATATTTTTTCAATTACACTTTCCTTTTTTGTGTTCACATAAAACCACGTGCCACTTCTGAATAAATAAATTAACACAAAACACACTACTTCCGTATTCTCCGTCCATTCCAAGAAACAATCAACACACGACTGACGCGCAAAATGAAAATCGTGTGTACCTGCTCAATGTTTTTATAAAATTATTTTCGCTGCAAACAAGTTAAAAAATTAAATGGTCACGAAAAAAATGTAAATGGTCTTTATGGCCATGTAATGGTTCTAGACATGTCTATACTTAACCTATAAAAATACTTTTTTCCATGTAAAAAAGTAAAAAAAATTGAATGGTCAGATATATGATTTTCCCGACCATTTAATGGTCTCAAAATCTATTATTTAAATGATAGAACATGTTTGCGGTATTTGAGAACCATTCAAATGCTTATTGCCACCATAAATTTTTCTCCGCTCGAAAACTATTTTTACAAAGACAAAATACATGGTTTTCGCGGCAAATACATGATCTAGATAAGCATTAAATGGATGCGGCAACCATGTCCAAACATGGTTTTTCTGTGCGTGTATATACGTCCTTAAGTTCGGCCGCGCCGAATCTTAAGTACCCACCGCCAATATTTGCTTTGAAACCTCTTCGTCGTAGGGGAATACTTAATACCAATATCTTTTGATAGTTTGTTTATTGCTTGGAAATGATTTGCATTATTAACCGGATATATTCCCGTACAATTATTCATATTAACGCATTTGGGACTTCGCTCAAAATGTAAGTTTATTTCATATAGCGTCGGTTTAAATTATTGGCCACGAGAAACAAATATTGGTAAGTATATGTACTATTTGCAAATATAAACAAGTAAGTACTCGTAAAGTCTTAAGTCGGGCGGCCAACTTTAATATACCCTTCACCACTATGTAAAATTTGTGTTACCATCTCAACTCCTTCAATTATGTTGGGAGTTATTATGAAGATTTATATTCCCATGAAATATTTATAGCTTAACCGATTTGAAGACCATTTTTTTATATTTCTACAAAATCTCTAGAATTAAAATTTAAATCGGCTAACGTCCTGGGATGAAAAACAATGTTAAATAGTACAAAATATGGAAAATTTAAAGCTAGAACAATTTTGATGCAATTGTACAAAAGAGCATATATGATTTATCAGGCATTTATGATTTACATTAGCGTAGCTAGACAATTTTCCTAGGGGCTAACTTTATAGACTGAACTTATAGGTTCAACTAATTTTTTATTTCATAAAATTGAATAAAAAAATAGACATCAAAATAGCTCGACAATCAATTTATAATAAATCAACTACAAGTACCCTACGGGGAAATTGGTGCAAATTGCCACTGACGGACCTATCACAGAACTGGTACCTGTGCTCCAGTTAGTAGCAATTTTCACATTTAGTGAAATAAAATTATCAGAATAACCTTTTGTTCGACATATTTCAAAAGTTTTTTTTTTTTTCATTTCGGGTTCGATTAGCAGCCCAAATTGAAAGAGATTTCTAAGAGTTTGTCCGAGACTGGTTCCTGAGGACCTGTTTATGGGTTGCTCCTGCTAAATTGTCCCAGGACGTGTCTTTTGGGATGAGGCCAAGACGCGTCCTAAAATGTAAGTTTACTCCGTCAATGACAAACCCATGTTAAAGTGGACGGTCCCTTCCATACGTTTTGATCAGAACTGGGACTGGTCCATAGACACCAGGGACTTGTCCTGTACCAGTTCTGTGGTTGATCCATTTCCCGTAGGGTAGTTCCACACTTTTCCCAGCAAAAAATTGGGAGTTGTTCTAAAGGCACAACTTTAAAAGCACTTCCAAAAATGTCTTCACAAAGAAGTTAACTATTTTACCTACACAGGAAGTTTTTTTTTACTACATTTTTTTATATATTAATGCGTAATTTTTTGTTTTCTTTTTTCAAATAGTTTAAAAAAAGAGTAAGAATAAATAAAATGGTACAAATTATTCAAATTTTGCCACAAAAATGCTACATCCATTATAGAAAAATCGATAATATTTGAAAACATTCGAGGGAAAACGTTTCAAAATTTTTCTGGGTATTTGAGTAATTTTTAAAATATTTGTGTTACTTAGCAGTGGCGATTTTATAAGGATATTGGTTAGATCTCACTACGATATGGGAAAATCATCATAGAAGTTTGTGTAAAATGTGGGTATTTGCGCCATATTTGCATAAACCGGAGGAACAAATATATTAACGACAAATTTATTTTCCAAATTCAAACTCGACTTCCTATAGAAATTATGCTATGTTTCAAGTAAAAAACGTCTTTAAAATAAAGTGTTTAAAAACATGTTCTATATTTGAACGATTTTTTGCTTTGTCTGCAAAAAGACAACAAAGCTAAAGACAATTTCATTAATTTGAAAGAATTTTTCTGAATTATTAAAGTCAAGTTGACCTTAGCCCAAAAATTTTTTCTTTCACGTTATGATACCCATTTTTAAGTCAAATCACTTAAATATAAGGACTAAACGACTTCGTTGAAAAGTTCATCGACTTTTGGACAAGGAAAAAACTTTATATTAGAGAAATAAGTCTTCTATGCTAAACAAAATTTGCATTCGTTTTTTACGCATGGCATCACGACAATATTTTTTTCAGTGTAGTTAGAATAATAATTCTGACATCTCTGCAAACATTTCACGGAAATCAGAGTATAACTTTGGCCTCCGTGGCAATATGAGTGTAAATCACAACCGATTTCAAATTTGGCACACTTAATGATACTATTAAAATTACTCCTTGTGCAAAATTTGAAGCAAATCAGGGCAACACTCTGGTTTTTGCGGCCATAAAAGTGCAAATCGGACGAAAGATATATATGGGAGCTATATCTAAATCTGAACCGATTTGACTGATATTTTGCATATTTTACGAGAGCCCCAAAACATTTGGCCCACACATCGAAGTATTGGTCTAAGACCCCATGATGGGTTGTGGTGAATTTCTGAGTCGATCTTGTGATGTCCGTCCATCCGTCTGTTGAAATCTCGCTAACTTCCGAACGAATCAAGCTATTGACTTGAAACTTGGCACTAGAAGTTTTTATCGATGTAGGTCGGATGGTATTACAAATGGATCATATCGGTTCACTTTTACGCATAGCCCCCATATAAACCGACCCCCAGATTTGGCTTGCGGAGCCTCTTAGAGCAACAAATTTAATCCAATCCGGTTACTATATAGCTGGTACCTGGTGTTACTATATAGCCTCTAACATTCATGCAAAAATTTGTCCATATCGGTCCATAATTATATATAGCCCCCATATATCGGTCCCCAGATTTGACCTCCGGATCCTCTTGGAGGCGCAAATTTCATTCGATCCCGATTAAATTTGGTATGTTGAGTTAGTATATGGCCCCTAACAACCATTCAGAAATTGGTCCACATCCATCCATTATTATATATAGTCCCCATATAAACTGAGCCCCAGATGTGGCTTTCGGAGGAGCAAATTTCATCCGATCAGATTGAAATTCGGTATGTTGTGCCTCCAACAATCATGCCCCATATACATTTCACTTCTGGCTCTCTAATTATCGCACAAACATTGGTTTATATCGATTCGTAATTATTTATAGACTCCCGAGCAAGAACTTAATTGCATAGACAATGTTAATAAGCTTAATAAAGATACCTTGCCATCGGCAAGTATTACCACAAACATGTCTGTGGAGTCGAAGTCTAAAGATTTTGCAGGAATCGGAGTAGAAGTCGTAAAAATTTTGCTCGACTCCGGCTCCGGCTAAACCAAACTTTTAAAAAAACTTCATATTTTTGTAGCTAAACAAATATTTACGAAAATTGGATTCCATTGAATTTTTTAAATCGATCAATGAGCGGTATGATTGCAACTTCCATTGATGGATATTATTCTGATTTCTGGAAAATGAACTGAATCGATCGATCCATGAAATTTGAATTGAAAATTTTGGAAACATTGGTGTTTATTTAATTTATTTTGTTTTTCAATTTTATTTTAAGACTGTAAAATATGTCAGTAGAATTAATGTTCGAAGATAGGCCACACCGATTATACCATATACCCTTCACGGACAGGCCTATTAATTTTGGAAATACGGTTTGATATAGCTGTCCTATATATTTAGCACCAATTTGGTCATAATAGACGTGTTTATGAACCGATCTCCTCCAAATTTCATACACACACAACAAAATAGCCGCAAATAAATATAAACAACTTTATTTGTATGTAAAAACTGATAATGCTCAACAAATTTGTCTATTGAATTTGAGGCATTTGTTGTTGAAATGAACAAATTGGTTTGTTGAGAAAATAGTTGACAGCTATAAATATGAAAACAAAAATAACAAGACTGGTGACGCACACAACGCTGAGCGTGTGTGAAAGCTAAAAAAAGTATTTGAAGAATATCGTTAGAACAAAATGAGTATGAGCACGTGTATAATAGCAAGCAAAGAGCTCACGCATGAGAGAATTCGGAAAACATTTACGAGTATTTGTTGGTTTCATAAATGTGTTTGTTGTACGAGATCGTTATAAAAATTATTTGTTTATTTGTATGTTCCGGGTAAGCTCGGAAACGGCTGAACCGATTTTCATGAAATTTGTAGAGAACGTGGAGAGTGACCACGTGTTGAAAATTTTCTGATATCTGAACTGGAAATTGGTTCAAAGTTCGCAGAATTGCTTGAAATTTTCAGGAAAGGTTGGGGTTGGCAACTAGACAAAGATCCGCACTATATTTTTCGATTTCTCGTGGAGCGGGACTCATTTACAGTGAAAAAAATAAACTCCGGGACCTCATCTTACCCGACATTTTGAATTTTGGAAAAAATTTCCTTGATTTTCTTGAAATTTCAGGGAAGTTTAAGATTGTCTCTCAACGACAAACGCCTAATTTTTTGTCGATATTTGATCGGGAAAGTGGTTGTCCCTTTTATAAACCAATATAGCATAATCTAAACTACTCTGGCATTTCTTATTAGCCTCGACTCCGACTCCGGAGTCGACTCCAGGTGGTGTACCTAAATCTCATTTTAACAATATTCCAATTGTATTTTTAAGGTTCCAAAAATAGACCGATATAAGCAATCTATTTTACCATATGTGTTTCCGACCACAAATTACCCCAGGATTCTTGGGGTCACATTCGACCTCCCACGGCAGACTAGGGTAGTTTTAGCTCAGTTAAGATCAGGCAAGTGCAGCCCCCTCAATTCCTATTTATCAGTGATTGATAGCAGCGTAGCTGACGTATGTCCAATTTGCAACCAAGGGCCACACGACACGCGTCATCTTTTCTCTTGCCCAGCTAAACCAACCCGACTTACCGCCAGGTCACTCTGGACGCACCCCACCTTAGTCGCAGAGTTCCTCGATCTGGCCACAAGCTGAAGTACCAAAGCGTATAACATAAAAATGGATGAAATCACAATAAACTGTTACAACAACAACAACAACCATATGTGTTTATATGCCCAAAAAATAATTAGGCTTCCAGAAGTTTTAGATGTAAAATCTTGATATTGGTCTATAAAGGTATTTTATAAAAAATAAATTTACATAAAAAAGAAAAATAATAATAAAATCAAAATATCGGACTAATCAGATAGAATGTTTAGACATTAAAAAATGTAATGTGTCGGATATATAAAACAAACATAAACTGCAAAAAATTAGGACGGGCGGAATTTTAAGTAACAACTACCATACAACATATGACAGGAATAGCTGCACGCTCACAAAAAATCGCTTCTGTAACATATACTCCCAAACATATTTTGCTTCAAGCATATATATTTTTGGATATTGTCCAAACATTTATATGTTTGATCTCTTCCAATATATAATATGTTTGAAAGCATATTGGTCTAAACAATATATGTTTGGGTAGTCTAAGTTCCAAACATTTTGTATTTTTGCATCCAAATTCAATAATGTTGCCTTCCAAAAAACAATATATTATTATGTGAACATATAATATGTTTGGAAGCATTTTGCACCCAAAAATATTATATGCTTAAAAAAATTCTCCCAAACAATATTGTGCTCAAAATTTTATTTATTTATTTATATATTTACAATCATAATGAATTATGAAAATAAACAGGTAATATAGGTGCTAACAACATAGGTTTTCGACCTGAATGCTCAAAATTTTGTTTCTGCCCAATTGTATATTCCCCGACATCTTTCTCACTTCCACGAGATTTTTTAGTTCTTAGCACCTTTTTCTGTAATACAAACATTGTAGAAGAAATTATTCAATTTTATGATTTTTTATTATTTTAATTTTACCTTTTGCCGGACGGGGATTCGAACAGCGGACCACACAGTTTGTAAGGATCAAAGAAGTAGCTGATCAATTGCCCAAGGAAAACTAAAACGTTAATTTTGTAATAACAAGCAACAAGGACCAACTTAATTCAATATCGCTCCCTGTTAAATAGCGCTCCAAGCTACTAAACACATATATGTTTATAGGCTATTTCTAAATTAATATATGTTTGCATCCAAGCATATTATATTTACAAACATTTTATGTCCCAAACATAATATGTTCTAACATATTAACATATATGTTCCAAACATGTTATGCTAGTTTATGAACATTATATGCTTGCACTCAAAAATATTGTGTTTAAAAATTTGTGTTCCAAACATATAATGTTTATAGCCAAACATATGAAAAACAGTCTTTTTCATCCGTGTGGACAGTTACGAATATTGTTTCTATAGAAATAAAATGGTGAAACATCGATTTATAAATGGTCTATCAGTTATGGACATTACAGGCCATTAATTTAGTGTTAAGAATTTCGAGTGGATTTGATGAAACAAAGTTTCTCCCAAAAGACCGGCAGTGGTTTAATTTAAAATTACAGCTTCCAAAGACATCGGGTGTATATTTCTCAAGTAATTATGTAGGGCTATCTCAAAATCTGGGCCGGGAAAATTCCGCATTTGTTTATGAATTTCAAATAATTCTAAATTCCAAATTTCTGATAAATCTTATGAAAATTTTAGACTAGAAAAAAAATTTCATAAAAAATCGGAAGTTGGGTTTAAATGTGTTGCTATATCACAAAATTGTCCGGTATAACCTATCTTCGAACTCGACATGCCTGCCAAAAATTCAGAACGTTAGGTTCTACTGTTATATTGCCTTAAAATTGTACCTTTATCAAGAGTATATATAGGGTCAAAAATCGATATTTTAATATGTTAAAAATGAACAATGCAATTGACCAATTCAGCCCATATTCTAGTCAAACCTAATTTTTACATCACCTTGAAATTTCACCCATATAAATACACTTTGAATGGCCTGAAATCCAGTACTTCGATTTTCGTTGTTCGATTGAAAACCCTAATGGAATCTAATTTGTCGAAATATTTCTTTAGATAGAAAGATATGATGTGTTCTTTCAAATTTTGTTTCGCAGGAGTCGGAGTCGAGCAAAATTTCTACGACTCCGGCTCCGACTCCAGCAAAATCTTCAGACTTCGACTCCAAGACTCCGACTCCAGTTCCGACTCCACAGCCCTGGTAAAGACCACTGTTTGTCTCATTTTATTGGACTTTCCTTTTTTACAATAGTTCCTAAAGATAAGTTCAATCATACTTTATTTCCACTTGATTTCGGCCTTCACCGTAAAACTTAAACGAACGGAGTGTAATTGAACACAACGACATTTCTGCGATGGACATTGCAAAATAAACAGAATGGAGTTATCTTAAAAATAAATTAGGCATCAGCATCATTATCATTTTAATTTTCCCCCCATTTGAAATTTTCAGAAAACATAACAACTACCTTAGAATTGGAACCTGTATTTTGAACTATGGTTTCCATGATGGAATGAGAGTCTCCCAGTGAGTATCTTTCAGTGGGTGGTCATCTGTAGTGAACTCGTTGATGATTAATAGAAGTAAGCTGTCGAGAATACAAGGGCCTGTTAATGTTTTTAATTTTAATATAAAAACGTTAACTTCTTACTGCTTGCAATTACTTGCTTTAATAAGCCAACTATAGAAAATTCTTAATGGCTATCAGCCCCAAGTTCCACGAAAATAACAACGAATGAATTTGGACGAATTGTAAATGGAATGATTGAAGGATGAGGTCTTTGATAAATAATCCTTTGCTAGAAAGATATTTGACATTTGTCTTCAGGACAATGACAACAAAATATGAATTTATGGTCTCATAGCCACGAGTTTCTGTTGTTATTTAGCAAATAAGCGAAAAGTTAAAAAGCCATTAATAAATATTTACCAAAAATTATAAATGAGTACTTAGCGAACTATTGAGGGATTAATTCGCTATGAAAACAAAATATATTTAAAAAAGATATACTAGAGCCATGAAATCGTATTGAGCGTATACAAAAATAAAATTAGGAAATATATATACAGGTAGGTCGTACGATAATTCTTGACCATCGGGAGATAGGTCTGTAAGGGTGAGATTCTAGTAATTACTTTTTACGAAAATACTAAGATAGACTTCACCAAAATTTGGAAATAGCAAGTTGCTACTACACAACAAGATGAACTAAAAAGAGAAACCCGTACATTTCAGTCGTCGGAATGTTGTATGAGTGAGTGCGAGAGTAAAAAGAGATCCATGCATCTCATTCGTGGTCTGCCAGCCAACGATAAACCACAATTTACCATAGCCGAAGCTGCCAATGTCATCAACAGGGCGAGACCATTCAAGGCACTGGGCTCCGACGAAATTACTATGCTAATGCTGAAGCATCTGGGAAGTTGAGAACCTGATTCGACCCCTCAAATTATCCTTGGAATCACTCATTATAACCGATTCCATTACTGAAGCTAAGCAAAGGGTAAGTAAGTAGCCAAGACATTTGAGGCACTACTCCTCCCCAGCCTTATAGAGAGTTTTCCAGCTGCCAACAATCAACATGGATTCCTTAAAGTACATAGAACGACTGCTGCTTTGCATGCCATTTCAGCATATATTAATACAGGACTCAATCAGCCCAAGCCGAGTCATAGGACAGTCCTCGTGCCATGTCAGGGTCTTGGTGGACATCAAAACTACGTCCTTATCGGCAGGAACCAAGCGTTGGGTTCTAAATTATCTGTGCGGGTGCCAGTTGTGTGTGGAATTTAGGAATAAGAAGTCAAGACTCCCTAGAGTGAAATAGGGAGTTTCCCAAGGTGGGGTGATATCTTCGCCACTGTTCAATCGTTACCTATCCTCTCTTCCATCCTCTCCTGACGGCGACGAGATTGTATCATATACGGAATATTGTACAATCATGCCTTAATGTTGATTACCAGTTATTTCAGCCCCTTTTTTCACTAGACGGATAGAAGAAGTAAGTTGACAGTTTAATGTCAGAGTCGATGGCGAAATAATTCCGACTATAAATTACCCCAGAGTCACATTAAACAGCCTTTTCAAGTCGTCGGACCATGCCTCTGCTATTTGTGATAAATTCCGCGGTAGAAACAAAGGCTTTGAATGTTGCCGGCAACATGATCGCCGTCCAAAAATAACATTGTGCTCTTGAAATATGTTTGTCTGCGTGTTTCGAAGCACAATACCGGGAGACCGGTGAACGTCTCCAAATGTTCGAGAATTGAATCTGGAAGTTCCGTCACCATATGTTTATGAACAAAAATGTACTTCTATATACTCAAGTAATAAAATTGGGTGATAGATAAATATGAAGATGAACCATCTTCATTATTTCTATATTGTCCAAATCAGTGATGAACACTGATCGCAAATTTATGGAAATTCCCCACCAAATCTCCATCCGTAAAAAATATCCCCAATTTGGAAAAAATCTCCGAAACTGGTACCACTTGATGTAACTTGTAAACAGGTAAGTAAAGTAAAAAGTCAGGGCAGCCGACCATATCATAACCTAAATCACCCCTATTGAACTAGTGAACATAGGCATTTTTGACGTATCACTGAAATAGGTTTGCGATATAAACCATATTTCCATATTTAAGAAAAATAAGGGGTACATATTTATGGGAAATTTATATCAGTCTGAACAGAAATGCCTGATTTTAATAGCTATATTTGCCTTTGCACCTACACGGACGAAAAATACTGTTCTTCATATGTTTGGGTGTAAAAATTATATGTTTGGAACTCAAATTTTTTAACACAGTATTTTTAAGTGCAAGCATATAATGTTCATAAACTAGCATAACATGTTTGCGACATATATGTTAATATGTTAGAATATATTATGTTTGGAACATAAAATATTTGTAAATATTATATGCTTAGATGCAAACATATATTAATTTGGAAATAGCCTATAAACATATATGTGTTTAGAAAGATAGACCTAGAGAGTATGCTGCAAGTAAAATAATGGAAGTAACCAATTGGCGCCTTAAAAATATATCCGCACAAAGAAAATTTCATTAAAAATTTTTACTACGAGTGTATGCCCTAAGGTGAAACATAATATGTTTGAACAAAATGTGTTTGGGGTATATGTTACAGAAGCGATTTTTTTGAGGGTATATTGTAAAAATCGGGCAATATATTTATATAAGAGCTATATGTAAATCTACATGATATCGGGTAGTAACTCATATCTTGAAATTTGAGTAATATTGGTTACTAAATACGAGTTTTATGGCCAAATTTGACTAAATCGTGTGATTCATATATATGGGAATTATATCTAAATATGTACCGATTGCTATTATTTTTGTCAGGCTTATTTTATACTATAGAAAATTACATGATGCCAACTTTGAACAATATCGATTAATAAATGAGGGCATTATGGTCAAAAATAAAGTTATTAGAGCCAACTTTTTGAAAATAGAATTAGAGTAAGATCGGTTTATTAATAAGGATTATATGAACAAATTCTAAATCTGAACCGATTTTGATGAAATTTTGAACACTGAAAGTGTGGTTAATAAGATTACTTTGTGCCAAATTTGTTGACGATCTAAAATTGATCCGATGTTTTCCAAATTCAATAGCGTTCGTCCTTATGCCAATAAAATAACTCTGTGCCAAATTGCATAAAAATCGGTTGATAAATGCGACCGGAATCCTGAGAACAACAAATACATGGATAGACGACCAGACGGGCGGACAGACACCAAGGCCTAGATCTACTCAGGAGGTGACTCTGAGACTATCGGTATATATTTTGTAAGTGGTTTCACTGGAATGTGGAACGCCGTTCGAACACGGCTATAAAAAGAGGTCCCTTGTCATTGAGCTTAACATGGAATCGGTCAGCACTCCGTGATAAGAGAGAAGTTCACCAATGTGGTATCACAATGGACTGAATACTCTAAGTGAGCCTGATACAACAGGCAGCCACCTAACTTAACCTAACCTAGGGTCTAAAATCAATATTTCTGGTAGGCACATTTTTGGCAGATCAAAGATATTATTTCCCGACCATTACGTTGTTTAGGGTACAAGAAGAGGATATCGATCAATTAGTGTGGAATCGGCAATATTTTTATGTAAGAGCTATATGTAAGCATAAATAAGATCAACTAATACATCTAATTTTGAAATTTTAGATCAGTTAATAAATAAGGGTTTTATGTCAAATTTAGCAAAATCGATACATACACCCTCAAAAAAAAAATCGCTTCTCTAACATATGTTCCAAACATATTTTGCAGGAAGCACATATATTATTGGATACTGCCGAAGCATTAATATGTTTGTTTTATGTGAACATATTATATGTTTGGAAGCATTTTGGGCCCAAAAATTTTATATGAATTTTCCCCAAAGAAGATCCCAGCAAAAAAAGAGCTTCCAAAAAAGTAGTTTGGATCCCCAATCTATGATCTGGAAGTAGTGCAAACATGGATCATCTCCAATGAATTTTACACGGGCTTGTCATAGGACGGAAGTACTCCCTTTTTGGATCCCTTGTATTACTTTAGAAGTTGTGCCCTGGAAGTTAATTTGAATGAAGAAATTTAAAAGCGAAAAAAAAAATTAACCAATTTCACTTTTTTTCAACTATATGTTTTATTACACTATTATTTTCCTTTTATCTAATTTTTACAATTTGAAAAACTTTTTCGCTCCGATCAGGGGTTGAACCTGGCACCATAACAGAACGCCTTAGCACACTCAGCCACAAACGCCATTGAATATAAAGCGTCTAAAGGTCAATTCAAATGTGTGTGATATGATCCTAATACGACACCAAGGAATAACATTCTAATTGCTTCTCGAGAAGTTCTTTATTAGTATGAACGAAATCCCACCAGGGCAATTTTTTTATCAAATATTTTTCTAAAAAAATTATTGAATTTTATAATTTTTTAAATTTTACCTTTCGCCTGGACGGAGAATCGAACCGAGGACCATACAGTTTGGAATCCAACTCACTACCCACTGGACTACGTAACTGTTATAGTCACCAGTAGATAATTATCGTTATAAGTTACATTTATATAGCATAGTTTGCAGCGCCCACGAGCCCATGCAAACATAACATTATTTAACAGAAACATACATTTGTTGGTTACGTGGAGCAGTGGTTAGCATGTCTGCCTTGCATGCAAAGGGTCGTGGGTTCAATCCCTGTTCCGACGAACCATTTTTTTTTAATTTACACACTTATATTTATACTATATTAAATTTTTATAATGAAACATCGAAATGTGGATTATTAATGATTTACAGTCAGAAACAGTGCTTGATATAAATGAAATGGACTGAGCTTTTGGATAAAATATTATCTTTTTATTGCAAAGATAACAATTTTGTAACAAAAAACTGTTTTTGATATAAAAGTTTGAAATTTTGGATGTAATTCAAAAACTCTAACAAAAGTATAACGTGGAGTCGAGTATAAACTTGCATAATATACACACAAATTTATTTAGGCGTGAACAGGTGTTTACTGGCATTTAATACCATTTTAAATGCATTTAAAACTTATCGTGTTTTGTACTTAATTTAATTTTTACCTTTAAAGCCGGTATTAAGGTGGCATTATCGCTCTAAAATTATTGTTTTGAATAATATTGCTCTGTGTCAAATTTGACAACGATGGGTTATTAAAAACGCCCAATGTGCCCTTTTTGTCGAAATCGGGCGATACATATGTATGGGAGCTATACCTAAATTTTGAACCTAATTTTGCCATATTTAATATCATTCGTCCTAGTGCCAAGAAAACTCCATATACCGAATTTAATTAAAATCGGCTAATAAATGCGACCGGAATCCTCAGAACAACAAGTACATGGACAGGCGGACGGACGGACACCAAGGGCTAGATTTAAGTGGTGATTCTGAGTCGATCGGTGTATATTTTATGGGGTCTAAAATCAATATTTCTGGTAAGCACATTTTTTGGCAGATCAAAGATTTTATACCCTGACAACTATGTGGCTTAGAGTATAAAAAGAAAACAGTTCGTACTTTATAACAAATACGCTGCACTTTCGTTATTTTTTAGTAGAACGCCTTTTAGACATTTCAAATATTTGTCGGAGTTTCAATTTTTTTATCGTTGGTGTCGAAGAAGATAAAATGTCAAATTAGATAAGAAACACATACCCACATTAAATGAGTATTTCGAGCAGAAAGCACATCTCCTTACCTGTCGTTGTTTTCTTTTCTTCGATTACACATTTAACCATATCAAATGTTTGGAGGAGTCTCATCAATACCAAGCGCATTGCCTAAAAAAAAAACAAAAATATTCATACAAGCACGTTTATCCATATGAAAATATGCCTCCCAAAGAGAGCTCTCAGTTGATTCTCTCACTAAGTCATGTTGGTATCTTTCGTATATATATACCAACATTTAATCAATATCATTGTGCCTACTTTGTACCTACAAAATAAGCAGGAAAATTTGAAATATCTCTTTTTCATACAGTAAACATATTGACGGATCTGACTCTAGATCGGCTCAGTGAGTCGATTAGAAAATATTTTTGGGGTCTAGAGACAAACCCAAACGCGGAACAAAGTTTTTTTTAATCTTGTCCCCAAAGTGGTTTGGTGTGATATTTTACTAGAGATGTAAGTCTAAAGTCTAGCGGAGCCATAGAAAATGGTGGCGAGCATAAACAGGCTTCCCGTAATCCATAAGAAAAAAGTTCGCTATAAATCTCTATGTATAAACTTGGCAGACCTAAAGAACTAAAAACGGAAAAGATTTGTTGGACTTTTTGCATTGGGCTCCATCACCACATAAACACTCCACCTACGAGGAGAAATAGCAACAAGAAGAGCATGAATTTGATGTACAAAACACAACCATGTTATTATAAATATTTAAGCCATATTTTCCTGGCAAAATACATTTCAACTCTGGAGGACAGACTCATCTGTTTACATTCACACACACACACACTCGCGCACACAGTTTGAAATGGAGCTAAGAAAGCGTGAATAATCGTTAGAATGATTTCTCAACTCATAATTTTATGCCATAAAATTTCAACATTTATAAGCAAGAGAACTCCACTCCTTAGAAATCCGAACACAATTTACCCACACTGACTGGAAGGGAATGGGCATATGAAGGAGTGTGGCTGGCCATGGAGCGAAGTGTGTCTACATTTTGATATGCATAAAGTGGTAATAAAAGTATACGTATCGCATTGTCTGTTCCAACGATTATATCCTTGTCTGTCTGTGGCTCCTTGTCTTTAGGTGTGGATGAATATGGCACATTGCTCGAATGGATAAATGTCTGGCTGAATGTGTATACGTAGGCACCGGTGTGTGGGTGAGTTGATCGGAGAGTTGGGTGGAAGGATAATATATTTGTTTACTGTTCAAAATCAAAATTAAATTGTGTGATATGATTTGCTCGAAGAAATCGATTTAGGAATTTTTCATTGAGGAAATATGTTATCTCTGATGATAAATATTAAATGATTTCTTTTCTCGTGGATTATTTTCGCTTTCAACATGGCCATCCATCGTGTAATCTCACATACGCACACACACTCACACAACTCAATTTAGTATGTATGTGTGTGTGTGAAAGAGAAAGATGAAGACACACAGATACGTACAAGGATATTTGATATATGGAGTAGATATATCAATACTATTTTTCAGTTTTGCTTTAGTCATAAATAATGGCCAGGGAAATTTTGATATGCTTAACCATTTTGATATGCAAGAAAAGAGTTAACCCCACCCCAGTTTAGGAAATGGTGTACGTTCTACTTCTGGGAATTTGGGAAAAATCAAGTTTTTCGTTCTTAGAAAGTTATACCAGTCTAAAGAGATCGATGATGTGTAGGCCCTACGAAACCCACATCACAATGCATAAATGAGATATGATGCTAATTTTAGGACATGTGCGTTGAATGTGAGTTCCAAAGAAATGTTGGTGTCATAAATTAATCAAAACGAAAATAAATATTTAACATTTAATAGTACAATTCGTCGACTTTTGCCAGGTAGTTATTACTATTGGTTGATTTAAATACTATGTTATATTTATTATCTTAAGATAAGAAAACGTTAACTATTTTATGAGAAGAATAAACTACCTCTTTGGAAAATTGAACTTAACTGTATTCCATTTGGGATTTACATAATGCGTTGATACACCCAGAAAAAAGTGACTTAGTATAGCGCCAAAGACATTTTTATTTGTTTGAATGTTGTGATTTTCGTAGAAATTAGGTAGAATGCATTCCATATATTAGTTAACATTTTTCTATATTTATGTACCCTTATACTACAGAATGAAAAAATTTAACTGAATTGAATTCATATATGGAATGATTTTATTGAACTTTTTTCATTCATTTGGACAAATCTCACATATTTGTGGTAAACCTTTTACTTCAAATTTAGAACTGCTTACCTTCGTTTTCAAATACAATTTTATGTATTTATATAAGCATTTTTCTTCAATAGAAGACATATTTTATTAATATATTAAATATATTTATTTAGAATCAACAGCATTGACTGGCCTTGAAATATTAAAACACATTTTTATTCTTCTTCTAGTACCTTTGGCTTTGAATAAGTTGCTGCCTAGCAATTTTGTCCACCTTTTACAATTTCAATACCTACATATATAAACAAAAAAATCCTAAACCAACTTTTTCACAAAAGGTTAGCGTCACTGAATATTACCTGTTAATTGAAGATTCCAAAATGAAGTCGAATGAAGGGGTTGTTATTCTGTTGCTGTTTTCTTTTCAGAAAAACAAAAATTTGTCTCACTAATTTTAAATAACAAATATTTTATATATTTTGTTTATTATATTATTTTACTATTTTTTTTAACAATCTCTCCGTATACCATAACAACGCGATTCCAACTAAAAAACAACCCACGCGCAAACACATCGATGACAGGTATCGTTTACAAGTAGATAAAAGAATTGTAGGAAATTTTCCTATATTCTAACAAGTGTGTTTCCTTAAGTTTTGAAAGGATTGAATACTTCTTAGTACGAATGAACTAAAATATTTTTCTATGCCAAGTGTTATTCGTATGGATGATAAGCTTTCTATAATAAAAGAAGTCAGAATTATCATTTTATAAGAAATATAACTAAATTTGAGGAAACTTGGTTTTAGTTCGGTTTTTGTTTATTTTTACGAATGCAGTGAATAAAATTTTCTAGTTCAGTTGTAAATTCTTATACACAGCGAAGAAAACAGTATTAGTAAAATGCCATGCCTTATTCTAGTCAATGAACTATTCCTAACTGCTTTCAATTTAAGATTTTTTTACTGAAACAAGTAAATTTTATTATTTCACACAAAAATTTAACTGAATGGAAATAAAATGGCTAAACTAAATTGATGAACATTTTTTCCTTTAGCTTCGAAGACACTTTTTTCTGTGTGTAAAATAACAAGAATTTTCTGAGCAAAAATGAACTAAAATGAAAAAAATCAAAGGCCAAATCATCACCATATTTACCATCCAGTAATTCATTCAGTTTTGAGAAATATACTTTAATTAGCATTGTACTTATTTTTAAGGTCATTGAAATTTTATTTATAAAGTCTCACCATTTTAATTAGTTTGTGGCAAAACATAATTTTCCAGGTTAAATCGATTTATATAAAGGTATTAATATTAATCGAACTGGATAGTATTCGAATATCAAGTCTATTTTCATTAACCCTTTCTACCCCGAATTTTTATCGGTGTCGCTAATTATATCCTAAACCACTATGACCACTATGGGTATAATGACTTTGATCGGCCAAAAAATGTGCCTACCAGAAATATTGATTTTAGACCCCATAAAATATATACCGATCGACTCAGAATCACCTCCTGAGTCAATCTAGCGCTTGGTGTCCGTCCGTCCGTCCATGTATTTGTTGTTCGCAGGATTCCGGTCGCAATTAATAACCGATTTTGATGAAATTTGGTATGTGGCTTTTGTTTGGTATAGGGACGAACCCTATTGAATTTGGAAAAATCGGATCAAATTTAGATACAGCTCCCATATATATGTATCGCCCGATTTCGATAAATGGGGTCAGATTGCGTTCATTTACTAAGCGATCGGCGTCAAAATTGCCACAAAATAATCCACGAAGTAATCCTATTGGTCACCCTTTAAGTGTGCCAACTTTCATCGAAATCGGTTCAAATTTAGATATAGCTCCCATATATATATGTAACGACCGATTTTCCCAAATTTGGCCATAAGTCCCTTATTTATCCGCCGATCTTACTCAAATATGACTTATACTAATGTTCTACAGTACTGACTATATGTGCAAAATATCATGCAAATCGGTTCAGATTTAGATATACCTCCCATATACTCGCATATGTAGCGCCCGATTTTCAAAAATTTGCCCCTTATAACCATACTTTTGACCATAGTGGTCTCATTTACTGACCGATCTTACTCAAATTTAGCACAAGATAATCTCCTGTAATATCAACAAAACCTGCAAAATATAATCCAAATCGGTTCAGATTTAGATATAGCTTCCATATATATGTGTCGCTCGTTTTTGAAAAATGTGCTCCTTATAACTTGATTTCTGACCATAATAGTCTTGTTTAGTGTCCGATCTTACTCTAATTTAGCACAAGGTAACCTTCTGTGGTATCAACCAAATCTGCAAAATATCATCAAAATCGGTTCAGATTTAGATATAGCTCCCATATATATGCATCGATCGATTTTCCCAAATTTAGTGCTATACTAACTCTGTAGGTTCAGAATCAACTGTAGCTCCTAATATCAGACATTTCTGTTCAGATTGTGATAAAACTCACATGTACCCTTTAATGTTCTTAAATGTGGAAATGCGTTTTTCCCCAAACCTATACCATTGATATTCCACAAACAATGTTTACGCAATGCGCTTTACTGAAAAACCTCGGATAACTGAAATCGATCGCATTCCCCAGTTGTTTTTTCTGTCCATTTCATTTAAATTACTCCGCTTTAGTGAAACTCCGCTTAACTGAAAAAATCGGATTACTGAAAAGTTTTTTGTGTTCAAATGAGTTTCGTCACATTAGTATGACTTCGCTTTACTGAAAATGCCACATTCTCGCTATTGAGAGAGAGTACATTTTCTTCTCCGTATTGAGAACGCTTTATTTCAAGTGAAGATGGCACTTTCAAAACAGTTTAAATCACTCTGTAAATAAAATCAACTGAAAGGTAAAATTGTAGATGGCACACACACGGAATCAAACACCTTGTTTTTATTATTTTATGTACATAGCATTGGTCATAAGTTCGGTTAACTGAAATTGAGTGGATTTTTTTCCAGTTATACGGAGTCCGCTTTACTGAAACTTTTTCAGTTATCCGAAGTTCGCATTACTGGAAGTTTTTTTCAGTTATCCGTAGTCCGCTTTAGCAAAAACTTCGGATAACTGAAATTAAATGGCTGCATTTTTAACGTTTCAGTAAAGCGGAGTCGACTGTATTCAGTCCATTGTGATACCACAGTGGTGAACTTCTCTCTTATCATTGAGTGCTGCCCGATTCGATGTTAGCTCAATGACAACGGACTTCCGTTTTATAGTCGATTCCGAACGCCGATTCACATTGCTGTGAAACCACTTACACGCAAAAAAATAATTCTTTCCTCCCAAACGAAATTTTATACAAACAAAGTTCGTTTCTCATTTGCTTTTCGCTGTAAGGAAGTGTATTTGGAAGAAAATTATATACTTTTTGTGATAAACGTTTATTCTTTTCCAGAGTGTAAAAACAATTTCATAAAGACAAACTAAAAAAAACATTGTTTTCTTGCATTTTCCCTCACATCATTCTCACATCGACGAGGTTTTTTAGTCTTTAACACCTTTTCCTGTAATACCAAGAATGTAGAAGAAATTTTACGATTTTATAAATTTTTAAAATTTTTTTACCTTTCGCCTGGACGGAGAATCGAACCGCGGACCATGCACGTAAGCCAACACACTAACCACTGAGCTATGTACCTGTTATGGTCATCAATAGATAAATATCCATATAAGTTATATTTACATAGCATAGCTTGCGGCGCCACGAACCGAATAAACAAAGTTTATTTAACAGAAACAAACATTTAGTTTGGCACCGTGGAGCAATGGTTGCTACGTCCGACTTGCATGCCAAGGGTCGTGGGTTCGATCCCTGTTTCGACCACAGTTTTTTTGTTTGTTTTACATATATTCCAGATATGTTCGAAAGATTCCGAAAAAATGTTCAACATTACATTGTAGTATATTAAATTTTGAACTGTAAAATGTGTCTTATTAAAAACCTAAAGTCAGAAAAGAACAGTGTTTGATATAAACGAAATGGACTGTGTTGTTGTTTCAAAAATAACTTTTTTTATTGAAAAAATAGAAATTTTATAACAAACGATTTTTTTTTGGTGATAAAAGTTTAAAATTTTCGAAGCAATTCAAAAAACTCTAACAAAAGAAAAACGTTTTCGGTACACGTTTTCCAAACGTTTGTTTTCTTTGAGTGTAGAGAAGTTTTGAAATAGTCAGAAATGTCACCAGCATTACTGAAGTTGGATAATCCACCGCAGAAATCCTTTTTTGTGTTTTGTTCGAAGCTGAGATCGAATCTACGACCCTTTATATGCAAGGCAGGCATGCTAACCATTGAACCATGGTGGCTTCCTTACATCTTACAATAAATTTTTGGAGTTATTGGAGGATTGGTAAGCTATTAATCGTTAACGAATGCTATTTTGCATGAAATAGTCTATCAGTCGATTAGGCTAGTCTGTTTTATGTTATGTTCTTTTAGTAATAACTTCCCAGCAAAAAAAAAATTGGAAGTTCTACTCAAGGCACAACGTTAAAAGACCTTCCAAAAATGCCCTCCCAAAGATGTTCTTTTTTTTAACTGCACAGGAAGTTCATTTGAGTCAATTTTTTCATAACTCGCCTTTTTCAGATTTTTAATGGGAAATTTATATTTTTCTTGTTTCAAATAGTTTAAAAACAGATTAAGAATTAATAAAGTGACAAAGCACCCATAAACATGTGCCCCTTAATTTTCTTAAATATGCAACTGCGGTTTATCTCCCAGACCTATATCAGGAGGGTCTATGTCTTCCAGGAGGGTCTATGTCTATGGATCGGTATAATCCAATTTTTATGTCGATGTTGACAGGGAGACATTGGCGTCATATACCGACTTTCATTCTATGTGATAAAGTTTAGATATCTTGTTTCATTCGGTTAGTTGGCGTGATTTCAACGGACGGTTTGACATGGATAGAATTTCACCACTACACTATGGATGATTTTTATACATATTTCTACTGAAAAGTAGAGAGAATGTACGCGGTTCAGGCTTACTAAAAAAAATATTTATTTATTTTTAGTTCATTTATTTATAATTGAAAAAAAAAAAAGTTATTTAACGACTCTTAGCTATAATTAGAAACAGAAGTATAATTGTAGATGGAGGCTTCTATAGACGTTGATGGTATTAAAAGTTATGGTGGTAATCCGAGCATTTTAACCCTTCTGTGCGTGATGTGGTCCCGCTGGACTTTTTTGATTTTTATTCCTACATAACTTTATCTTTTGCATGATTTGCAGCGTGATGGTTTATGACTTCTTGTATAAAAGGGTTTTAAGTTGAAAACTGTAAATTTTTATACCCTCCATCATAGGATGGGGGTATATTAACTTTGTCATTCCGTTTGTAAAACATCGAAATATTGCTCTAAGACCCCATAAAGTATATATATTCTGGGTCGTGGTGAAATTCTGAGTCGATCTAAGCATGTCCGTCCGTCCGTCTGTTGAAATCACGCTAACTTCCGAACGAAACAAGCTATCGACTTGAAACTTGGCACAAGTAGTTGTTATCGATGTAGGTCGGACGGTATTGAAAATGGGCCATATCGGTCCACTTTTACGTATAGCCCCCATATAAAGGGACCCTCAGATTTGGCTTGTGGAGCCTCTAACAGAAGCATATTTCATCCAATCCGGCCGAAATTTGGTACATGGTGTTGGTATATGGTCTCTAACAACCATGCAAAAATTGGTCCACATCGGTCCATAATTATATATAGCCCCCATATAAACCGATCTCCAGATTTGGCTTGCGGAGCCTAAAAGAGAAGCATATTTCATCCGATCCGGCTGAAATTTGGTACATGGTGTTGGTATATGGTCTATAACAATCATGCAAAAATTGGTCCACATCGGTCCATAATTACATATAGCCCCCATATAAACCGATCCCCAGATTTGGCTTGGGGAGCCTCAAAGAGAAGCAAATTTCATCCGATCCGGCTGAAATTTGGTACATGATGTTTGTATATGGTCTCTAACAACCATGCAAAAATTGATCCACATCGTTCCATAATTATATATAGACCCCATATAAACCGATCTCCAGATTTGGCTGGCGAAGCCTCAAAGAGGAGCAAATTGCATCCGATCCGGCTGAAATTTTGTATATGGTATTGGTATATGGTCTCTAACAACCGTGCAAAAATTGGTCCACATCGGTCCATAATTATATATGGCGCCCATATAAACCGATCCCCAGATTTGGGTTGTGGAGCCTCAAAGAGAAGCAAATTTCATCTGGTCCGCCTGAAATTTGGTACATGGTGTTGGTATATGGTCTCTAACAACCATGCAAAAGTTGGTCCACATCGGTTCATAATTATATATAGCCCCCATATAAACCGATCCCCAGATTTGGCTTGCGAAGTCTCCAAGAGAAGCAAATTTCATCCAATCCGGTTGTAATTTGGAACATGGTGTTAGTGTTTAATGTAGTTTGGAAAAAATATTGAATTTTGAATTATTGAATCGAAAACCTGAATGAATATTGAATTCCTATTGTAAAGATAAATTAAAATGAATTTCCCCTTTTTAGACTAGTCGTTAACATGTAATAGATTATAGTTTTCAGCTGTCATAATTTTAAGTAGCAACTCTGTTTTCTATTTGCTTTCCTCTTTCTTCTTTTCTGAATCTCTGAATTTACCTGTCAAATCTAGGCTAAGTTTCCGGCCTCTTTCTTCATCCAGCTGTCGACGACAAAGGATCTCTGCTCCCAATAAAAGATTTGTTATCTCATATAACCCGAACATTTCGTCTCTTTTCCTCTCATTCCGACATATTATTTCCCATGTAAGTATTCGTGGTAGTAGTGTGATCATGCGAAATGACCCATTAATCTAGGAACCTAAGTTCCATCAATCTGTGGATAATCCCGTGGAATTTTAGTTCCCCATTTTTCCCTTTGGTTTATCTAGTTGAAAACTTTAGTTTTCCTATCGAGCCTTAGCTCCAAGCTTATAAACCGTAACACAATATTCATGGTCCTTCGAACCGGATATGAACCAGTGACCTTCGAACCTACCTTGTTCAGAAATTGTGGTAAATACAGTCGCTCAATTAATAAAATTAAAAATCATAAAATCTAACAATTTGTAAAATTCCCATATACAAGTGTCGAAATTTATCGAGAACGTGTCTGGCAACACTATTCCATCATTAAATGTACCATAGGAAGTGTTCAGAAAGCGATTGCAAATTTGTAAAAGAGGGACAAAAAACGTCACACAATTTGCCATTTGTAAAGGTAGCCATTTTGCATAAATAGCAAACCCACACACCACATTTATTTCGAGGAAATATTTTTCGTAAAAGCTATTAAAAATTTTAAATAGCTATCAACACCTCGTTATATTATTGAAAGCTGGTGAAAACTACAAGAAAGAAGATTCGTTGGGAGACCAAAAACCATCGGCCACCACAAATCTAAAAAGACAAGCTGTTAGGAGACTAAAATCTGCCGTGCGAAGAAAAAAAAAGGAAAAACGCATAAAAATCTTTTGGAAGACGAACCAAGTGCCGCCCGCTAAAAGGGATACCAACAGCAGCAGCCTCCAGCGCTCGTCATTTTTTGGAGAAGTGACAGGTAAACAATATAACGAATATTTCCTTTTACCCAGTTTTTGGCTATACCATCTGCCCCATATTCGTCAAACGTTTTCTTTTCGTACACTGCCGCAACGACCAAAAACACAACAATACCATTGCTGAAGATAACTACCGTCCACATTTTCCCTCATCAAGGCAAAAACAGCCACGTCGGACAACCGCTAAACGGCAGAAACAACCGATTCGTTGGTCATTTTTTATGCTCATTTTTGCCAGATTTACCAAGGCGTATTAAGCAATAATTATATAGAAACCTGTCAACCGTAAGTTGTCTCAAACATATTTTATCCAACGTGCGTATACGTCCATAGGAGACCTTAGCAATTTCTTCCTATTGAGAGAAAAGTGCTCCATTCGTCACAACTGACGCATACAACAATCGAATTCAGTAAATGTGTGTTCTAATTCTACAACCATAAACATTTTATTTGTTGCCTTCTTCGATAACAACTCCAATTTATGCAGATTACATCACTAATGGAATTTGTTTTCTAGGTACTTAAAATAAACATCAACTAGACGGTCGGTCGTTTTTGTTTTTGTCCAACATATTTTGACCATCAAACCACAGTGGTCTCCATGCACAATTCGGTAACACAAAAAGCCGAACAAAATCATTCATAAATACATTTTGCAACAAACAAACGACAGCCCTTTGCTTACGTCACCGCCAAACCACCACCATTCCACACATACAACATTAGCCACCAAAGTCAACTCTCTTGGAACATTTACCATCATCAAAGTCGGTATATTATCTCTCTTTGGTGCACTACCTCAGTTTATTGCCTAGCCATATCATGACAACAAGACGGAAAGCCACCAATCTCTTTCTGTATTCAATATTCGATCAAACCCATTCCCAAACCCAGTTCTTACAACCGCATAGACAACGAAGAGAGAGAATCTTTTGGTCAACGTAGCAACACAAGGAAAGTTTTTATCTAGAGCAGTGCATCATACATCATCTCTACAACAAAACAACAAGTCTGTGGAGTTGTCGACCAACGAAGGAATTGCTTGTATACAGATAAATCTGCATTTCTGTTTGCCACAAATACAACAACAACAGCAATTGCGTGGACTTCTTTCTCAACAACAGCATAATCTAAATACCAACAACAACAGTTTGTAATCTCATTTGGAATTTCTGTAAGTCACCGTTTCCCACTTATAAGTAGTTTTGGTGCTTTTTCTTCGTTACGATCTACAACTTTTTATACCGTATTCTCGCTGGTCAATTGTTCATATCGTATACTCAGTGACCCCTGAAGTATACTCTTACTTTTTAACATCGTAAATCTAATTAATGAATCGCCTGAAAGTTAACACCATTTTTTGTCGATTATTACAAAACGTTTTTTCAATTGATCATAACGACAACACACATAGTAAATGAGCAACATTTACATAAGAGAAAATAATTTATTGTTTTGCATCAAAGCACTCAAGCAAAGTTGAAAAGTAAATATCATTATTGTCGGTTATTACAAAACATTCTCTCAATTGATCATAACGAAAGCACACAAAGTAAATGAGCAATATTTACAGGAGAAATAATTTATTGCATTTTCATAGTCTCAAGCAAAACTTAAAATCTTGGATTTGATTTTTTAAAGATATACTTGAATACTTAAAAAAAATATATATAAAAAAGAACAATTTCGTAGCTCATCAAACAATTACGTATATCACTAACATAATTAATATATTGCTCAATATTACTAATCCATATTACCATCACCAATATTCTCAATCATCAATATATAGTTCCATAATTCTATCGAATAAAAAATTTATATCGACAATCACAAACTCTTAAAACGTTGTTAAAGAAGAAGAAGAATAATAAATCAAAACGATTTATTGAAACACAATAAACACAATTTATTGAAACACAATAAACACAATTTATTGAAACACAAAATCGAATACTATGAAATTGAAATTGAATTTTACTATCGCATTTTAAACATCGGATCGAGGAAAAAAAATAAAGTTTTGAGGTTTCGCTACAAGAAACCGAAGTTGTACACACTTGAAACAGATGTTTTTGGGGTTCGCTACTAGAACCCACGGGTCATGCAGACTACTTTGAAGAATTGAAAAGATTTTATATCAAAAGTGAAAAGAGATTTATACGAATTCCAGACTTATAAACCCAGTTTTCCCAAGACGAAATATTATTTGGGCGTATGCAAACGTCTTAATTATCTATTTGTGAATTTAAATTTATCGAAATAGAGTGGGTGTATCCATTCTCATTGGATTGAAAACCGTAAATATTTATTTTAAAATTAATTGTGCTCATTACCAATGGTTATTATTTGGTGAAACTTATAATATTTCACGAGTTCTGGTTGTACCGTACACTTAGATCTAAGGTCTGGTGTGCGAAGAAAATTTATTTATGCTTGTTTTTAAACCAAATTGCAAATCATACTCCAATGTTCTGTTTATCCCAATTTTGAATAAATTTCTGGTGACTTTGTAGAATACTCGAGAATTTCGAAACTTTTCATATTAAATGAATTTGTTTTTTTTTTTGGAACTTTTTGAATCTTAACGGATAAGATTTATAAGGTTATATCTCAGATACAATATCAATTTTTAAGATCACTGAAATTTTCAATATCTTTCTCACATTTCTGTTTTTGAAACCCTTCCCATCGAAGTCATATATGCTTTCTCGTGTTTTGCTGAGTGAACGACTAGTTAAAGACTACCCAATTGAACATTGCTCGCTATAAAAACCTGAAATCAGTCCTGGGGTCAGCACTCAAACTTGCTTGCTTGTGTCATGGCTTCAAATGGCTTGCAAAGGTTGACTCAGACTCAAAGGTCGGTACCAGTTGCCATTTTGGGTTGACCGCTCAAGTTAATGTCTCACTTCGGCAGTCTGCAACGAAATCAATCCTCGGAAACCTTGGTGCATTCTGATATTTCTATGCCGGTCATTATACACACGTTAATGTGTTTAAAGCAGAAGAAGAATTAAAACGAATTTAAATTGAATATTTCACACTAGAATTTTTTCTATCGCCGAATAAAAATTAAGCCCACACATTTTGTCGTAAAATTTTATTTTTAAAATTTTTGTAACCTTTCATCCTGAATTTGGACTCTCTTGATACACTCATTTTTGTCACTTTTTCACTTGCGTCTATTTGTCTCTCGAATTGCTCACATATAACTATCCGCCCATAATGGATAATTTACAAGGAGATTTTATTTTCTTTTCTGACGATCTAGTCATGTTCTGTCCGGACTTTGAAGATCGACCTGAGACAGATCACTCTGACTCTTCCTTAACGGTTGCATCTCAGGATTTACATGAAAGATGGGCAAATGTCCAAATGTCCTATAAAAAGATCTTCACCACTAAAGAAGAGAAATTCACTGATGAATTCATAACCGCTGCCAAGGATAAGTACAGAAGCTGTACTTTACGTTTTCACACGTGCAAGGCAAAAATGATGGATGCACAAAAGTCATTTGTAGCTCCTCCCAACCCATCTCAGTCGTCATTGCCACTCGATAATTCAGAATCATCATTTAGTTGTATTAAAGTTCCCCCTTGCGATACTGAGAATTTCCAAGGCAGTTATGAAGAGTGGCCTTCATTTCGCGATATGTTTACCGCAGTATATATCAATCACCCCAAATTAACTCCCGTTCAGAAACTTTACCATCTTCGGCTCAAGGTAAAGGGTCAGGCTGCTGGTATTGTGAGAAAATATCAGTTATGTGGAGAAAATTTTGATTTGGCTTGGGAAGCATTACGGTGCAGATATGAGAACAAAAGGATACTTGTGGATAATCAATTGAAAATTTTATTAAATTTGAAAATTATTTCTTCAGAAAGTAGTGAGGCGTTACAAAGGATTCAGACAACCATTAATGATTGTCTAGCCGCCCTTAAAACTCACAATATTTCCACTAAAGATTGGGACCCCATTTTAGTATACTTGTGTTCGAGTAAGTTACCTCACGAAACTTTGTCTCTGTGGGAGCAATCTCTCCATACTCATAAGGAGCTCCCAACTTGGTCCCAAATGGATAATTTTCTCTCCAATCGATACGAAATTGTTGAAAGACTTGACAGTATTCACGGTCCGAAATCTTCTCCCACTAAAAGATCCGCCGAAGTCAACTCTTTCAAAACTGAAGGCGTTGCGCATCTCAAGTGCAAGCTTTGTGACCTAAGCCACCCCCTAAAGGATTGTACTAAATTCAGAGATTTAAGCCCTCAATCTCGCAATCGATTTGTAAATGAAAACAATATATGTCTCAATTGTCTTTCTTATAGACATGTGCGAAAAGATTGTAAAAGCAAATTCGTGTGCCTTGAATGTAAAAGAAACCATCATACTCTTTTACACTTTCCTAAGGTTAGAGCTTCAGTCAATCCTAACGGATCGGAGTCTCATCCCCAATCGTCGACATCGAATTTCACAACAGCATCAGCTGGCCAAAATGAACAATCGTCGTTCCAAATTTTTGACTCGCCCGATAGTGCTACTGTTTTAGAGACTTCTGCCCACTTTTCCTCTCCTAATAGCTCTTCCTCTAGAGAAAACACTTTGTTACCCACAGCTATTGTTACCATCAGGCATAGAGGAGACACTTTTAAGGCTCGTGCCTTTCTCGATCAAGGATCAGAAAAAACTTTCATTTCTCGAAGTCTTCAACAAAGACTTTCTCTTCCTACTGAGAGCAAGAATTTTGAGATTCGCGGTGTTGGTGGTCAAGTTGTTGCCAATTCCAATCATATTTGTACCCTCTCACTATTTTCACAATCGCACGATATTAATATTGACACTCAAGCTATTGTCGTCCCCAAGATCACTAGACTTTTGCCTAATTTCTTCGTTCCCAAAGAGAAAATCAATGTTTCTGATGTGCAAGAATTAGATTTAGCAGACCCACAGTTTCATCGCCCGGGTCACGTGGATTTGCTCCTAGGTAGCAATATCCTTCCTCAAATACTTCTTCATGGAGTAAAGAATATTTGTGACTCACTTTTAGCTCAAGCGACTATATTTGGTTGGGTAATTAGCGGACCAATCAATATCCAATTCGTTTCCTCTTTTTCAATCCAAGTAACAGATGTCACTGAAGACCCTATTAGTAAACAGTTGCGATTGTTCTGGGAGCAAGAAGAAGTTCCAGAAGAGAAGACTCTATCTCCATCGGATGAATTCTGTGAATCGCTTTACACTAGAACTACTGTCCGAAACCAAGACGGTCGATACATTGTCCGTCTCCCCTTTAAGGAAGATTATCAATTCCGATCACCGCTTGGCCATTCTCGAACTCAGGCCTTTATTCAATATGCTCGAATGGAGCAATCCATTCAGAACAAACCCGAACTTTGTCAGACCTATCACAATGTCTTGAAGGAATATTTGGATCTTGATCAAATGAGACCCACGACTTCAAAAGAATCTTCTATTAATGGCTCTTTTGGATCATTTTACTTGCCTCATCATGCTGTACTCAAACCACAAAGTGTCAGTACAAAAGTTCGGGTTGTCTTTAACGCCTCAAAACGTACCACCTCTGGTACCTCACTTAACGATATACTCCATGTAGGTCCTACCCTTCAATCTGACCTCATGACTCTAATCCTCAGATGGCGAATCTTCAAGTATGTATTTAACGGCGACATCGAGAAGATGTATCGTCAAATATTAGTTCACGACGACGACACTCATTTCCAACGAATACTTTTCCGTCCTTCACCCACAAGTCCTATCAGAGATTATGCCCTAAGGACAGTGACTTTTGGAGTAAACTGTGCTCCGTATTTGGCTATAAGAACTTTAATCCAACTTGCTCGGGATTCAGAAGATTCTTATCCTCGTGCTGCGAAGATAATTAGGAATGATATGTATGTGGATGATGTCCTTTCTGGAGCTCATGATCCAGAATCTGCAATAGATTCCTTGTCCCAACTACTTGAAATGTTAAGCTCCGCTGGCTTTCAACTCAAGAAAATTACTTCGAATAATTCGGAAATTCTCAATTCTGTCTCCGAAGATAAAGTCTTAGATTCAAAATTTTTAAAATTCTATGAAACAAGTGGAATGAAGACTTTAGGCTTACAATGGAACGCACTTGAAGATGGATTTTCTTATAAGATTGATCCCCCGAAGATCACGCAATCGATAACGAAACGACAGATTCTATCTGCAGTGTCCAAATTATTTGACCCGGCTGGTTGGATCTCCCCTATTGTCATTCAAGCCAAAATTCTATTGCAACATTTGTGGCTAGAAGGTACAGGATGGGATGAGAATGTGAAACCGAATACACTTATAAGATGGAATCAATTCATAGAGTATCTTCATTATACGTCTCAAATAAAAATACCTCGATGGGTACATTTCTCCCCCAAATACAAAACTCAGCTACACGGATTTTGTGATGCTTCTGAGAAGGCATACTGCGCTGTACTTTACATTCGAGTAGACACAGGAGAGTCAGTACTGAGTAATCTCTTGGTGTCTAAGACCAAAGTAGCACCCATTGATCCACTCAGCTTGCCTCGCTTGGAACTTTGTGGTGCAGTCCTCCTTTCTCAGCTGATTAAACATGTTCTCAAAGACATTTCCCTTGATAACTATGAATTATTTCTTTGGTGCGATTCCTCTATTGCTTTGGGTTGGTTAGGAAAGCCTCCACATACGTGGAAAACCTTTGTAGCCAATCGTATAGCTAAAATAATACGAAATGTAGGAAACTGCTCGTGGCGTCACATTCGTTCCAACGAAAACCCGGCAGATCTTGGATCGCGTGGTTGCTCTCCAATGGAACTCATGAATAACTCACTTTGGTGGCACGGTCCTGAGTGGCTTATTGAGCCTCCCGAAAATTGGCCTAAATCTGTTGTCTCCATTGAGAATCCCCCAGAAATTCGAAAAATTGAAACTTTTCACTTAAGTGACAACGACGAAGATATTTTGGACAGGTTTTCATGCTGGGCTCGCGCTTTACGAGTTATTTCTTATGTACTTCGTTTTTCCAAAACATCACGACGACAAGTAGTCTCCACCTCGTTATCGATCACTCATCAGGAATTTAAAGAAACTAGAAACTTGCTGATTCGTCTCACACAGAAAAAATACTATTCCCAAGAATATGTTAATCTGATCATATCGAAACAAGTCAATCGCAAAAGTTCACTTTACACAATGAATCCATATATTGATCCCAGCGGTATTATACGAGTAAATGGACGAATCGCTAATTCAAATTTAAGATTTAGTGAACGTCACCCCATAATCATCCCAGTTAAATCCCAATATTGCAAATTATTCATCTCTTATCTACACACGACTCTATTACATGCAGAAAACAATTTATTGATGCGTTCTGTACGAGAGGAATATTATGTTTCCAGATTGAGATCAGCGATTAAGAAGTGTATACGTTCTTGCAAAATTTGTACGATTTATAAACAAAAACTGCAATCTCAACAAATGAGCGCTCTCCCCATAGAGCGAAGCTCTTTTTCACCTCCTTTCTCTGTAACGGGTTTAGACTTTGCCGGTCCATTTTCTATAAAGACGTCTAATCTCAGACAGGCTATTTATCAAAAAGGTTATGTATGTGTTTTCGTATGTTTTAGCACTAAAGCCATACATTTGGAATTATGTTCCAGCCTCTCCTCGGAATCTTTCCTCGCAGCTTTCACTCGATTTGCAGCAAGACGAGGACTTCCCTCGAAAATTATGTCTGATAACGGAACGAATTTTGTCGGCGCTGAAAGAAAACTACGTTACGAATTCAAAGAATTTCTGAATACAGCATCTCGTGATATTGCCGAAAAATATGAAATTCATGGGTTTGCATGGTCTTTTATACCCCCAAATGCCCCTCATATGGGAGGAATATGGGAAGCCGGCGTGAAATCTTTCAAAATCCACTTCCGTAAAGTTTCTCAAAGTCATAAGTACACTTTTGAAGAATTTACAACTTTACTTGCACGAATTGAAGCAGTACTCAATTCTCGTCCACTGTCTCCCATGACTGACGATCCATTTGAAATTCTTGCCTTGACACCCGGTCATTTTCTTCGAGGTGCTCCCTTAGTTGCAGCTCCAGAAACTGTGCCAGATAATTTATCATATGCTGATCGTTGGGATAAATTAAAGTCACAACAGCACGAATTTGCTCGTCGTTGGAAAGATGAGTATTTAAAGGAGTTACAACAGCGATACAAATGGCAGTATCCAAAGGAAAATCTCAAAATTCACCAACTCGTCGTTATTAAAGATGATCAACTACCACCCTGCGAGTGGAAACTTGGCCGTATTAAAGCGGTACATCAAGGTCGTGATGGTCTTGTCCGTATTGTTGACATTCGCACAAATAATGGCCTTATCACTCGAGATATCACCAAATTATGTCCTCTTCCATACGAATCTCAGTCAAATTCTCAAACAAACCCTATCTCAAAATAATTGTCGCAACCTTTTGTTTCCTTTATCTTCGTTGGTATTCTCTTTGCTCTATTTTCTCCCTTTCTTCACTTCTCAAAAATCAATAAATAAAATAAGTTCCTCTCTCAGCGTCATGATTTGTATCTGTATATTGATACATTTCTTCCAATAACACAAATTGTACGAATATTTAAAATGTTTCAATTTATTTCCACAGGGCACCAAGCAACATTCGCCAGTGTCTCGTCTGTGACGACATCCACTCCTTACGTTTTTGTAAGAAATTTTTAAACATGGACGTGGGTCGTCGACGTACAGAAGCTAGGAGGCTAGGTTATTGCTTTAATTGTCTAGCGAGGTCTCATAAAACATACGAATGCATCTCCGAGAGTGCCTGCCGTCATTGTGGAGAGGAACACCATACCCTTCTACACATTGCCCCCCTTGTACGAGTGACATATGATGAGATTAAACGTGGTAGTGTACCCTCAGATGTCCGCCATCTTCTAACTAGCCGTCGTGCTCAGGAACACCAATTACAAGAAGCAATTGATCGCCAACGTATACGAGATAAAGCGAACGAGATTCGAGAGAGATCGAGACGCCTCAACACCCACGCCACCAGAAGAGACAGAGGGCTTTCACCGCGCCGACTTATCTTAAAAAAAGCCATGGAAGCCCTCCGCCAGCTAGAAGAGGCTCTGGACCATTAAATTGGCCTCCTTGGCCAAGGCCGGGAGGATGTTTAATGTAGTTTGGAAAAAATATTGAATTTTGAATTATTGAATCGAAAACCTGAATGAATATTGAATTCCTATTGTAAAGATAAATTAAAATGAATTTCCCCTTTTTAGACTAGTCGTTAACATGTAATAGATTATAGTTTTAAGCTGTCATAATTTTAAGTAGCAACTCTGTTTTCTATTTGCTTTCCTCTTTCTTCTTTTCTGAATCTCTGAATTTACCTGTCAAATCTAGGCTAAGTTTCCGGCCTCTTTCTTCATCCAGCTGTCGACGACAAAGGATCTCTGCTCCCAATAAAAGATTTGTTATCTCATATAACCCGAACATTTCGTCTCTTTTCCTCTCATTCCGACATATTATTTCCCATGTAAGTATTCGTGGTAGTAGTGTGATCATGCGAAATGACCCATTAATCTAGGAACCTAAGTTCCATCAATCTGTGGATAATCCCGTGGAATTTTAGTTCCCCATTTTTCCCTTTGGTTTATCTAGTTGAAAACCTTAGTTTTCCTATCGAGCCTTAGCTCCAAGCTTATAAACCGTAACACAATATTCAGTTAGTATATGATCTTTAACAACCGTCTCAGAATTGGTCCATATTGGTCCATAATTATATATAGCCCCCATATAAAACATTCTCCAGATTTGACCTCCGGAGCCTCTTGGAGGAGCAAAATTCATCCGATCCGGTTCAAATTAGGCACGTGGTGTTAGTATATGGTCGCTAACAACCATACCAAAATTGGTCCAATCACACAAAAATTGGTCCATATCGGTTCATAATCATGGTTGCCACTAGAGCCAAAAATAATCTACCAAAATTTTATTTCTATAGAAAATTTTGTCAAGATTTTATTTCTATAGAAAATTTTGTCAAAATTTTATTTCTAGAGAAAATTTTGTTAACATTTGATTCGGTTCATAATAAAATTTTCATCATTGTCAAAATTTTATTTCTATAGAAAATTTTGTCAAAATTGTATTTCTATAGAAAATGTTGTTCAAATTTTATTCGGTTCATAATCATGGTTGCCACTCGAGCCAAAAATAATCTACCAAGATTTTATTTCTATAGAAAATTTTGTCAAAAGTTTATTTCTATAGAAAATTTTGTTAAAATTTTATTTCTGTAGAAATTTTTGTCAAAATTTTCTTTCTATAGAAAATTTTGTCAACATTTTTATTTCTATAGAAAATTTTGTGAAAATTTTATTTCTATAGAAAATTTTGTTAAAATTTTATTTCTGTAGAAAAATTTGTCAAAATTTTATGTCTACTTTGTCAAAATGAATTATATACGTATTGGATCGATCTTTTTTGATTTAATTACATACAATGTTAGGAGGGTTTAAGATACCTTGCCATCGGCAAGCGTTACCGCAACTTAAGTAATTCGATTGTGGATGGTAGTGTTTAGATGAAGTTTCTAAGCAATCCATGATGGAGGGTACATAAGCTTCGGCCTGGCCGAACTTACGGCCGTATATACTTGTTATGTGATTGAATCATTAAATCGGTTTTTATAGGTATTTTAAAAAGTTTAGTGCGATTCTGCGTGATGAGGTCCATTGGGACCTACCACTAATTGCATCAGTGGTTTTAGCGCAGTTTAAAAAGTTGCATAAAGATAATGCGATTTTTATATTTGGAACAATTAATAACAATAACATCCTTTCAGAAAATTCCGTTATTTAGAAGAACTTGTCATTTTTGAAGTTTCCATTGGTTTCATTGCTTCATAGTACATAATTTTATGTGTTCCGGGGATATATCCACTATAGCGAAACTACAAGTGGAAAAAAAGTTATTTGAACTACATAGAAATCATGGTCTAAGTTTTTATATTTCTATACATATTCCAGACCCATAGGCTCCTGGAATTTGGTAAAATGTTCCTCAATTTTGACCAAGTTTGAAGCAACTACTGCACATAATACTGCGAACAAAACGAACGTCACTACAAAAAATCGTTTTGTTTTTCCTTCAAAAATCCAGTTTGTTCAGAACATTCAACTTCTAAAACAATATATTGTTGCTTGGTACGTATAAGGATACTTATAGGTACCACGCCTTTGACAAACATCAGGGCCTCTAGAATACTAATAAAAAATTTAAACATTATCTGTATTCTATTAAAAATTAAAAAAAAAACTCTATATTTACTAACGAATATCTATATATGCAATTTGTGAGTCATAGAAGACTCCACCCATAGTAAAAAATCGAAAAATATCGTAGGGATAACCTCTCTACCAGTCGTTTTTTATTATAGGTCCCACGGGACCTTATCACGCTGGTATCGCATCCGGTGTTATCACATACACAAGGGTTAAAACATGTGATGAATTTCGATGAAACCTCAGATGAATGTTCTGCAAGACAATCTACGGTTACTACTGAAACCTCGTTTACTTGAGATAAATATACTAATATTTTGTATATTGTGGCACACATCGAGTACCATTCGTATTTTGTGAAAAATATTTCACTATTTTTAATGCAATAGGAACGAGACTTTTGAGCACCATTTTCAAATTCCGAGGAGAAAGAAAGTAAGACTGTATGTAAATGTTTTAAAATGCCATATTAATACCAGTAATAAATGCTAAAAGGTATGTGGGAGAAAATGCGCTTCTCGTTGTGTTTTCATCGCTTTTTCCGCTGTTATTTGATTTCAACTTTTCGACATGAAGACCAGCGTTTTATCCGGAACTTTTCCATTCCTGGGAAAGCGGTAACTTTTTCAAATTTCCCGGGATCCCGATCAAAAGGAAACTTGTTTCGATGTACAACTAACAATGCATGTTGGTCTGGACAACTAACAATGCATGTTGGGTAAGTGCAGCAAATGTGGTATACCCATTTATTTTTCGATAGCTAGTGTTAGCCATCCACGCAACTATGAGCGACAAATAAGAAACCCATAATTTAAGATATATTTGCGAATTTATTAAAAACTCATTAAGCACGAATTCATAAAATGTTCAGGTAATGTGGTAACAGGTTGGCTGATAAGTCCCCGGTCTGACACATAGATGGCGTCGCTAATATTAAATGCATATTATTTTTATATAGTACCAACCTTCAAATGAAGGTTGTCAAAATTTGACGTCTGTAAGTCAATTAGTTTGTGAGATAGAGCGTCTTTTGTGAAGCAACTTTTGTTATTGTGAAAAAAATGGAAAAAAAGGAATTTGGTGTTTTGATAAAATACTGAAGGGAAAAAATACGGTAGAAGCACAAACTTGGCTTGATAATGAGTTTCCGGACTCTGCCCCAGGGAAATCAACAATAATTGATTGGTATGCAAAATTCAAGCGTGGTGAAATGAGCACGGAGGACGGTGAACGCAGTGGACGCCCGAAAGAGGTGGTTACCGACGAAAACATCAAAAAAATCCACAAAATGATTTTGAATGACCGTAATATGAAGTTGATCGAGATAGCAGAGGCCTTAAAGATATCAAAGGAACGTGTTGGTCATATCATTCATCAATATTTGGATATGCAAAATGGGTGCCGCGAGAGCTCACATTTGACCAAAAACAACAACGTGTTGATGATTCTGAGCGGTGTTTGCAGCTGTTAACTCGTAATACACCCGAGTTTTTCCGTCGATATGTGACAATGGATGAAGAGGTTTCAAAACCAAATCTCGGGATCGGTTTATAAGGGGGCTATATATGATTATAGACTGATATGGACCACTTTTGGCATGGTTGTTAAATACCATATAGTAGAACAACGTACCAAATTTCAACCAGATCGGATGAATTTTGCTTCTCCAAAAGGCACCGGAGGTTAAATCTAGGGATCGGTTTATATGGGGGCTATATATAATTATGGACTGATATGAACCAATTCCTGCATGGTTGTTGGATACTATATACTAACATCACGTACCAAATTTCAACCGAATCGGATGAATTTTGCTCTTCCAAGGGGCTCCGGAGGTCAAATATGGGGATCGGTTTATATCCATATATAATTATGGACCGATTTCGACCAATTTTTGCATGGTCATTAGAGACTATAAACTAACACCATGTACCAAATTTCAGCCTTATCGGATGAAACTTGCTTCTCTTAGAGGCTCCGCAAGCCAAATTGGGGGATCGGTTTATATGGGGGCTATATATAATTATTGACCGATGTGGACCTATTTATATATATATAATTATGGACCGATTTCGACCAATTTTTGCATGGTCATTAGAGACCATAAACTAACACCGCAAGCCAAATTGGGGGATCGGTTTATATGGGGGCTATATAATTATTGACCGATGTGGACCTATTTTTATATATATATAATTATGGACCGATTTAGACCAATTTTTGCATGGTCATTAGAGACCATAAACTAACACCATGTACCAAATTTCAGCCTTATCGGATGAAACTTGCTTCTCTTAGAGGTTCCGCAAGCCAAATTGGGGGATCGGTTTATATGGGGGCTATATATAATTATTGACCGATGTGGACCAATTTTTATATAGTTGTTAGAGACCTTATACTAACACCATGTACCAAATTTCAGCCGGATCGGATGAAATGTGCTTCTCTTAGAGGGTCTGCAAGCCAAATTTGGGGGTCCGTTTATATGGGGGCTATACGTAAAAGTGGACCGATAAGGCCCATTTGCAACACGATCCGACCTACATCAATAACAACTACACTGTTAGAAAATTATTTTTTTAATATGTTCCGATATAAACAAAATGTGTTTCGGACACAATTTTTAAACACAATATATTTAAGTGCAAACATGTAATGTTTCCAAACTAGCACTAAATGTTTGGGACACATATGTTAATATGTTAGAATATATTATGCTTGGGGCATGCATGTTTCATAAAAATTATATGTGTGAATGCAAACATATATAAATTTACAAATTTCGAGTAAACATATATATGTTGCGATATTTTATTCAGAGAGCGACAGAGAGTGTATAGAGAAAGAAATAGAGATGAAACCGGGAGGGTTTACGAAAGATATCAACATAATACAGCGAGAGAATCAAAAGAGAGCAATTTTTGTGAAACCGCTTGTATGTTGTTTTGAAAAACTGTTTTATGATAAGGCCAAAAATTTTATATGCTGAAGTCTAAATATTATTTAATTTGAATATTAGAATGAGTATTCGGAATAAAGAGAATATAGATTCGGAACCAAGAGAATAGACATTTGAAAAAAAAAAAACAGTGTGTGTTTTCGCCTTGAGAGCAACATTTTACGTATGTGTGGACATGTGTTTTGTTTATCATTTTGGCATTATGGGTACACCATTTTTCTTGGTTCGTTAAAAGAAACCGGAACGTACGAGGAGTAAGTCAAAATATTCAGGCAAAGGAAATTAAAATGGTGGAAAATATACACAAAATACGAAGGGATCATCATAAAAATAACGAAGGTGCACTATACTCTTCTTAGAGTTGGGACAGTAAAATGAAAAAAAGGAGGAAATATTGAAAAATTATACAGTAAAATGTATAAAAACAAAGTTTAGTTCCTCTTTATTAATAAGTAGTCCAAGAGGAGTTGACGGACACCTTCAAATATAAAAGCGGGCATTAAGTTAAAGTTTTGCTTTAAAATGAATTATTAAAGAAAAGTAATATGCAAAACATGGTCATTTTAGAGCGATAATGCCAACTTAATACCGGCCTTAAAGGTAAAAATGAAATTAAGTACAACACACGATAAGTTTTAAATGCATTTAGAATGGTGTTAAATGCTAGAAAAAACTTTTCACGTCAAAATAAATTTATGTGTATATTATTACATTATTTATGTATGTTTATACTCGACTCCACGTTCTTCTTTTAAGAGTTTTTGAATTCCTTCCAAAATTTCAAACTTTTATATCAAAAACAGTTTTTTGTTACAAACTTGTTATTTTTGCAATTAAAAAGTAATATTTTATCAACAAACTCACTCCATTTCGTTTATATCAAGCACTGTTTCTGACTGTAAATCTTTAATAAACCACATTTCGAAGTTTCATTATAAAACTTTAATATAGTATAAATATCAATGTGTAAATTAACAAAAAACAAGTATATACAGCAGTAAGTTCGGCCGGGCCGAATCTTAAATACCCACCACCATGAACCAAATATTAGGGTTTCCTTTGAAATTTCAGGAGGGCTTGAGGACTTGAGGACACAACCCGAAGATAAATTTAAAGATTTCACCTATGAGGACTATATCAGATTCTGGATTTATAAGAACCATTTTTGTTTGAGGTTTAGAGGAATCATTAACATCTCTTGTAAGTGTGCAAGAAAATTATAAAATAACGTCTTGATTTGAAATCTTAAATCTGTAGAAGTAAAATCTGGAAATTTTACATTGAGTTTCAAGCAATTTTCATGATCAGTGCGCCTTCTACACCCTCAAGAAATGAAGTCGGTCTATATGGAGGCATTACCAAATGGACCGATAAAAACTTAATCCGATACACGTTTTTGTGAGCCTAAAATACCAGAATATTTACAATTTCAGGCATATCAGATAAAAACTACGGTTTCTAGAAACCCAAGGAGTTAAATCGGGAGATCGTTCTTATGGGGGCTATACTAAAATATGGACCGATACTCACCATTTTCGGCACACCTCTTTGTGACCCGAAAATACCTCTAGATTTCCAATTTCAGGCAAATAGGATAAAAACTTCGGATTCTAGAAGCCCAAGACCCCAAATCGGGAGATCGGTCTTTATGGGGGCTATACCAAAATATGGATCGATACTCACAATTTTTGGCGTACGTATTTGTGGTCCTACAATACCTCTAGATTTCAAATTTCAGGTAAATTGAATAAAAACTGCGGTTTCTATAAGCCCAAGAAGTAAAATCGGGAGATCGGTCTATATGGGGGCTATACCAAAATATGGATCGATACTCACCATTTTCGGCACACCTCTTTATGGTCCTAAAATACCTCTAGATTTCCAATTTCAGACAAATTGGATAAAAACTACGGTTTCTATAAGCCCAAGACCCCAAATCGGGAGATCGGTCTATATGGGGGCTATACCAAAATATGGACCGATACTCACAATTTTTGGCGCACGTATTTGTGGTCCTACAATACCTCTAGATTTCCAATTTCAGGTAAATTGAATAAAAACTGCGGTTTCTATAAGCCCAAGTAGTAAAATCGGGAGATCGGTCTATATGGGGGCTATACCAAAATATGGACCGATACTCACAATTTTTGGCACACGTATTTGTGGTCCTACAATACCTCTAGATTTCAAATTTCAGGTAAATTGAATAAAAACTGAGGTTTCTATAAGCCCAAGAAGTAAAATCGGGAGATCGGTCTATATGGGGGCTATACCAAAACGTGGACCGATACTCACCATTTTTGGCACATCTCTTTATGGTCATAAAATACCTCCAGATTTTAAATTTCAGGCAAATTGGATAAAAACTACGATTTCTATAAGCCCAAGACCCCAAATCGGGAGGTCGGTTTATATGGGGACTATACCAAAACCTGCACCGATATAGCCCATCTTCGAACTTGACCTGCCTGCAGACAAAAGACGAGCTTGTGCAAAATTTCAGCACGATTGCTTCATTATTGAAGTCTGTAGCGTGATTACAACAGACAGACAGACAGACAGACAGACAGACAGACAGACAGACGGACAGACGGACATCGTTATATCGTCTTAGAATTTCTCCCTGATCAAGAATATATATACTTTATATAGTCGGAAATCGATATTTCGATGCGTTACAAACGGAATGACAAACTTATTATACCCCCGTCACCATTCTATGGTGGTGGGTATAAAAACAATTGGTGTTCGGTCGGAGCAGGGATTGAACCCACGACCCTTTGCATGCACGGCAGACATGCTAACCACTGTTCCACATTGCCAATACATGTATGTTTCTGTTAAATAATATTATGTTTGCATGGGCTCGTGGGCGCTGCAAACTATGCTATATAAATGTAACTTATAACGATAATTGTCTACTGGTGACTATAACAGCTACGTAGCCCAGTGGTAGTGTGTTGGCTTACAAACTGTATGGTCCTCGGTTCGATTCTCCGTCCAGGCGAAAGGTAAAATTAAAAAATATATATAAAATTGAATAATTTCTTCAACATTATTTGTATTACAGAAAAAGGTGCCAAGAACTAAAAATATTCGTGGAAGTGAAAAATATGTTAGGGAATGAGCACAATCGTCTATGGGGAAAATTCTTCCAAGCATATAATATTTTTGGGCTCAAAATGCTTCCAAACATATAATATGTTCATATTAAACAAACATATTAATGTTTCGGCAGTATCCAATAATATATGTGCTTCCTGCAAAATATGTTTGGAACATATGTTAGATAGGCGATTTTTTTTGAGGGTGTACTTGCGCCAAGTTTCAAGTCGATAGCTTGTTTCGTTCGGAAGTTAGCGTGATTTCAACAGACGGACGGATGGACATGCTCAGATCGACTCAGAATTTCACCACGACCCAGAATATATATACTTTATGGGGTCTTAGAGCAATATTTCGATGTGTTACAAACGGAATGACAAAGTTAATATACCCCCCATCCTATGGTGGAGGGTATAAAACGAATTTTGACAAAAAATATGTTTTTCTTTGTTATACCGGTGACTTATCAGGCAACCTGTTATAAGAGAAATGTGTCTTCTAAGCTAAGCTAAATTCGCGCTCGTATTTCAAGGACAAGAACTCTTTGGCCTCACGACAATATTTTTCAGTGTTAAAAGCAGGGCTGTGGAGTCGAGCCCATTTTGCTCGACTCCGACTCCAGCATTTTTCATTAGCTCGACTCCGACTCCGACTCCGACTCCGGAGTCGACTCCGGGTAATATAACTAAATCTCATTTTAATACCACTAATTTGTAGTTCTATTGTGGGGGTACCGTAAGTGGATCGATATAAAGTATCGTATTTATTTATGTGTGCACATTAGATGCCAATTGAACTCTATATTTCAAATTTAGGGCAATGTTTAATAAATAAAATAACGATATAAATACCCATTATAATATGAGAAGATACCAACAGTATATGTATTTGTGGACCCAAATTATTGATACTATCTCAAATCCTTTAAATTTGTTGCGGGCTATATAAAGGTTTATATTCCCATATGCATGAATTTGAATCTGAATCGATTTAGACAAAATTGTATATACTTCTACAAAATCTATGTACTTAAAATTTAAATGTAACGTTATGGGACGTAACACAATTTTAACAAAAAATAAAAATGCAAGGAAAGTCTAAAGTCGGACGGGCCGATTATGATATACTCTGCACAACTTTGTATTTAGATCTACATTATGATAAAATCTCAAATCAGACTTCTACAAAATCTCGGGCAATATTTGGGAAATATTTATAATTGTTTAGACAATTTCGCATAAATGCATTTATGATTCATTTATTGAAAAATTTGAGTCATTTCTACAAGTTTTCGACTTAGCAGTGAGTATCAGTGAGCATACAATTTTGGAAAAATTTTTGTCTAGTAAATAAAATTTTGACTAAATTTTCTATAGAAATAAAATTTTGACAAAATTTTCTATAGAAATCAAATTTTGACCAAATATATAGAAATAAAATTTTGAATAAAATTTTTATAGAAAAAAAATTTGGCAAAATTTTTTATAGAAATAAAAGTTTGAAAAAATTATCAATAGAAATACAATTTAAAAAAATTGTGTAGCAATAAATATAATAAAATTTTGAATAAATTTTTTATAGCCGTGAGTATCAATGAGCATCAGTAAGAAAAACAAGTAAGGAAAGTCTAAAGTAGGGCGGGGCCGACTATATTATACCCCGCACCACTTTGTAGATCTAAAATTTCGATAAATACATACATTTAAATATCACTCGATCTGGACAGAATTTGATAGACTTCTATAAACTCTATAGACTCAAAATTTAAGTCGGCTAATGTACTAGGGTGGAACACAATGTTAGTAAAAAAATATGGGAAACATTTAAATCTGAAGCAGTTTTAAGGAAACTTCGCAAAAGTTTATTTATGATTTATCGCTCGATATATATGTATTAGAAGTTTAGGAAAATTAGTAATTTTTACAACTTTTCGACTAAGCAGTGGCGATTTTACAACGAAAATGTTGGAATTTTGACAATTTTTGTCGAAATCAGAAAAACATATATATGGGACCTATATCTAAATCTGAACCGATTTCAACCAATTTTGGAACGCATAGCTACAATGCTAATTCTAATCCCTGTGCAAAATTTCTATTAAATCGGAGTAAAAGATTGTCCACTGTGGTCATTTGAGTGTAAATCGGGCGAACGGTATATATGGGAGCTATATCTAAATCTGAACCGATTTCAATAAAATTTGGCACACTTGACTACACTACTAATTGTACTCCTAGTGCAAAATTTCAACCAAATTCGGCCAAAAATCTGGCTTCTGGGAACATATTAGTGCATATCGGGCGAAAGATATATATGGGAGCTATATCTAAATCTGAACCGATTTCTTCCAAAATCAATAGGGTTCTATTCTGACCCAAATTAGGAACATGTGCCAAATTTGAAGGCGATTGGACTTAAATTGCGACCTAGACTTTGATCACAAAAATGTGTTCACAGACAGACGGACGGACGGACAGACGAACAGACGGACATGGTTATATCGACTCAGGGACCCACCCTGAGCATTATTGCCAAAGACACCACGTGTCTATCTCGTCTCCTTCTGGGTGTTACAAACATATGCACTAACTTATAATACCCTGTTCCACAGTGTGGCGCAGGGTATAATAATAATTTCGGGCATTAAAATGGATCGATACAGCCCATCTGCTAGTCTATCATTCTAGGAAACATCAAAAGATAGCCGTAATTGGAAGTTGATTTTCATTTACAATCATGCTGTACATGGATAGAATGAATAACGCAATGGAAACTAATTTGCGTAAAAACTTGCTTAGTTACAAAAAAATGTGAAGTGTTTCAAAAAAAATTGGTTTAGCCGGAGTCGGAGTCGAGCAAAATTTTTACGACTTCGACTCCAACTCCAGCAAAATCTTCAGACTCCGACTCCAAGACTCCGACTCCGGCTCCACAGCCCTGGTTAAAAGTACAAAGTGCAATGTGCAATATCAGCATCGCCCGAATTCCATTCCATTTATTAGTAAGTAAGCCATTGAAAACAAATCTTAAAGCTCTGATTCCAAAGGATTTGCATATGTATGAAAATCTAATACAAAGTCAACAGTGTTCATGGAATAGGTGTTTGTCTATAATTGACCGGACCTTTTGAATAATGTAATGAACACTTTTTCCAAAACCAAAGTATTTACTAATATATGTATGTTAGCATATATAAATGCACACATACACAAATTCATATGTATATTTTCGAAAAATTTTCATTAAAACTTTTCTTAACTTCTGAGTTTATGAATATGAATAAAATACAACTACGTGCTTTCACACAGACATACTTAGCCACCATCGAACACAGGTTGTGTACACAAATGTGTTTGGTCGTACATGTACGTGGTTTGGCGTTCTGTTCAGTAGGTTTATTTCTTATTATTCGAACTTTTTCTATTACAAACAGACACCTCTCCAGAGGCATACTCACACAGTTTCCGTCATCCAAATATGAGACCATGTACCCTGGAGTAAAACCAAAAAGTTAAATAACATTTAAATTACAAAAAATTGATTGTCTTACACAAACGCTGCTTTCTGCCATTTACAATGTAGCCATCAATGTGTGGGTGTGAGTTTGGTTTAGAAGCTCTGCTCCTGAGAATGTTAGAAAAATTTATTGGCCATGAAAAGTTCTGCTGTAACTGGACATGTCAAACGAAAGCCCACATTGTAGATATATTTAATTTTACTTTTGAATAAAACAATGACCCTGTTATATTGAAATGACTATAGAGCTTTTAAATCTTTCTCAGTTTGTTCTTTGATTATGTGAAAAAACATACCGTGAGCAAAAGGGTATTTTGTTTTGTTAGTACGACATAAAGGGTGGTTAAATTGTAAGGGCCGATGTTGAATGTGAACCACACCTAAATGCCAAGTTTTTTCCGAATTTTATTTGACATTTCTCTATTTCAGACTTACTCAATTTAAACCATTGGCGTCGTGAATGGGCAGAATAGTTCCAAGAAATGGCAACAGTGGATGATCAATTTTCGAAGAAAATCATCTTCGGTGATAAGGCACATTTTCACCTCAGTGGATTCGTCAATAAACAGAATTGCCACATTTGGGCGAATGAGAATCCAAGAGTGATTGTCGAAAAACCAATGCACCTACAAAGAGTGACTGTTTGGTGCGGTTTATGGACTGGCGGCATCATCGGGCCGTATTTTTTCCAAAATGAGGCCGGTCAGGCAGTTACTGTGAATGGTGTTCGCTATCGTGAGATGATAACGAACTTTTTATGGCTCGAATTGGAAGATATGGACGATATATGGTTTCAGCAGGACGGTGCCACTTGCCACACAGCTAACGAAACAATGGCTCTTTTGCGCAACAAATTCAATGGCCGTGTTATCTCACGTAATGGCGATGTCAATTGGCCGCCAAGATCATATGATTTGACACCGTTGGACTTTTTTCTTTGGGGTTATTTGAAAGAAAAGGTGTACGTCGATAAGCCAGCAACAATTCAAGAGCTAAAGGATGAGATAATTCGGCACATTAACGGCATAGAACCTCCCTTATGTCTCAGCGTCATCGAAATATATCATAATAATATAAAATTACAATACTTTCCTAAGTAGTTTGTGTTTTATTCAAAATCAACTTCGGCCCTTGAAAATTTAACCACCCTTTATATATTAAATAAATACAATTACAAATTACTCATGAAATGGTTCGTGAGTCACGACCTTTTTCGTGAGTCACGATAAAAATGAAATAATTTACCTTAGCGACGTTCGTGAAAATGAGCATGATTAAAATCGAGAGTGTTATTAAACTCTTCACATTCCAGGTGTCACTAAAATTGTAAATGAATGCAATTCGAAAGCGTTTTATTTCCGTGGGCGGGATTAGTTTTGTGATCGTATTTTTCCGAAATTCGTTACTTACGCACACTCACAAAGAAATTATTTTCGTGACTCACGCTCACGCACGACATTTGGATTATTAATCACGCTAATGCACACTCGCGCTGTTGCCATCAGCGTGAGTCACGAAAGTTTTCGTGAGTCACGTGCACATCTCTATCTCACATCTTTCTCATTTCCACGAGGTTTTTTAGTTCTTAGCACCTTTTTCTGTAATACAAACAATGTTGAAGAAATTATTTTATAAATTTTACCTTTCCCCTAGGCGGAGAATCGAACCGCGGACCATACAGTTTGAAAACCAACACACTATCCACTGGGCTACGTAGCTGTTATTGTCATCAACAGACAATTATCGTAATAGACATCAACGCACAAGCAACGCAAATAGTCAAACAGTTATATTTCTATAGCATAGTTTGCGGCGCACGCGAGCCGATGCAAACAAAACATTATTTAACAGAAACATGCATTTGTTGGCCACGTGGAGAAAGGGTTAGCATGCCAGCCTTACATGCAAAGGGTCGTGGGTTCAATCCCTGGTCCGACTGAACATCAAAAATTTTTTTTTACATGCATTCCAAAAATTCCGAAAAGATTTTCGACATTGCATGTGCATGTAAGTGCCATGGAACATGTTTGATCCAACAATGTTTTTCTCTGTCAAACGTAAACTCGGATACATAATGCCCGAGAAAATAACATGGTTTCGACACACTAGGAGGTGATCATATTCCTTTTCCGGGTGTAGAGGGCATGTATTTGGCTTATTCTTCTGGGTGAAGTTTTAGAAAATTATTGTATGTGAATACACTCATAGAAAACATCATGCACGGCGTGCTCATTTCCAACGATTCGTTCATGAAAGTGAATCAACACACATGTGGTATCAAACAGAGAACAGGAGGTGTCAATCTGACAACGATGAAATGACACCATGCGTTGTCAAAACAACAACCAGCGTTCATTTTCAGATCATGAATGGTTACGAATTTATAAACAAAATTAAAAAAAGATTTCCGCTACCGTGATTCGAACGCGTTAACAGCACATTGCACCACCGAGGGAGTTGCCATAATAACGTCTAACGATTATTTTAAGAATTTTAATGTCCAAAGAAAAACGAATGCCGTTCATGAAATCGTGAACGCCCGTGAACGAAATTGTGAACATTCCGTTTTGAGTTTTTGTGAACGTTTCCGTTTAATTCTGTCACCGTCGTTCACGACTATGGAACCTAATTTTTTCTATTAGTGTATGTGCTCGCTTCATTGACTCGTATCTAATGTAAATGTCATTAAATTATTTGTCTTTGGAACATTGTATTTTTTTTTGCAGAATACATGATTTATTTACTATAAACCTAAGAAAATATTTCCCATATATCGTCTTGATAAATATCAGTGTAATTACCATCGCCAGCATTGGGATCCATTTCTCTTTAACTTTAAATTGAAAACTTTTTTCACATGTGTATTTGTGTGTGTATGCATGTAGGAAGATACATTTGTTGCAATCTGTATAGTCACCCTGTTTGTTTATGAGATTGCTCAACACTTTTGCTTAATTTCATGTAATCAAAATGAAAATCCTTCCTTATTGAGCCAGCTGGCAACAGGATTCGCGAAGGTGATCCGTGTAGCCAGCCATTCATTCAAATACTCGCTTTAATATCTCTTTTGTTTTTTTGTTCTTTGGATGTGCAAACACAATCCCTGCCTGCCATAATGAGCCACTTCAGTGCCCAACTCTAGAATGCATTCGCATATAGGTAAACGGATGGATGTGACTAGGGGATGTGGTATCCATGAGAGCATCTCGCTCGAACTATCCCCCACTTAGTTGTGAGAGAGTAAATGTGCGTATGTCCGAATGAAATCAGGGCCGGCAATGTATCCGGAATTCCTACAGCTCAAATAATTTCATAAAGCAAATTCAAGAGTTATTCCAACTATGCAAATATTCATCTATTCATTCTTTTATTCAAACATCATCTCTTCACTCGTACCTCTCTTCACCCTCTGTGTGTAATACTATGCCGTAACACTGCCCGGTTGATCCTTTGGGACAATGCAGAAACATGTTGCAACGAGTATTCAAGGTGGCGGAGGAGGTGGGTGGAAGCAGGAGGGTTGGGTGTGCAGCGAAGAATGTGAAAATTGAAATAAATTAAATTAAACAAAAGAGAAAGCTGACAAATGAAAAGTGCAAAATAAAAAGTTTCTGCTGTGCTTCATGCTGGTTTTAATTAAAAAGCTCGACGTATCTCTGAATTTTTTAGTACTTTTTATCCAAAACTCACTTTCATTGGAAATATTCCCAACTGTCATTTATAACAGGACTCGACTTCCGGGGGGGATATGTGCTAGTTCTTCTTTCTATTTGCTGTGAAGATTTTCCAAATGTGCGGTGTACAAAAGAAAAAGTGATCAAAGATGGGAGATTGAGCTGTGGCTAAAGTTCAGAGTCATTGCAGGTTCATTCATTCATAGCCATTGTACTAGGTATCTTCATTTCAAAGGGGAATTTGTTTGCTTTTGTACTCTCTATGTAGATTCATTTCCTGTTCAACACTCATTCATTGCTCCAAATTTTTTTCCCACTAAACTTACATGAATATCATGTCATGCATTGTAAAACCGTGAAACAATTCAATTTAAAACAGTTTTCAAATCCAAATAACAAATAAAAAAAGAAACTCTTTAAGATGATCAATAGCAAAAATAAGAATGCTGTTGGGAAATTATCAGAGCATGAAGAAATAGTTTGTTGTACTTTTTAACCGCAGTTCACGAAATTACATCATAGAAGAAAAAATTAACTAAAAGTAAAGAAGAAAATCATTGGCGCCAAATCATGACCATTTTAACCATACAGTAGTTCATTCTTACTATTTTTGAGAATCGTACGAAAATTTTCATTTGTTTTAGTTCATATTGAACTAATGTGTGCGGTCATTGAACTTTGTACTCACGTTTAGTTCATACAATTTTTGATACATACTTAAAAAAAGTAAGATTTCATTAAGCTGTGGAAAATTTCGATAAAAATAATAAAATTTAACTACAAGCAAATAATTTTTTTCCAATAAAAATAAGTTAAATTTAGCATTAGTTTAACTACGGAAATTTTTTTTCTGTGCACTCGTCGTAATATTGTTTCTATGTTAGTATGACTACCTATTTCAGTGTTACAAGAGCGTCGTTTGCTCGAATCTATTTGTAGAAAGATGCTGGAATGATAGGATTCGTGTGACTTCTGGCATCTCAAAAAAATTTAGCAACTGCTGCCGGGAAACCGTCGAATTTCAATTGAAAACCTCAATGAGAGTGGCAAAAATGTATCGAGAATTAGTTCAAACGCATGCAAAATTGTATAGATATTAATGGAGAATATTTTGAAAAACAATAAAACGATATTCGATAATTAATATTTGGTTTTGTTTTTTAATCGCAAAATATAAAAGGCTACGAGTGTTGCTTAACATATTATATTGCTTGAGTCCAAGTGCTTCCAAATATATTATATATTAACATTATACAAATTTCATAATATTTCGGCAGTGTCCAAACATATACGTGCTTCCTGCACGTTTGGTATATTAAAGGGTGATAAGGTCAAAATTTGGTCAAGGAAAACGCGTGTAAATCGGTGAAATCGTTTATTTAAAAAATCAAATTAAATTTCTTTTTCAAGTTCAATTAGTATGAAATTCAGGAAAAATATTCAGTTAGGCTTCCGCTTTTCCAAATCCGAATTGCCGGGCCTCACGCTTGACACCTGCCATCAGATTTTGTACAGCCACCTTGTCCACCTTCTTCGCCGCAGAAAGCCAGTTTGCCTTGAACTGCTGCTCGTCCTTAGCAGTTTTTTTGGTCTTCTTTAGGTTCCGCTTGACAATAGCCCAGTATTTCTCAATTGGGCGGAGCTCTGGCGTGTTGGGAGGGTTCTTGTCCTTGGGAACCACCTGCACGTTGTTAGCGGCGTACCAATCCATGACCTTTTTACCGTAATGGCAAAATGCCAAATCCGGCCAAAACAGTACGGAACAATCGTGTTTCTTCAGGAAAGGCAGCAGACGTTTATTCAAACACTGTTTCACGTAAATTTCTTGGTTGACAGTTCCGGAAGCTATGAAAATGCTGCTTTTCAAGCCACAGGTACAGATGGCTTGCCAAACCAGATATTTCTTTGCGAACTTTGACAGTTTTATGTGCTTGAAAATATCTGCTACCTTTCCCCTTCCTTTTGCCGTATAAAACTCCTGTCCTGGAAGCTGCTTGTAGTCGGCTTTGACGTAGGTTTCGTCGTCCATTACCACGCAGTCAAACTTCGTCAGCATCGTCGTGTACAGCCTCCGGGATCGCGCTTTGGCCGTCGTATTTCATTTATCATCGCGGTTTGGAGTCACTACCTTCTTGTAAGTCGATAGTCCGGCTCGTTTTTTGGCTCGATGCACGGTTGTAGACGATACACCCAGCTTATTTGCGGCATCTCGGAGACAGAGGTTAGCGTTTCGCTTGAAACTACCGGCAACTCTCTTTGTCGTCTCAGCGGCTTCCGGTTTTCGATTTCCCCCCGATCCAGACTTCCTGGCTGTCGACAAACGTTCTCCAAACACTTTAATTACGTTTGTAACGGTTGATTTGGCAACTTTTAGCGATTTTGCCAGCTTTGCGTGCGAGTAGCTCGGATTTTCGCGATGCGCGAGCAAAATTTTGATACGCTGTTCTTCTTGCTTGGAACTCATTTTGACAACTGAAGAGTGAATTCCAAAATCAAAATAGGAGCAACATTCTACACACAAACATACACCTTCAAAATGAGGGGTGTTCAGGTTTTTTAAATGCAAAATTGAAAGAAATACGTCAAGTTTATATTGACCAAATTTTGACCGTATCACCCTTTATGACGTTTGATTTATAAGAATTTATCAAATTGATATAATGAATATAATGAAATTGATATAAAAAGTAGGTTTTACTAGGATATGGGATGAATTAATCAATTGTATTGTCCATTTTTAACATATTAAAATATCGATTTTTGACCCTATATGTACTCTTGATAAAGGTACAATTTTAAGGTAATGTATAAGTATAACCTAACGTTCTAAATTTTTTTTTGGCAGGCATGTTGAGTTCGAAGATGGGTCATACAGGACAATTTTGTGGTATAGCACCTACATGTAAACCCATCTTCCGATTTGTTTTAAGAAGTTTTTCCCAGTATAAGATTTGTCAAAAATTTTGAATTTAGAGTTATTTGAGATCCACAAGTAAATGCGGAAATTTGCCGATGGAGATAATTACTTGAGAAATCTCCATATATACCCGATGTCCTTAGAAGCTGTAATTTTAAATTAAACCTCTGCCAAGTGCCATCTGAGCCGGTCTTTTGGGAGAATGTTTGCTTCATCAAAGTCACTCGAAATTCTTTACATTAAATTATGGCCTCTAATGACCATAACTGATAGACCATTTATAAATCGATATTTCACCATTTTATTTCTATAGAAACAATATTCGTAACTGTCCAGCTATTCCTGCCATCTGTTTTTTGTTTTTTTTTTTTTATATAAAATGCCTATATGGATTAATACCAGGATTTTACTTCTTAAACATCTGGAACCATAATTATTTTTTGTTTTTATAAACACATATTCTGGAGATTCTTGTTGTCTACACATATTTTGATGTGGTGTCTATATAGTCTTGTGTCGTATTTTGATTTATTGGCCTAAAATTTGTCGTCGAGTCGTATCAAAATTTAAAATTAGGGTTCTTTAGGATATGTAAACACATATGGCAAAATAGAATACTTATATCGGTCCAATTTTAGAACACTACACCTTAAAATAACAATTGGAATACTGTTAAAATGAGACTTATGTACACCACCTGGAGTTGACTCCGGAGTCGGAGTCGAGGCTAATAAGAAATGCTGGAGTCGGAGTCGAGCAAAATTAACTCGACTCCACAGCCCTGGTTCTTACTCAAATTAAATTTTATTTGTCACCAATTGAACAAGAACATTATTTTTAAATCCTAAACAATACATATATTTTTTTTAAACACACATGAAATTTCTTAGGAGTGAACTAATTTTACTTTCATTCCAACATCATTATGGTTGCATTAAAACCAAATCGAATTTATTTCCACTAATTGTTAACGTTCTTTACTTTTAAAAGTTTTTTCTTTGTACCATTTCGACTTGTTGGGAAAAAATGATGCCGATGTAGATAAAAACAAGTATATACAGCAGTAAGTTCGGCCGGGCCGAATCTTAAATACCCACCACCATGAACCAAATATTAGGGTTTCCTTTGAAATTTCAGGAGGGCTTGAGGACTTGAGGACACAACCCGAAGATAAATTTAAAGATTTCACCTATGAGGACTATATCAGATTCTGGATTTATAAGAACCATTTTTGTTTGAGGTTTAGAGGAATCATTAACATCTCTTGTAAGTGTGCAAGAAAATTATAAAATAACGTCTTGATTTGAAATCTTAAATCTGTAGAAGTAAAATCTGGAAATTTTACATTGAGTTTCAAGCAATTTTCATGATCAGTGCGCCTTCTACACCCTCAAGAAATGAAGTCGGTCTATATGGAGGCATTACCAAATGGACCGATAAAAACTTAATCCGATACACGTTTTTGTGAGCCTAAAATACCAGAATATTTACAATTTCAGGCATATCAGATAAAAACTACGGTTTCTAGAAACCCAAGGAGTTAAATCGGGAGATCGTTCTTATGGGGGCTATACTAAAATATGGACCGATACTCACCATTTTCGGCACACCTCTTTGTGACCCGAAAATACCTCTAGATTTCCAATTTCAGGCAAATAGGATAAAAACTTCGGATTCTAGAAGCCCAAGACCCCAAATCGGGAGATCGGTCTTTATGGGGGCTATACCAAAATATGGATCGATACTCACAATTTTTGGCGTACGTATTTGTGGTCCTACAATACCTCTAGATTTCAAATTTCAGGTAAATTGAATAAAAACTGCGGTTTCTATAAGCCCAAGAAGTAAAATCGGGAGATCGGTCTATATGGGGGCTATACCAAAATATGGATCGATACTCACCATTTTCGGCACACCTCTTTATGGTCCTAAAATACCTCTAGATTTCCAATTTCAGACAAATTGGATAAAAACTACGGTTTCTATAAGCCCAAGACCCCAAATCGGGAGATCGGTCTATATGGGGGCTATACCAAAATATGGACCGATACTCACAATTTTTGGCGCACGTATTTGTGGTCCTACAATACCTCTAGATTTCCAATTTCAGGTAAATTGAATAAAAACTGCGGTTTCTATAAGCCCAAGTAGTAAAATCGGGAGATCGGTCTATATGGGGGCTATACCAAAATATGGACCGATACTCACAATTTTTGGCACACGTATTTGTGGTCCTACAATACCTCTAGATTTCAAATTTCAGGTAAATTGAATAAAAACTGAGGTTTCTATAAGCCCAAGAAGTAAAATCGGGAGATCGGTCTATATGGGGGCTATACCAAAACGTGGACCGATACTCACCATTTTTGGCACATCTCTTTATGGTCATAAAATACCTCCAGATTTTAAATTTCAGGCAAATTGGATAAAAACTACGATTTCTATAAGCCCAAGACCCCAAATCGGGAGGTCGGTTTATATGGGGACTATACCAAAACCTGCACCGATATAGCCCATCTTCGAACTTGACCTGCCTGCAGACAAAAGACGAGCTTGTGCAAAATTTCAGCACGATTGCTTCATTATTGAAGTCTGTAGCGTGATTACAACAGACAGACAGACAGACAGACAGACAGACAGACGGACAGACGGACATCGTTATATCGTCTTAGAATTTCTCCCTGATCAAGAATATATATACTTTATATAGTCGGAAATCGATATTTCGATGCGTTACAAACGGAATGACAAACTTATTATACCCCCGTCACCATTCTATGGTGGTGGGTATAAATATACCCACAAATAATGCGGTTCTCAAGCCAAAAACACATGTCGCGTTTGTTCTCCTTGTCTCATACACTTTTTAGTATTTATATATAAGCACATGACATTTTTGGGGAAGCTTCATAACACACAACAAAATAAAATATGAATTTTTAGATAAACTTGTACATTATTACAAATTTATATGCTTTTCTATAAAGTAGATAATATATTTTTTTGTAAATACTTGTTATTAAATTAAGTAATAATTTACGCGGACTCTTTCATAAAATCCATGAAACTTTACATAATACATCCAACGATACTGATTTCCTCTTTCTTTTGTCTCATATGTATAAAATACAAGCATACAATACAAACAATATATGCAAAACGGGACAAACACAATCGACACATAACGTTTTTCAAGGTTACACGTATATTTCAGTGTTGCCTGGTTGGGGTTTTCCCCCCAAATTTAGGGGTTTTTTTTCACGTTTAGGGGGATTTTTAGGGGTAACATTTGTTTGGGGGGATTTTTGGGGGTAAACAAGTTTCTTAGACCTTATAAAGTGGAGCAATTCTCAACCGAATTCGGAACAATTCTGGCATGAATTTTGAGAAAAAAGTCAAGTTCCCAAATGTAAGCAAATATGCAATAGCATTTTCTTCGTTATATTTTTCAAACGCTTCTCTCGAAAGAGCATTTTTAATATTTGACACAATTAAAAACAAATTAAGAAATCATGTTTTAACTTAGCAGCTGAAAGCATTTTAATAATCTATATATATTTTCTGAACTTTAATTTTTGTTTCCTTGTTTATTTCTATTATTTATACATTATAAACCTTTTTCTAAATTAATTTGATTTATACATTGAATTATTTTGTTTTGCATGCTTTTTTAATTGATAGACATATTGTATGATTACACCCAAGAAAAAATACTTTCCTCAGGGACGAAATTTTGAATAAACGAAATTCCCTTTTGTTATAAAGTATTTTCTTGAAGAGCAAATTTTATTTTTTCTTTACTTCAAAAGAAAACTTAGTTTGTCTAAAATTTCGTTTCTATTTGTGTTACATTTAATTTTTAAAGTGAATCGCTATAGGATTTATCCACGAAATTTGGGACCCCTTTTTGTACTATTTACATTCTTAAATTTTTTGGGGGTTTTTGAAAAAAGTCTAGACCATTTTAGGGTTTTTTTTCTTAAGATTTGGGGGAAAGAATCAAAAATCACCTGGCAACACTGGTATATTTACCGTATTTTTTTCCCCAGTTCAGTTTGAGTCGCCGTGGTGGTCGGAAGAAAATATACTATTGGTAGAGGTTAATGGAATAAAACATTATTAACTACGCAATTATTCGTGTCTGTAAGTTAAGCGGATTCATAAATGGTGATTTATTATGTACGCAGTATTCAGAATTTGGGGGGAAAAACGTTATGACGTTTTTTAGATAGTAGGTTAGGTTAGGTGGCAGCCCGATATTTCAGGCTCACTTAGACTATTCAGTCCATTGTGATACCACATTGGTGAACTTCTCTCTTATCAATGAGTGCTGCCCGATTCCATGTTAAGCTCAATGACAAGGGACCTCCTTTATAAAGCCGAGTCCGAACGGCGTTCCACATTGCAGTGAAACCACTTAGAGAAGCTTTGAAACCCTCAGAAATTTCACCAGCATTACTTAAAAACTTTTTGGTGTTCGGTCGAAGCAGGAATCGAACCCACGACCTTGTGTATGCAAGGCGGGCATGCTAACCATTGCACCACGGTAGTATAAAACATTTCATTTTAAATTATTAATTATTTGTTATTAATTATTTTGTCCATATAATTCCATCATTGGAAAACTTGTTGAACACTATTCAGCCTGACTATACAAATGTTTCATCATAAAAAAAAAAAAAAAAAAAACAAATAATAAATAAATATTATTTGCTTGTGTGTAACGTGCGCTCTCTGTCTCCATCTTTATTACTTTCTCTATACTCTCGCTTTATCTCTCCCGATCTCTGTATAAAATATCGCAAAATATATATATGTTTACTCGAAGTTTCGAAAATAATGTAATGTCTCAATCATAATATATTCTAACAATGTACATATGTGTCCCATATGTTTTATGATATTTTAGGAACATTATATTTTTGCACGAAACATATTTTTTACTCCGGATCGTGCAAAAATATACTGTTTTATCCATATATGAGACCTAACATAACATTCTGCCTTTTTATCCCAAATATCATACATTTTGTGTCGGCGTCACCCAGTTCAATTCTCGGCCGACTTTACGAAACGTAAGGAAAATAGGATTTAGAACCAACTTTGTAATAACAAAGTTCTTTTATATAAATCTTTTCATTCTATTAATTTTTTTGGCAGATAATTTGAAATTATAATTTACGATGTCTTTATGAAGAATTTATCACAACAGCGCTTCGACCGTAACGTCGGTAATACCGAAGCTGCAGGTATTGTGTGACATCTATACGGTTAACATTTGTTGTGTTTGTAGAAGTGCGCTTTTCGTTCTCTTGTATTTTTATTCTCTCTGACATCTATCTCTTCCGATTTCAACTTATTATTGTTTTTCCGCGTAAATCAAAAATAGATAACACAAGCATGGCTACACAAAAACACAACAACCAGAATACTAAAGGGTTTAGAACTTGTAGAATACGAATTGCAAATTTAAAAACTCTATCATATTGCATAAAATTTAAACAAAAATTATACGAGATTTCATTTTAGGTGTTCTAAAGGCAATTTTGCCCAACTCTAAGATAACAACTACGTTCATACCCATATGCCCCCAAGATTGGTTCATGACAAATATTTTCATTAAATCAATTTTTCGTTTTTTACAGTTTTGTTTTGTTGTGGAAAGATGGTACTCACATCGTCGTATATGAAGGGCTGATGATGGGATACAGAAAAGGATATATTTGCTACGAAAAACAGTATCCGGATGAGTGTGTTTGCTTAGGATTGTTTGTCTTTGTCCATAATCAATCGAGATGGTCTAATGGAGTGCAACTGATTGGCTGAATTTGAGCAGAATGAGACAACTTCAGCTATTTTCTTAGAATACTGTGGTGTACATCACTCCATAGTCTTCTCATTATGAAGACAAAATTAAAATGAAAGTCATCATCCATAAACTGAGGTGCCTCCCACATAAAAACAAATTGATGTCAGTCGTAATTTGTTCCAATGTAGGGAGTTGTCCTTTCTCTCTATTAATAGGCAAAATCTAATCAACGTCACCAATAAAATTTCTCTGAAATTATAAAAATCGTTAGAATAACTCAACGATAGGTTAGACGTTCAGTTCGACGGTTGAGTGTTGAATCTCGACGATAATTTACATAAAAAAGCAAGTAAGTAAAAAAAAAGTAAGTAAGAAAGTCTAAAGTCGGGCGGGACCGACAATATTATACCATACACCACTATGTATACCAACATTTTTGATACCATTTTAACACCTTCAAATTTATTAGGGGCTATATATAGGTTTATATTCCCAAATACAAATATTTTAATTTGGACAACATTTTTTAAACTTTCACAAAATGTCTAGAATCAAAATTTAAATTGGTTAATGACCGGGACGGACCAAAATATTAGTAAAATAATATTTGATATATTTAAATTGCAAAAATATCACAAATCCGCATTTATGATTTTTAGGTCGATATATACGAATAGGTAAATTTGAATCATTTTTGCGAGTTTTCGACTTATTTAACAGTGACGATTTTACAAGGAACATGTGGGAATTTTCGTCATATTTGCTAAAATCGGAAGAACATATATATGGGGGCTATGTCTAATTCTGAGCTGATTTTGATAAAATTTGGCAAACATTGCTAAAATTTTAATTGAACACTCAGTGCAAAACTTCAAAATGTTCGAAACTTTGGCTTTCGTGGTCATATGAATCTAAATCGGGCGGATGATATATGGGAGTTATATCTAAATCGCAACCGAATTTAACCAAATTTGGTATATGTATGTTAGTCCTACTCTCTGTGCAAAACTTCAAGTAAATCGGAGTGAATTTTTGACCTTTGGGGCCACATAAGTGCGTATATCGGAAAGATATATATAGCAGCTATAATTAAATCTGAACCAATTTCAACTAAATTTGGCATGCATAGTAAAAATGTTATTTCCATTCCTTGTGTACAATTTTAAGTAAATCTGTGGGAAATATTGAGTGTAAATAGGAGTGTAAATCGGGCGAAACCTATATATGGGAGCTATATCTAAATCTGAACCGATTTCAACCAAATTGGTACGTATATTTATAATGTTAATTTTACTTCCTGTGCAAAATTTCACGTAACTCGGAACTAAAAATTGGCCTCTGGGGCCATAGGAGAGTAAATCGGGCGAAAGCTATATATGGCAGCTATATCTATATCTGAACCAATTTCAACCAAATTCTGTACGCATATTTATAATGTTAATTCTACTCCCTGTGCAAAATTTCACGTAAATCGGAACGAACGATTGGCCTCTGGGGCCATAGGAGTGTAAATCGGGCGAAAGCTATATATGAGAGCTATATCTGAATCTGAACCGATTTGACTGATATTCCGCAAAATTTACGAGACTCACAAAATATTCAATTATACGAAATTGGAAGAAAATCGGTTACTGAATACGTCATTTATGACCATTAAAATCTATATGGCAGCTATATCTAAATCTAAACCGATCAAAACCAATAGGGATCGTCTTTGAGCCGAAAAAGGACCCTATGTCAAATTTGAGGACGATAACTGCGAGATTGACTCTGCACACAAAAATACATCAACAGACAGACAGACGGACGTCGCTAAATCGACTCAGAATTTAATTCTAAGCCGATCGGTATACTAAAAGATGGGTCTATGACTATTCCTTCTCGGTGTTACATACAAATGAACAAACTTATTATAACCTGTACCACAGTAGTGGTGAAGGGTATAACTACACCTTGAACATGTTTGAAAAAATAATTATCAAAACAAGTATATACGGCCGTAAGTTCGGCCAGGCCGAATCTTATGTACCCTCCACCATGGATTGCGTAGAAACTTCTACGATAGACTGTCATCCATAATCGAACTTGGGTTGTGGTATCTTAAAACTTCTTAATATCGTTTTCTAAATTGTGAGTTATTCCATATGTGGTATATATTAGACAAAAAAGTTATGTATAACATAGGTAAGTCTACAAATAATTACGAATCGACATCGACTTTTGCGCGGTACGTAGAGAGCCAGAATATGGGGGTCGCTTATATTGGGGCTATATAGAATTATGAACTTGATATGGACCAATTTTTGTGTGATTGGGGATCAATTTATCTGAGGGCTATATAAAACTATAGACCGATATGGACTTAGTTAGGCATGGTTGTTAACGGTCATATACTAGCACAATGTATCAAATTTCAAGTGACTCGGATGAAATTTGCTTCTCCTAGAGGCTCCAAAACCAAATCTCGGGATCGGTTTATATGGGGGCTATATATGATTATGGACTTATATGGACCACTTTTGGCATGGCTGTTAAATATAATATACTGCCACCACGTATCAAATTTCAACCAGATCGCATGAATTTTGCTTCTCCAAAAGGCACCAGGGGTCAAATCTGGAGATCGGTTTATATGGGGGCTATATATAATTATGGACTGATATGAACCAATTCCTGCATGGTTGTTGGATAACATCACGTACCAAATTTCAACCGAATCGGATGAATTTTGCTCTTCCAAGGGGCTCCTCCAGACCCAAGGACGCGTAAGTTATGGCTTTCATGATATCCATATGAAGGTATACAAAAGCGATCAGCCAAAGGATACCGAAACGGACAAGCCTCCGGTAGAATCAGCAGTGAAAAAATCTCCTAGCGAAGCCGAAGGAGACATAAAACCTGCAGACTATGGCGAAAATCATATGCGGGAAGTTTCTACAGGCTCAAGCCTCACCAAAGCTGAACCGCGGATTGTTGCGAGAGTCACCGAGATCTGTGAAGAGGAAGCCCTTGATGACTCAATTGAAGCGGCTGATGTGACGGTGGTTGAAAATTTGGATGGTTCTACGGTTCCTCCAGATAAATCTTCACCATTGTAAGGCCGCTTGTGCTGCCTTAAAAGTTCTCCTGATGAAAGGAGACATAGATATAGTTCTTATTCAAGAACCATACATATATAAGAACAAGATCTGTGAATTAAGCACTCCGGGTTTCAAACTTTTGCATAATACCGGTAACGATATAAATCGAGCATGTATAATTGCTAAAAACGAACTAAACTTGTTTCTGCTTCCTTCATTGAGCAATGCAGACACTGTCGTAGCCAGTCTAGAGATATCCAAATGCAAATATTGGGTATCTTCGGTCTACATGGGACATGATAGGGATATGCCACCCTGTGCCGTTAAGACCTTAGTTGAGGAGTCACTAAAAACAAAGACAAAACTCATTATGGGATGCGATGCAAATGCACATCACAGTATTTGGGGAAGTAGTGATACTAATGCAAGGGGAGAGTCGCTAATAGAGTTTATTTTGCGTACTAACCTGGTAGTTTGCAATAAGGGAGATGTACCAACCTTCGTCACCAGGAACAGACAAGAGGTTTTGGACGTAACGTTGACCTCTCCGGAACTGAATGATAAGATATCTGAGTGGCAAGTTTTGAGGGAACATAGCTTCTCAGATCATCGCTACATCAGTTTCAGATTGGCTGTTCGTACTTCAAAGACCATATTTCCGCCAAATGTTAGGAAAGCTGATTGGAATAGGTGTAGGGAATCGTTCAATTTGATGATACCGGAAATGCCGGAGACAAATATGAGCACTGTGCAAGATATCGAACACGCAGTGGAGCGGATTACGAAGGCCTTCAACATTTCACTGAAAGCTGCTTGTCCTAGAGGAAAGCCAAGGGGAAAAAATCGGCCGCCATGGTGGACTACGGAGTTAAGTAATATGAGGAAATCCTGCAGGAAGCTCTTTAACAAAGCAAAGTCCACAAGAGCTCCGGAGGATTGGGACACTTACAAGATGAATCTGAGAGAATATAAACGAGAACTGAGAAGGTCTCAACAAAACTCTTGGGATGATTACTGTAGCAGTATTGAGAATACGTCAGAGGCTTCCAGACTACGGAAGGTACTAGCATCCACTAACACCGCTCCAGGTTTCATTAAAACATCGGAGGGAAATTGGACAACGTCCAGTGAGGAGACGTTGGAGGTACTTTTGGACACACACTTCCCTGGAAATCAGACGGTTGAACCATGTTCCGGCGGTGTAACAGAGGCTCGGCGATCACTTCCTATTGACGAAATTGTGTCGGAATCTAGAATAAAATGGGCTTTAAATAGCTTTGGACCATTCAAATCCCCCGGACCTGATGGAATTACTCCGGCGGAGTTACAGGCAGTGGCTGAAAGAATTATCCCCTGGTTGACGGTGATATATAAACAATGTGTAAACTTAGCATATGTTCCAGAAAATTGGAGGGAAACAAAAGTCGTCTTCATACCTAAAGCAGGAAAAGCGTCTCACTCGAGTGCGAAGGATTTCCGACCAATCAGCTTATCCTCATTCCTACTTAAGACCCTGGAGAGGATGATAGACATGTATCTTAGAACTAGCGTGGATTCAAGTTTGCTCTCGAAACGACAGCATGCATACTCGAAGGGCAGGTCTACTGAGACCGCATTGCATGAACTGGTCAGCTTTATTGAAAGCTCACTATCTGTCAAAGAATACACAATCGTGGCGTTTCTAGACATCGAAGGGGCGTTCAATAATGTCCATCCGAGCTCGATATTAAATGGACTGACAACTCTGAATGTTGATCCAGGTATACTTAGGCTGTTAGACGAACTTCTAATAAAGAGACGTATTTCAGCCACACTAGGGCAAGCAAACATACAAAGGTATGTGAACAGAGGCACTCCTCAAGGAGGAGTTCTATCACCTCTTCTTTGGAATGTTGCTATAAACAACCTTCTGGTTTCTCTAGAAAAAGAAAGGAGTGGTGGCATACGCAGATGATGTGGCGCTAGCAGTCAGGGGAAAATTCCCATCCACAATCAAAGATATTATACAGAGAGCTCTCCGGATGACTGAGAAATGGGCGAAAGATAATGGTCTTGGTGTAAATCCAGCAAAGACAGAAATAGTCATGTACTGCAAAGATCGCAAAACTCCCACGGTTAGGCCCATTTCCTTAGGGGGTACTGAAATTCCCTTTGGTGAGTGTGCAAAATACCTTGGCGTTATTTTGGACAGAAAGCTGAATTTTAGGCTTAATATTGAAGAGAGGGCGAGAAAAGCCACGGTAGCTTTGTACTCGTGCAAAAAGGCAATAGGGAAAAAGTGGGGACTAAAACCAAAAATTGTGCATTGGCTATACACGGCAGTGGTTAGACCTATAATGCTATATGGTGTTGTAGTCTGGTGGCCGGCACTTCAGAAACCGACTTGTTTAGATAAAGTTCAGCGTATGGCGAGCTTATGTATCTCAGGCGCATTTAGTAAGACAGGAACAGACTCCCTTAATGTCATGCTACATCTATTGCCTTTAGACATTTTGGCCAAACAGTCAGCTGCAACAACGGCTGTGCGGTTGCGCGAGCTATCGCTGTGGTCGGAAAAAATGTACGGTCATAGTTCGGTCCTCAAAGTAATGCCAGATGTGCCTAACGTAGTGGATTACACCCTGGCAAAACCACTTTTCGACAAAAAGTTTGAAACTCTAATTCCCAACAGTGAGGCGTGGTGTACACAGACCCCGGGGAATAAAAGATATATAGATTTCTATACTGATGGCTCCAAATTGAATGGACAAGTGGGGTTCGGAGTGTATTCTAAAGATCTGGAAATTCGAATAGCGAAAAGATTACCTAATCACTGTAGTGTTTTTCAGGCTGAAATATTGGCAATAAGAGAGGTGGTGAATTGGCTGAGAAGTAATGTTCCAACAAATATTGGCATTAATATATACTCAGACAGTCAACCTGCAATAAAATCCTTGGACTCTGTATTCCTTAACTCAAAAACGGCCATAGACTGCCGCAAATCTCTCAACGAGATGGCTGAGCAGTACAATATTCACCTAATATGGGTGCCTGGTCATAGGAACATACCGGGGAACTGTGAAGCAGATATGTTAGCAAGGCTAGGAACTACCTTACATATTCCAGGGGAACTAGAATCTGTTGGTATGCCTCTGGCCACCTGCAAGCTCTTACTGCGTGAGAAGGCTGTTATGATGGCCAATATTCGATGGGAAAATTGCAAGGGTTGTAACGACACCAAGCAAATATGGCCCCATTTAAACTTAAACCGCACACTAGATATGCTAGTGTTCTCAAGGCGTCAGATAGCACTCCTAATATCTGCTATAATGGGTCGCGAAGTATAATGACTATTGTATAAGCTGTCATGACGTGGAGGAAAAGGAATCAATAAAACACCTCTTGTGTGAGTGTCCTGCTTTTTGTGTAAGGCGTAAGCGAATTTTAGGAGCATATAGCTTTAGATTACTGGCTGACCTGGAAAACGTTAACTTAAGCAGTTTGTTAATGTTTTTGGAGCAATCTGGTTGGTTCCACAAAAGTAAATAATAGAGAAGGTTCAGTGGTTAAGACTAGAAGTGCCCATATGTAATAGGTACTCTTAGTTAAATGTGGTATCACAATGGACTGAATAGTCTAAGTGAGCCTGAAATTTAATCGGGCTGCCACTTTAACCTAACCTAACCTAACCTAAGGGGCTCCGGAGATCAAATCTGGGGATCGGTTCATATGGGGCCTATATATAATTATTGACCGATTTCGACCAATTTTTGCATGAGTGTTTGAGGCCATATATTAACACCACGTACCAAATTTCAGCTGAATCAGATGAATTTTGGTCTTCCAAGAAGCTCCGGAGGTCAAATCTGGTGATTGGTTTATATGGGGGCTATATATAATTATGGACCGATGTGGACCAATTTTTGCATGGTCATTAGAGATCATATATTAACACCATGTACCAAATTTCAGCCAGATCGGATGAAATTTGCTACTCTTAGAGGCTTCGCAAGCCAAATCGGGGGATCGGTTTATATGGAGGCTATATATAATTATGGACCGATGTGGACCAATTCTTGCACGGTTGTTAGAGACCATATTATAACACCATGTACCAAATTTCAGCTGGATCGAATGAAATTTGCTTCTCTTAGAGCAATCGCAAGCCAAATTTTGGGGTCCGTTTATATGGGGGCTATATGTAAAAGTGGACCGATATGGCCCATTTGCAATACCATCCGACCTACATCAATAACAACTACTTGTGCCAAGTTTCAAGTCGATAGCTTGTTTCGTTCGGAAGTTAGCGTGATTTCAACAGACGAACGGACGGACGGACATGCTCAGACCGACTCAGAATCTCACCACGACCCAGAATATATATACTTTATGGGGTCTTAGAGCAATATTTCGATGTGTTACAAACGGAATGACAAAGTTAATATACCCCCATCCTATGGTGGAGGCTATAACAAGTCTGTATAGCAGAAAGTCGAACGGGGCCGACTATATCATACCCTAATCCACCCCTACTGAATTAGTAAACATTGTTTGTGGGGTATCAATGGTATATGTTTGGGGAAAACCGCATTTCCACATTTAAGAACATTAAGGGGTACATCGGAGTTTTATCACAATCTGGACAGAAATGTCTGATATTAGGAGCTACAGTTGATTCTGAAATTACAGAGTTATTTAGTATGCCACTAATATTGAGTCCATTTTTAAAATAAACAAGTAAGTAAAGCAGAAAGTAGGGCGGGCCGACTATTTCATACCCTAAACCACCCTTACTGAATTAGTAAACATAAGCATTTGTGGGGTAACATTGATATAGGTATGGGAGATAAACCGCAGTTGCATATTTAAGAAAATTAAGGGGTATATGTTTATGGGTGATTTGTATCAATCTGACTATAGCTCATAGTCAGTGTTGCCAAGGAAAATGTTCGGTTTACCCTACAAGGACAAAAAAAGTTCCCTACTTTCCCATACATTCCCAAACAATTTTCCCTACTATATTTCTTGTTAAATTTAAACAAATTTTACAAAACAAAAATGGTTCTAAGTACTTTATTATCCTAAAACATGAATATGCAACGTATAACATATAACTTAGAGTATAAATTTGTATTACCACCACGGATGCCACAGTTGGTAGACTTCTAACCAAAATAGTAATTTTTTTTTGTTAAATCTCTATAAAAATAAAATTTTGGAAAAAGTTTCTATAAACAAATTTTTGTGAGAAATTTCTGTATAGAAATAAAATTTTGACACTAAATTCTATAGAAATAAAATTTTGAGAAAAAATTCCATGGAAATAAAATTTAGAGAAAAATTTTTTATAGAAATAATATTTTGAAAAAAATTTCTATAGAAATACAATTTTGACAAAATTTTCTATAGAAATAAAATGTTGACAAAATTTTCTACAGGAAAAAAGTTTTGACAAAAATTTCTATAGAAATATTTGTTTGGTAGATTTGTGGTAATTTGTGGTAGTCTTCAAATTTTGTTAGATTTGTTTTGGACGAGTGGTAACTGATGTTACCACACATTGTTAAATATCATGCCTTGCCGGCTTCTAATTTCCTAGAGCCACCAAAATGTAAAAATTATTACAAATTGTGTTGAGTGAAAATGTCCCTACATTGTGGTCCAACGTGCCTACAAGACGCTAAATATCAGAAAACCCCTATATATAGGGAATTACCCCTACTTCTTGCAACACTGGCTGTAGTTGATATTGCACCTACAAAGTTAGTATACCATTAATATTGAGCCCATTATTAAAAAAGAGAAAATCGTTCAATTAGTGTGGGTAATAAATCCAAATTTGTAAAAAATTAGCAATATTCTTATGTAAGAGCTAAAAGTACGTATAAATACGATTGGCCAGTACATCAAAATTTGAAATTTGAGTAACATTGGTTAATAAATAAGAATATTATGGCCAAATTTGGGAAAATCGCGATGCATATATATGGAAGCTATATCTAAATCTGAACCAATTTGCATAATATTTTGCGAGTTTGATTAATACCACAAAAGGTTACCTTGTGCAAGATTTGAGTAAGATCAGTTAAGAAATGAGGTCTGTATGGTCAAACATAAGGTTATTAGAGGCGAATTTTTCAAAATCGGGAGATACATATATGGGAGCTATATCTACATCTGAACCGATTTCGATGAAATTTTGCAAATATAGTTAGTACTATAGAAGACTATATTTAGCCAAATTTGAGTAAGATCGGTTGCTAAATAAGGGTTTTATGGCCAAATTTAGAAAAATCGGGCGACACATATCTCCCATATAGGTGTCGCCCGATTTTTCTATAGCTAAATCTGAACCGATTTCGATGATTTTTTGCACATATAGTTACCCAGCAAAAAAAATGGAAGTTCTTCCAAAGGCACAACTTTAAAAGCACTTCCAGAAGATGTACTCCCAATGATGTTCTTTATTTTAACTACCCAGGAAGTTCTTTTAATTAAATTTTTTATAACTTGGGGTTTTCGTACTTTTAATGGGTAATTTTATATTTTTCTGATTCAAATAGGTATAAAACAGTGTAAGAATTCATAAAATGGTACAAATCATTTAAATTTTGTCCAAAAAATTCTAAATCCATTCTAAATAAATTGTGAATTTTTGAAAATATTTGAGGTCAAACGTTTCCGACAAGCGTTAGAATCCATTAAAAATTATAAAAAATGTTATGGTTGCCTACCATAGGGTGTGTATCCCAAACTGAAAGGTGTTGTTCTGACACGGTGGCTTAGCCGGCTAATTTCAGACGCTGGGAGAGGTTCAACCACCTTGAGATACACTCAACCACACCATAAACTTCGTGTCAGAAAAAGTAAATTTCAAGATAAACTAAAAAAAATATATATTCACAAAATAACAGTCCGAATACATATATGTCAACCCTAAAGAAACGTCCGTCAGTGTATTTGAGCCTCCCACCCTCTCCTGCAAACATTTCAAAGCAGCCTTGTACTGCCTGGCTCAAGCTTAATTTTAGGCAGCACCCTACTACACACATTGTCCGATTGAATGTCGTTACATACCCCTAGTTAACCAGATCTTCGTAACACTCCTAGCACCCCCACATTGATCGCATTTCTCTACTCAGACATGCTGATAAATGCTCGTTCCCATGAAATCAAACATTAAGAAGTCAGAAAGTTTTAAGTTTCTTAATTTTATTACGATAATTCATTTCAAGCATTTAAGCCAATAAATTCATATATATTCATATACATACGAGAAATTCAAAAAAAAAAATAAATGTTATATAAATATAAGCACAATCGTAACTTTGATTGCATAAATTATATATAAATATATATATATATATATATATTACCAAAACGTATTTTTGAAATTACAATGCAGCCATAATCTTGTAAGATTTAATATACATCATTACTACTAAAATAATTTAATACAAGATTCTCTTATGACATCAAGTTAAGAGAAAACACAGACATCAGTGTGGATCTTGTAGGGAGAAATTTCTTTTACTCTTAAATTAAGGTACTCACCTCAGCATACAGTACAGCGCTATACTGTATGAGAGAACACAACAGAGAGTTTTATAAATTCGAATTTTACATTTCTCTTATCTCCACGTCTACGTACGACATTTGTGTTTTCCTTATTCGTTGATATTTTATATATATTTTTTTTATTTGTTGTTATTTCTTTTGTTTTGTTTTTTTTTTTATAGATTTTCTTTAATTCGTTGTTCTTCTTTTCTTATTATTTTCATAGATCTTCTCCTTAATTTCTCTGATTTTGGCAATATCTAACTCGTGTTATATAATTTGTATATATTCTATATAAATATATATAAATTACTTAAAAAAAAATGTAACAATAATAAAATTATAAAGGTAGTAACAATCGAATTGAAGCATGCAAAAATAAAAATAAGTAAAATAGTATGAAAGTGTGAAACAAAATCAGGCATTTATTTCAGATTCCTCAGCCATTCCTTAATTTCGTTGGCTATTTTTTTTTTTGCATGACATCGGGAGTTTGGTTTATCCAATAAATACAATAATGGTAGTAATTTTGTAACAGGTTGCTATGAGTACCAATGCAGTTTGATAAATGGGATGAATCTTGAGAGAATTGAATTACGAGGCATATATCTGACCCATTATCATCAAAGAAGCCGTCTGTGGACTTTTATGTTATTGTAATACTTTAATATTATTTAAATGTTGGCATAGCGCAAAGAAAATGTATGTTGTCTAAAGTAGACTGAGAATTTGGCAACACAATGTCTTCATACGAGGATCTAATTTATGTAGAACTCAGTTTTCTGCTTTATTTACTGTTTTTGTTTTTCTTTTTATTTTTGTTAATGTCACACATTTATGCATAATTTGTCTTTCTTTGTATAATTTGATTATTCGATCATTCTGTTCTTTTCTTATGATTTTAATTTTAAATAAAGTTTTTTTCTTATTTATGCATAATTTGTCTTTCTTTGTATAATTTGATTATTCGATCATTCTGTTCTTTTTTTATGATTTTAATTTTAAATAAAGTTTTTTTCTTATTTATGCATAATTTGTCTTTCTTTGTATAATTTGATTATTCGATCATTCTGTTCTTTTCTTATGATTTTAATTTTAAATAAAGTTTTTTTCTTATTTATGCATAATTTGTCTTTCTTTGTATAATTTGATTATTCGATCATTCTGTTCTTTTCTTATGATTTTAATTTTAAATAAAGTTTCTTTCTTCTTTTTTTTTTTTTTATTTCGTTTCGTGATACGAAACAATGAGTTCAGCGGCATTAATCAATTTATCTCTATTTTATTTCTGCGAGGTTAGATCTTTCGAACCGCACTCCGATACCGTTTCATTCTTTTCTTCTTCTCTCCAAAAAAAAAGCAACGTGTCTGCTCAAACCCTCTTCTTCTTCCTTTTTTTTTCTTTTCTTCTTCTCCTCAATATTTCCCCACATCGATAAATGATTCGGACCCACAGTTGTAAATTTTCTCAGTGACTACTTCAGTTAGTGGTCATGACGGAGACTGCATAAAGTTAAGATTTTACTCTTACGGCACGTTACAGGCTCGCACCCGTCGATTCCTGGTTAAGATATGGAACAAGTGCGCAAACCAAGCATCACCCAAACGTGTGGCATCGACCCACGAAAACAGCCGGGCCCTCAATTATCACACGACATATAAATCTTTGCCGTGATACACACCCATTGCCCTCCCATCCATGGCCATAACCTTATATAAAGAATTACCAAGACATTCAGAAATTATACACTTAACCCCTATGGGTGCCAATTTACTATTAAAATTATCTATCTTCCTACTTAGAGAAAAATTCCTACGGTAGACGGTTTGTCCCTTCCGAAATGTTACATCCTTAGAACGAAGATCATAATATCGTCTTCCACGGGCATGCGCCGCCTCCAAGTTTGCAAATATTTTATTCCTTAGAAGTTGCATTCTATCAGAAACATTTTCGATGGTGAAATCTATATTCTTTAGAGGTTCAATGCCCCTGGCTATATCATAAGTGGAACCGTGTTGCATCATATCTAGCCCGAAAAGGGCATAATAAGGTGACATTCCAATCGCACTATGATATGTACTTCTCAAAGCGAATGCAACATCACTGAGATGTTGGTCCCAGTTACGTTGGTCCTGCCCAATGTACGATCGAATCATTTGGAGCATGGATCTGTTAACTCGCTCGGCCGCATTTGATTGAGGAGCATATAAACCGGTTTTCACGTGTTTCACTCCATAACTCGACAAGAATTCTCGGAACATATCTGACGTAAATTGTCTACCATTGTCCGAATGTATAAATTCCGGCACACCAAATGTATGGAAAATCCGTTTCTCCAAGAAACCCGTAACGTTAAAAGCCGTCGCAGATCTCATAGGTTCAAGGTGGACAAATTTAGTGAAATGGTCCAGGCATACAAAGATAAACGTATTTCCAACTTTACTGCGCGGGTAAGGACCCATGAAATCTATATATAGCCTCTGATATGGACGCTCGGTCACAAATTGTTTTCCCATTAAGGGTCTCTTAAAAGAATTTTTAGACTTGCATGAGTTACAAATGTCACAACTTTTCACCACTTCACTGACATCCTTAGCCATATTTGGCCAATAATAACGGTCTCGGAGTCGTGACAGCGTTTTAGAAATACCACCATGTCCTGAAGATGGTGAAAAGTGTGCAGCATCAACCAACTCCATTCTATGTTCCTCAGGAACCCATAACTTCCATGCCTTTTCTTCATCCATGGGATCACCAGTGGCGAACATCGTCTTCTTATAAACATAACCATCTGATATACACACGTCTGGTAAGTTAACCCCTTTTTCCGCAACCTGCTCCTTGAGCCTTTGGTATGCCTCCGATCGAAAGTACGGACTCTCCAAGTCTATATCCAGGGTACGTTGTACTCGAATTTCCTCTATATCCATCCGGGAAAGGGTATCCGCTACTACATTAAGAGATCCTTTCCTATGCTGAATATCAAATTCAAAGCTCTGTAGCTTTAAACTCCATCTGGCCAAACGCCCGGTCAATTCTGTTTGGCCCATCAGCCAACGGAGGCTGGCGTGGTCTGTGATGATCGTAAATGGCAGCCCTTCAATGTACGGTCGAAATTTTTTTACACTAAGCACAGCCGCATAACACTCCAGCTCCGTCACGCTGTAGTTGCGCTGTGCTTTATTTAATTTCGCCGACATATACGCTATGGGACGTTCGTGCCCGTCATCATCGATCTGGAACAACACGCCACCTACACCAAGTGATGACGCATCACATTGAACATAGAATTGACGATTGAAGTCGGGGTTTATAAGAACTGGTGCTGACGTAAGGCTTCTCTTGAGGATCTCAAAGGATGCGAGAGCCTCACTGGACAGACCAAAATTCTTTATACGCTCCTTAGTCAAACAATCGTGAAGGGGTGCAGCAATAGATGCATAGTTTCTAATGAAGCGACGATACCATCCGCACATTCCCAAAAACCGGCGCAACTGTCTAGCTGTTTTGGGAATGGGGAATGACTGCACCGCTTCAACTTTTGCTTCATCTGTCCGTATGCACCCTTCACCAACTACGAAACCCAAATACTTGACCTCTTTGTTGCAAAACTTGCTCTTTTCCAAATTTATCGTCAGTCCCGCGTTCGCCAAACGACATGCTACATCGGAAAGAAGCTCCATATGAGAATCAAAATCGGCAGAAACTACTAGGAGATCATCGAGGTAGACAAAGACATTCTCACGAATGGCGGCAGGTATCACTTTGTCCATTAATCTGCACATTCGCTGGGCGGCATTACATAATCCAAAAGGCATAACAGTGAACTGATATAATGGCCGCCCAGGAACTGTGAATGCCGTTTTCTCCCTCGATTTTCTCTCTAGTGGAATCTGCCAAAATGCGTCCTTTAAGTCTATCGCCGATATGAATCTTGTGTCCTGAAGCCGGCTCAAAATACCTTCAATATGAGGCAGAGGGTATGCATCCTTCGTTGATCGTGCGTTAACCTTACGTGCATCAAGACACAATCGATTCTTCGTTCCCTTCCTTACCAACGTGACCGGCGAGCTCCAGCTGCTGTTGCTGGGCTCAATAACCCCTAATGCTAGCATACGGTCCAGTTCGTCATACAGTAACTTCTGAATAACCGGGGAAACAGGATAATATCTCTGTTTTATAGGGATATCCTCATTGGAAACTTCTATAACGTGTTCTTCCAATGAGGTACGGCCTAACCCGAGGACTGCGAATGACGGAAATTTGTGTTTGACGGCGGCAAGTTTTTCCTGTTGATCCTGTGACAACACATGTACTTTCGCCCCCTCAAGGCCTTCACTGTCCTCCCATATCTCCGAAATGCTTGCCAAATGTGGAAGTTTCTCACCTATCACCGAAAGCCCGAAAACACGCCAAAAATCAATACCAAAATAAAATTTCTGTTCCAAGTCAGGCACAATTAGAAAATCTATTTCTTTTGTCTCTCCTTTCCACATTACCGGAAGTGTCACCATTCCCTTTACTGCCACCGCCGCTCCATTAGCAGTTTGTACATTCTGATTACGTAACCTCACTATCCGATCCGCCATGCCTTCCAGAAATTCATCTGCACCCCGTCCGATACAACAGGCTGCTGCACCCGAATCTAATAATGCCAATACCATTTTCCCTCCTACCATAGTATTTACAAAGAACCTGTTATCGCCCCCAATGTTAACTATCGTCTCAATAGTCATCCTTCTTGCCTTTCTAAACTTTGTCCTTCTGTCTCTAAGTTTCTTAATTTTCCTATATTTTCTACTTCGAGTCTTAATCTCATCGTTAAAAATACGAGCCCTAGCAATTTCATAGTCAATTTTCCTCTGGTGAAGTGACCGACGTATTTGATGCAAGGCGTTTCTGTTCTCCACGTCCTTGCATGCAGGTCTTTCCAATATCCTTATACCGTGGGGTCCGGGTTTTCCGATATCTGGCAAGAGGTCCCGGTTATCTCCGCCACTGACTGATTTTTTAATGAAAAATCACAATACGACTGGTCTTTACCGCAGGCAAAACATTTCATGCCATGGAACGTAGATTTACATACATTCTCTTGTTTAATAATTTCAATATTCTTGCGGTAAAAATCGCCAGGCATCCCACACGTAAAACAGAGGTTCATGTGAAATGGCGATGAGCAGAATGATTCGTCAGAACTGGATCTAATACACTTGTCAGGTGTATTATGTAAAACTGGTGTTTGGAAGGAGTTGCCAATATGCGTAGTCCTACTGTGAGTATTTCTACTCTGAAATCCACTTGCTGATCTATCCGAAGCCACAGGGCGCACTGGAATGTTAACAGCCTCTATACCAACGCCAAATTCCGGATACTCAACGGAACCTGGGATTGAAACTTCATTTACAGGTTTTGCCCTCTGTCGACTTTCCCTGAGAAGTTTCTCTGCCCTATGACACTCCTTCTTCAGTTCCGCCATTGTATCTATCTTTGCGGCAAATATAAGCACCGCAATATTGTGGCGCAAATTACCCCTGATAATACTGACCAGCTTCTTCTCTGGAATTTTCTTTCTCAACCGGAATGTCAAATTGTGGATATCAGAGTAAAACGATTCGAACCCCTCTCCTACCTGTTGTTTCCTCTCCATTATTTCTCTGATTATCTCATAATCAGAATCAGAAGATTTGAAGTGGTTTAGCAGCTCTTCCTTAAGAGCGAAATAACCAAGATCTAAATCTTCAGCATTGTCTTCTAAAACCTGCCAGTACCACTGTGCGGCTGAACCAGACAACAATGACGAAAAGTCACTAAACAATTGGTCATACGAAATGTTGTGTTGTTCCCTCATCTTTTCGATTCTAAAAATGAAACTTTCGACTGTCATATCTCGACCTGACCCATCGAACTTTATATGCCACTTATCCAAATCCACTGGTTTCCTACTATAAAGTTCCCGCTGGCTAAAAGACAATCCCAAGTCCCCATCTGTGCGACCTTGTTTCGAGCCATTATTCTCATCACCTCTTACACCAGAGCCATTCCTGTCACATCCTGCAGCCGCTCCGTCAACATGCTGTTGAGTTCTATCGGTTGGTGTATTCCTGTCGGGAGTTGAGCTCGAGCCAGGATGCGTTATAGCGGAAGCATTAACCGAAACTTCGACACCGGAAACTCTATGACTAAGTGAAGCCATCTCACTCCGCATGCGTCGAAGCTCTTCCATACAGTCCGTCATCATTTTATTCTGTTGATAGATCAAAGACATCATCTGTGTCATTTGATCGGGTGGATTCCCACCAGAAGCCTGCTGATCTTGGTCCGAACTAGCTCCTTCACCTTGCGACATTTCGCCCAATTTCTCTAATTTCCTAGAAAAACTCAAGATACTTTCTGTATCGTTGACCACAAACTCGTCTGTGACGCGTACTACAGTTGTTGGGGAGATGTCAGAAGTTCTACCAAATACCAGATCCGCACACCTATTTAAATAATCGGTAGGAACAAAATCTACAGCCCTAGGAATACCGGTGTCAATCTGCGTTAAAATTGAACCTACAACTTGAGACTCAAGAGCCCTAGTGACACTCCTTGTTACTCGCCTTTCCTGGGGTATAATTCCACTCAAAGGATTTTCCAACCGCCCCTCTCGTCTTTCCATTCACTAATCCAAAATTTAATTGCGAATGATCGATAAATCAAGTGAACAAAAACAAAAAAAAAAAAAACAACAATATATTTATATAGAAATAACAATTCGATTCAAGCATCAATGGTAGGTACTAGGAACAGCGCTACGAAGATCTGTATTATACCAATTGGTACTAACCCCCTCAAAAATGACAACAACAAAGCAATTACCCGGACACATCTAGAAAGGTTGCTCGGCAACTAACCCTAGGTTGCCCGGATTCATAAGACACCCCAAACCCCCAAGACAGGAAGCACTCGAAACCCTAATAAGTTCATAGAGGTTCCACTGTCAACAAAACAAACACAAAACATAGCCTGAAGTTCAACTAAATACCTATAATTTAGATAGTGCAACCTCAGAATACAAGGAAGACTAAGATCAATTGCAAACATCACTGCGATGTTTTGAAACGCACCTTAGCCGAAAATGAACGCTTATCAAAACAGTATACTTTACTCTAATCTATCCTTCGTTGGGCGCCATATGTTATGGTTGCCTACCATAGGGTGTGTATCCCAAACTGAAAGGTGTTGTTCTGACACGGTGGCTTAGCCGGCTAATTTCAGACGCTGGGAGAGGTTCAACCACCTTGAGATACACTCAACCACACCATAAACTTCGTGTCAGAAAAAGTAAATTTCAAGATAAACTAAAAAAAATATATATTCACAAAATAACAGTCCGAATACATATATGTCAACCCTAAAGAAACGTCCGTCAGTGTATTTGAGCCTCCCACCCTCTCCTGCAAACATTTCAAAGCAGCCTTGTACTGCCTGGCTCAAGCTTAATTTTAGGCAGCACCCTACTACACACATTGTCCGATTGAATGTCGTTACATACCCCTAGTTAACCAGACCTTCGTAACACTCCTAGCACCCCCACATTGATCGCATTTCTCTACTCAGACATGCTGATAAATGCTCGTTCCCATGAAATCAAACATTAAGAAGTCAGAAAGTTTTAAGTTTCTTAATTTTATTACGATAATTCATTTCAAGCATTTAAGCCAATAAATTCATATATATTCATATACATACGAGAAATTCAAAAAAAAATAAATGTTATATAAATATAAGCACAATCGTAACTTTGATTGCATAAATTATATATAAATATATATATATATATATATATTACCAAAACGTATTTTTGAAATTACAATGCAGCCATAATCTTGTAAGATTTAATATACATCATTACTACTAAAATAATTTAATACAAGATTCTCTTATGACATCAAGTTAAGAGAAAACACAGACATCAGTGTGGATCTTGTAGGGAGAAATTTCTTTTACTCTTAAATTAAGGTACTCACCTCAGCATACAGTACAGCGCTATACTGTATGAGAGAACACAACAGAGAGTTTTATAAATTCGAATTTTACATTTCTCTTATCTCCACGTCTACGTACGACATTTGTGTTTTCCTTATTCGTTGATATTTTATATATTTTTTTTTATTTGTTGTTATTTCTTTTGTTTTGTTTTTTTTTTTTTATAGATTTTCTTTAATTCGTTGTTCTTCTTTTCTTATTATTTTCATAGATCTTCTCCTTAATTTCTCTGATTTTGGCAATATCTAACTCGTGTTATATAATTTGTATATATTCTATATAAATATATATAAAATGACTTAAAAAAAAATGTAACAATAATAAAATTATAAAGGTAGTAACAATCGAATTGAAGCATGCAAAAATAAAAATAAGTAAAATAGTATGAAAGTGTGAAACAAAATCAGGCATTTATTTCAGATTCCTCAGCCATTCCTTAATTTCGTTGGCTATTTTTTTTTTTGCATGACATCGGGAGTTTGGTTTATCCAATAAATACAATAATGGTAGTAATTTTGTAACAGGTTGCTATGAGTACCAATGCAGTTTGATAAATGGGATGAATCTTGAGAGAATTGAATTACGAGGCATATATCTGACCCATTATCATCAAAGAAGCCGTCTGTGGACTTTTATGTTATTGTAATACTTTAATATTATTTAAATGTTGGCATAGCGCAAAGAAAATGTATGTTGTCTAAAGTAGACTGAGAATTTGGCAACACAATGTCTTCATACGAGGATCTAATTTATGTAGAACTCAGTTTTCTGCTTTATTTACTGTTTTTGTTTTTCTTTTTATTTTTGTTAATGTCACACATTTATGCATAATTTGTCTTTCTTTGTATAATTTGATTATTCGATCATTCTGTTCTTTTCTTATGATTTTAATTTTAAATAAAGTTTTTTTCTTATTTATGCATAATTTGTCTTTCTTTGTATAATTTGATTATTCGATCATTCTGTTCTTTTTTTATGATTTTAATTTTAAATAAAGTTTTTTTCTTATTTATGCATAATTTGTCTTTCTTTGTATAATTTGATTATTCGATCATTCTGTTCTTTTCTTATGATTTTAATTTTAAATAAAGTTTTTTTCTTATTTATGCATAATTTGTCTTTCTTTGTATAATTTGATTATTCGTTCATTCTGTTCTTTTCTTATGATTTTAATTTTAAATAAAGTTTCTTTCTTCTTTTTTTTTTTTTTTATTTCGTTTCGTGATACGAAACAATGAGTTCAGCGGCATTAATCAATTTATCTCTATTTTATTTCTGCGAGGTTAGATCTTTCGAACCGCACTCCGATACCGTTTCATTCTTTTCTTCTTCTCTCCAAAAAAAAAGCAACGTGTCTGCTCAAACCCTCTTCTTCTTCCTTTTTTTTTCTTTTCTTCTTCTCCTCAATATTTCCCCACATCGATAAATGATTCGGACCCACAGTTGTAAATTTTCTCAGTGACTACTTCAGTTAGTGGTCATGACGGAGACTGCATAAAGTTAAGATTTTACTCTTACGGCACGTTACAAAAATAATAAAAATTATTTATTTGACAAAATATCACAGAATTTTTTAATTTACATCCAAAACATTGAATTCGGATCACACCTAAAGAAGTGATGCAAATTCAGTGCAACGGCTGTTGAAATGGAGGACTTCCGTCGTATGACAAGCCCATGTTAAATTCATCGCTTCTGCGTCAATTTTGCACCACTTCCCGATCCAAAAAGAACATTTCCATTACTTTTTTGGCGACGCTTTTTTTGCTGGGTAGTGCTATAGAAGACTATATTTAGCCAACTTTGAGTAAGATTGGTTAATAAATAAGGGTTCTATGGCCAAATTTGGGAAAATCGGGCTATACATATATATGGGAGCTATATCTAAATCTGAACCGATTTCGATGATTTTTTTCACATATAGTTAGTTCTACACCCTCAAAAAAAATCGCTTCTTTAACATATGTTCCAAACATATTTTGCAGGAAGCACATATATTATTGGATACTGCCGAAACATTAATATGTTTGTTTTATGTGAACATATTATATGTTTGGAAGCATTTTGAGCCCAAAAATATTATATGCTTGGAAGAATTTTTCCCAAAGACGATTGTGCTCATTCCCTAACATTATCGTAATTTTCACTTCCACGAAATTTTTAGTTCTTGGCACCTTTTTCTGTAATACAAATAATGTTGAAGAAATTATTCACTTTTATAATTTTTTTAAATTTTACCTTTCGCCTGCACGGAGAATCGAACCGAGGACCATACTGTTTGTAAACCAACACACTATCCACTGGGCTACGTAGCTGTTATGGTCACCAGCAGATAATTATCGTTATAAGTTACATTTATATAGCATAGTTTGCAGCGCCCACGAGGCCATGCAAACATAACATTATTTAACAGAAACATACATTTGTTTGCCACGTGGAGCAGTGGTTAGCATGTCTGCCTTGCATGCAAAGGGTCGTGGGTTCAATCCCTGGTCCGACCGAACATTTTTTTTGTTATTTTTTTTAATTTACACATTTATATGTATACTATATTAAATTTTTATAATGAAACTTCGAAATGTGGGTTATTAAAGATTTATAGTCAGTAACAGTGCTTGATATAAACGAAATTGACTGATTTTTGGATAAAATATTATTTTTTTATTGCAAAAATAACAATTGTTACAACATAAAACTGTTTTTGGTACAAAACTTTAAAATTTGGAAGGAATTCAAAAACTCTAACAAAAGAAGAACGTGGAGTCGAGTATAAACATACATAAATAATTTTATAATATAAACATAAATTTATTAAGGCGTGAACAGTTTTTTACTAGCATTTAACACCATCGCTCTAAAATGCCTTTTATTTTTCTTTAATAATTCATTTTAAGAAAATAAACTTTTTAAATTGTTTTAGCTGCAAAACTCGAACTTAATGCCTGCTTTTATATTTGAAGGTGTCCGTAAACTACTCGTGGACTACTTATTAATAAAGAGGAACTAAAATTTGTTTTTTTATAAATTGTACTGCGTAATTTTTCACTATTTCCTCCTTATTTCATTTTACTGTCCCAACTCTAAAAAGAGTATAGTGCCCTTTTTGTTATTTTTATGAAGACCACTGATTTCTTTTAACGAACCAAGAAAACAATTGTGCCCATAATGCCAAAATGATAAACAAAACACATGTCCACACATACACCCTCACAAAAAATCGCTTCTGTAACATATACTCCCAAACATATTTTGCTTCAAGCATATATATTTTTGGGTATTGCCCAAACATTTATATGTTTGATCTCTTCCAATATATAATATGTTTGAAAGCACATTGGTCTAAACAATATATGTTTGGGTAGTCTAAGTTCCAAACATTTTGTATTTTTGCATCCAAATTCAATAATGTTGTCTTCCAAAAAACAATATGTTATTATGTGAACATATAATATGTTTGGAAGCATTTTGCACCCAAAAATATTATATGCTTAAAAAAAATTCTCCCAAACAATATTGTGCTCAAAATTTTAATTATTTATTTATTTATTTACAATCATAATGAATTATGAAAATAAACAGGTAATATAGGTGCTAACAACATAGGTTTTCGACCTGAATGCTCAAAATTTTGTTTCTGCCCAATTGTATATTCCCCCACATCTTTCTCACTTCCACGAGATTTTTTAGTTCTTAGCACCTTTTTCTGTAATACAAACATTGTAGAAGAAATTATTCAATTGTATGATTTTTTTTATTTTAATTTTACCTTTTGCCGGACGGGGATTCGAACAGCGGACCACACAGTTTGTAAGGATCAAAGAAGTAGCTGGTCAATTGCCCAAGGAAAAATAAAATGTTAATTTTGTAATAACAAGCAACAACCACCAACTTAATTCAATATCGCTCCCTGTTAAATAGCGCTCCAAGCTACTAAACACATATATGTTTATAGGCTATTTCTAAATTAATATATGTTTGCATCCAAGCATATTATATTTACAAACATTTTATGTCCCAAACATAATATGTACTAACATATTAACATATATGTCCCAAACATGTTATGCTAGTTTATGAACATTATATGCTTGCACTCAAAAATATTGTGTTTAAAAATTTGTGTTCCAAACATATAATGTTTATAGCCAAACATATGAAAAACAGCCTTTTTCATCCGTGTACATAAAATGCTGCTCTCAAGGCGAAAACGTATGCTGTTTGTTTTTCAAATGTCTATTCTCTTGGTTCCGAATGTCCATTCTCTTTATTCAAATTAAATAATATTTACACTTAAGCATATCAAATTTTTGGCCTTATCATAAAACAGTTTTCCGAAACAACATGCAAGCGGTTTCACAGAAATTGTTCCATTTTGATTCTTTCGGTGTGTTATGTTGATATCTTTCGTCAACTCTCCCGGTTTCCATCTCTATTTCTTTGTCTATACTCTCTCTCTGTCGCTTTGAATAAAATATCACAACATATGTATGTTTAGTCGAAATTTGTAAATTCATATATGTTTGCATTCACACATATGATTTTTATGAAACATTCATGCCCCAAACATAATATATTCTAACATATTAACATAGATGTCCCAAACATTTAGTGTTAGTTCAGGAACATTACATGTTTGCACTTAAATAAATTGTGTTTAAAAATTGTGCCCGAAACACATTTTGTTTAAATCGGAACATATGAAAAACATATTTTTCTAAGAGTGTATAGAAGACTATATTTAGCCAAATTTGAGTAAGATCGGTTGATAAATAAAGGGTTTATGGCCAAATTTAGAAAAATCGGGCGGTAGATATATATGGGAGCTATATCTAAATCTGAACGGATTTCGATTATTTTTGGCACATATTGTCAGTACCATAAAATATTAGAGTAAGCCAAGTTTGAGTAAGATCGCTTATTAAATAGGGTTGTTATGGCCAAATTTGGGAAAATCGGGCGATACATATATATGGGAGCTATATATCTAAATCTGAACTGATTTAAATGAAATTTTGCAGACTTGAAGAGCGATGAAAAAGATTACTTTTTGCCAAATTTGGTGACGATCCGTTTGAAAACAAACGCAACGTGACCCCATTTGTCGAAATCGGGCGATACATATATATGGGAGCTATATCTAAATTTGATCCGATTTCTTCCAAATTCAATAGCGTTCGTCCTTGTTCCCAAAAACCTCCCTGTACCAAAATTCATCAAAATCGGTTAATAATTGCGACCGGAATCCTGTGAACAACAAATACATGGACAGACGGACGGACACCAAGCGCTAGATCGACTCGGGAGGTGATGCAGAGTCGATCGGTATATATTTTATGGGGTCTAAAGCCAATATTACTGGTTGGCACATTTTTTGGCCGATCAAAGTTATTATACCCTGCATTGATTTAGGGTGATTTAGGGTATACAAGTACAATTTACAGTAAAACAAGTAAGTAAAGTAGAAAGTCGGGCGGGGCCGACTATATCATACCCTAAACCACCATTACAGAATTAGTAATCATAAGCATTTGTGGGGTAACATATAGGTCTGGGAGATAAACCGCAGTTGCATGTTTAAGAAAATTAAGGGGTACATGTCTATGGGTGCTTTGTGTCAATCTGACTATAGCTCATAATCAATGTTGCCAGGGAAAATGTTCGGTTTACCCTACAAGGATAAAAAAGTTCCCTACTTGCCTATATATTCCCAAACAATTTTCCCTACTATATTTTTCGTTAATTTTAAAAAATTTTACAAACCAAAAATGGTTCTAAGTACTTTATTATCATAAAACATGAATATGCAACGTATATAACTTAGAATATGAATTTGTATTACGACCACGGTTGCCACAGTTGGTAGAATTCTACCCAAATTAGTAATCTTTTTTGTTAAATCTTTATAAAAATAAAATTTTGGAAAAAGTTTCTATAAACAATTTTTTGTGAGAAATTTTTCTATAAAAATAAAATTTTGACAATAAATTCTATAGAAATAAAATTTTGAGACAAAATTCCACAGAAATAAAATTTTGAGAAAAATTTTTATAGAAATAATATTTTGAAAAAAATTTCTATAGAAATACAATTTTGACAAAATGTTCTATAGAAATAAAATGTTGACAAAATTTTCTACAGGAATAAAGTTTACCACACATTGTTAAAGATCAAGACTTGCCGGCTTCTAATTTCCTCCTCTAGAGCCACCAAAATGTAAAAATTATTACAAATTGTGTTGAGTGGAAATGTCCTACATTGTGGCCCTACGTCCCTACAAGACGCTAAATATTAGAAAAACCCTACATGTAGGGAATTTCCCCTACTTCTAGCAACACTGGCTGTGTTGATATTGCACCTACGGAGTTAGTATGCCACTAATATTGAACCCATTATTAAAAAAAGAAATTTTTTTGCACATATAGTTAGTGCTATAGAAGACTACATTTAGCCGAATTTGAGTAAGATCGGTTGATAAATAAGGGTTTTATGGCCAAATTTAGAAAAATCGGGCGATACATATATATGAGGGCTATATCTAAATCTGAACCGATTTGGATGAAATTTTGCAGACTTGAAGGGCGATGGAAAAGATTATTTCTTGCAAAATTTGGTGACGATCCGTTTGGAAAAAAGCGCAACGTGGCCCCATTTGTCGAAATCGGGCGATACATATATATGGGAGCTATATCTAAATTTGATCCGATTTCTTCCAAATTCAATAGCGTTCGTCCTTGTGCCCAAAAAACTCCCTGTACCAAATTTCATCAAAATCGCTTAATAATTGCGACCGGAACCCTGTGAACAACAAATATATGGACAGACGGACGGACACCAAGCGCTAGATCGACTCAGGAGGTGATTCTGAGTCGATCGGTATATATTTTATGGGGTCTAAAATCAATATTTCTGGTAGGCACATTTTTTGGCCGATCAAACTTATTATACCCTGACCACTATGTGGTTTAGGGTATAAAAATTTGGTATTGATTCCGAGCCAAAGAAGCGGAGAATACAAGTACGAGGGCCGTTCGGAAACTTCTTAGCCTAGCACAAAAAGCGCGTTATAAACAGAAAAAAGTTAAGTGTTTTTGAAACTTCCATCTCTGTTATGAACACATGTTAATTTTTTATTTTAAATGATCGAGTCCATTTATTTATGCATGAAGAACTACAGATGAAAAAGCTTTCTGCAAGATGGGTGCCGCATTTGTTAACAGTTGATCAAAAATTCATAAGAATTAACATTTCTTAAGCTTGTTTGGATCGTTTTAAGCGAAATAAAATGGATTTTAAGCGTCGTTTCATAGGTGTTGATGAGACATAGATCCACCACTATACTCCAGAGAAAAAGAACAATCCAAACAATGGATTGAAGCTGGATGGAGTGCCCCAAAGAAGGCAAAAACAATTCAATCGGCTGGTAAGGTTATGGCAACGGGTTTTTGGAACTTCAAAGATATTTTATTGATTGACTATCTACAAAAGGGTACAACAATAAATTCAGAGTACTATTGCAACCTTTTGGATCAATTAAATGTACAAATTCGAGAAAAACGTCCTGGCTTACAACACAAAAATATAATTTTTCATCAAGACAACGCACCAGCGCACAAGAGTGTTTTAACAATGGCTAAAATCAACGAATTAAAGTACGAGTTGCTTGACCACCCACCTTATTCTCCTGATTTAGCCTCCAATGACTTTTACTTGTTCCCAAATCTAAACAAAAAAATCCTTGCTGGCAAACGTTTTACCTCAAATGAAGATGCAATTACAATTGTAAACCACTATTTTGAAGACCTTGAGGAAAACTATTTTAATCAAGGGATAGAATTGCTAGAAAAGCGTTGGACTAAGTGTAAGTTTAAGGAGATTATATTGAAAAATAAAAATATTTGTCAAATTTATTTGGGCAAAGCCCTATAGACTGCAAGATGGTTGGATGGACGCACGTTTCGGAATTACCACATTCCTCATCAGCATCCTCTACTTGCAGCAAAACTATCAACCAATTATCAGAATAAATTCAGGCAGTTCATTAAACCCAACAATGAACCACACTTGAACCCTCCGAAAAAAGGTTTTGTATGATGCCGAAATAAATTCAAAACAAACATATCTCTTTTCCTATGCCACTGTCAAATCATCGATTTGAATTCAGTTGGCTGGGTTTATTTTGAGCGTGCTTCCTCTTCTTTTTTCGGAATTACCACATTCCGAAACGTGCGTCCATCCAACCATCTTGCAGTCTATAGGGCTTTGCCCAAATAAATTTGACAAACATTCTTTTCCTCTGTTGGTTAAGCTACACTTGTAGTTTAGTCAATGTATGGTTTTAAGCTGCAATAAAAACAACAATGCTTAATGAACAAAACCAAAAATAACAAAACAAAAAGAATGGAAAAATAAAAATATTTTTGAAAAAAAGAAGTTTCCGAACCGACCTCGTAAGGATACTTTTAAGACACAATTCTCTTTTAATTTTGGGTTTTGTGTACTTGCTTCTAGGAAGCAAATTTTAATTGTTCGCTTTTTCAGCTTTTTTTCTTCATATGCTATCAAAGTCCTTTAACAGCTAGATAACGACAACTTTATTTTCCAAATTAAGACTCGACTTCCAGTAGAAATTATGCTATGTTTCAAATAAAAAACGTCTTTAAAATAAAGTGTTGAAAAATATGTCCTCTATTTGAACGGTTTTTTGCATTGTAGTCAAGATTCAAAAAGACAACAAATTTAAAGAAAATTGCATTAAATTTAAAGAATATTAAAGTCAAGTTGACCTTAGCCCAAATATTTGTTTTTTCATGTTATGATATACATTTTTAAGTGAAATCACTTAATTATAAGGACAATACAACTTCATTGAAAAGTTTATAGACTTTTGGACAAAGAAAAGTACTTTATATTAGAGAAATGCGTCTTCTATCCTAAGCAAAATTTGCATTCGTATTTTAAAGACATGAAATCTTTGACCTCACGACAATATGTTTTGCACCCAACGGGAAATGGAACAACCACAGTACCGGTAAAGGACTAGTCCCTGGTGTGTGACAGAGGGGACCGGCCACTTTAACATAGGTTTGTCATTGACGTGGTAAATTTACACATTAGGACACGTTTTGGACTCATTCCAAAGGACACGTCCTGTGAAAATTTAACAGGAGTACCCCATGGACAGGTCCTCAGGAACCACTCTCGGACAAACTCTTAGAAATCTGTTTCATTTTGGGCATCCGAATCGCATTTGAAATTATAAAACTTTTGAAATATGTCGAACAATAGGTTGTTTTCATAATTTTATTTCATTAAAGGCGTAGATCCGATAAGATTTTATTATCAAGGGAGTACTGAAATCAGTAAATTACGACTATTTAAAAATTGCAACTAACTAGAGCACCGGTACAAGTTCTGTGATAGGTCCTTTAGTGGCAATTCGCACCAGTAGGGTTGTATAGTGGTACATAAATATAGGAAAATGTTAAGTATTATGGAATGCATTCTACCTAATTTCTGAGTAAATCACATCGTTCAAACAAATAAAAATGTCTTTGGTGCTATACGAAGTTCAACTTTCGTTACAATGAGTTCATTTTAACTTAAAGAACTGGTCTCTTTTTTCTGGGAGTAGGAAATGCGAAAAATTAAAATATATACGTTGAGTTATTGAAGTTCCGGGTTTTTTAGCAAAATCGGTGAATGATTCGGGACACTTCCTGGAAAAGAAATTCCGGAACACTCTAGGCGAATCCCGGCCATCTGGCAAGCCTAGGTAAGGGGCCACCCCACCACGACTTTTCGTTAAGTATATGCCTTTAAAACTTCACTGAAGGGCTCCCCCTTAGTAGTCTAAGTGAGCCTGAAATATCGGGCTGCCACTGTACCTAACCTAACCTAACAGACCATTTGGCCGCCCGTCCGTCCATGTATTTGTTGTTCGTAGGATTCCGGTCGCAATTATTAACCGATTTTGATAAAATTTGGTATGTTGCGTTTTACGAGGACGAACGCTATTGAATTTGGGAAAATAGATATAGCTCCCATATATATGTATCGCCCGATTTCGATAAATGAAGTCAGATTGCGTTCATTTACTAACCTATCGGCGTCAAATTTGCCACAAAATAATCCAATAGACCACCCAAATTTCATCGAAATCGGTTCAGAATTAGATATGGCTCCCATATATATGTATCTCCCAATTTTATCAAATTTGGCCATAAGTCCCTTATTTCTCAACCGATCTGACTCAAATTTGATCAAATCTAATTTTCTATAGTACTTACTATATGTGCAGGAAATCATCGAAATCGGTTCAGATTTAGCTATAGCTCCCATATATATGTATCGCCCGATTCTCAGAAATTTGGCCATAACACCCTTATTTATCAACCGATCTTATTCAAATTTGGCTTACTATAATGTTCTATAGTACTGACTATATGTTCAAAATATCATCCAAATCGGTTCAGATTTATATATACTTCCCATGTATATGTAGCGCCCAATTTTCAAAAATTTGCCCCTTATAACCTTATTTTTGATTGTAGTGATTTATAAACCGATTTTACTCAAATTAAGCTCAAGGTAATCTCTTGTAATATCAACCAAACCTGCAAACTATAATCCAAATCGGTTCACATTTAGATATAGCTCCCATATATATGTATCGCCCGTTTTTGAAAAAATTACCCCTTACAAATTTATTTCTGACCATAACAGCCAAACCAAATCTGGGAAATATCATCGAAATCGGTTCTGATTTAGATATAGCTCCCACACCCTCAAAAAAAATCGCCTCTCTTACATATGTTCCAAACATATTTTGCAGGAAGCACATATATTATTGGATACTGCCGAAACATTAATATGTTTGTTTTATGTGAACATATTCTATTTTTGGAAGCATTTTGAGCCAAAAATATTATATGCTTGGAAGAATTTTCCCCAAAGAAGATTGTGCTCATTCCCTAATATAATTTTCACTTCCACGAAATTTTTTAGTTCTTGGCACCTTTTTCTGTAATACAAATAATGTTGAAGAAATTATTCAATTTTATAATTTTTTTAAATTTTACCTTTCGCCTGGACGGAGAATCGAACCGAGGACCATACAGTTTGTAAGCCAACACACTACCACTGAGCTACGTAGCTGTTATAGTCACCAGAAGACAATTATCGTTATAAGTTACATTTATATAGCATAGTTTGCAGCGCCCACGAGCCCATGCAAACATAACATTATTTAACAGAAACATACATGTGTTGGCAACGTGGAGCAGTGGTTAGCATGTCTGCCGTACATGCAAAGGGTCGTGGGTTCAATCCCTGCTCCGACCAAACACCAATTGTTTTTTTTTTTAATTTACGCATTTATATTTATACTATATTAAATTTTTATAATGAAACTTCGAAATGTGGGTTATTAAAGATTTACAGTCAGAAACAGTGCTTGATATAAATGAAATGGACTGAGCTTTTGGATAAAATATTATTTTTTTATTGCAAAAATAACAATTTTGTAATAAAAAATTGGTTTTGGTATAAAAGTTTGATATTTTGGAAGGAATTCAAAAACTCTAACAAAAGAAGAACGTGGGGTCGAGTATAAACATACATAAATAATTTTATAATATACACAAATTAAATAATATTTAGACTTAAATTAAATAATATTTAGACTTAAGCGTATAAAATTTTTGGCCTTATCATAAAGCAGTTTCCGAAACAACATATAAGCGGTTTCACAGAAATTGCTCCCTTTCGATTCTCTCGCTGTGTTAATTTGATATCTTTCGTCAACCCTTCCGATTTTTATCTCTATTTCTTTCTCTATACTCTCTCTCTCTTTCGCTCTCTGAATAAAATATCACAACATATATATGTTTACTCGAAATTTGTAAATTTATATATGGTTACATTCACACATATAATTTTTATGAAACATGCATGCCCCAAACATAATATATTCTAACATATTAACATATGTGTTCCAAACATTTAGTGTTAGTTTGAGAACATTACATGTTTGCACTTAAATTTATTGTGTTTAAAAATTGTGCCCGAAACACATTTTGTTTATATCGAAACATATGAAAAACATATTTTTCTAACAGTGCATATATATGCATCGATCGATTTTCCCAAATCTGGCCATAATACTTTTATTTATTTACCAATGTTGCTCAAATTTCAAATGTACATGTATGAACTGATCGTATTTAGACTTACATTTAGCTCAAAAATTTGGCTTCATTACCCGCAATAATTGAGCGATTTCATCTTTTTTATTTTAATAATGGACTCAATATTAGTGGCATACTAACTCTGTAGGTTCAGAATCAACTGCAGCTCCTAATATCAGACATTTCTGATATCACATCGCTTTCAAAAATATTTTTCATACGTTTTAAAAGCACATTTGTCTGTCAGATTTTGTACCATTTCATTCTCATCATCACTAACAAAAACAAACCACCACTACTGACTTTCGAATCATCAGCTATTACCTGGGCAGTAAATGTAAAAAATATACCCAAATATCTAATTTTATATCAAATTCACGTTTTTCTGTGATATGTATTTTGAAAAATTATAATAATTAGTTCAAGATTAGTGTCCAATTCTAGTTTGTATTCTCTGCCAAAATTTCGAAGTTTTATTTTTTTATCTCCATCGCTACCATAGACTCTTAAGTGACACTATAAGGATCGCCAACTGCGATGAGAAATATTCCCAAAAAATGATTTAATGTAAAATCATCGCTGTCATCATAGGAGAAAATTTCAAAAGCTCCAACATATTTAGGAATTTTTCATTCTCTGGATAATAACGACTTCTGTGTCTTACGTGGTGTTTATGCGAATTTACCAAAAGAAATTCCAAGTGATAAAATATGGGCAACTATTTTCGAAAAATGTGACTGTTTTTGCTTGTCCCGACATATCCTGGAAAATACAGACCAATGCCCCGTATTTCGGTAGCAATCCTACACCCTCAAAAAAAATCGCTTCTTTAACATATGTTCCAAACATATTTTGCAGGAAGCACATATATTATTGGATGCTGTCGAAACATTAATATGTTTGTTTTATGTGAACATATTATATGTTTGGAAGCATTTTGAGCCCAAAAATATTATATGCTTGGAAGAACTTTCCCCAAAGAAGATTGTGCTCATTCCCTAACATAATTTTCACTTCCACAAAATTTTTAGTTCTTGGTACCTTTTTCTGTAATACAAATAATGTTGAAGAAATTATTCAATTTTATATTTTTTTTTAAATTTTACCTTTCGCCTGGACGGAGAATCGAACCGAGGACCATAAAGTTTGTAAGCCAACACACTATCCACTGGGCTACGTAGCAGTTATAGTCACCAGTAGACAATTATCGTTATAAGTTACATTTATATAGCATAGTTTGCAGCGCCCACGAGCCCATGCAAACATAACATTATTTAAAAGAAACATACATTTGTTGGCCACGTGGAGCAGTGGTTAGCATGCCTGCCTTCCATGCAAAGGTTCGTGGGTTCAATTCCTGCTCCGACCGAACCAATTTTTTTTTGTAATTTAGACATTTATACTAAATTAAATTTTTATAATGAAACTTCGAAATGTGGGTTTACAGTCAGAAACAGTGCTTGAAATAAACGAAATGACTTTTGAATAAAATATTATTATTTTTTTTTTGCAAAAATAACAATTTTATAACAAACAAGTAAGGAAAGTCTAAAGTCGGGCGGTGCCGACTATATTATACCCTGCACCACTTTGTAGATCTAAATTTTCGAGACCATATCACATCCGTCAAATGTGTGGGGGGCTATATATAAAGGTTTGTCCCAAATACATACATTTAAATATCACTCGATCTGGAAGAATTTGATAGACTTCAACAAAATCTATAGACTCAAAATTTAAGTCGGCTAATGCACTAGGGTGGAACACAATGTTAGTAAAAAAATATGGGAAACGTTTAAATCTGAAGCAATTTTAAGGAATCTTCGAAAAAGTTTATTTATGATTTATCGCTCGATATATGTGTATTAGAAGTTTAGGAAAATTTGAGTCATTTTTACAACTTTTCGACTAAGCAGTGGCGATTTTACAAGGAAAATGTTGGTATTTTGACCATTTTTGTCGAAATCAGAAAAACATATATATGGGAGCTATATCTAAATCTGAACCGATTTCAACCAAATTTTGCACGCATAGCTACAATGCTAATTCTACTCCCTGTGCAAAATTTCAACTAAATCGGAGTTAAAAATTAGCCTCTGTGGTCATATGAGTGTAAATCGGGCGAAAGCTATATATGGGAGCTATATCTAAATCTGAACCGATTTCAACCAAATTTGGCACGCATAGTCACAATGCTAATACTACTCCCTATGCAAAATTTCAACTACATCGGAGCAAAAAATTGGCCTCTGTGGGCAAATGAGTGTAAATCGGGCGAAAGCTATATATGGGAGCTATATCTAAATCTGAACCGATTTGGCTGATATTTTGCAAGTTTTTCGAGACCCATAAAATATTCGGATGTACGGAATTTGAGGAAGATCGGTTGATATACACGCCAATTATGACCAGATCGGTGAAAAATATATATGGCAGCTATATCTAAATCTGAACCGATTTTTTCCAAAATCAATAGGGATCGTCTTTGAGCCGAAACAGGACCCTATACCAAAATTTAGGACAATCGGACTAAAACTGCGAGCTGTACTTTGCACACAAAAATACATCAACAGACAGACAGACAGACGGACAGACAGACAGACGGACATCGCTAAATCGACTCTGAATTTAATTCTAAGCCGATCGGTATACTAAAAGATGGGTCTATGACCACTATTTCTTGGCGTTACATACAAATGCACAAACTTATTATACCCTGTACCACAGTAGTGGTGAAGGGTATAAAAACTGTTTTTGGTATAAAAGTTTGAAATTTTGGAAGAAAATCAAAAACTCTAACAAAAGAAGAGTATAAACATAGATAAATAATTTTATAATGTACACATAAATTTATTTAGGCGTGGACCGTTTTTTACTAGCATTTAACAACATTTTAAATGTCTTTAAAACTTTTCGTGTTTTGTACTTAATTTCATTTTTACCTTTAAGGCCGTTAAAAAATGTGTGTCCATAATGTCAAAATGATCAACAAAACACTTGTCCAACATACACGGAGAGAAGGAATATGATCACCTCAAACATGCTTCAAGAGCAAAATGTTATTTTTGTATGGTGATCATGTAACATTTTTGTCACTAAAATGTTATTTTCTCGTCAAATATAACCTGCTTGCCGAAATCAAATACATGATTTCCGAGAAAATAACATGGCTGCGAAAACCATGTTACATGGTCACCACCCAAAAATAACATTTTGCTCTTAAAACATGTTTGAGGTAATCATATTCCTTCTCTGGGTGTACATAAAATTCTCCTCTCAAGGCGAAAACACATGCTGTTTTTTTTTCAAATCTCTATGCTCTTGGTTCCGAATGTCTATTCTCTTTACTTCGAATACCCGTTCTAATATTCAAATTAAATAATATTTAGACTTAAGCATATCAAATTTGTGGCCTTATCATAAAGCAGTTTTCCGAAACAACATCCAACCGTTTCACAGAAATTGTAAACATACATACTCGAAATTTGAAAATTTATATATGTTTACATTCAACATATTATTTTTATGAAACATTCATGCCCAAAAAAAAAAATATATTTTAACATATTAACATATGTGTGCCAAACATTTAGTGTTAGTTTAGGAACATTACATGTTGGCACTTAAATATATTGTGTTTAAAAATTGTGCCCGAGACACATTTTGTTTATATCGGAACATATGAAAAACATATTTTTCTAACAGTGTACCCTTACCCGCGAAATAATTAAAAATCCTTCACATTCCCCGCGAATTCAAAACGTGTTGGGTCACATACCGGAAAATCAAGTATTCTATTTAACCTGCAAAACATCTCTATTTTAACACTGAAATATTGAAATTATGTCGCTGGCCATTCTCCTCCATTCCGACGATATAACTAAAAAAATAAACATATACCGGAGAATGGGGCACAGTATCTCATGTAAATTGGAAATTTTTAATCTTTTACTTACAATTTGTAACAGGAAATGACTAATAATAATACGAAAAAAGTTCCGAATTCCCATTCACTACGGATTTTGTCTAGAAACCAACCTCAAACTTCCATGAATATATCAAGAAAATCGGATAACTGTTCTACAATTTCCCTGTACAAACAGTACCCCACACTAATCATAACCTCTTCCACGTCCTCTGTAAATTTCAAGTCCATCAACGAATAGGGCAAAGGTAGTCCAAATGAAATATCTAAGACAATTTTGCCTTAGTCAAATAAAATTTTCTTTCTTGTTAAGATATCCATTTTTAAGTCGAATCACTTAACTATAAGAAAAGAACGGCTTCATTGAAAAGTTTGAAAAAGGAAAAACAACTTTATGCCAAAGAAATTCGTTTTCTACGCTAAGCTAAATTCGCATTCGTATTTTAAGGACTCGGAATTTTAGAAATCTATTTTATTAAACATAATTACTTTTTAAGAAAATTTGGTTTATTGAAGAAGAAAAGAAAAACAAGTATATACGGCCGTAAGTTCGGCCAGGCCGAAGCTTATGTACCCTCCATCATGGATTGCGTAGAAACTTCTTCTAAACACTGCCATCCACAATCGAATTACTTAAGTTGCGGTAACGCTTGCCGATGACAAGGTATCTTAAAACCTCCTAACACCATCTTCTAAACTGTATGTAAGTCCATACGTGGTATATATTAAATCAAAAAAGATCGATCCAATAGGTATATAATTCAGTTTGACAAAGTAGACATAACATTTTGACAAAATTTTCTACAGAAATAAAATTTTAACAAAATTTTCTATAGAAATAAAATTTTCTATAGAAGTAAAAAATTTTGACAAAATTTTCTATAGAAAGAAAATGTTGACAAAAATTTCTACAGAAATAAAATTTTAACAAAATTTTCTATAGAAATAAACATTTGACAAAATTTTCTATAGAAATAAAATCTTGGTAGATTATTTTTGGCTCGAGTGGCAACCATGATTATGAACCGAATAAAATTTGAACAAAATTTTCTATAGAAATAAAATTTTGACATAATTTTCTATAGAAATAAAATTTTGGTAGATTATTTTTGGCTCTAGTGGCAACCATGATTATGAACAGATATGGACCAATTTTTGTGTGATTGGACCAATTTTGGTATGGTTGTTAGCGACCATATACTAACACCACGTTCCTAATTTGAACTGGTTCGGATGAATTTTGCTCCTCCAAGAGACTCCGGAGGTCAAATCTGGAGAATCTTTTATATGGGGGCTATATATAATTATGGACCGATATGGACCAATTCTGGCACGGTTGTTAAAGATCATATACTAACACCATGTTCCAAATTACAACCGGATTGGATGAAATTTGCTTCTCTTGGAGACTTCGCAAGCCAAATCTGGGGATCGGTTTATATGGGGGCTATATATAATTATCAACCGATGTGGACCAATTTTTGCATGGTTGTTAGAGACCATATACCAATATCATGTACCAAATTTCAGGCGGATCGGATGAAATTTGCTTCTCTTTGAGGCTCCGCAACCCAAATCTGGGGATCGGTTTATATGGGCGCTATATATAATTATGGAACGATGTGGACCAATTTTTGCACGGTTGTTAGAGACCATATACCAATACCATGTACCAAATTTCAGCCGGATCCGATGCAAGTTGCTCCTCTTTGAGGCTTCGCAAGCCAAATCTGGAGATCGGTTTATATGGGGTCTATATATAATTATGAACCGATGTGGACCAATTTTTGCATGGTTGTTAGAGACCATATACCAACATCATGTACCAAATTTCAGCCGGATCGGATGAAATTTGCTTCTCTTTGAGGCTCCGCAAGCCATATCTGGGGATCGGTTTATATGGGGGCTATATATAATTATGGACCGATGTGGACCAATTTTTGCATGATTTTTAGAGACCATATACCAACACCATATACCAAATTTCAGCCGGATCGGATGAAATATGCTTCTCTTAGAGGCTCCACAAGCCAAATCTGGGGATCGGTTTATATGGGGGCTATATATAATTAAGGACCGATATGGACCAATTTTTGCATGGTTGTTTGAGACCGTATGCCAACACCATATACCAAATTTCAGCCGGATCGGATGAAATATGCTTCTGTTAGAGGCTCCACAAGCCAAATCTGAGGGTCCCTTTATATGGGGGCTAAACGTAAAAGTGGACCGATATGGCCCATTTTCAATACCATCCGACCTACATCGATGACAACTACTTGTGCCAAGTTTCAAGTCGATAGATTGTTTCGTTCGGAAGTTAGCGTGATTTCAACATACGGACGGACGGACGGACGGACGGACATGCTTAGATCGGCTCAGAATTTCACCACGACCCAGAATATATATACTTTATGGGGTCTTAGAGCAATATTTCGATGTGTTACAAACGGAATGACAAAGTTAATATACCCCCATCCTATGATGGAGGGTATAAAAATATTCTTTTTCGATTTACGACTAAAACGACGCTGCAAAAAAACGTGCCGCCAAAAAAGTAGCGATGAATTTAACATGGGCATGTCATAGGACGGATGTCCAACATTTCAACAGCCGATGCACTGAATTTGCATCACTTCTTAAGGTGTGATCCGAATTCAGTATTTTGAATATGAATTCAACAGTTTTGTGATATTTTCCCAAATAAATAATTTTTTATAATTTTTGATCCATTCCAACGCTTATCTGAAACGTTTTACCTCGAATATTTTTTAAAATATTTGATTTTTCTAGAATGGATTAAGCATTTTGCAGCAAAATTTGAACAATTTTTACCATCCGACCTACATCGATGACAACTACTTGTGCCAAGTTTCAAGTCGATAGATTGTTTCGTTCGGAAGTTAGCGTGATTTCAACATACGGACGGACGGACGGACGGACGGACATGCTTAGATCGGCTCAGAATTTCACCACGACCCAGAATATATATACTTTATGGGGTCTTAGAGCAATATTTCGATGTGTTACAAACGGAATGACAAAGTTAATATACCCCCATCCTATGATGGAGGGTATAAAAATATTCTTTTTCGATTTACGACTAAAACGACGCTGCAAAAAAACGTGCCGCCAAAAAAGTAGCGATGAATTTAACATGGGCATGTCATAGGACGGATGTCCAACATTTCAACAGCCGATGCACTGAATTTGCATCACTTCTTAAGGTGTGATCCGAATTCAGTATTTTGAATATGAATTCAACAGTTTTGTGATATTTTCCCAAATAAATAATTTTTTATAATTTTTGATCCATTCCAACGCTTATCTGAAACGTTTTACCTCGAATATTTTTTAAAATATTTGATTTTTCTAGAATGGATTAAGCATTTTGCAGCAAAATTTGAACAATTTTTACCTTTCTATTAATTCTTACTCCTTTTTTAACCTATTTGAAAAAAATACTCATTAAAAATATGAAACAACGAGTTATAAAAAATTGAATTAAAAACAAAACTCCTCTATAGTTAAAATAATTAATTTCTTTGTGAGGACATTTTAAACGCTTATCTGAAACGTTTGATCTCGAATATTTTCTAAAATAATTGATGTTTCCAGAATGGATTAAGCATTTTTGCAGCAAAATTTGAACAAATTATACCATTCTTATGTACCCTCCACCATGGATTGCGTAGAAACTTCTACTAAAGACTGTCATCCACAATCGAATTACATGGGTTGCGGTAACACTTGCCGATGGCAAGGTATCTTAAAACTTCCTAACACCGTAATATATACCACATAGTCCACACGTGGTATATATTAAACTAAAAAAGGTCGATTAAATACGTATATAATTAAGTTTAAAGTTTCTATAGAAATAAAATTTGAACAACATTTTCTATAGAAATAAAATTTTGACAAAATTTTCTATAGAAATAAAATTATGACAAAATTTTCTATAAAAATAAAATTTTGACAAAATGTTCTATAGAATTAAAATTTTGACAAAATTTTCCATAGAAATAAAATTTTGACAAATTTTTCTATAGAAATAACATTTTGACAATGTTTTCTATAAAACTAAAATTTTGCTAGATTATTTTTGGCTCGAGTGGCAACCATGATTATGAACCGATATGGACCAATTTTTGTGTGATTGGGGATCGGCTATATATAACTATAGACCGATATGGACCAATTTTGGCATGGTTATTAGCGGCCTTATACTAACACCGCGTTGCAAATTTCGGATCGGATGAATTTTGCTCTTCCAAGAGGCTCCGGAGATCAAATCTGGGGAAGGGTTTATATGGGGGCTATATATATTTATGGACCGATATGGACCAATTCTTGCGTGTTTGTTAGAGACCACGTTCTAACACCATGTTCCAAATTTCAACCGGATCGGATGAATTTTGCTCCTCCAAGAGACTCCGGAGATCATATCAGGGGATCGGCTTATATGGGAGCTATATATAATTATGGACCGGTATGGACCAATTTTGCATGGTTGTTAGAGACAATATACTAACACCACGTACCATATTTCAATCGGATCGGATGACTTTTGCTCCTCTAAGAGGTCAAATCTGGGGATCGGTTTATATGGGGGCTATATATAATTATGGGCCGATGTGGACCAATTTTTGCATGGTCATTAGAGAACATATACCAACACCATGTACCAAATTTCAGCCGGATCGGATGAAATTTGCTTTTCTTAGAGCAATCGCAAGCCAAATTTGGGGGTCCGTTTATATGGGGGCTATACGTAAAAGTGGGCCGATATGGCCCATTTGTAATACCATCCGACTTACATCAATAACAACTACTTGTGCCAAGTTTCAAGTCGATAGCTTGTTTCGTTCGGAAGTTAGCGTGATTTCAACAGACGGACGGACGGACATGCTCAGATCGACTCAGAATTTCACCACGACCCAGAATATATATACTTTATGGGGTCTTAGAGCAATATTTCGATGTGTTACAAACGGAAGCACAAAGTTAATATACCCCCATCCTATGGTGGAGGGTATAAAAATAATCATTAAAAATATGAAAAGCAAGTGAGTAAAGTAGAAAGTCGGGCGGGGCCGACTTTATCATACCCTAAACCACCATTACAGAATTAGTAATCATAAGCATTTGTGGGGTCTGAGAGATAAACCGCAGTTGCATATTTAAGAAAATTAAGGGGTACATGTCTATTGGTGCTTTGTGTCAATCTGACTATAGCTTATAGTCAATGTTGCCAGGGAAAATGTTCGTTTTACCCTACAAGGACAAAAAAAGTTCCCTATTTTCCCATACATTCCCAAACAATTTTCCCTACTATATTTTTTTTTTATTTTTTTAAATATAAAAAATTTTACAAAACAAACATGGTTCTAAGTACTTTATTGTCTTAAAACATGAATATGCAACGCATGTTATATAACCTAGAATATACATTTGTATTACCACCAAGGTTGTCACAGTTGGTAGAATTCTACCCAAATTAGTAATCTTTTTTGCTAAATCTCTATAAAAATAAAATTTTGGAAAAAGTTTCTATAAACAAATTTTTGTGAGAAATTTTTCTACAGAAATAAAATTTTGACAATAAATTCTATAGAAATAAAATTTGGAGAAAAAATTCCACAGAAATAAAATTTTCAGAAAATTTTTTGATTTTTTCGAGCTTGAGATCTCAAAAAAAACTTTTATTTGAAAAATAAAGATCGAAAAAACAACAAAAACAGAAAATTTTTTTATTGAAATAATATTTTGAAAAAAAATTTATATAGAAATACAATTTTGACAAAATGTTCTATAGAAATAAAATGCTGACAGGAATAAAGTTTACCACACATTGTTAAAGATCAAGCCTTGCCGGTTTCTAATTTCCTCCTCTAGAGCCACCAAAATGTATATGGGAGCTATATCTAAATCTAAACCGATTTCAATGAAATTTTGCACATATAGTTTGTACTATACAGGACTGGATCTAGCCAACTTTGAGTAAGATCGGTTAATAAATAAGGTTCTATGGCCAAATTTGGGAAAATCCCCAAATATAATGGAGCTATATCTAAATCTGAACCGATTTCGATGATTTTTTGCACATATAGTTAATGCTATAGAGGACTACATTTAGCCAAATTTGAGTAAGATCGGTTGATAAATAAGAGTTTTATGGCCAAATTTAGAAAAATCGGGCGGTACATATATATGGGAGCTTTAGCTAAATCTGAACCGATTTCGATGAAATTTTGCAGACTTAAAGGGCGATGGAAAAGATTACCAAATTTGGTGACGATCCATTTGAAAAAAACGCAACGTGACCCCATTTGTCGAAATCGGGCGATACATATATATGGGAGCTATATCTAAATTTGTTCCGATTTCTTCCAAATTCAATAGCGTTCGTCCTTGTGCCCAAAAAACTTCGTCCTTGTTCCCAAAAAACTACTCTGGTAAGCACATTTTTTGGCCGATCAAACTTATTATACCCAGACAACTATGTGGTTTAGGGTATAAAAAACGAATTAAAAAAACTCCCTCTATAGTTAAAATAATTAATTTCTTTGAGAGGACATTTTAAAGTTGTGCCTTTAGAACAACCCCCACTTGTTTACTGGGAAAAAGTGTGGAACTACTTTAAGTTGCTTTATTATAAATTAATTGTCTAGTTATTTTGAAGTTTTGGTTTTTATTCATTTTTAGAAAATAAAACATTAATTGAATTTATAACTTCAGTAATGGGTTCTGCCTGTGGAGTAAACAATGTATAAAAAAGAATTTAAAAATTGTTATTTTGAATTTAACAAATATATAACTCTCACTTTTCCTTTTTAATTGTTTGTTCATTAAATTCTTCTTTCCCCTTTAATTTCAGTTTAAACCGATATCGGTTTTCAGAGAACGAAAAATGCTGCGGCAATTATCTGTATATTTAGAAATACTTCCCTAAAACATATGTATATAATTGTTTTGTAAAACAATAAATTGTCCGAAATAAATTTGAAATTACACTTGTTATTTTCGCTAGAACACTCCATTGTGTTCTTCAAAATAGTAACGAATTCATTTTCTATTTTTTCTTGTAATACATGCGTTTTTTCTTTATTAGATGCATGTTTGGCTCGAACATGCCTCTTAAAAGAAGCATCCTTGTATAATGTCTCACAACATCGTCGACTGTCTGCACCCTCAAAAAAAATCGCCTCTCTAACATATGTTCCAAACATATTTTGCGGGAAGCACATATATTATTGGATACTGCCTAAACATTAATATGTTTGTTTTATGTGAACATATTCTATTTTTGGAAGCATTTTGAGCCCAAAATATTATATGCTTGGAAGAATTTTCCCCAAAGAAGATTGTGCTCATTCCCTAACATAATTTTCACTTCCACAAAATTTTTTAGTTCTTGGCACCTTTTTCTGTAATACAAATAATGTTGAAGAAATTATTCAATTTTATAATTTTTTTAAATTTTACCTTTCGCCTGGACGGAGAATCGAACCGAGGACCATACAGTTTGTAAGCCAACACACTACCACTGAGCTACGTAGCTGTTATAGTCACCAGAAGACAATTATCGTTATAAGTTACATTTATATAGCATGGGTTCAATCCCTGCTCCGAACAAACACCAATTGTTTTTTTTTTTAATTTACACATTTATATTTACACATTTATATTTATACTATATTAAATTTTTATAATGAAACTTCGAAATGTGGGTTATTAAAGATTTACAGTCAGAAAAAGTGCTTGAAATAAACGAAATGGACTGAGCTTTTGGATAAAATACTATTTTTTTATTGCAAAAATAACAATTTTGTAATAAAAAACTGGTTTTGGTATAAAAGTTTGATATTTTGGAAGGAATTCGAAAACTCTAACAAAGGAAGAACGTGGGGTCGAGTATAAACATACATAAATAATTTTATAATATACACAAATTAAATAATATTTAGACTTAAATTAAATAATATTTAGACTTAAGCGTATAAAATTTTTGGCCTTATCATAAAGCAGTTTCCGAAACAACATATAAGCGGTTTCACAGAAATTGCTCTCTTTCGATTCTCTCGCTGTGTTAATTTGATATCTTTCGTCAACCCTCCCGGTTTTTATCTCTATTTCTTTCTCTATACTCTCTCTCTCTCTCTGTCGCTCTCTGAATAAAATATCACAACATATATATGTTTACTCGAAATTTGTAAATTTATATATGTTTACATTCACACACATAATTTTTATGAAACATGCATGCCCCAAACATAATATATTCTAACATATTAACATATGTGTTCCAAACATTTAGTGTTAGTTTGAGAACATTACATGTTTGCACTTAAATATATTGTGTTTAAAAATTGTGCCCGAAACACATTTTGTTTATATCGAAACATATGAAAAACATGTTTTTCTAACAGTGTGTGTGTTTAAGCAAATGATAACATTTTAAATGCTTAAAATATTCTTCATTTTGGTTGGTTATGGTTTTACTCACATTAATCAATTAGCACTTTATTTTCGGCAAGCGTGACCACCTTTAGACTTTAAACTAAACTCAACAACTTTGAAGAACCATTTGTGAAAAAAACAACATTTCTACCACACAACTACGTGGGGATGTGTTATATCATGGAAGCAAATTGGAAAACAACCACGTGAACAAATGTTTGCTCAAAATCTCGTTTGAATTAAAGGTTGGTATTAAGTTCGAGTTTAGCCGCTAAAATAGCCATTTGGGCTATTCCCCATCAAGTTATAATAAAATTTGCAACAAATATGCATATTTTTATGTCTTTTACTGATTTAGTTTTCACTAGACTCGAACTTAGTACTCACCTTAAGTTAAAAGTGGAGAGAGTAAGAAATACACAACACAAAATAACTTCGCTCTCATAAGTAAAAACTGTCTACCGTTAATTGAAAAAAAAAAAAAAAACAAGTAAGGAAAGTCTAAAGTCGGGCGGGGCCGACTATATTATACCCTGCACCACTTTGTAGATCTAAATTTTCGATACCATATCACATCCGTCAAATGTGTTGGGTGCTATATAAAGGTTTATACCAAATACATACATTTAAATGTCACTTGATTTGGACAGAATTTGATAGACTTTTACAAAATCTATAGACTCAAAATTTAAGTTGGCTAATGCACTAGGGTGGAACACAATTTTAGTAAAAAAATATGGGAAACATTTAAATCTGAAGCAATTTTAAGGAAACTTCGCAAAAGTTTATTTATGATTTATCGCTCGATATATATGTGTTAGAAGTTTAGGAAAATTAGAGTCATTTTTACAACTTTTCGACAAATCAGTGGCGCTTTAACAAGGAAATTGTTGGTATTTTGATCATTTTTGTCGAAATCAGAAAAACATATATATCTAAATCTGAACCGATTTCAATCAAATTTGGCACACATGACTATATTACTAATTGTACTCCTAGTGCAAAATTTCAACCAAATTGGGCCAAAACTCTGGCTCCTGGGGCCATATAAGTCCATATCGGGCGAAAAATATATATGGAAGCTATATCTAAATCTGAACCGATTTCAATCAAATTTGGCACACATGACTATATTACTAATTGTACTCCTTGTGCAAAATTTCAAGCTAATCGGGATAAAACTCTGGCTCGTGGGTCCATATAAGTGTATATCGGGCGAAAGACATATATGGAAGCTATATCTAAATCTGAATCGATTTCAACCAAATTGGGCACGCATAGCTACAATGCTAAATCTACTCCCTGTGTAAAATTTCAACCGAATTGGTCTAAAACTCAGGCTTTTAGGACCATATTACTCCATATCGGGCGAAAGATATATATGGAAGCTATATGTAAATCTGAACCGATTTCAATCAAATTTTGCACACTTGACTATACTACTAATTCTACTCCTAGTGCAAAATTTCAACCAAATTCGGCCAAAAATCTGGCTTCTAGGGCCGTATAAGTCCATATCGGGCGAAAGATATGTATGGGAGCTATATCTAAATCTGAACAGATTTCAATCAAACTTTGCACACTTGACTATACGACTAAGTGTTATGTTTGTACAAAATTTCAAGCAAATCGGTATAAAACTTTGGCTGCTGGGTCCATATTAGTGCATATCGGGCGAAAGATATATATGCGAGCTATATCTAAATCTGAACCGATTTCTTCCAAAATCAATAGGGTTCTGTTCTGACCCAAATTAGGAACATATGCCAAATTTGAAGGCGATTGGACTTAAATTGCGACCTAGACTTTGATCACAAAAATGTGTTCACAGACAGACGGACGGACAGACGGACATGGTTATATCGACTCAGGGACCCACCCTGAGCATTATTGCCAAAGACACCATGTGTCTATCTCGTCATCTTCTGGGTGTTACAAACATATGCACTAACTTATAATACCCTGTTCCACAGTGTGGCGCAGGGTATAAAAAGAAACGTAGTAAGCGCATTTGTATGTGTGTCTTTGTCTTAAGAAGAGAAATGAATACATATCTAGAGAACGAATGAATTCTATAATCGAATTGAACACCGTTTCATCGAATTGACGAAAACCATCATCCGTGATTAAGGTTTTCTTTTTCCCGGACTTTTTCCATTACCGGGAAAGTGGGTTTTTTTTCGAATTTCCCGGGATCCCAGTCAACGGGAAACGTGCTTTGATACATTTAGACATTTGTATGCCATATCAAAGCCTAAAGCTATGGTTATAAGGCGCTGTCTGGACAACTAACAATATTATGTTGATCTCTTACATCAGCCATAAATCTACCGAAATACTCACATGGACGAAATAGAACACATTGAAACTGATTTGTTACAACAATAATTTCCATGAGCTGCAACAAAGTTAAATTGGTTTTAGTGTTCCTTATTTGAATGTAGGGATCGAATATAGACATTGTTATTTTAGTGTGTTAATGTTATTTTAGAGCTTGGTATCGCCGTATCTCCATAGAAATGTTTGTGACTAAACATTTTCAAAAGTTAAAGAGGAACTAAATTTTGTTTTTTTTTTTTTCACCGTTTCCATTTTCATTTTGCAGCCTCGACTTTTCTTGTTGCCGATGTAGATAAAAAACATTCAATTAAAATGCCAGTGAACAATAAAATACATTACTATTCATAACCTCATATTTTATGAATAGTAATGTATTTTATGTAATAGTATTGTGTGATGCTGATAACCGCACTTCCGGCAGGTCCCTGGTGAACTGCGCCGTTCCATGGTGTGGCTTTTAATTCACCAATTTGACAATTCAAAATATTAATTTAATTATGATTTTCGGGAAATTCAGTTGATAATTCAGAATTCATTTACAATAATTCAATAGAAATCATTTTTAGAAATTCAAAATAGTTGACAAACGTAAAGTTTGTCCAAACGGCACATTTAATATACCACTACATTAGACTTAACAACTTAAAACGCTCCTGATCAATGGAAAAGACAAGATTACATCATTGTAACACTCACTATCCAATATTGTCAATATAATCAGCATCGCTATAAAAGTTTACATTTTGTTTTTGTCTCTAATCGAAAATACCTGCAAAAATTTTAGATCAATGTTTTCTATGTCGTATCTGGAATATGTTGATGTTTAATACACTAGGCGTTAATTAAGTCCCTGCATTGCTGTGGGATAATAACTCTTTGACATCTTTGTCATTAACGGATTATTGCTTGAACATAAAAATGATTCCCCGGCGGGCAATAATAGAATATGGCATTAATACAAAATATTGGAATAGTTGTCATACAAAAGTATTAAACATTAAATATAATCCATTTTAAGTAGATACGATTTGAATTGGATTGTATTTTCTACAGTAAAATGTATTTATATATAAAAATGACATTAATGAATAAGTCGTTTGCATATTCCATATTAAATTAAACGTTTACAAAAGCTCTGTATAATTGTGATATTCAAAAGCTACACTCAAAGCAATATGTTATTATTTATAAAACAGGAGTTATGTAGGAAACTCATTGAGAAAGTTAAAGACCCCTATGAAAGAGAGAGAGGCAGAGTACGACCCGAGAGCTGAATGCTACATGGAACATTTTTGATCATTGGGGGTGCTAGGAAATTTTTCGGGCTTAGCTAAGCCAATTTTTTTTCATTTCTAAACAAATAAAATAAACAGTAATAAAGGAACTCAAAATAATTTTATTTTTCATTTATTCCTTCTTCAATTCTAAATAAAACAACAAAAAACTCAAAACAAAAAGTAAAGAATTCAGAGAGATAAATAAACATAACAAAAATACGCTCATGTACTCAATTTTGCATTTTCCCATACCGGTGTCAGTTGGAACATTTTCTAGTACTTGGTCCAAAACCCTATATTTTTATACCCTCCACCATAGGATGGAGGGTATATTAACTTTGTCATTCTGTTTGTAACACATCGAAATATTGCTTTAAGACTCCATAAAGTATATATATTATGGGTCGTGCACGCAGAGAAGAAACATGATTATCACAATCATATTCGAAGAGCAAAATAATATGATGGGAGCTATTTTTGCGGAGACCATGTAACATTTTCACCTGCAACCATGTTGGCTCAGTGAACATGGTTCTAAGAAATATATAATTGTCCTCATCTAAAATGTTATTATATTGATAAAAAGAATTTTGTTTGAATGGAAAGACAATGGTTTAAATGTTATGGTATTCATTAAAAATGTTTTTCTCCTAGTTAAAAGAACATGGTCACAACCTAAAATGTTTTGATCTTTATGAAAAAACTTTTTTCATCGTCGAAAAAAGGACGCCACTTGAGAAAAGAAAACACAAAATTAACTTTATTTGTTTGTTTTTATTTATTTATAAACTAATTCATTGTTTATTTATATTTATAATGCCGTTCAAGCAAACATCATATATTTTTACACACTCTATTTTATTTCAATTTCAACAATAAGTAATTATTCCATATTTACATCGTGCCCATCATGTAACTGCAAATAAAAATAAATTATAGCATATATCAAAATGCAGAACAAAACACAAGTACATTTTTTCAATTACACTTTCCTTTTTTGTGTTCACATAAAACCACGTGCCACTTTTGAATAAATAAATTAACACAAAACACAGTAAACCCGTATTCTCCGTCCATTCCAATAAACAATCAACACACGACTGACGCGCAAAACGAAAATCGTGCGTACCTGCACAATGTTTTTATAAAATTTTTTTCGCTGCAAAAAAGTTAAAAAATTAAATGGTCACGAAAAAAAATGTAAATGGTATTTATGCCCATGTAATGGTTCTAGACATGTCTATACTTAACCTGTAAAAATACTTTTTTTCCCTGTAAAAAAGTAAAAAAAAAATTGAATGGTTAGGTACATGATTCTCCCGACCATTTAATGGTCTCAAATTCTATCATTTAAATGATAGAACATGTTTGCGGTATTTGAGAACCATTCAAATGCTTATAGCCACCATACATTTTTCTCCGCTCGAAAACTATTTTTACAAAGACAAAATACATGGTTTTCGCGGCAATTACATACTCTAGATAAGCATTAAATGGATGCGGCAACCATGTCCAAACATGGTTTTTCTGTGCGTGTACGTACTTAATCGGCCTTTTTATACCCTCCACCATAGGATGGGGGTATATTAACTTTGTTATTCCGTTTGTAACACATCGAAATATTGCTCTAAGACCCCATAAAGTATATATATTCTGGGTCATGCTGAAATTCTGAGTCGATCTGAGCATGTCCGTTCATCCGTCTGTTGAAATCACGCTAACTGCCGAACGAAACAAGCTATCGACGTGAAACTTGGCACAAGTAGTTGTTATTGATTTAGGTCGGATGGTATATATCGGTCCACTTTAACGTATAGCCTCCATATAAACGGACCCCTAATTTGGCTTGCGATTGCTCTAAGAGAAGCAAATTTCATCCGATCCGGCTGAAATTTGGTACATGGTGTTAGAATATGGTCTCCAACAACCATGCAAAAATTGGTCCATATCGGTCCACAATTAAAGGGTGATTTGTTAAGAGCTTGATAACTTTAAAAAAAAAAACGCATAAAATTTGCAAAATCTCATCGGTTCTTTATTTGAAACGTTAGATTGGTCCATGACATTTACTTTTTGAAGATAATTTCATTTAAATGTTGACCGCGGCTGCGTCTTAGGTGGTCCATTCGGAAAGTCCAATTTTGGGCAACTTTTTCGAGCATTTCGGCCGGAATAGCCCGAATTTCTTCGGAAATGTTGTCTTCCAAAGCTGGAATAGTTGCTGGCTTATTTCTGTAGACTTTAGACTTGACGTAGCCCCACAAAAAATAGTCTAAAGGCGTCAAATCGCATGATCTTGGTGGCCAACTTACCGGTCCATTTCTTGAGATGAATTGTTCTCCGAAGTTTTCCCTCAAAATGGCCATAGAATCGCGAGCTGTGTGGCATGTAGCGCCATCTTGTTGAAACCACATGTCAACCAAGTTCAGTTCTTCCATTTTTGGCAACAAAAAGTTTGTTAGCATCGAACGATAGCGATCGCCATTCACCGTAACGTTGCGTCCAACAGCATCTTTGAAAAAATACGGTCCAATGATTCCACCAGCGTACAAACCACACCAAACAGTGCATTTTTCGGGATGCATGGGCAGTTCTTGAACGGCTTCTGGTTGCTCTTCACTCCAAATGCGGCAATTTTGCTTATTTACGTAGCCATTAAACCAGAAATGAGCCTCATCGCTGAACAAAATTTGTCGATAAAAAAGCGGATTTTCTGCCAACTTTTCTAGGGCCCATTCACTGAAAATTCGACGTTGTGGCAGATCGTTCGGCTTCAGTTCTTGCACGAGCTGTATTTTATACGGTTTTACACCAAGATCTTTGCGTAAAATCTTCCATGTGGTCGAATAACACAAACCCAATTGCTGCGAACGGCGACGAATCGACATTTCACGGTCTTCAGCAACACTCTCAGAAACAGACGCAATATTCTCTTCTGTACGCACTGTACGCATTCGTGTGGTTGGTTTAAAGTCCAATAAAGTAAACTGAGTGCGAAACTTGGTCACAATCGCATTAATTGTTTGCTCACTTGGTCGATTATGTAGACCATAAATCGGACGTAAAGCGCGAAACACATTTCGAACCGAACACTGATTTTGGTAATAAAATTCAATGATTTGCAAGCGTTGCTCGTTAGTAAGTCTATTCATGATGAAATGTCAAAGCATACTGAGCATCTTTCTCTTTGACACCATGTCTGAAATCCCACGTGATCTGTCAAATACTAATGCATGAAAATCCTAACCTCAAAAGAATCACCCTTTATATATAGCCCCCATATAAACCGATCCCCCGATTTGGCTTGCGGAGCCTCTAAGAGAAGCAAATTTCATCCGATCCGGCTGAAATTTGGTACATGGTGTTAGTATATGTTCTCTAATGACCATGCAAAACTTGGTCCACATCGGCCCATAATTATATATAGCCCCCATATAAACCGATCCCCAGATTTGACCTCCGGAGCCTCTTGGAGGAGCAAAATTCATCCGATCCGGTTGAAATTTGGAACGTGGTGTTAGAATGTGATTTCCAACAAACACGCAAGAATTGGTCCATATCGGTCCATAATTATATATATCCCCCATATAAACCGTTCCCTAGATTTGAGAGGCTCCGGACTCTTAGAGGAGCAAAATTCATCCGATCCGGTTGAAATTTGCAACGTGGTGTTAGTATAAGGTCGCTAATAACCATGCCATAATTGGTCCATATCGGTCTATAGTTATATATAGGCGATCCCCAATCACACAAAAATTGGTCCTTATCGGTTTATAATCGTGGTTGCCACTCGAGCCAAAAACATTGTCAAAATGTTATTTCTATAGACAATTTTGTCAAAATTTTATTTCTATAGAAAATTTTGTCAAAATTTTATTTCTATAGAACATTTTGTCAAAATTTTATTTCTATAGAAAATTTTGTCAAAATTTTATTTCTATAGAAAATTTTGTCAGAATTTTATTTCTATAGAAAATTTTATCCAAATTTTATTTCTATAGAAAATTTTATCCAAATTTTACTTCTATAGAAAATGTTGTCAAAATTTTATTTCTATAGAAACTTTAAACTTAATTATATACGTATTTAATTGGCCTTTTTTAGTTTAATATATACCACGTATGGACTATATGTGGTATATATTACGGTGTTAGGAAGTTTTAAGACACCTTGCCATCGGCAAGTGTTACCGCAACCCAAGTAATTCGATTGTGGATGACAGTTTTCAGTAGAAGTTTCTACGCAATCCATGATGGAGGGTACAAAAGCTTCGGCCTGGCCGAACTTACGGTCGTATATACTTGTTTTTGTTTAATATATACCCCGTATGGACTAACTTACAATTGAGAACACGGTGTTAAGAAGTTTTACGATACCTTGCCATCGGCAAGTGTTACCGCAACCCAAGTAATTCGATTGTGGATGACAGTCTGTAGTAGAAGTTTGTACGCAATCTATGGTGGAGGGTACATAAAATTCGGCCTGGCAGAACTTACGGCCGTATATACTTGTTTAATACCATGTTTATACATTTTGGCATACTTTCAAACGATGCCTGTATAATTGCATCTGATATATTCTGCCACTCAAACTGTACTCGTTCCCACAGGTCTTCTAATTTCCTCACGATTGACCATAAATTCTCAATCGGGTTGAGGTCGGGGCTTTGCGCTGGCCAATTTTTGCTCACTAAGCCATTTTGTCACTATTTTTGCACTATGCTTCGGATCACCATTCGGTTGAAATACGGCTTCATCTTCAGGAATGGTACTCTTGTCAACAAACTCGGGAATATGAGTCTTTAAAATGGCGAGGTAGTCATCCGCCTTCATTATACCATCATGGTGGTGGGAGCAAACCATGATGCTCCCACCACCATGCTTCACCGTTTGTTTAACATGGTGGCGTTGAATGGTATCACCAGGACGACGCCAACAATATTGTTTACCGTCCGATTGGAAATGGTTAAATTTTGATTCATCTGACCAGATAACACGTTTCCAGTCATCTGTCGTCCAATTTCTATGCTCTCTTGCAAACTTCAGTTTTCGGCGGCCTCTGGTTTTTTGGACGCGAATCACAGCAGACTGACTTAAATTTTGTTCATTGGTTATTTTCCGCGATAAAGACCCATTATTAGGTACACTGAAAAACAAAGCATGTCCGGTTCCAAAGATTTTGTCTTTACTTTAAAAAAATTGGTATTAATTCCGATGCAAAGAAGCGAAGAATACAAGTAAGGATACTTTTAAGACACAATTCTCTTTTAAATTTGGTTTTTGTGTACTTGCTTCTAGGAAGCAAATTTTAATTTGTCGCTTTCTCAGCTTTTTTCTCATATGCTATCGAAGTCCTTTAAAAACGAGTTAACGACAACTTTATTTAAAATAAACTTCTTTAAAATAAAGTTTTGAAAAACATGTCCTATATTTGAACGATTTTGTGCTTTGTAGTCAAGATGCAAACAAGACAACAAGTTTAAAGACAATTTCATTAAATTTAAAGAATTTTTCTTAATTATTAAAGTCAAGTTGACCTTAGCCCAAACCTTTTTTCTTTCATGTTATGATACCCATTTTTAAGTCAAATCAATTAATTATAAGGACAATACGACTTCATTGAAAAGTTTATCGGCTTTTGGACAAGGAAAAACTTTTATATTAGAGAAATGCGTCTTCTACACCCAGAGAAGGAATATGATCACCTCAAACATGTTTTAAGAGCAAAATGTTATTTTTGGATGGTGACCATGTAACATGGTTTTCGCAACCATGTTATTTCCTCGGAAATCATGTATCTGATTTCGGCAAGCAGGTTATATTTGACGAAAAAATAACATTTTAGTGACAAACATGTTACATGGTCACCATACAAAAATAACATTTTGCTCTTGAAACATGTTTGAGGTGATCATATTCCTTCTCTGCGTGTACGCTAAGCTAAATTTGCATTCATATATTAAAACTTTGACCTCACGACAATATTTTTTCAGTGTATATTGTCCTCCATATCGCGCGATAACTTTTTCATTTTCATTCTAATTTTTACTTGATATTATTGCAGTACACTTTGAATAAAGCTTTAACACTTACTAGCAAACACGTTTCTAAGCACAAAGTTGTATTACTGCACTGTTAGAAAAATATGTTTTTCATATGTTCCGATATAATCAAAATGTGTTTCGGGCACAATTTTGAAACACAATATATTTAAGTGCAAACATGCAATGTTCCTAAACTAACACTAAATGTTTGGGACACATATGTTAATATGTTAGAATATATTATGTTTGGGGCATGAATGTTTTATAAAAATAATGTGTGTGAATGTAAACATATAAATTTACAAATTTCGAGTAAACATATACAGTGGCTCACATTGAAAGTCGGGCAAACTATGTGAAAAAATTGTACATCTCACAAAAAAGTTTTTTTAACGTTTTCGGAAATAGTTTTTAAAATTAAATAAAGCATTTATTAAGGAATATAATAATGTAAAAAATGATCTTCTCCAGTGTAGTTATAACAAGCTTAAAAACGAAATATTCAAAAAAACCTTAAAACTAGGCTCACAGCGAAAGTCGGGCAAACTCATAATTTTTATTTTGTATGCATTATTTAGTATTTTGTTGCATATCCTTTTTGAGTTTCGACATCTTTTAGTCTCTTTGGGATAGATTCAACCAATTTTTTCCAGACATCAGGACTTATTTGGTCCCATTCTTCCTGTAATGCAGCTTTTAATTGATTTTTATTAGTGCACAGTCTATTTTGCATTCGGCGCCCAAGTTCATCCCACAAATGCTCGATTACATTAAGGTCAGGACTTTGAGCAGGGGTTTTAATTACCTTAGGACAATTATACAATAGCCAGGTTTTTGCTATCAGCGATGTGTGTTTTGGGTCATTGTCCTGATAAAATTTAAAATTATCGGCAATACCCAACTTGCGTGCGCTTTCCTTAACATTTGCTTTCAAAATGTCGAGATAAATGTTTTTATCCATTATACCTTCTATAAAATGAAGGTTTCCGACACCTGAAGCTGACATGCAGCCCCACACCATCACTGATAAGCCTCCGTGCTTCACTGTCTTCTTAGTGTTCTTATGACAAAATTCTTCATTCCGCTTACGCCAAACATAACGACGACCATCGGAGCCAAACAAGTTAAATTTGCTCTCATCAGTAAAGAGGACCTGTAAAATATGAAAATACTAATGGAAATATTCGGCTAGCATGTTTTACAAATTCTACCGTGCTCCAAAATGAAAAATCCTTCGAAATGTGCTCACGTGCGAATTCTAACCGATCTTTCCTATTTTTCTCACATTACGGGCTACTCTGCCATTTAAATTATTTTTCCGTAGTACCCTTCGCACCGTTTCTGCATGTACTTCTATTCCAAAATTATTTTTGACGACTGTGGCAAGTTTTGGAGCGGAAATAAATGGATCCTTTTGTACTTCACGTACTATGAACTTTTCGTCTCTTGGACTGAGTTTCTTTTTTACTGCTGCACGTTGTTTGTTTGATATTCTTTCGTCTTCCTTATATCTTTTGATAATGTCATGGACTGTCGACTTGCTTTTGCTAACGATATTAGCAATTTCGCGCTCGGTCTTTCCTTCTAAATAATTATTAATAACAATTTTTCGTTCTTCCAATGTGGACTGTTTAATTCTACGGGACATTGTATTAAAAATTTGAGTAAATTTCGAAACTTTGTATTTGTACGGCGGCTTGAGATCAACTAATGATTTTCCAAACCAAAAATAATAAGTGATGCATAAATATAACGGTAGAACATGTGCCATTTTCTTCGAATTTGCTTTGCCCGACTTTCGGTGTGAGTATATTTCTTAGTTTTTTTTCAAATAAGCTTTTGTAGTACAGTTACAAACAAAAGTTACAGCGATATTTCAATTTAAGTTTGTTGTATACTAAGTAACTTTATAAATGTTTGAAATGAATTTGAAAAAAAAGTGAATCAACATATTTAAACTAGGTGATAACTTGTTTATAATAACTTGCCCGACTTTCGATGTGAGTCACTGTATATGTTGTGATATTTTATTCAGAGAGCGACAGGGAGAGAGAGTATAGAGAAAGAAATAGAGATGGCAACCGGGAGGGTTGACGAAAGATATCAACATAACACAGTGAGAGAATGAAAAAAGAGCAATTTCTGTGAAACCGCTTGTATGTTGTTTCGAAAAACTGTTTTATGATAAGTCCAAAAATTTTATATGCTTAAGTCTAAAAATTATTTAATTTAAATATTAGAATGAGTATTCGGAGTAAAGAGTAATTCGGAACCAAGAGAATAGACAATTGAAAAAAAAAAAAAAACAGCATGTGTTTTCGCCTTGAGAGCAGCATTTTATGTATGTGTGGACATGTGTTTTGTTTATCATTTTGGCATTATGGGCAAAATTTTTTTCTTGGTTCGTTAAAAGAAATCGGAACGTATGCTAACCACTACTCCACGTGGCCAACAAATGTATGTTTCTGGTAAATAATGTTATGTTTGCATGGACTCGTGGGCGTTGCAAGCTATGCTATATAAATGTAACTTATAACGATAATTGTCTATTGGTGACTATAACAGCTACGTAGCCCAATGGTAGTGTGTTGGCTTACAAATTGCATGGTTCCCGGTTCAATTCTCTGTCCAGGCGAAAGGTAAAATTTAAAAAGATTATAAAATTGAATAATTTCTTCAACATTATTTGTATTACAGAAAAAGGTGCCGAGAACTAAAAATTTCGTGGAAGTAAAAATTATGTGAGGGAATCAGCACAATCTTCTTGGGGAGAAAATTCTTCCAAGCATATAATAGTTTTGGGCTCATAATGCTTCCAATATATAATATGTTCACATAAAACAAATGTAATAATGTTTCGGCAATATCCAATAATATATGTTAGAGAAGCGATTTTTGTTGAGGGTGTGATCATAAAGAAAGACAAAACATACAAAACTAACGGTATATATTGGTTTTATGCTGAGTACATCAAAAAGTGCAAAATTGAGTACAAGCGATTTTTTGTTATGTTTATTTATCTCTTTGAATTCTTTACTTTTTACTTAATTTTCCCATTTGATTAAGCTATCAGACCTAAGGTTGTAGAAGATTGAAGAAGGAATAATGGAAAAATAAAATTGTTTTGAATTTCTTTATAGCTGCTTTTTTATTCGTTTAGAATTTAAAAAAAAAAATAATTATGTCTTCATTTCTGCACGCCACTGTATGTACTTAATCTTCACACATAATGTGCATGTGAATGATTTAATTAAACTATATTAAAAATCCCGCTTTGACGCCGATATAAGAAAATCTATAAATATTTTTCGACAAATTCAAGAAATTTTATTAGACATATTTTTTTAAGAATAAATTATAGAAAATGTTGTAGTTTGAAGTAGAGGTGTACACGGGAGCAATATTTTAATCACGCACACTCACGACGGAAAAATCTTACTCACGCTCACTCACGCGCGTTATTGTTTGGCAGGACTCACGCACATTCATGAAAAGAAAATTTGTACTCACACACGAAAATGTCGTGACTCACGAAAAATATCGTGACTCACGACTAACATAAGTATAATTAAACTCTTAACATCCCAGGTGTCACTAAAATTGTAAATGAATTGAAAAAATCTCTGTAACTTTTTTGTTTATGAATATAAGTAAATACTTCAAAAGCAAAAGTTTCATATTTTGTTAATGGTTTTCAGGAATGGGCATCATAGGGGTATACGAAGCGAAATAAAAAAAATTAAAAATCAAATTTGACGTCGGAGTCAAAAATGACCAATGCACGAAATATAGCCCCTGATCAACCACGAACAACGATATGCGTTTTTTTTCGATCGGACTTCAAATGACGACACAGCACAATAAATTGTATTTCGGGGGGTCGTAGGGTGCACGAAAAAAGTTTTGGTGTTCTAAAATTTTCTTCGAATATGCTACAAAACTGGGGGTTCAACTTTTTTTTCCTTTAGGCCGTGACCCTATCTAGTGAACATGCAGAACACATGCACGTTAGAGTAGTGCACGTGAGTAATAGTTTACTCACGCTCACGCACACTCACGACTGAAAAATCATACTCACGCACACTCACGCACGATATTTTTTGGTAGGACTCACGCTCACGCACACTCACGAAAAGAAAATTTGTACTCATGCACACTCACGCACGAAAAGTCGTGACTCACGAAAAATACCGTGATTCACGAAAAATATCGTGACTCACGAATAATTTTATTTACCTTACCGAAGTGTCTGAAAACATGAGCATTATTAAAATCGAGAGTGTTATTAAACTCTTAACATCCCAGGTGTCACTAAAATTGTAATTGAATTTAACTCTTAAGCGTTTTATGTTGGTGAGCAGGAATATTTTCGTGAGTGTGATTCGTTACTCACGCACACTCACGAAAATATTATTTTCGTGACTCACGCTCACGCACGACATTTTGGTTTGTTAATCACGCTCACGCACACTCACGCTGTTGTCATGAGCGTGACTCACGACTCACGCACGCATCACGAAAATTTTCGTGAGTCACGACAATTTCGTGTCACGTGCACACCTCTAATGCACGTCCATTAGATCTTTTGTTGTAACCCTTTTGAAAACACCCTCACACATAAGTGTTTCTTAGAATGGGTGTTTCATTTTGATCGTTTCTCTTGTCTTCACAAGTGGAAAGAGAAAGTAATAAACTAAAATATAAACACTATGCTGGAGATTATTGATATTTAGGTACATAGGACGTTTTTGTTCCATATGCAGAGATCAGAGATCCCATGTTCAAAGCATATTTGTTTTTAACATCGTGTGTCTTTAAACTAAGGCAAATTTCCCAAAAAGTAATGAAAAACGCATTTAATTTAAAGAAATAACCTTTAAATGAACTGAGATGTTGAATCTTTCGATTAAAGATACAAAACATCAAAAAGAGGACAAAACTTGTACGTGTATAGTTTATTAAAAGAATAAAGATAATGAAAGTTTGATAAATAAGATTTGTCTCTTAATTTTCATTTTATTGATCCTAGATGTAAAGCTAGATAGGTCTCTAAAAAATTGTCTTTATTCTTTATGTTTTTATGCCTTGGAATCAATATCAAAATTCTTAAGGGAAGATCAAAATCTTTGAAATCTTTAATACGGGTTCTTTAAAATAAGGAATTTTTTTGCGACCTATCTGGCTTCAAATCTAGGATCTATACCATTAAAAAGTAAGTAAAAGTGAAATATGGGGGTCGCTTTACATGGGAGCTATATATAATTATGAACCGATATGGACCAATTTTTGTGTGATTGGACATCGACTTATCTGAGGCCTATATATAACTATTAACCGATATGTACCAATTTTGGCGTGGTTGTTAAAGACCATATAAAGGGTGATTCTTTTGAGGTTAGGATTTTCATGCATTAGTATTTGACAGATCACGTGGGATTTCAGACATGGTGTCAAAGAGAAAGATGCTCAGTATGCTTTGACATTTCATCATGAATAGACTTACTAACGAGCAACGCTTGCAAATCATTGAATTTTATTACCAAAATCAGTGGCAGAAAATCCGCTTTTTTATCGACAAATTTTGTTCAGCGATGAGGCTCATTTCTGGTTGAATGGCTACGTAAATAAGCAAAATTGCCGCATTTGGAGTGAAGAGCAACCAGAAGCCGTTCAAGAACTGCCCATGCATCCCGAAAAATGCACTGTTTGGTGTGGTTTGTACGCTGGTGGAATCATTGGACCGTATTTTTTCAAAGATGCTGTTGGACGCAACGTTACGGTGAATGGCGATCGCTATCGTTCGATGCTAACAAACTTTTTGTTGCCAAAAATGGAAGAACTGAACTTGGTTGACATGTGGTTTCAACAAGATGGCGCTACATGCCACACAGCTCGCGATTCTATGGCCATTTTGAGGGAAAACTTCGGAGAACAATTCATCTCAAGAAATGGACCGGTAAGTTGGCCACCAAGATCATGCGATTTGACGCCTTTAGACTATTTTTTGTGGGGCTACGTCAAGTCTAAAGTCTACAGAAATAAGCCAGCAACTATTCCAGCTTTGGAAGACAACATTTCCGAAGAAATTCGGGCTATTCCGGCCGAAATGCTCGAAAAAGTTGCCCAAAATTGGACTTTCCGAATGGACCACCTAAGACGCAGCCGCGGTCAACATTTAAATGAAATTATCTTCAAAAAGTAAATGTCATGGACCAATCTAACGTTTCAAATAAAGAACCGATGAGATTTTGCAAATTTTATGCGTTTTTTTAAAAAAAAAAGTTATCAAGCTCTTAACAAATCACCCTTTACTAACACCGCGCACCAAGTTTCAACCGGATTGGATGAATTTTGCTTCTCCAAAAGGCTTCGGATTTCAAATCTAGAGACCAGTTTATATGGGGGCTATACATAATTATGGACCGATATGGACTAATTTTGGCATGGTTGTTAGAGACCCTAAACTGAAATTTGCTGTGCAAGCCCAATCTGGGGATCGGTTTATATGGGGGCTATATATAATTATGGACCGATGTGGACCAATTTTTGCATGGTTGTTAGAGACCATGTACCAACACTATGTACCAAATTCCAGCCGGATCGGATGAAATTGGCTTGTCTTAGAGGCTCCGCAAAGTAAATCTGGGGATCGGTTTATATGGGGGCTATATATGTAACTATGAACGATGTGGACCAATTTTTGCATGGTAGTTAGAGACCATATACTAACACCATGTACCAAATTTCAGCCAGATCGGATGAAATATGCTACTCTTAGAGGCTCCGCAAGCCAAATCTGGGGGTCCGTTTATATGAGGGCTATACGTAAAAGTGGACCGATATGCCCATTTGCAATACCATCCGACCTACATCAATAACAACTACTTGTGCCAAGTTTCAAGTCGATAGCTTGTTTCGTTCGGAAGTTAGCGTGATTTCAACAGACGGACGGACGGACGGATATGCTTAAATCGAGTCAGAATTTCACCACGAACTAGAATATATATACTTGATGGGGTCTTAGAACAATATTTCTATGTGTTACAAACGGAATGACAAAGTTAATATACCCCCCATCCTATGGTGGAGGGTATAAAAATGCTTTCTTTAAAAAAACTTAAATCAAAGATGCTAAATGCTCAAAATAAGTCTTAGCCTATACTTGAAGCGTTTTTATCTTAAATCTAAAGATTCAATGTTTCAGTTAATTTAAGGATGATTTCTGTAAATCAAAAATATATTTCCTTCCTTAACGAGAAATTGTCTTAGTTCAAAGACATGTGACTTTAATGAAGAGACGCAAAATTTGTATCACAAATTTAATAAATTTTTTTTTTGTATAGATTATAAACTTTAGTTTATTAGAAGTTCATAATTTTAAAGAAATTTGTCCTTAAAATTTGGTGTCTAAAATGATCCTTACTTGAATTCTCTACTTTTTGGCTCGGAATCAATACAAAAATCATTAGTGTAAAGACAAAATCTTTGGAGCAAGGCAAGCTTTTTTTAATGTGGAGTCTAGCTTGATGTTCCACTCATTTCAGGCTTGGCTATATGTATGAAATTTGAATATAGACAATTTAAATAGGATACGACAAAAGTGTCCTTGTCCCTGGCTTCAACTACCTTTAGCTTCCCCTCACCAATACAATGTATTTTATTTAATATTGCCGCAGCTATTTTCCATTTAATTCTCATTATATATACAAGAGACAGATATCACCTGCAATATGTATCCTCAATCTCAATATGCTCATCAATTTGCATAGACCTACAGAGCTATTTCAATATGGGTGTGTAATTTCCGTATTAATTGTGGCTTCCATTGATAGTCAACGGACTGGCATTGCTACCAGCAATATTCTAATTAAATGAATAATTTAAATCATTTGCTAATGCTCCTTGCTTTCATAATTATTATTATTATTTTCGTATTTGTTGCTCTTTTGTTTCTGGTGAAAATATTTATGGGACCTATCAACTGTATTGCACCCACATATCCAGGGTCGTTTACGGCATGTTTTGTGGTTATGTTCGTGGTAAAGTAGTCATCGCAGTCTTTGACCAATGGACTTTTTGCATGCGGTTGAGTCGTTTGGACGAATTGTCGGTTTGTTTTACTTCTCAATGGATAAATTTAAATAGGTTCTAGTCGAAACGAAATTGAATATTTAATTAATTCATTGTGTATATTCGCTTGATATGAAAATTCTCTCTCTCTCTCTCACATACAAACACACACACCCATACTCATAACATAATAATTAGCATAGAATTTGTTTATTCATTTATGTTTGCTACTAAATTTCCAATAATAATGGAATGGGCTGTTGCTCTAACTAACCGAAATCATGCAACTTTTGAAATATACCCCACCATTTAACGTGCAAAATAATAAAATATATATGGGTAGTAATCACTATTTTACGTTTACATTTCATAAAATTCGAGGAAAAACAATGTTAGTTATATGACTGCAAAATATTCAAGAAATTTATATTAATAAGTTCATCCGATTGTGTCATTAACCCCCTCATACCCAAATTAAAATGGGTTTGTCTAAGAATTCTTTTATTTTACATATTAAATATATAGTTAATCTCAATATCAACTGACAAAAATTCCAGAACACTTAGGATGTTCTGGTTCAAGAGCTACAGGATGTTGCGTATATTCAACATTGGGATATGATGTTATAAATTTAAATACAAGTTGAGTTTGTTTACAATTTCAATTTATATATCATAGTATACAAAACAATTTTTCTGGGGATTAAATCACAAGTGCACGTTTCATTTGCTGCATTTACATCAGCTTTTTGTTTAGTTTTGCCAAATGGCCGGGATGCACCTGGATTGTCCCGGAATTTCGTCTCCAGGAAGTGTCCAGAATCTTTCACAAAATTTGACAAAAATCTCGTAATTTCAATTACACTGAAAAAAATATTGTCGTGAGGTCAAAGATTTTATGTCTTTAAAATACGAATACAAATTTTGCTTAGCATAGAAGACGCATTTCTCTAAAATAAAGTTATTTTCCTTGTCCAAAAGTCGATAGACTTTTCAATGAAGTCGTATTACCCTTATAATTAAGTGATTTGACTTAAAAATGGGTATCTTAACATGAAAGAAAAAATTTATAGGCTAAGGTCAACTTGGCTTTAATAATTCAGAAAAATTCTTTAAATTTAATGAAATTGTCTTTAAATTTGTTGTCTTTTTGCATCTTGACTACAAAGCAAAAAATCGTTCAAATATAGAACATGTTTTTCAAAACTTTATTTTAAAGAAGTTTTTTACTTCAAACATAGCATAATTTCTACTGGAAGTCGAGTCCTAATTTGGAAAATAAAGTTGCCGTTAACTCGTTTTTAAAGGACTTTGATAGCATATGAAGAAAAAAAGCTGAGAAAGCGAAAAATTAAAATTTGCTTCCTAGAAGCAAGTACACAAAACCTAAATTTAAAAGAGAATTGTGTCTTAAAAGTATCCTTACTTGTATTCTCCGCTTCTTTGGCTCGGAATCAATACCAAATTTTTTAAAGTAAAGACAAAATCTTTGGAACCGAGTATGCTTTTTTTTCAGTGTACTTGCAATCGAAATATTAATTTTAGTTTGACCAGCTAATAGAAACAAGTATATACAAAATTTTCTATAGAAATAAAGTTTTGACAAAATTTTCTATAGAAATGAAATTTTAACAAAATTTGTTATAGAAATAAAATTTTAACAAAATTTTCTATAGAAATAAAAGTTTAACAAAATTTTCTATAGAAATAAAATTTAAATAGATTATTTTCGGTTCGAGTGGCAACCATGATTATGAACCGATGTAGACCAACTTTTTGTGATTGGTGATCGGCTATATATATATATATATATATATATATATATATATATATATATATATATATATATATATATATATATATATATATATATATATATATATATATATATATATATATATATATATATATATATATATATAACTATAGACCGATATGGACCAATTTTGGTATGGTTGTTAGTGGTTGTTAACACCAAGTTCCAAATTTGAACCGGATCGGATGAATTTTGCTTCTCTTAGAGGCTCCGCAAGCTAAATCTGGGGATTGGTTTATATGGGGGCTATATATAATTGTGAACCGATGTAGACCAATTTTTGCATGTATGTTAGAAACCATATACTAACGCCACGTTCCACATTTGAACCGGATCGGATGAATGTTGCTCCTCCAAGAGGCTTGGAGGTCAAATCTGAAGAACGGTTTATATGGGGGCTATATATAATTATGGACCTTTATGGACCCATTTTAGCATGGTTTTTAGAGACCATATATCAATACCATGTACCAAATTTCAGGCGCATCGGATAAAATTTGCTTCTCTTTGAAGCTCCGCAAGCCAAATCTGGGGATCGGTTTATATGGGGGCTATATATAATTATGGACCGATCTGGACCTATTTTTGCATGGTTGTTAGAGACTATATACTAACACCATGAACCAAATGTCAGCAGGATCGGATGAAATTTGCTTCTCTTTGAGGCTCCGCAAGCCAAATCTGGGGATCGGTTTATATGGGGGCTATATATAATTATGGACCAATGTGGACCAATTTTTGCATGGTTGTTAGAGACCATATACTTACACCATGTACCAAATTTCAGCCGGATCGGATGAAATATGCTTCTGTTAGAGGCTCCGCAAGCCAAACCTGAGGGTCCGTTTATATGGAGGCTATACGTAAAAGTGGACCGATATGGCCCATTTGCAATACCATCCGACCTACATCAATAACAACTACTTGTGCCAAGTTTCAAGTCGATAGCTTGTTTCGTTCGGATGTTAGCGTGATTTCAACAGACGGACGGACGAACATGCTTAGATCGACTCAGAATTTCACCACGACCCAGAATAACAGGTTGGCTGATAAGTCCCCGGTCTAACAAAGAAAAACCCATTTTTTTGTCAAAATTCGTTTTTATTATTCAACATAGTTCCCTTCAATACAACGATACAACGATTATAACGACCTTCCAATTTTTTGATACCATTTTGGTAGTACTCGGTTTTGCCTCAAAATAGGCCTCAGTTTCGGCGATCACCTCTTCATTGCAGCCTTTTGAGGTCTAAGAACAAGAAAAAGTCGCTGGGGACCAGATCTGGAGAATACGGTGTCTTGGTGGAACAACACTTTTTTATTTTTCATATGGGGCCGTTTTGCCGCGATTTCGACCTTCAAACGCTCCAATAACGCCATATAATAGTCACTGTTGATGGTTTTTCCCTTCTCAAGATAATCGATAAAAATTATTTCATGCGCACCCCAAGAAACAGAGGCCATTACTTTGCCAGCGGACTTTTGAGTCTTTCCACGCTTCGGAGCCAGTTCACCGGTCGCTGTCCACTCAGCCGACTGTCGATTGGACTCAGGAGTGTAGTGATGGAGCCATGTTTCATCCATTGTCACATATCGACGGAAAAACTAGGGTGTATTACGAGTTAATAGCTTCAAAAATCGCTCAGAATCATCAACACGTTGTTGTTTTTGCACAGAGCTTCCGCATATCCAAATATTGATGAATGATATGACCAACACGTTTCTTTGATATCTTTAAGGCCTCTGCTATCTCGAGCAACTTCATTTTACGGTCATTCAAAATCATTTTCTGGATTTTTTCACCACGACCCAGAATAACAGGTAACCACCTCTTTCGGGCGTCCACTGCGTTCACCGTCCTCCGTGCTCATGTCACCACGCTTGAACTTTGCATACCAATCAATTATTGTTGATTTCCCTGGGGCAGAGTCCGGAAACTCATTATCAAGCCAAGTTTTTGCTTCCACCGTATTTTTTCCCTTCAGAAAACAGTATTTTATCAAAACACGAAATTCCTTTTTTCCCATTTTTTTTCACAATAACAAAAGTTGCTTCACAAAAGACGCTCTATCTCACACACTAATTGATTTGCAGACGTCAAATTTTGACACGAATCATTTGAAGGTTGGTACTATATAAAAATAATATGCATTTAATACTAGCGACGCCATCTATGTGTCAGACCGTGGACTTATCAGCCAACCTGTTAAGCCCGAGGATACAGACTTCCTAAAAACGGCAATTTCATATTTGGAAAACGATTTCGACTTTCAAGAATCAACAACATTTGCAAAAAAATCAATTTTTGATATAAAAATGTTCATTGGGGGGACAGAATTTAGGAATTTCGAAGCCTTTACACAATAATGGCCTTTATCACGACGACTGTGTCTTATGTGGCATTTATGAAAATTTAGAAAAATAAAGTGGTAAAATATGGGCACCTTTTTCTTGATAGGGAAAATTGTCCAGATTTATTGGTAACAGTTTGTATTTTCAATATCTATAAGTATTGGTTATTGCGAAAGAGTGGTTAAATAATTTGTATCAACTAAACAAGTATATACAGCTGAAGTCCGGCCGGGCCGAATCTTCAATATCCACCACCATGAATAAAATATAATAGTTTCCTTTGAAAACTCTTCGTCGTAGCGGGATACTTGATAGTATATATAGTTCAACCAGTACGCTTTCCACAGATAAATTTAAAGATTCTACATATGAAGACAATTTTGTTTGAGTTTTAGAGAAATCATAAACATGTCGTCTAAGCAAGCAATTTTCATGATCAGTGCCTGCTATACCCTCAAGAAGTGAAACGGTCTATATCGATGCCTTACCAAATGGACCGATAAAAATTAATGCAATATAGATTTTTGAGGCCCTAAAATCATAGTATAATTACATTATCGGGAAAAACGGATAAAAACTACGTTTTCTAGAAGCCCAAGAAGTTAAATCGGGAGAACAGTCTATATGGGGACTATACCAAAACATGGGTCGATACACACCATATTCGACTGACCTATTAGTGGTCATAAAATACCTCTAGTTTTCCCATTTCAGGCAAAGTGGATAAAAACTACGGATTCTAGAATCCCAAGAAATAAATTCGGGAGGTAGGTCTATATGGGGGCTATACCAAAACATGGACCAATACTCACCATTTTCGACACACCTCTTAATGGTCCTCGAATATCTCTAGAATTCCAATTTCAGACAAATTCGGTAAAAACTACGAATTTTAGAAGACCATGGATAAATAAGCCCAAGAACCCAAATCGGGAAGTCGGTTTATATGGGGACTATATAAAAACTTGGACCATCTCGGAACTTGACCTGCGTGCAAACAGAAAAAAACGAATCTGTGCTGTAGCGTGGTTACAACAGACAGACGGACAAATATGCATGATTATATTGTCTTAGAATTTCTCCCTTATATATATATATATATATATACATAGTCTACCTATTTTTGCCAACTAATTTAGTTACGTCGTCTGTTTTTATAATTGATTCTAATACCCTATTCTGCTTTTTTATACCCACCACCATAGAAGGGTGATAGTAGTATAACAAGTTTGCCATTCCGTTCGTAACACATCGAAATATCGATTTCCGACTATATAATATATATATATATATATATATATATATATATATATATATATATATATATATATATATATATATATATATATATATATATATATATATATATATATATATATATATATATATATATATATATATATATATATATATATATATATATATATATATATATATATATATATATATATATATATATATATATATATATATATATATATATATATTATATAGTCGGAAATCGATATTTCGATGTGTTACGAACGGAATGGCAAACTTGTTATACTACTATCACCCTTCTATGGTGGTGGGTATAAAAAAGCAGAATAGGGTATTAGAATCAATTATAAAAACAGACGACGTAACTAAATTAGTTGGCAAAAATAGGTAGACTATGTTAAAATAACTTTATAAAGGGTGATTTGTTAAGAGCTTGATAACTTTTTTTAAAAAAAAAACGCATAAAATTTGCAAAATCTCATCGGTTCTTTATTTGAAACGTTAGATTGGTCCATGACATTTACTTTTTGAAGATAATTTCATTTAAATGTTGACCGCGGCTGCGTCTTAGGTGGTCCATTCGGAAAGTCCAATTTTGGGCAACTTTTTCGAGCATTTCGGCCGGAATAGCCCGAATTTCTTCGGAAATGTTGTCTTCCAAAGCTGGAATAGTTGCTGGCTTATTTCTGTAGACTTTAGACTTGACGTAGCCCCACAAAAAATAGTCTAAAGGCGTCAAATCGCATGATCTTGGTGGCCAACTTACCGGTCCATTTCTTGAGATGAATTGTTCTCCGAAGTTTTCCCTCAAAATGGCCATAGAATCGCGAGCTGTGTGGCATGTAGCGCCATCTTGTTGAAACCACATGTCAACCAAGTTCAGTTCTTCCATTTTTGGCAACAAAAAGTTTGTTAGCATCGAACGATAGCGATCGCCATTCACCGTAACGTTGCGTCCAACAGCATCTTTGAAAAAATACGGTCCAATGATTCCACCAGCGTACAAACCACACCAAACAGTGCATTTTTCGGGATGCATGGGCAGTTCTTGAACGGCTTCTGGTTGCTCTTCACTCCAAATGCGGCAATTTTGCTTATTTACGTAGCCATTCAACCAGAAATGAGCCTCATCGCTGAACAAAATTTGTCGATAAAAAAGCGGATTTTCTGCCAACTTTTCTAGGGCCCATTCACTGAAAATTCGACGTTGTGGCAGATCGTAAGTCTATTCATGATGAAATGTCAAAGCATACTGAGCATCTTTCTCTTTGACACCATGTCTGAAATCCCACGTGATCTGTCAAATACTAATGCATGAAAATCCTAACCTCAAAAGAATCACCCTTTATTTTAAGTGGATTTTTGCGTTCCTAATGTATGATATTTACACTAGATATAAAAAATTGGCCTGTTATGTTTTTGTTTTAATAAATAAATATAAATTTATATGAAATTGAAACTCAAATGTCACTGTTTTTGCTTGTCCCGACAAATCCCGGAATGTACGGGGCATAGTCCCGGATTTCGGCAACCATCATCTGGCAACCCTACTCTTGTTTCCCGTTGTGTGGATTTTGCAGGATCTTCTTCCTATTTTATAGGAGTTTGACTCACAACCCGTAAGTTATGTCATTTTGGACTTATTTAGATTATTCAGTCCATTGTGATACCAATAATGGTAAACTTCTCTCTTATCAATGAGTGCTGCCCGATTAGAGTTGGGATATATCGATGTCTACATTCCCAAGTGCGCTAAGTCTAAAAAGTGAATTTTACAGGAAATTCTTTTTTTTAAATTTCTCAAAACCCGTACAAAATAGAAATTCCCTTATTTTCTGTCTTAAAATCATATTTTTTATAATTCTTGTTTTAGTATGTACGAACTCCAAATAGTGATAATAGAACATGGCTAAAAATGACTTAGACCACTTTGCCCTTTTTGGGATTGGGCATTTTTTTAAAGTTTAGACACAGGCTAAGTCCAATATTAACCATAACTTTTGATAGAAATGTCTAATAAATTCGAACTTTTGACAGGATGCAATTCACATCAATCCGAATAAAAAACAGCGAACTCCATCAAAACATGCTAAGTCGACTTAGCGTACTCTGGAATGAGGGCATCGATATAATTCCTTTAAGTGATCGCTCCTTTTAGTTCCGTTCCGCAATAGGAACCAGTTCCTTTTTTAATTTCGTTCCCCATATCAATGTCGTTCATATTCATCTGAGAGTTTGGTACACTACGTTTTTATAAACAGAAGAAATAACGAATCGGCTGATTGTTCAACGCACAAAACTGAAAAACTCGATTGTATGCAAGGCGAACATGCTAACCATTAAACCACGACGAACATGCTAAACATTAAAGCACTCCTTTCAGAACCCGCAGAAGGAGTTGGTGATGGCGGATTGAATGGAGAAGTTGCAGAAGCTTATGAATTCATTATTGTGGAGTGATGATGGACGAACTCTCTTTTTTGCAACAACTTTAGTTTGACTTGCATTCAAAAGATCGGTAGAACCATTCAATTGGAAGTTTATGAGTGACATGTAGTTCAATTCGCTGTCTATAAGTGGGCTGTCTCTGCGCTACAACAACTAACTGTTTGCTAAACTCAAACTTATGCTCCAGCTGGTCTTGCTTGCATAAGCTTTCCATCTTGCAACTTACATATTTTCATCTGAGTTATGCAAATTTTCTTCTGTAGTCCTGTCCATTTTTGCACCTTCTTCTTCATTGTCCTCATCAGCTGATGTTATATTTTTGCCACACAATAATGCATATAGACAACATAGGGCTCGAGAGGCTTAAATGAAAGGATAGCGTTTTGCCTTTTGCAGTAGTCTACTGCAGAGAACGGCTGCGATCTACCGCAACCGACCAGTGTATTTAGTAAACACTAACATTTGCAATCTTAAAACACCAATTGGTAAAAAAAGTTTCAACCACCAATATACAATGCAAGCGAAGACTGTCGGTGTTTGTTAGTATGAGTGTTGGTCTCTCGAAAACACCGTAGTAAAGCAATCACACAAATTGGTTACCCATATCTCAGCAGTTTGGTATTCTCTTATTTGGTACTCTCTCAACTCTCTTGAGCTAATGCCAACCATAGACCTTATAATACATAGATGAGCCATGGGTGTCAAACTATGTTTGACAGTTCCGAAGATTAAGAATAAACGAGAAAAATAAGAGCACGCTTACAATCTCTTTCGTTTTCCTTTTTGTAGTTTGTCATTTATATGAAATTGAAACTCAAATGTCACTGTTTTTGCTTGTCCCGACAAATCCCGGAATGTACGGGGCATAGTCCCGGATTTCGGCAACCATCATCTGGCAACCCTACTCTTGTTTCCCGTTGTGTGGATTTTGCAGGATCTTCTTCCTATTTTATAGGAGTTTGACTCACAACCCGTAAGTTATGTCATTTTGGACTTATTTAGATTATTCAGTCCATTGTGATACCAATAATGGTAAACTTCTCTCTTATCAATGAGTGCTGCCCGATTAGAGTTGGGATATATCGATGTCTACATTCCCAAGTGCGCTAAGTCTAAAAAGTGAATTTTACAGGAAATTCTTTTTTTTAAATTTCTCAAAACCCGTACAAAATAGAAATTCCCTTATTTTCTGTCTTAAAATCATATTTTTTATAATTCTTGTTTTAGTATGTACGAACTCCAAATAGTGATAATAGAACATGGCTAAAAATGACTTAGACCACTTTGCCCTTTTTGGGATTGGGCATTTTTTTAAAGTTTAGACACAGGCTAAGTCCAATATTAACCATAACTTTTGATAGAAATGTCTAATAAATTCGAACTTTTGACAGGATGCAATTCACATCAATCCGAATAAAAAACAGCGAACTCCATCAAAACATGCTAAGTCGACTTAGCGTACTCTGGAATGAGGGCATCGATATAATTCCTTTAAGTGATCGCTCCTTTTAGTTCCGTTCCGCAATAGGAACCAGTTCCTTTTTTAATTTCGTTCCCCATATCAATGTCGTTCATATTCATCTGAGAGTTTGGTACACTACGTTTTTATAAACAGAAGAAATAACGAATCGGCTGATTGTTCAACGCACAAAACTGAAAAACTCGATTGTATGCAAGGCGAACATGCTAACCATTAAACCACGACGAACATGCTAAACATTAAAGCACTCCTTTCAGAACCCGCAGAAGGAGTTGGTGATGGCGGATTGAATGGAGAAGTTGCAGAAGCTTATGAATTCATTATTGTGGAGTGATGATGGACGAACTCTCTTTTTTGCAACAACTTTAGTTTGACTTGCATTCAAAAGATCGGTAGAACCATTCAATTGGAAGTTTATGAGTGACATGTAGTTCAATTCGCTGTCTATAAGTGGGCTGTCTCTGCGCTACAACAACTAACTGTTTGCTAAACTCAAACTTATGCTCCAGCTGGTCTTGCTTGCATAAGCTTTCCATCTTGCAACTTACATATTTTCATCTGAGTTATGCAAATTTTCTTCTGTAGTCCTGTCCATTTTTGCACCTTCTTCTTCATTGTCCTCATCAGCTGATGTTATATTTTTGCCACACAATAATGCATATAGACAACATAGGGCTCGAGAGGCTTAAATGAAAGGATAGCGTTTTGCCTTTTGCAGTAGTCTACTGCAGAGAACGGCTGCGATCTACCGCAACCGACCAGTGTATTTAGTAAACACTAACATTTGCAATCTTAAAACACCAATTGGTAAAAAAAGTTTCAACCACCAATATACAATGCAAGCGAAGACTGTCGGTGTTTGTTAGTATGAGTGTTGGTCTCTCGAAAACACCGTAGTAAAGCAATCACACAAATTGGTTACCCATATCTCAGCAGTTTGGTATTCTCTTATTTGGTACTCTCTCAACTCTCTTGAGCTAATGCCAACCATAGACCTTATAATACATAGATGAGCCATGGGTGTCAAACTATGTTTGACAGTTCCGAAGATTAAGAATAAACGAGAAAAATAAGAGCACGCTTACAATCTCTTTCGTTTTCCTTTTTGTAGTTTGTCAATTTTACACAAAATTAGAACGTTTATGGTGCAACAGAGGATTTATAAATAAATTAATATATTAAAAGTTCATATTTGAACAAAAAATTGTGACCAAAACCGCGAAAATACGAAATTTAATTTTGAGCAGCATTGCTCTTTACGAACAACACAAAAGCAAATGCGCGAAAATTAATGTTTGGGACTGACTCTTTACGAAAAAATCAAAGCGAAATGTCAGAAAATTAATTTTTGGAACTGACACATTTTTTTTTTTAAAGAGAATAGTGGATCATTTATGTATTAAAAGGTCTATGATGCCAACTGATAGTAATTGTTGTTGTTGAGTGCAATCACACTTAAGTGCCAACCTCGTTTTTTGTTTACCGAGCGTTGTTACGATGTCGATTGGTTAAAGATTGCAAGACACTGCATACGAACATTGTTATATACTCTATTGGTGTTTATACCCTGCGCCACACTGTGGAACAGGGTATTATAAGTTAGTGCCTATGTTTGCAACACCCAGAAGGAGACGAGATAGACACATGGTGTCTTTGGCAAAAATGCTCAGGGTGGGCTCCTGAGTCGATATAGCCATGTCCGTCTGTCCGTGAACACATTTTTGTAATCAAAGTCTAGGTTGCATTTTTAGTCCAATCGACTTCAAATTTTGGCCAAGTATGTGTTTTGCCTCAGAATAGAACCCTATTTTTAACTCCGATTTTTAACTCCGATTTAGTCGAAATTTTGCACAGGGAGTAGAATTAGCATTGTAGCTATGCGTGCCATATTTGGTTGAAATCGATTCAGATTTAGATATATCTCCCATATATAGCTTTCGCCCGATTTACACTCATATGACCACAGAGGCCAATTTTTAACTCCGATTTAGTTGAAATTTTGCACAGGGAGTAGAATTAGCATTGTGGGTAAGATTGCAATACGAAAAAAGCCACCGGTTGCAGTTGTCGGGTCTACTGCATATTTTTCAGTTTATTGGATTAAGGGTCTATTGCTCCTATAGCTCTTGATATTTGATAAAATATTCGGGGTTTATCGCTTAAAAACAAACCAAGAAACTTCTATACAGTAAAATAAAGTACATGCTGTAAAATCTGTTTTGCATTTTTAACGAAGTTTTGTTTTATTTTAAACAATAATGGCATTTTACACGTGTCTCATAAAAATCTTCCCGTTTCAATGAAGAGGGCTCATCAAAATTTCGACAAATGTTCTCTATTATGCAGTTTCATCATTACATACATTTTGGCGCAAAAGGGGACTACTAAATTAGGGATTGTAATGAGATTCACTTTTTTAAATTTTTGATTTGACCACCAAAAAATTGGTGGCCTACGAAGTTAATATCGCGTAACCAGTCGAGGGAAAATTCTAAAAAATTTGAGATTTTATACACGCAAAAAATAACTCGTTCCTCTCAAACGAAATTGTAGACAAGCAACTATCGTTTACCATTTGCTTTTCGCTGTAAGGAAATTTGTTTGAAAGGAAAATACATATGGGAGCTATATTTAAATTTGATTCGATTTTTTCCAAATTCGATGGCGTTCGAACCAAAAACCCTTGTACCAAATTTCATCAAAATCGGTTAATAATTGCAACCGGAATACTGCGAAGAACAAATATGTGGGCAGATGGATGTATACAAAGGGTTAGATTGGATCACGTGGTGATTCTGAGTCGATCAGTATATATCAGGGCTGTGGAGTCGGAGTCGGAGTCTTGGAGTCGGAGTCTGAAGATTTGGCTGGAGTCGGAGTCGGAGTCGTAAAAATGTTGCTCGACTCCGACTCCGGCTAAACCAAATATTTTAAAACACTACACATTTTTGTAACTAAAAAAGTTTTTACGCAAATTAGTTTCCAATGCGTTATGCATTCGATCAATGTACACCATGATTGGAAATGAAAATCAACTTCCAATTACGGCTATCATTTTATGTTTCCTAGAATGTTAGACTAGCAAATGGGCTGGATCGATCCATTTTAATTCCCATTTCAATTTATTTAAAATAATTCGAACAATAATTCGAATTTATTGTTTTTAATTTTATTTTAAGGCTATATACCTACACACATATGACAGAAAAGATTGTCAAAGCTGTTTTTTTATAGAAAATTTTGTCACTATTGTATTTATATGGAATGTTTTGTCAAAATTTAATTTCTATAAAAAAATTATTCGAGATATTATTACTATAGAAATATTTTTTTCTATAGAAAATTAAGTCAACATTTATTTCTATAGAAAATAAAAAATAAAACAAGTATATACAGCAGTAAGTTCGTCCGGGCCGAATCATAAATACCCACCACCATGAATCAAATATACTAATTTCCTTAGAAAATTTCATGGGGGTTTGATGACAGATCAGTTTAACCAGTTCGCATCCCGAAAATAAATGCAAAGATTTTACCTATCAGATTCCGGATTTATAAGAACTATTTTTGTTTGAGTTTTAAAGGAATCATAAACATATCCTGTAAATGTGCAAGAAAATTAAGTAAAAATACCTTGATTTGAAATCTAAAATCTATAGTACACCAACTGTTTTATGATTACGAGAAGAATTATCTGGCAGATTTACATTTATGGTAAATGCACCTTCTGTACCCTCAATATCTGAAATCGGTCTATATGGAGGCCTTACCAGCGTTGCAACAACGAATTTTTATTTTGGACCAAATTTTTCCAAAATTCGTACCAGGGGACCAGTTTTCTAATTTAAATTAATATAATTTAAAAGTTACAATTTTTCTAAATTTTTTCTTCGAAAGAAAATTTTTCAAAATTTTATTTCTATATAAAATTTTGACCTCATTCTATTTCTATCGAAAATTTTGTCCATATTTTATTTCTATAGAAAATTTGGTCCAAATTTTATTTCAATAGATTTCATTTTAGCCAAAATTTTAATTTAGCCAAAATTTAATTTCTATAGAAAATGTAGCCAAAGTTTAATTCTATTGAAAATTTAGCCAAAATTTAATTTCTGTAAAAAATTTAGCCAAAATTTTATTTCTATTACATATTTAGCAGAAATCTTTTTCTATAGAAAGTTATCGCAAAATTTTATTTTTTCTTAAAATTTGTACAAAATTTTTGCATAATATTGTATCCCAAAATTTTTTAAGAAGCTTATTTCTATACAAAATTTTGTTAAAATTTTATTTCTATGAAAAATTTGTTAACATTTTATTTCTATGAAAATTTTGTTAAAATTTTATTTCTATAGAAATTTTTGTCCAAATATTATTTCTGCAGAAAAATTCCATTTGGTCTGACCATCAGACCAACTTCAATAATTTTTTGGATCTATTTTGGTCCAATCGGACTAATGGGGTTATGCCAAAAACATGGAAGGATACGTACAGTATTCAGCACATCTATTGTAGTTCTAGAATATAGACCCAAAAACGGAGGGCCGGTTTGTAAGGAGACTATATCAAAAACTGGACCGATACACAATATATTCGGCACACCTCTTAATGGTCCTAGAATACCTCCAGATTTCCAATTTCAGGCAAATTGGATAAAAACTACGGATTGTAGAAGTCCAAGAAGTAAACTCGTAACATCGGTCTAAAAGGGGGCTATATCAAAACTTCGTCCGATAATGACCATCTTCAGCACGCCTTGTAATGGTCCTATAATACCTCTAGATTTCCAATTTCAGACAAATTGGATAAAAACTATGGATTCTAGAAGCTCAGGAAATAAAATCGGGAGTTCTGTCTATATAGGAGGATGGTCCGATAATCACCATTTTCAGCACTCCTCCTTATAGCCCTAGAATACCTCTAGGTTTCCAATTTCTGGCAAATTGGATAAAAACTACGGTTTTTATAAGCCCAAGACCCCAAATCGGGCGATCGGTTGATATGGGAGCTATATCAAAACCTGGACCGATCTAGCTCATCTTCGACATGACAAACTTATTATACCCCTGTCACCATTCTATGGTGGTGGGTATAAAAATATTTTTATGTAGAAAATTTTGTCAAAAATTTATTTCTATAGAAAATTTAGCCAAAATTTTGCTTCTATAGAAAATTGTGCAAAATTTTATTTACACAAAAAATTTTCCAAAATTTCTATTAATAATTTTTTCAAATTTGTTTTTATAGAAAATTGTGCCAAAATTTTGTTACTATAGATTTTTTTATACAAAATTTTAAATTTTATTTTTATAGAAAATTTAGTCTAAATTTTCTTTCTATAGAAAATTTTGCAGCATTTTATTTCTTTAAAAAATTTTGCAAAATTTTATTTACTACACAAAAAATTTTCCAAAAATTTCTATTGATATTTTTTTCAAAATTTTATTTCTATAGAAAATTTTGTCAAAATTTGTTTACTATAGTTTTTTTTATAGAAAATTTGGTAAAAATTTATTTATATAGAAAATTTTCTCAAACATTTATTTATATAGAGAATTTAGTTCAAATTTTGTTTCTATAGAAAATTTTGCAAACTTTTATTTACTACACAAAAATGTTTCCAAAATTTCTATTTATATTTTTTCAAAATTTTATTTCTATAAAACAATTTGTCAAAATTTTATTTATATAGCAAATTTTCTCAAATTTTTTTCTTACTGATACTCACTGCTAAGTCGAAAACTGGTAAAAGTGACTCAAATTTTGCTATATAAAAAATTATGAATGTTTCCCAAATACTGCACGAGATTTTGTAGAAGTCTGATTTCAGATTTTATCAAAATGTAGATCTAAATACTAAGTTGTGCAGAGTATGTTACAATCGGCCCGCCCGACTTTAGACTTTCTTTGCATTTTTATTTTTATACCCTTCACCACTACTGTGGTACAGGGTATAATAAGTTTGTGCATTTGTATGTAACGCCAAGAAGGAAAAGTCTGAGACCCATCGTTTAGCATACCGATCGTCATAGAATTAAATTCTGAGTCGATTTAGCGATGTCCGTCTGTCTGTCTGTCTGTCTGTCTGTCTGTCTGTCTGTCTGTCTGTCTGTCTGTCTGTCTGTCTGTCTGTCTGTCTGTCCGTCTGTCTGTCTGTTGATGTATTTTTGTGTGCAAAGTACAGCTCGCAGTTTTAGTCCGATTGTCCTAAAATTTGGTATAGGGTCCTGTTTCGGCTCAAAGACGATCCCTATTGATTTTGGAAAAAATCGGTTCAGATTTAGATATAGCTGCCATATATATTTTTCACCGATCTGGTCATAATTGGCGTGTATATCAACCGATCTTCCTCAAATTCCGTACATCCGAATATTTTATGAGTCTCGAAAAACTTCCAAAATATCATCCAAATCGGTTCAGATTTAGATATAGCTCCCATATATAGCTTTCGCCCGATTTACACTCCTTTGCCCACAGAGGCCAATTTTTTGCTCCGATTTAGTTGAAATTTTGCACAGGGAGTAGAATTAGCATTATAGTTATGCGTGTCATATTTGGTGGAAATCGGTTCAGATTTAGATATAGCTCCCATATATAGCTTTCGCCCGATTTACAATCAAATGACCACAGAGGCCAATTTTTTGCTCCGATTTAGTTGACATTTTGCACAGGGAGTAGAATTAGCATTGTAGCTATGTGTGCCAAATTTGGTTGAAATCGGTTCAGATTTAGATACACTGTTAGAAAAATATGTTTTTCATATGTTCCGATATAAACAAAATGTATTTCGGGCACGATTTTAAACCACAACATATTTAAGTGCGAACATGTAATGTTCGTAAACTAACACTAAATGTTTGGGACATCTATGTTAATATGTTAGAATATATTATGTTTGGGGCATGAATGTTTCATAAAAATCATATGTGTGAATACAAACATATATAAATTTACAAATTTCGACTAAACATACATATGTTGTGATACTTTATTCAAAGCGACAGAGAGAGTATAGAGAGAAATAGAGATGGAAAACGGGAGAGTTGACGAAAGATATCAATATAACACAGCAAAAGAGTCAAAAGAGAACAATTTCTGTGAAACCGCTTGTATGTTGTTTCGGAAAACTGTTGTATGATAAGGCCAAAAATTTGATATGCTTAAGTCTAAATATTATTTAATTTGAATAAAAAGAATAGACATTCGGAACCAAGAGAATAGACATTTGAAAAACAAACAGCATATGTTTTCGCCTTGAGAGCAGCATTTTATGTATGTGTGGACATGTGTTTTGTTTATCATTTTGGCATTATGGGCACAATTTTTTTCTTGGTTCCTTAAAAGAAATCAGGGGTCTTCATAAAAATAGCGAAAGGGCACTATACACTTTTTAGAGTTGGGACAGTAAAATGAAATAAAAAAACAAACTTTAGTTCCTCTTTAGTAGTCCACGAGGAGTTGACGGACACCATCAAATATAAAAGCGGGCATTAAGTTCGAGTTTTACAGCTAAAACAATTTAAAAAGTTTATTTTCTTTAAAATGAATTATTAAGAAAAATAAAAGAAATTTTAGAGCGATGGTGTTAAATGCTAGTAAAAAACTTTTCACTCCTAAATAAATTTATGTTTATATTATAAAATTATGTATGTATGTTTATACTCGACTCCACGTTCTTCTTTTGTTAGTTTTTGAATTCCTTCCAAATTTTAAAGTTTTGTCCAAAAACAGTTTTTTATTACAAAATTGTTATTTTTGCAATAAAAAATAATATTTTATCCAAAAATCATTCAATTTCGCTTATGTCAAGCACTGTTACTGACTATAAATCTTTAATAACGCACATTTCGATGTCTCATTTAAAAAAATTAATATAGTATAAATATAAATGTGTAAATTAAAAAAAAAAATGTTCGGTCGGAGCAGGGATTGAACCCACGACCCTTTGCATGCAAGGCAGACATGCTAACCACTGCTCCACGTGGCAAACAAATGTATGTTTCTGTTAAATAATGTTATGTTTGCATGGGCTCGTGGGCGCTGCAAACTATGCTATATAAATGTAACTTAAAACGATAATTATCTACTGGTGACTATAACAGCTACGTAGCCCAGTGGATAGTGTGTTGGCTTACAAACTGTATGGTCCTCGGTTCGATTCTCCGTGCAGGCGAAAGGTAAAATTTAAAAAATTTATAAAAGTGAATAATTTCTTCAACATTATTTGTATTACAGAAAAAGGTGCCAATAACTAAAAAATTTCGTGGAAGTGAAAATTACGAGTATGTTAGGGAATGAGCACAATCGTGTTTGGGAAAAATTCTTCCAAGCATATAATATTTTTGGCTCAAAATGCTTCCAAACATATAATATGTTCACATAAAACAAACATATTAATGTTTCGGCAGTATGCAATAATATATGTGCTTCCTGCAAAATATGTTTGGAACATATGTTAAAGAAGCGATTTTTTTTGAGGGTGTATAGCTCCCATATATAGCTTTCGCCCGATTTACACTCATATGACCACAGAGGCCAATCTTTTACTCCGATTTAATTGAAATTTTGCACAGAGAGTAGAATTAGCATAGTAGCTATGCGTGCCAAATTTGGTTGAAATCGGTTCAGATTTAGATATAGCTCCCATATATATGTTTTTCTGATTTCGACAAAAATGCTCAAAATAGCAACATTTTCTTTGTAAAATCGCCACTGCTTAGTCGAAAAGTTGCAAAATTAATCTAATTTTCCAAAAATTCTAATACACGTATATCGAACGATAAATCATAAATAAACTTTTGCGAAGTTTCCTTAAAATTGCTTCAGATTTAAATGTTTCCCATATTTTTTTACTAACATTGTGTTCCACCCTAGTGCATTAGCCGACTTAAAATTTGAGTCTATAGATTTTGTAGAAGTCTATCAAATTCTGTCCAGATCGAGTGATATTTAAATGTATGTATTTGGGACAAACCTTTATATATAGCACCCAACAAATTTGACGGATGTGATATGGTATCGAAAATTTAGATCTACAAAGTGGTGCAGGGTATAATATAGTCGGCCCCGCCCGACTTTAGACTTTCCTTACTTGTTTGCTATAATTGTGTTACGTCCCATAACGTTAGATTTAAATTTTAGGTACAGAGATTTTCTAGAAGTATATACAATTTTGTCTAAATCGATTCAGATTCAAATTCATGCATATGGGAATATAACCCTTTATAATAATTTTCGTCCACAAATACATATACTGTCGGTATCTTCTCATATTATGATGGGTATTTATATCATTATTTTATTTATTAAACATTGCCCTAAATTTGAAATAAAGAGTTTAATTGGTATAAATGCGAAATTAAGACCTTTCTTGCACACATAAATAAATACGATAGTTTATATCGATCCATATATAAAGGGTGATACGGTCAAAATTTGGTCAAGGGAAAACGCGTGTAAATCGGTGAAATCGTTTATTTAAAAAATCAAATTAAATTTCTTTTTCAAGTTCAATTAGTATAAAATTCGGGAAAAATATTCAGTTAGGCTTTCGCTTTTCCAAATCCGAATTGCCGGGCCTTACGCTTGACACCTGCCATCAGATTTTGTACAGCCACCTTGTCCACCTTCTTCGCCGCAGAAAGCCAGTTTGCCTTGAACTGCTGCTCGTCCTTAGCAGTTTTTTTGGTCTTCTTTAGGTTCCGCTTGACAATAGCCCAGTATTTCTCAATTGGGCGGAGCTCTGGCGTGTTGGGAGGGTTCTTGTCCTTGGGAACCACCTGCACGTTGTTGGCGGCGTACCACTCCATGGCCTTTTACCGTAATGGCAAGATGCCAAATCGGGCCAAAACAGTACGGAACAACCGTGTTTCTTCAGGAAAGGCAGCAGACGTTTATTTAAACACTCTTTCACGTAAATTTCTTCGTTGACAGTCCCGGAAGCTATGAAAATGCTGCTTTTCAAGCCACAGGTACAGATGGCTTGCCAAACCAGATATTTCTTTGCGAACTTTGACAGTTTTATGTGCTTGAAAATATCTGCTACCTTTCCCCTTCCTTTTGCCGTATAAAACTCCTGTCCCGGAAGCTGCTTGTAGTCGGCTTTGACGTAGGTTTCGTCGTCCATTACCACGCAGTCAAACTTCGTCAGCATCGTCGTGTACAGCCTCCGGGATCGCGCTTTGGCCGTCGTATTTTGTTTATCATCGCAATTTGGAGTCACTACCTTCTTGTAAGTCGATAGTCCGGCTCGTTTTTTGGCTCGATTTACGGTTGTAGACGATACACCCAGCTTATTTGCGGCATCTCGGAGAGAGAGGTTAGGGTTTCGCTTGAAACTACCGGCAACTCTCTTTGTCGTCTCAGCGGCTTCCGGTTTTCGATTTCCCCCCGATCCAGACTTCCTGTCTGTTGACAAACTTTCCCCAAACACTTTAATTATATTTGTAACGGTTGATTTGGCAACTTTTAGCGATTTTGCCAGCTTTGCGTGCGAGTAGCTCGGATTTTCGCGATGCGCGAGCAAAATTTTGATACTCCGCTCTTCTTGCTTGGACGGCATTTTGACAACTGAAGAGTGTATTCCAAAATCAAAAAAGGAGCAACATTCTACACACACACCATCAAAATGAGGGGTGTTCAGGTTTTTTTAAATGCAAAATTGAAAGAAATACGTCAAGTTTATATTGACCAAATTTTGACCGTATCACCCTTTACCCCATATATACCCCCTCAATAGAACTACAAATTAGTGGTACTAAAATAAGATTTAGTTATATTACCCGGAGTCGACTCCGGAGTCGGAGTCGAGCAAAATTGGCTCGTCTCCACAGCCCTGGTATATATATTATATATTGGGGTCTAAAACCAATATTTCCAGTAGGCATTACCCTACACGGATGAAAAAAACAGTTTTTCATGGCTTTAGGTGTAAACATTATATGTTTGGAACTCAAATTTTTAGCACATTATTTTTAAGTGCAAACATATAATGTTTAGAGAGAGGGTAGAAGAAATGACAATATGGCGACGGAGATATTTAACGAAATACATATATAGATACGCAAATTTAATTACAACATAAGTGTTGGTTGCTGATTACTCGTTCATGATTGCTTATCGACTTATATTTTTATACCCTCCACCATAGGATGGGGGGTATATTAACTTTGTCATTCCGTTTGCAACACATCGAAATATTGCTCTAAGACCCCATAAAGTATATATATTCTGGGTCTTGGTGAAATTCTGAGTCGATCTGAGCATGTCCGTCCGTCCGTCTGTTGAAATCACGCTAACTTCCGAACGAAACAAGCTATCGACTTGAAACTTGGCACAAGTAGTTTTTATTGATGTAGGTCGGATGGTATTGCAAATGGGCCATATCGGTCCACTTTTACGTATAGCCCCCATATAAACGGACCTCCAAATTTGGCTTGCGAGGCCTCTAAGAGAAGCAAATTTCATCCGATCCGGCTGAAATTTGGTACATGGTGTTAGTATATGGTCTCTAACAACCACGCAAAAATTGGTCCACATCGGTCCATAATTATATATAGCCCCCATATAAACCGATCCCCAATTTGGCTTGCGGAGCCTCTAATAGAAGCAAATTTCATCCGATCCGGCTAAAATTTGGTACATGGTCTTAGTATATGGTCTCTAATAACCATGCAAAAATTGGTTCACATCGCTCCATAATTATATATAGCCCCATATAAACCGATCCCCCGATTTGGCTTGCGGAGCCTCTAAGAGAAGCAAATTTCATCCGATCCGGCTGAAATTTGGTACATGGTGTTAGTATATGGTCTTTAACAACCATGCAAAAATTGGTCCATATCGGTCCACTTTTACGTATAGCCCCCATATAAACGGACCCCCAAATTTGGCTTGCGAGGCCTCTAAGAGAAGCAAATTTCATCCGATCCGGCTGACATTTGGTACATGGTGTTAGTATATGGTCTCTAACAATCATGCAGAAATTGGTCCATATCGGTCCATAATTATATATAGGCCCCATATAAACCGATCCCCAGATTTGACCTCCGGAGCACCTTGGAAGAGCAAAATTCTTCCCATTCGGTTGAAATTTGGTACGTGATGTTAGTATAGGGTATCCAACAACCATGCAGGAATTGGTTCCTATCAGTCCATAATAATATATAGCTCCCATATAAACCGATCCCCAGATTTGACCTCCGGTGCCTTTTGGAGAAGCAAAATTCATCCGATCTGGTTGAAATTTGGTACGTGGTGGTAGTATATGATATTTAACAACCATGTGAGTTGAAATTTGTGGATGACAGTCTTTCGTAGAAGTTTCTACGCAATCCATGGTGGAGGGTACATAAGATTCGGCCTGGCCGAACTTACGGCCGTATATACTTGTTTTAAATAAGTTACAAACATACGTGCTTTTTTGTATTCGTACACAATTATAGTTAGGACATTTTGCTGCAAGCAAACAAATGTTTAGAATTATATTTAAGATATTTTGCTGCAAGCAAACAAATGTTGAAAAACTGGAATTAACTATTTGGACCCTTAAGTAAAGATATACTTAGGGTGGAAACATAATATATTTTTGTTTGAACAAATGCTGAAAATAAATAGGTATTCTTGAAGCAGAATATGTTTGGGAGGGTATGTTACAGAGGCGATTTTTTTGAGGGTGTATGTGGTTTAGGGTATAATGTGCTGTTGTGGTCGACTAATTTGAGACAAACAAAGTTTACTTTTGACCCAAAAAAAAATACCTTTAAGGCGAGTACTAAGTTCGCGTTTAGGCGTTGAATTCAAAACTAAATCTGCAAACACAATATAAAATTATTTCTTCTTGTTGCAAATTTTATTATAACTTGATGGGGAATGATCCAATGCAAAAATTTAAAGTATTTATTTTCGGTGAAATTAATTAAATTAATTAAAATTTAGCGCGATAATGCCAACATAAAACTGGCCATAAAAACAAATAAAAATATTAGAGGCAATTTTTGTATTGTTTGTCATAAATTCGGATTCATTTGCTCTCGCAGAAAACACTTTACATTGTCTAAACTCTCTGTCTAGAGGAAAGAATTTTTTCTTTGGGTGTATGAATTTAATTAGGATTTTTCCAAACGAAAATCTGCATATATTTTTTAATTTGGAGTTCCTAGTCTACCAGCTGAGAGAATGAATGAAACTTTGCACATTTAAAATCATTATCATTGGTAAATTGTGACTCACGTAATTTATGCTGATTTGAATTTTCCAAAGGTTACGTGGGCGATTGAATTTAAATTTGTTGGTCGAAATGGGATTTCGAGCACAAGCAAGGATTCGCCAATATTTTCCTCTGCAACCATTTACCAATAGTGGCATGTGGGTGAGGGTTTTCACATAAGAGTGTCTGTGCTTATTCATTTTACCACATACACATACACATTTTTATGCATAACCAATCCCTGATTACAAATTATTAGCAAAAGTTGAAAAAGTCGGGTAATTTACTTAGAAAAGTTTAATTGCAAATAAGATGCAAAGTTTACATTGAATTTAAAATTTATTTAAAGTTCCCAAAGATCATATTTAAATTTATATTGTTTTGTACCTTCTAACATTCCATTTATATAAACATACGAGGGCGGTTGCTTTTCTAGCAAGTCAATCCCTTGATTAAAATAGTTTTCCTCAAGGTCTTCAAAATAGTGGTTTATAACTGTAATTGCATCTTCATTTGAGGTAAAACGCTTGCCAGCAAGGATTTTTTTAGATTTGGGAACAATTAAAAGTCACTGGGAGCTAAATCAGGAGAATAAGGTGGGTGGTCAAGCAACTCGTACTTTAATTCGTTGATTTTAGCCATTGTTAAAACACTCTTGTGCGCTGGTATTAGCATAGCTAAACAATTTTCCTAGGGGGGCTATAGCTAAAAATTTATAGACTGAACTTATAGGTTCAATTAATGTTTTATTTCATAAAAATGAATTTAAAACAAGTATCTACGGCCGTAAGTTCGGCCAGGCCGAGTTTTATGTACCCTCCACCATGGATTGCGTAGAAACTTCTACTAAAGACGGTCATCCACAATTAAATTACTTTGGTTGCTGCCGATGGCAAGCCATCGTAAAACTTCCACACGTCATTTTCTAAATTGTAAGTTAGTCCATGCGGGATATATAGTAGACAAAATAAAAGTCTATTAAATACGTATACATTCAGTTCTTAACCGATATATATAGAGAAGAAATAATTATGGACCGATATGAAAAAAAAAGTTCCCTACTTTCCCATACAATTTTCCCTACAATATTTTTCGTTAAATTTAAAAAATTTTACAAAACAAAAATGGTTCTAAGTACTTTATTATCTTAAAACATGAATCTGCAACGTATATAACTTAGAATATAAATTTGTATTACCACCACGGTTGCCACAGTTGGTAGAATTCTATCCAAATAAGTAATCTTTTTTGTTAAATCTCTATAAAAATTAAATTTTGGAAAACGTTTCTAGAAACAAATTTTTGTGAGCAATTTTTCTATAGAAATAAAATTTTGACAATAAATTCTATAGAAATAAAATTTTGAGAAAAAATTCCATAGAAATAAAATTTTGAGAAATTTTTTTATGGAAATAATATTGTGAAAAAAATTTCTATAGAAATACAATTTTGACAAAATTTTCTATAGAAATAAAATGTTGACTAAATTTTCTATAGAAATAACATTTTGACAATGTTTTCTATAAAAACAAAATTTTGGTAGATTATTTTTGGCTCGAGTGGCAACCATGATTATGAACCGATATGGACCAATTTTTGTGTGATTGGGGATCGGCTATATATAACTACAGACCGATATGGACCAATTTTGGCATGGTTATTAGCGGCCTTATACCAATACCACGTTGCAAATTTCAACCGGATCGGATGAATTTTGCTCCTCCAAGAGGCTCCGGAGATCAAATCTGGGGAACGGTTTATATGGGGGCTATATATCATTATGGACCAATATGGACCAATTCTTGCGTGTTTGTTAGAGACTACATTCTAACACCATGTTCCAAATTTCAACCGGATCGGATGAATTTTGCTCCTCCAAGAGGCTCCGGAGGACAAATCTGGGGATCGATTTATATGGGGGCTATATATAATTATGGACCGATATGGACCAATTCTTGCATGGTTGGTAGAGACCATATACTAACACCACGTACCAAATTTCAACCGGATCGAATGAAATTTGCTTTTCTTTGAGGCTTCGCAAGCCAAATCTGGGGGGTCCGTTTATATGGGGGCTATATGTAAAAGTGAACCGATATGGCCCATTTGCAATACCATCTGACCGACATTAATAACAACTACTTGTGCCAAGTTTCAAGTCGATAGCTTGTTTCGTTCGGAAGTTAGCGTGATTTCAAAAGACGGACGGACATGCTTAGATCGACTGAGAATTTCACCACGACCCAGAATATATATACTTTATGGGGTCTTCCAGCAATATTTTAATGTGTTACAAACGGAATGACAAAGTTAATATACCCCCCATCCTATGGTGGAGAGTATGTAGTTGTTATTGATGTAGGTCGGATGGTATTGCAAATGGGCCATATCGGCCCACTTTTACGTATAGCCCCCATATAAACGGACCCCCAAATTTGGCTTGCGAGGCCTCTAAGAGAAGCAAATTTCATCCGATTCGGCTGAAATTTGGTACATGGTGTTAGTATATGGTCTATAACAACTATGCAAAAATTGGTCTACATCGGTCAATAATTATATATAGCCCCCATATAAACCGATCCCCCGATTTGGCTTGCGGAGCATCTAAGGGAAGCAAATTTCATCCGATCCGGCTGAAATTTGGTACATGGTGTTAGTATATGGTCTCTAACAACCATGCAAAAATTGGTCCACATCGGTCCATAATTATATATAGCCCCCATATAAACCGATCCCCCGATTTGGTTTTCAGAGCCTCTAAGAAAAGCAAATTTCATCCGATCCGTCTGAAATTTGGTACATTGTGTTAGTATATGGTCTTTAACAACCATGGAAAAATTGGTCCATATCGGTCCATAATTATATATAGCCCCCATATAAACCGATCCCCCGATTTGGCTTTCGGAACCTCCAAGAGAAGCAAATTTCATCCTATCCGGCTGAAATTTGGTACATGGTGTTAGTATATGGTCTCTAATGACCATGCAAAAATTGGTCCACGTCGGTGCATAATTATATATAGGCTCCATATAAACCGATCGCCAGATTTAACCTCCGGAGCCTCTTGGAAGACCAAAATTCATCTGATTCAGTTTTTATTTGGTACGTGATGTTAGTATATGGTATCCAACAACCATGCATGAATTGGTTCATATAAGTCCATAATTATATATAGCCCCCATATAAACCGATCCCCAGATTTGACCTCCGGTGCCTTGTGGAGAAGCAAAATTCATCTGAGCTGGTTGAAATTTGGTACGTGGTTTTAGTATATGATATCTAACAACCATGCCAGAAGTGGTCCATATCAGTCCATAATCATATATAGCCCCCATATAAACCGATCGCGAGATTTGGTTTTGGAGCCTCTTGGAGGAGTACATTTCCTCAGAGTCAGTTGAAATTTGGTACATTGTGCTAGTATATGGCCGGTAATAACCATGCCTAACTAGGTCCATATCGATCTATAGTTATATATAGCCCTCAGATAAATCGATCCCCAATCACACAAAAATTGGTCCATATCATGTTCATAATTTTATATAGTCCCCATATAAGCGACCCCCATATTTCAATTCTGGCTCCCTACGTACCGTGCAAAAGTCCATATCGATTCGTAATTATGTGTAGACTTACATACCTTTTTGTCTAATATATACCACTTGAGGACTAACTCACAATTTTGAAAACGATTTAAGATACCACAACCCACGTAATTCGATTGTGTATAACAGTCTTTCGTAGAAGTTTCTACGCATCCATGGTGGAGGGTACATAAGATTCGGCCTGGCCGAACTTACGGCCGTTTATAAAGGGTGATTTGTTAAGAGCTTGATAACTTTAAAAAAAAAAAAAACGCATAAAATTTGCAAAATCTCATCGGTTCTTTATTTGAAACGTTAGATTGGTCCATGACATTTACTTTTTGAAGATAATTTCATTTAAATGTTGACCGCGGCTGCGTCTTAGGTGGTCCATTCGGAAAGTCCAATTTTGGGCAACTTTTTCGAGCATTTCGGCCGGAATAGCCCGAATTTCTTCGGAAATGTTGTCTTCCAAAGCTGGAATAGTTGCTGGCTTATTTCTGTAGACTTTAGACTTGACGTAGCCCCACAAAAAATAGTCTAAAGGCGTCAAATCGCATGATCTTGGTGGCCAACTTACCGGTCCATTTCTTGAGATGAATTGTTCTCCGAAGTTTTCCCTCAAAATGGCCATAGAATCGCGAGCTGTGTGGCATGTAGCGCCATCTTGTTGAAACCACATGTCAACCAAGTTCAGTTCTTCCATTTTTGGCAACAAAAAGTTTGTTAGCATCGAACGATAGCGATCGCCATTCACCGTAACGTTGCGTCCAACAGCATCTTTGAAAAAATACGGTCCAATGATTCCACCAGCGTACAAACCACACCAAACAGTGCATTTTTCGGGATGCATGGGCAGTTCTTGAACGGCTTCTGGTTGCTCTTCACTCCAAATGCGGCAATTTTGCTTATATACGTAGCCATTCAACCAGAAATGAGCCTCATCGCTGAACAAAATTTGTCGATAAACACATTTCGAACCGAACACTGATTTTGGTAATAAAATTCAATGATTTGCAAGCGTTGCTCGTTAGTAAGTCTATTCATGATGAAATGTCAAAGCATACTGAGCATCTTTCCCTTTGACACCATGTCTGAAATCCCACGTGATCTGTCAAATACTAATGCATGAAAATCCTAACCTCAAAAGAATCACCCTTTACTTGTTTTGTTTTCTTTTTTCAAATAGTTTAAAAAAGAGTAAGAATAAATAAAATGGTATATATTATTCAAATTTTGCCACAAAAATGCTAAATCCATTATAGAAAAATCGATAATTTTTGAAAATATTCGAGGGAAAACGTTTCAAACAAGTGTTACGAGGGCAGTTCGGAAATTTCTTAGCCTAGCACAAAAAGCGCGCTATAAACAGAAAAAAGTGTTTTGGAAACTTCCATCTCTGTTATGAACACATGTTAAATTTTGTTTCGATCTGCCAACTTCTTCATATAGAAACAGGTGTTCAAAAAAGACGCATCCGCAATTTTTTTACAATGGAAAAATTAGAAATGCGTGCTGTCATTAAATATTTACATAAAAAAGGTTTATCGGGACAAGAAATTCATAATGATATGCTCAATGTGTTAGGTGAACGTGCTCCTTCATATGCAACAGTAAAAAATTGGGTTGCTGAATTTAAACGTGGTCGTACAAGCATTGAAGATGAACCGCGTAGTGGACGTCCAAAAACAGCAACAACAACAGAAATTGTAGCCAAAGTGCATGATATGGTATTAAATGATCGACGAATAAAAGGGCGTGAAATTGCTAATATCATGGGCGTCTCAAATGATCGAGTCCATTTAATTTTGTTTGAAGAACTACAGATTAAAAAGCTTTCTGCAAGATGGGTGCCGCATTTGTTAACAGTCGATCAAAAACGCATAAGAATGAACATTTCTCAAGCTTGTTTGGATCGTTTTAAGCGAAATAAAATGGAATTTAAGCGTCGTTTCATAACTGTTGATGAGACATGGATCCACCACTATACTCCAGAGACAAAAGAACAATCCAAACAATGGACTGAAGCTGGAGGAAGTGACCCAAAGAAGGCAAAACAATTCAATCGGCTGGTAAGGTTATGGCAACGGTTTTTTGTTCGAGAAAAAAGTTCTGGCTTACAACACAAAAAAAATAAATTTTCATCAACACAACGCACCAGCGCACAAGAGTGTTTTAACAATGGCTATAATCATCGAATTAAAGTACGAGTTGCTTGACCACCCACCTTATTCTCCTGATTTAGCTCCCAGTGACTTACTTGTTCCCAACTCTAAAAAAATCCTTGCTGGCAAGCGTTTTACCTCAAATGAAGATGCAATTACAGTTGTAAACCACTATTTTGAAGACCTTGAGGAAAACTATTTTAATCAGCGTTGGACTAAGTGTATTGAAGTTTCAGGAGATTATATTGAAAAATAAAAATATTTTTGAAAAACTAACTATTTATTCTCTTCCATTGATAGGCTAAGGAGTTTCCGAACCGCCCTCGTATGTTATATTTTTCAGAGTTTTCAGTCCGAATAGCCAAAGAGGGGAACTGGGAGACTCGTGTAAACAAATGTGTGAAAAGAGCAATGTCCCAACGCTTTGAGCAATTTAAATGCCAGAACCCTTATTGGCTATGTATATATAATTATTAATGAATTCTTATACTTTTATTCCTAGGTGTATATAAAGGGTGATTTGTTAAGAGCTTGATAACTTTTTTTTTTAAAAAAACGCATAAAATTTGCAAAATCTCATAGGTTCTTTATTTGAAACGTTAGATTGGTCCATGACATTTACTTTTTGAAGATAATTTCATTTAAATGTTGACCGCGGCTGCGTCTTAGGTGGTCCATTCGGAAAGTCCAATTTTGGGCAACTTTTTCGAGCATTTCGGCCGGAATAGCCCGAATTTCTTCGGAAATGTTGTCTTCCAAAGCTGGAATAGTTGCTGGCTTATTTCTGTAGACTTTAGACTTGACGTAGCCCCACAAAAAATAGTCTAAAGGCGTCAAATCGCATGATCTTGGTGGCCAACTTACCGGTCCATTTCTTGAGATGAATTGTTCTCCGAAGTTTTCCCTCAAAATGGCCATAGAATCGCGAGCTGTGTGGCATGTAGCGCCATCTTGTTGAAACCACATGTCAACCAAGTTCAGTTCTTCCATTTTTGGCAACAAAAAGTTTGTTAGCATCGAACGATAGCGATCGCCATTCACCGTAACGTTGCGTCCAACAGCATCTTTGAAAAAATACGGTCCAATGATTCCACCAGCGTACAAACCACACCAAACAGTGCATTTTTCGGGATGCATGGGCAGTTCTTGAACGGCTTCTGGTTGCTCTTCACTCCAAATGCGGCAATTTTGCTTATTTACGTAGCCATTCAACCAGAAATGAGCCTCATCGCTGAACAAAATTTGTCGATAAAAAAGCGGATTTTCTGCCACTGATTTTGGTAATAAAATTCAATGATTTGCAAGCGTTGCTCGTTAGTAAGTCTATTCATGATGAAATGTCAAAGCATACTGAGCATCTTTCTCTTTGACACCATGTCTGAAATCCCACGTGATCTGTCAAATACTAATGCATGAAAATCCTAACCTCAAAAGAATCACCCTTTATAACGTACATATGTTTCAGCCAACTTCCGATATTAAATACATTTTTATACCCTGCGCCACACTGTGGAACAGGGTATTATAAGTTAGTGCATATGTTTGTTACACCCAAAAGGAGACGAGATAGACACATGGTGTCTTTGGCAAAAATGCTCAGGGTGGGCTCTTGAATCGATATAGCGATGCCCGTCTGTCCGTGAAATCGGTTCAGATTTAGATATAGCTCCCATATATATCTATCGCCCGATATGGACTAATACGGTCCCAAAAGCTACAGTTTTACCCCAATATGGCTGAAATTTTGCACTAGGAGTACAATTAGTAGTGTAGTCAAGTGTGCCAAATTTTATTGAAATCGGTTCAGATTTAGATATAGATCCCATATATCGTTCGTCCGATTTACACTCATATGACCACAGTGGCCAATCTTTTACTCCGATTTAATTGAAATTTTGCACAGGGTAGTCAAGTGTGCCAAATTTTATTGAAATCGATTCAGATTTAGATATAGCTCCCATATATATCGTTCGCCCGATTTACACTCATATGACCACAGTGGCCAATCTTTTACTCCGATTTAGTTGAAAATTTGCACAGGGAGTAGAATTAGCATTGTTGCTATGCGTGCCAAATTTGGTTGAAATCGGTTCAGATTTAGATATAGCTCTCATATTTAGCTTTCGGCCGATTTACACTCATATGACAGGCCAATTTTTAACTCCGATTTAGTTGAAATTTTGCACAGGGAGTAGAATTAGCATTTTAACTATGCGTGCCAAATTTCGTTGAAATCGGTTCAGATTTAGATATAGTTCCCATATATATATTTTTCTGATTTCGACAAAAATGGTCAAAATACCAACATTTTCCTTGTAAAATCGCCACTGCTTAGTCGAAAAGTTGTAAAAATGACTCTAATTTTACTAAACTTCTAATCGAGCGATATATAATAATTAAATTGTTCCTTAAAGTTTCCTTAAAATTGTTTCAGATTTAAATGTTTCGCATATTTTTTTACTAACATTGTGTTCCATCCCAGTGCATTAGCGGACTTACATTTTGAGTCTATAGATTTTGTAGAAGTGTATCAAATTCTGTCCAGATCGAGTGATATTTAAATGTTTGTATTTGGGACAAACCTTTATATATAGCCCCCAACACATTTGACGGATGTGATATGGTATCGAATTTAGATTTACAAAGTGGTGCTGGGTATAATATAGTCGGTCCCGCCCGACTTAAGACTTTCCTTACTTGTTTTTTACTAACATTGTGTTCCACCCTAGTGCATTAGCCGACTTAAATTTTGAGTCTATAGATTTTGTAAAAGTCTATCAAATTCTGTCCAGATCGAGTGATATCTAAATGTATGTATTTGGGACAATCCTTTATATATAGCCCCCAACACATTTGACGGATGTGATATGGTATCGACAATTTAGATCTACAAAGTGGTGCAGGGTATAATATAGTCGGCCCCGCCCGACTTTAGACTTTCCTTACTTGTTTTTATCTACAAAGGACATACATTTTTCTTTTTGTGGCATCAAAACAAATCGAGACGGGCGATGAGTGAGACAAAATTCTCGGAAAATGAACATAAAATTAAAACTGTGAAAAATATATAAAATTTCCAAAGTCATATATTTTTCAGACGAATTATTTAATTTAGTTATAAATAAAGAGACAATGTTGTTTTGTCTGCAATTCCAATAAAGTTGAAATGTAATCTAAAAAACTCTTCATAAGCAAATTACGACAAATAATTTTCAATTTGAGTAAGAACACAATCTTGTTTGAGTAAAGAAGTTGCCAAATACATTATACTACATACTGTATTCAAGGGGCGCCCAATGAATTGTATGATCACATTAAGATAACATTATAAGTTTGCTGCAAAAATAGGTTTGTGGCATATTCTAAACTCTAGTCAGTAGTAAATATCGTCCGGACATTGTATACTTACTGCATTTCCTTGTTTATACAACTTTTTTATACAAAAAGCAAAGTTTTATCCAATCCTGTGTTGCCCCCTTGTGCATGCAGGAGGCACCATATGAAATAACGGAACAGTAGTGAATAAAAGTTTATGATTTTTGGGTAACTTAGTTATAGTTTTGTTTTATTATTAACAAATATTTATTTGGCTAAATGTATATTAATAATAATTTTTGGCAATTACGTTCTATCGCTTGGCCTTAATACATTCATGCTCATGCACAAATGAAATACACCCATACACATATACATGCGTTAGTGTGAATGTGATGGGCCATTGTGCGCCTATGGGTGTGTGCGCATTTTATGGAGTTTTATTGCCCCACTTCATTTTCATTTAACTAGAATCTTATGAATATATTTTTAACTTGGCTTAGAATTATAATAGAGCCTCTATTGGGATCAGTGTCATTAATTAAATACAATTTTATCGCATTTTATACGCAAAGGCAAAACGAAAAATACATAATTTATATACTTAGATGTTATGCAAAAAAAAAAAACAACAAAAAATTCAAACTAATATTTTTAAATTATATAACATTGGTTACTTATCCGCTCCTGAGGTAAACTTTTCAATGGATGGGATGGATGATGATTATTTAATTTAGTACTCTTACAACGGAGTCATATGTTTAAGTATGTCTGAAATTAAATATAAATATTTATAACGTACATGCCTCCGGATTTCTGGGTATGTAGTTTTGTTTTTTATTTATTAAGTCTTAGCTTATCCCAATTTTCAGATTTGTGTATGGAGGAAACTTATCACATAACTAGGCTGACTACCCTAAAACATGTATAACCATCGTCGCTTATTCGGGAGAAGCGCCAAAAATTAGGAATGCAGTCACAAATGTTTGTATGTAATTTTTTTATTTTATTTAACTATCTTAACATATTTCGCCAACAAACCGCTTCGATTACTTCAAACAAGACTGACATATAGAATATTGCCACAAAATTATTGGGCCTTGGGTCGAAGCCCGGGTAGGAACCGAAAGAATTCTGTTCGTAAATTTTACGAAACATTTTTTATTAACTATTCTTCGTAAAACAACAAAATATTCATAGATTTTCATAAATTTTACGAAGAACTTTTTACGAGTAAGGTGTACGAAATATGTATGAAATATTCTTACTTTTAACGAAACGTTCTTTTCTTTTTGAGATTTTTGTGAAGACGTTTCTACGAATTTAATCATATTTTATAAAACATTCCGTGTTTCAATTTCTTCATAAAAAGTACGAAAATGTTTCATGGAATTACGAAGAATTTTTAATAAATGTCTCTAGTAATGTGTGATTCTTTATTTAATTTTTTTAACGCATGTCTATACTCCTTTTGGTGATAGAATCTTGTGAATAAAATGAAGGGAATCAAAGCGAAAATTAATCAAAAACTAAAGTTCAAATCAGTGATCACATTTTTCATTGTCGTTATTACAACCATTTGCACCTGTAATTTCTTTATTAAATTCGATAAAAGCAGTACAACAATTTTTCATAAAAAAGGTGTGCAATTTTTTCGTACAATGTAAAAACTCATTTCATAAGAAGTACGAAAATTAAATTCGTTTTTTTTTTTTATACAGGTCAAGTTCGAAAATGGGCTATATAAGTCAATGATCTAATAGAATGTAGTTTATAGTCGATTTGCTTGATTTTGGAAACTGGAAAAACTTTAGATCAAATACACCGGTAGAAAAACCATTAATGAAATTTTTCATTAAAACTGAGCCAATGTAAGAATTTCACAAATACAATGAAACTTTTCGTTAATATAATGATTTTTCTTTTAATAACGAAACACTTCATAGTACCAATGAACACTTTCATTGTCTTAATGCAATATGTTGTTATATCACTGAACATTTTTCTCTAGCTTAATTTTAATGATTTTTGTGTGTATAGCTTATATCGTTCCATTTTATATAGCTACAAAGCTGATATCCCATTTTGGCAATTCGTCAGAAATTTCGAATTTTGATTTATTTTAGGCCTACAAAGAAATATGTAACAAATAGGGTTCGGTTGAAAGGTTTTACCAGTACCAGTCAGCACGACTAGATATCTGTTACTCAGTTCACAAAGTGCGGGTATATAAAGGGTGATACGGTCAACATTTGGTCAAGGGAAAACGCGTGTAAATCGGTGAAATCGTTTATTTAAAAATCAAATTAAATTTCTTTTTCAAGTTCAATTAGTATAAAATTCAGGAAAAATATTCAGTTAGGCTTTCTCTTTTCCAAATCCGAATTGCCGTGCCTCACGCTTGACACCTGCCATCAGATTTTGTACAGCCACCTTGTCCACCTTCTTCGCCGCAGAAAGCCAGCCTTGAACTGCTGCTCGTCCTTAGCAGTTTTTTTGGTCTTCTTTAGGTTCCGCTTGACAATAGCCCAGTATTTCTCAATTGGGCGGAGCTCTGGCGTGTAGGGATGGTTCTTGTCCTTGGGAACCACCTGCACGTTGTTGGCGGCGTACCACTCCATGGCCTTTTTACACAGTACGGAACAACCGTGTTTCTTCAGGAAAGGCAGCAGACGTTCATTCAAACTGTTATGATGGCAAATGTTCGATGGGAGAACTGCAAGGGTTGTAACGACACCAAGCAAATATGGCCCCATTTCAACTTAAACCGCACACTAGATATGCTAATGTTCTCGAGACGTCAGATATCACTCCTGATATCTGCTATAACGGGTCGCTGCCTGATAGGAGATTTTGCAAAAACTATTGACGCGAAGTATAATGACTATTGTATGAGCTGTCATGATGCGGAGGAAAAAGAATCAATTAAACACCTCTTGTGTGAGTGTCCTGCATTTTGTGTAAAGCGCAAGCAACTTTTAGGAGCATATAGCTTCAGATTACTGGCGGATCTGGAAAACGTTAACTTAAGCAGTCTGCTAATATTTTTGGAACAATCTGGTTGGTTCAACAAAGAAAAATAATCAAGAAGGTTCAGCGGTTAAAACTAGAAGTGCCCATATGTAATAGGTACTTTTAGTTAATGTGGTATGACAATGGACTGAATAGTCTAAGTGAGCCTGAATCTTAATCGGGCTGCCACTTTAACCTAACCTTTATTCAAACACTCTTTCGCGTAAATTTCTTGGTTGACAGTACCGGAAGCTATGAAAATGCTGCTTTTCAAGCCACAGGTACAGATGGCTTGCCAAACCAGATATTTCTTTGCGAACTTTGACAGTTTTATGTGTTTGAAAATATCTGCTACCTTTTTCCGTATAAAACTCCTGTCCCGGAAGCTGCTTGTAGTCGGCTTTGACGTAGGTTTCGTCGTCCATTACCACGCAGTCAAACTTCGTCATCATCGTCATGTACAGCCTCCGGGATCGCGCTTTGGCCGTCGTATTTTGTTTATCATCGCGATTTGGAGTCACTACCTTCTTTTAAGTCGATAGTCCGGCTCGTGTTTTGGCTCGATGCACGGTTGTAGACGATACACCCAGCTTATTTGCGGCATCTCGGAGAGAGAGGTTAGGGTTTCGCTTGAAACTACCGGCAACTCTCTTTGTCGTCTCAGCGGCTTCCGGTTTTCGATTTCCCCCCGATCCAGACTTCCTGGCTGTCGACAAACGTTCCCCAAACACTTTAATTACATTTGTAACGGTTGATTTGGCAACCTTTAGCGATTTTGCCAGCTTTGCGTGCGAGTAGCTCGGATTTTCGCGATGCGCGAGCAAAATTTTGATACGCTGCTCTACTTGCTTGGACGGCATTTTGACAACTGAAGAGTGAATTCCAAAATCAAAATAGGAGCAACATTCTCCACACACACACCTTCAAAATGAGGGGTGTTCAGGTGTGTTTTTTAAATGCAAAATTGAAAGTAATACGTCAAGTTTATATTGACCAAATTTTGACCGTATCACCCTTTAGCTCAAGAAGCAGCTCTTCACCTATCTTTATCACACTGTCTACACTGAAAAATATTATCGTTAGGCCAACAATTTCAGGCCCTTAAAATACGAATCCGAATTCTGCTTAGCATAGAAGACGCATTTCTCCGATATAAAGTGTTTACCTTATCCAAAGTCGATAAACTTTTCAATGAAGTCCTTTTGTCCTTATAGTTAAGTGATTCGACTTACAACTGGGTTTTTGGATTTTTGCATCTTGACCACAAATCAACACTTGATTTATTTGTTTACTTGAATCATACCATAACTTCTAATTGTAGTCGAGTCGGAATTTGGAAATATAAGTTGCCGTTAACATGATTTTAAAGAACTTTGGTAGAATATGATGAAAAAAGCTGAAAACGAACACACAAAGAAAATTTCATTAAAATTGAGCCAACGAAAATTTTTAATTGACATAACGAAACATTTTCATTAAGACAACGAAAATGTTTGTTAATAGTATGAAACGTTTCGTTGACTAACAGAAAGTTCGTTATATTAACGAAAAAATTCGTTATATCAATAAATTTGTTTCATTGGCTCAATTTTAATGACACATTTCATTAATGTAACGAAACTTTTTCTATCAGTGAATAAATTAAACTTTGTTTTCTAGAATTAAGTACGCAAAACTTAAATTTAAAAAAGAATTGTGTTTTAAATTTGTCCATACTTTAATTCTCCACTTCTTTGGTTCAGAATCAATAGCAAAATCATTAGTGTAAAGACAAAATCCTTGGAACCGGGCATGCTTTGTTTTCAGTGTACATACATAATTTGCCTATTAATCGATGTATGGTACATGTGGCAGTCATGATTCATATATCCTTCTTGCCTAGTGCCCTACTCAACTGCAGTAGTTTCAAAAACTTATTTCTGTTTGGGTTTACCCCAATTTGGACAAGGAGGTCCCTTGTCATTGAGCTTAACATGGAATCGGGCAGCTCTTCCGAACGAAACAAGCTATCGACATGAAACTTGGCACAAGTAGTTGTTATTGATCGGGTGGTATTGCAAATGGGCCATATCGGTCCACTTTTACGTATAGCCCCCATATAAACGGACCCCGGATTTGGCTGAAATTTGGTACATGATGTAAGTATATGGTCTCTAGCAACCATGCAAAAATTGGTCCATATCGGTCCATAATTATATATAGCCCCCATATAAATCGATCCCCAGATTTGGTTTTCAGATCCTCTAAGAGAAGCAAATTTCATCCGATCCGGCTGAAATTTGGAATATGGTATTAGTATATGGTCTCTAATAACCATGCAAAAACTAGTCCATAGCGGTCCATATTTATATATAGCCCCCATATAAACCGATACCCAGATTTGTCCTCCGGATCCTCTTGGAGGAGCAAAATTCATTCGATCCGGTTGAAATTTGGAACGTGGTGTTAGTATGTGGTCTCTAACAACCAAGCAAAAATTGGTACATATAGGTCCACAATTATATATAGCCCCCATATAAACCGATCCCCAGATTTGTCCTCCGGATCCTCTTGGAGGAGCAAAATTCATTCGATCCGGTTGAAATTTGCAACGTGGTGTTAGTATATGGCCGTTAATAACCATGCCATATCGGGCTATAGTTATATGTAGCCGATTCCCAATCACACAAAAATTTGTCCATATCGGTTCATAACCATGGTTGCCACTCGATCCAAAAATAATCTACCAAAATTTGTTTTTTTTTTACAGAAAATGTTGGCAAAATTTTATTTCTATGTTGTAGAAAATGTTGTCAACATTTTAATTCTTTTGAAAATATTGTCAAAATTTTATTTCTATAGAAAATTTTGTCAAAATTCTAATTCTACAGAAAATTTAGTCAAAATTTATTGTTTATTGTTGGGTTTAATGAACTGCCTGAATTTATTCTGATAATTGGTTGATAGTTTTGCTGCAAGTAGAGGATGCTGATGAGGAATGTGGTATCTTGCAGTCTATAGGGCTTTGCCTAAATAAATTTGACAAACATTCTTTTCCTTTGTTGGTTAAGCTACACTTGTAGTTTAGTCAATGTATGGTTTTAAGCTGAAGTAAAAAAAAAAAACAACAAAATTTTATTTTTCTTTTGAAAAATTTGGCAAAATTTTATTTCTATAGAATATTTTGTCAAAATTCTAATTCTACAGAAAATTTCGTCAAAATTTTATTTCTATAGAAAATTTTTTCAAAATTTTATTTCTATTGAAAATTTTGTCAAAATTTTATTTCTATAGAAACTTTTGTCATAATTTTATTTCTATAGAAAATTTTGTCAAACTTAGTTATATACGTATTTAATCGGCCTTTTTTAGTTTAATGTATACCACATATTGACTACCTTGCAATTTAGAAGACGGTGTTAGGATGTTTTAAGATACCTTGCCATCAGCAAGTGTTACCGCAACCCAAGTAATTCGATTGTGGATGACAGTCTTCAGTAGAAGTTTCTACGCAATTCATGGTGGAGGATATATAAGCTTCGGCGTGGCCGATCTTACGGCCGTATATACTTGTTTAACGCTTTTTTGCTTTGTAATCAAGATACAAAATTTCAACAAATTTAAAGAAATTTCATTAATTTTGAAGGACTTTTCAGAATTTCAGTCAAATTTTTTTGTCATGTTAAGACACTCAATTTTAAGTCGAATCCCTTAACGACTTCATTAAACTGTTTACCGACTTTTGGACAAGAAAAAAAAAAAAACGTTATATCAGAGTAATGCGTCTTCTACGCTAATCAAAATTCATATTTACGATTTTAAGGACTATAAATTAATGTTTCTTCAAGCTCGAGGTCTTATCTTTGGTCTCACGACAGTATTTTTTCAATGAATGGGTGTTCACCTCTGAGAGGTTTCATTTAAATGAGAATTTCTGAAATGTTGTCGATGAGGATAGAAAAAACTATTTGTGTTACAGACTGTGAGTTTTAACCCACAGCCGAATTAAACTTACTGTCTACAACTGTAAATTTTGTTTTTTGTATGTATTTATACTAACTGCATATGAAAATTATAATACTTACTCATGGATTTATATTGAAAATTTGATAGTTAAATTACGACCAAAAAATTTAAAAAAATAAACGCTATAATAACAGTAAATAGACATGAAAAATGAACCCTTCAATAATTTCAGCAATAGTATGACAGTCAGTTTACTAGAGTCGTTATAAGAAAAACTGTCTCAAAATTGAGTCTTTTTGTCGATTAAAAAATCAATATTTATTTTATGTTAACATTGAGAAATACATCGAAATGAAGCGGTAAGTCCGATTATGGGCTGTTTTCTAATGTCCTATGTTGTATACATCAGTAGTCAAAGTATTAGGGTGGGTTCTAGATTGAGTTACACTACTGAAATCAAGTACAATGAAAAAACAACCTTTATAACTTGAAAGGGAATAAACGAAAGCAATTATTAAGAAAAATAATCGTAAATCATGGATTTATATTGAAAATTTGATAGTTAAATTACGACCAAAAAATTTAAAAAAATAAACGCTATAATAACAGTAAATAGACATGAAAAATGAACCCTTCAATAATATCAGCAATAGTATGACAGTCAGTTTACTAGAGTCGTTATAAGAAAAACTGTCTCAAAATTGAGTCTTTTTGTCGATTAAAAAATCAATATTTATTTTATGTTAACATTGAGAAATACATCGAAATGAAGCGGTAAGTCCGATTATGGGCTGTTTTCTAATGTCCTATGTTGTATACATCAGTAGTCAAAGTATTAGGGTGGGTTCTAGATTGAGTTACACTACTGAAATCAAGTACAATGAAAAAACAACCTTTATAACTTGAAAGGGAATAAACGAAAGCAATTATTAAGAAAAATAATCGTAAAAAATACAGATTTCACATAGAAATGTTGATTAGCCCTGGCATTTTTTTTATTGAAACACCATTCGAACATTTGAAAATTTTACTTATTCTATAGGGTTTCAGTCCTTGAGGGGTGTATAAATCTAGCCCTGATATTGAGACTTTAACTAATTTAAAAGTCACGGATAGTATTTTTTCATTTTGAATTTCGCCATTGCAATGGAAATATAGTGGAAATTTGTACCTTCATCATATGATGGACGGGGTACAGAATTTAATCAAATTTATTTTAGTTCATAATTATTAGCTAAGGCTGCCCTTCAAGCATGCGGTGCCAAGCTTTTACTATTGATACCGATTTTACCGATTCTCATTCATCTGTTTACCCATCGAAAAACTATTGAAATTTCTCCACATGTAAATATGTTAAATTGGGTTAAGCTAATACTTGGGGGTTTTTATCTACATTGTTTTTGTTTATCCGATATATCCTAAATTCGATTTGGATGGATACCTACTTACTACAATATAATACAAACAATCTTGAAAACCTGTCAAGTTATATATATATATATATATATACTAATTATAATAATTTGTAATATTTAATCATATTTATTACAATAATAATAATAGTAATAGTAAATTTAATAATAATAATAAAAACTACTCGTATATTTAGATTTGTAATATTTCTTTTTTTTTGTTTCCGGTTGTTTGTTTTTCTTTTTTTTTTGGAAGTTGGGTGTCTTTGTAAAACCATTAATTTCTATATAATTTTTTGTATGTATGTGTGTATATTTGTAAAGTCACTAACTTTGTTTCGAACAAGTCTCACATCACCTACATTTTGACTCTTTAAGTAGTGGGCCAACTTCAGAAGTATCGTAGTAAAACTATGTACAATTAAGGGAACTACCCGAGTGTGGGTGGTTGTCCATTGCTATTGCTATCTATGGGATATCCAAGATGAATGCTCTAGAAACAATTGCTTCGGTCTGCAGGAGTCAGTGGTCCGGCGGTGTCATTGGCTGACATGGATGACATTTGATGGCTTTCATGTTGGATTGGGGATTGCTGGCGAACGGGTGACTCTGTTTGTCCAGGGCTGTACTGAGCCTTGTTGGCTGTTCCTGTTGCGGAAGAAGTCACAGTGATTGATGGTATTTCGGGTATGGTGGTGCCTTTAAGTGACGTTGTGGTGGTCACTGGGGCATTCGTTCTTCCCGCACATGGCATTGCGGCAGGTGAGCCATTCATGGCACCCATAGTGGCAGTTAAGGGCATCATATTTAAATTCATTTGAGTTGGTCTTACGGCAATTGCAATGGGTAAAGAGGCTTTGCGATTTAATGAATGTCACCCATAAAAGTATTGGGGATTGCTATCGGCTGACATGCCTCGACTTAGGTGTCTTGGAATTGTGGTGTCATAATAAACACTTGATGAAGTTGGCACACCTACCATGGCTGGTGGCATTTGATTTCCACCAACCAGAGGAGGAGATGGGGCTCCCATCATTCCCATACTAGTTGGGATTATACTTCGGCGTAAAGTTCCTGTATGTGAGTGATGATGACCGGGTACCATAATGGTTCCGCTAAGGTATGACGGTCCGCCCATGTTTTGATGACCAGTGCTCAGAATTGAGGGTGGCATCATATGTGGACCTATAAATGAAAGAAAAATTAAATAATGTTATGTGAGTGAATAGAATTTTTTTTATTTATAACTAATACTAAATTTATAGTAAATACAAAAAAAAAAAATATAAAAAAAATAATAAAGCATTACCAACTGAGGCCAATGCTTGTAAATACATGGTACATGGTTTGGTTAGGTTAGGTTAGGTTAGGTTAGGTTAGGTTAGGTTATGTTAGGTGGCATCCCGATGTATCAGGCTCACTTAGACTATTCAGTCCATTGTGATACCACATTGGTGAACTTCCCTCTTATCACTGAGTGCTGCCTGATTCTATGTTAAGCTCAATGACAAGGGACTTCCTTTTTATAGCCGAGTCCGAACGGCGTTCCACATTGCAGTGAAACCGCTTAAAGAAGATTTGAAACCCTCAGAAATGTCACCAGCATTACTGAGGTGGGATAATCCACCGCTGAAAAACTTTTTGATGTTCGGTCGAAGCAGGAATCGAACCCATGACCTTGTGTATGCACTGTAGTTGTAGTTGTTGATGTAGGTCGGATGGTATTGCAAATGGGCCATACCGATCCCCAGATTTGACCTCCAGGACCTCTTGGAGGAGAAAAATTCTTCCGACCCGGTTGAAATTTGGTACGTGGTGTTAGTATATAGTCTCTAACAATCATGCAAAAATTGGTCCATATCGGTCCATAATCATATATAGCACCCATATAAACCGATCCCCAGATTTGGTTTTGAATCCTCCTGGAGGAGCAAATTTCATCCGAATCAGTTGAAATGTTGTATTTTGTGTAAGTATATGGACACTAATAACCATGAAAAAACTAATCCATATTGGTCCATAATTATATATAGCCCCATATTAACCGATCCCCATATTTGACCTCCGGAGGAACAAATTTCATCCGATTCGGTTGAAATTTTGGTACATTGTGCTATTATATTGTCGCTAGGTTAGGTTAGGTTAGGTTAGGTGGCAACCGGATGTATCAGACTCACTTAGACTATTCAGTCCATTGTGATACCACATTGGTGAACTTCTCTCTTATCAATGAGTGCTGCCCGATTCCATGTTAAGCTCAATATCAAGGGACCTCCTTTTAAAAACCGAGTCCGAACGGCGTTCCACATTGCAGTGAAACCACTTAGAGAAGCTTTGAAACCCTCAGAAATGTCACCAGCCGGATCGGATGAAAGCTGCTTCTCTTAGAGGCTCCGTAAGGCAAATCTGGGGATCGGTTTATATGGGGGCTATATATAATTATGGACTGATGTGGACCAATTTGCAATACCATCCGACCTACATCAATAGCAACTACCTGTGCCGAGTTTCAAGTCGATTGCTTGTTTCGTTCGGAAGTTAGCGTGATTTCAACAGACGGACGGACGGGCATGCTTAGATCGACTCAGAGTTTCACCACGACCCAGAATATATATACTTTATGGAGTCTTAGAGCAATATTTCGATGTGTTACAAAGGGAATGACAAAGTTAATATAACCCCCATCCTATGGTGGAGGGTATAATAAAAAAAATGTCATTCAATTTCAATTAATGTAAAGGCAATAAGAGCGGAAGTAACGAACTAAAAATCTATCTTGGGGAGTTCACTGTAATCGTATTCCTCTGTATTAGTGGAGTATGGAGCTTTTGTGATCAATACTTTTTCCAATATACGAAAACAAAAAATCGAAAAAATAGTTACAAGCATCTAATTTTTGCTGAGATTGACAATAGACAGTGAAATTTTTTACACTTACCCATTGTTAAGGTCCCACTAACCGAAGGCGAACATACACCCATGCTAGTGTATAGAGCGGCCGATGATGGCGGTGGGGGCGTTGTCTGTCTGCTGCCAACTACGGTAGGACAAGCTGTTGACTTGCCAATGATGCTGCTTCCACCGTGTCCCCCGGGCATCATTAAACTGTTATGCTGGGATGTTGAAGGCATCAGCATTGTGGTTGCTGTTCCATAATTTGTCGACGAGTGGTCACCCAATGGGCCGTATGCACAGTTTGGTATTGGCGCATATGTCATATACGACTTGAGGAGTAAATAATGATAATAAAAGTAACCAACATAAGTATGAGCGTAATATCAATAAATTACTACAAAAGAGGGAGGGAGAGGGACCGGCAAGTCGACCCACCAGATTTGCGAGTCGGTTTTGCTTTCCCGATAGACATACTAATAGGCTATTTGTTCACTAATTATAGTTACCTCGTTTCGATTGGAGACACCGGGGGCTGGCATTGGACTGGTTAAGTCAATGTCGGCATCTATGTCGGAGATATCATCGCCAAAGGAACTGTTTAGCTGAGTCTCACGTGTGGTTTCGTGCTGGTATTTCGTGTTATCACCACCTCCGCCGCTGTTGCCCAGTTTATCGCTGAGATTCTTCTCGTTGTTGGCACTGGCACTGGAGAGACTGCTCTTGCGGCACGAACGCCTTCGCTGTAGGGTCAAACGGCCAATTACAAGTGTCAGGCACAGCAGCATGCCGGCAGCGACAGATATGATTAAATAAAGATAAAACTGCTCCTGGTTCTCTGTAAACGAAAATGAAAATGAAGCGAATGAATAAATGGAAGCGCATACAAATCCTCAGAAGGGCGAATACAATCAAAGGAGCAAATATTTTCTTTCTTTTTGCTAGGGAAGCAAAGTCATTGGGTAGCGCATTTGCTTTGTTTTACAATCAAACGAAGATTAACAACACACCAAGAATATGGTCCTTCGAGGCACACATTCAAACTCTCACAAAGAACCCAAGGCGGTTAAGGCACCTTCGTTGGCATTTGGTGAACTCCTCATACATTCACCTTGTCCCGATGACTAATGTTCATTGTCCATGGTCCTTTAGATGGCCAGGATAAATAATGGTCCCTGACTAAGTTGGAATAAATAGTAGAACATTTAAATACCATGCCATAAAATTAGTCGTGGGCAGGACTAATGATATTCATGAGATGGCTGGGGTGGCGGTAGGGGATTTGTTAGGAGAGACAATAGAATTTGATTTTATGGGACAATAAACAGGCATGTATTAGAAATTGTGACTCCCTTCCTTGGTATGGTTATAATTTTTTTGCATATCATGATCAAAGGAGTAATTAACTATATCTTATATTTATGTCTATTTGGAAACGTAGATTCATTCTACATTGTGTTAAGGCCAATATACGGATACGTTAATGTATTACCGGTCATTGTGAATTAATGCTTCCGAGTCCTGGTATCACCTTTTAATGAAATATTTCTACATATTCCTTTCCCTTTTCAATAAAGATGTCAGAATATTGGCCATTTAAACTAGAAGAAATTAAGTTATTTAGATATTTACGGGGGAGTTGTGTAAAAAAAATCTCTATCCGAGATAGTGTAGGTATTGTGTTGTGTAATTTACTTTACTTTGAGGCTTGTAATGTTTAACATGCCCGTATTTAATACGAAAATTCGTGGGTTTAATCCCACTTTAGGTCGAACACCAAAAGTTTTTCAGCAGTGAAAAAAAAAAATCCAATTAGCAACTTGATTCAATTATGACCAGATCGGTGATTAATATATATGGCAGCTCTCTGAACCGTTTTTTTCAAAATCAATAGCGCTTGTCTTTTAGCCAATGTAAAACTCTGTGCCAAATTTGAGGACGATCAGACTTAAACTGCGAGCTGTATTTTGCACACAAAATTACATATATAGACAGACGGACGGACAGACAGACATCGCTAAATCGACACAGAATTTAATTCTAAGATGATTGGTATACTAAACGATGGGTCTCAGACTTTTCCTTCTTGGCGTTACATACAAATGCACAAACTTATACCCTGTACCACAGTAGTGGTGAAGGGTATAAAAATGTTATGTCCCAAACATAATATGTTCTTATCTAATCTAACATAACATAATTTAAATTTTTTGATCACATGATCTTCGGTTACTCCAGGACGACTAATTCTCAAACTTAAAACATGTCACAAATGTGAGTCGCACGAGAAAGGACCTCTTCCCTACGGAGGCCTATTTTGAAAGCCTCGAGAAAACTAAGTTTTTAAATACACAAAAAAATTCTAATTCAGTCACGAAATTAATTGACCCAATTATTTGTTTAATTGAAATGTCTTCCATCACGAAAATGATAATACCAATCACAATTTGATTGGATTTTAAAATTTCAATTAATTTTTTTATTGATTCAATTGTAAATTTAATTGATGTCAATTGAAAAATACAATGAAAATTTTAATTGATTCAATTAATTATTTAGTTAAGCTTTTTCATTAAATCAGTCAAACAATTAATTGGGTTTTGCAATTGTCATCGACTAATTTTTATACCCTCCATCATAGGATGGGGGTATATTAACTTTGTCATTCCGTTTGTAACACATCGAAATATTGCTCTAAGACCCCATAAAGTAATATATTCTGGGTCGTGGTGAAATTCTGAGTCGATCTAAGCATGTCCGTCCATCCGTCCGTCCGTCTGTTGAAATCACGCTAACTTCCGAACGAAACAAGCTATCGACTTGAAACTTGGCACAAGTAGTTGTTATCGATGTAGGTCGGACGGTATTGAAAATGGGCCATATCGGTCCACTTTTACGTATAGCCCCCATATAAAGGGACCCTCAGATTTGGTTTGTGGAGCCTAAAAGGGAAGCATATTTCATCCGATCCGGCTGAAATTTGGTATATGGTGTTGGTATATGGTCTCTAAACACCATGCAAAAATTGGTCCACATCGGTTCATAATTATATATGGCGCCCATATAAACCGATCCCCAGATTTGGGTTGCGGAGCCTCAAAGAGAAGCAAATTTCATCCGATCCGCCTGAAATTTGATACATGATATTGGTATATGGTCTCTAACAACCATGCAAAAATTGGTCCACATCGGTCCATAATTATATATAGCCCCCATATAAACCGATCTCCAGATTTGGCTTGCGAAGTCTCCAAGAGAAGCAAATTTCATCCAATCCGGTTGTAATTTGGAACATGGTATTAGTATATGATCTTTAACAACCGTGCCAGAATTGGTACCTATATCGGTCCATAATTATATATAGCCCCCATATAAAACATTCTCCAGATTTGACCTCCGGAGCCTCTTGGAGGAGCAAAATTCATCCGATCCGGTTCAAATTAGGCATGTGGTGTTAGTATATGGTCGCTAAAAACCATACCAAAATTGGTCCAATCACACAAAAATTGGTCCATATCGGTTCATAATCATGGTTGCCACTAGAGCCAAAAATAATCTACCAAAATTTTATTTCTATAGAAAATTTTGTCAAAATTTTATTTCTATAGAAAATTTTTTCAAAATTTTATTTCTATAGAAAATTTTTTCAAAATTTTATTTCTAGAGAAAATTTTGTTAAAATTTTATTCGGTTCATAATAAAATTTTCATCATTGTCAAAATTTTATTTCTATAGAAAATTTTTTCAAAATTTTATTTCTAGAGAAAATTTTGTTAAAATTTTATTCGGTTCATAATAAAATTTTCATCATTGTCAAAATTTTATTTCTATAGAAAATTTTTTCAAAATTTTATTTCTATAGAAAATTTTGTTCAAATTTTATTCGGTTGATAATCATGGTTGCCACTCGAGCCAAAAATAATCTACCAAGATTTTATTTCTATAGAAAATTTGGTCAAAAGTTTATTTCTATAGAAAATTTTGTTAAAATTTTATTTCTGTAGAAATTTTTGTCAAAATTTTCTTTCTATAGAAAATTTTGTCAAAATTTTCATTTCTATAGAAAAGTTTGTGAAAATTTTATTTCTATAGAAAATTTTGTTAAAATTTTATTTGTGTAGAAAAAATTGTCTCAAAATTGTATGTCTACTTTGTCAAACTGAATTATATTAGGTAGTAATTTAAGCCCAATCGACTTCGAATTTGGCACAAATATGTGTTTTGGGTCAAAATAGAACCCTATTGATTTTGGAAGAAATCGGTTCAGATTTAGCTCCCATATATATCTTTCGCCCGATATGCACTTATACGGCCCTAGAAGCCTGAGTATTACCCCAATTTGGTTGAAATTTTGCACTAGGAGTACAATTGGTAGTATAGTCAAATGTACAAAATTTTATTGAAATCGGTTCAGATTTAGATATAGCTCCCATATATATCTTTCGCCCGATATGGACTAATACGGTCCCAGAAGCCAGAATTTTACTCCAATTTGGTTGAAATTTTGCACAGGGAGTAGAATTAGTATTGTAGCTATGCGTGCCAAATTTAGTTGAAATCGGTTCAGATTTAGATATAGCTCCCATATATAGCTTTCGCCCGATTTACACTCATATGACCACAGAGACCAATTTTTTCCTCCGATTTAGTTGAAATTTTGCACAGGGAGTAGAATTAGCATTGTAGTTATGCGTGCCAAATTTGGTTGAAATCGGTTCAGATTTAGATATAGCTCCCATATATAGTTTTCGCCCGATTTACACTCATATGACCACAGAGGCCAATTTTTAACTCCGATTTAGTTGAAATTTCGCACAGGGAGTAGAATAGCATTGTTGCTATGCGTGCCAAATTTGGTTGAAATCAGTTCAGATTTAGATATAGCTCCCATATATATGTTTTTCCGATTTCTACATAAATGGTCAAAATACCAACATTTTCCTTGTAAAATCGCCACTGCTTAGTCGAAAAGTTGTAAAAATGGCTCTTATTTTCCTAAACTTCTAATACATATATATCGAGCGATAAATCATAAATAAACTTTTGTGAAGTTTCGTTAAAATTGCTTCAGATTTAAATGTTTCCCATATTTTTTTACTAACATTGTGTTCCACCCTAGTGCATTAGCCGAATTAAATTTTGAGCCTATAGATTTTGTAGAAGTCTATCAAATTCTGTCCAGATCGAGTGATATTTAAATGTATGTATTTGGGACAAACCTTTATATATAGCCCCCAACGCATTTGACGGATGTGATATGGTATCGAAAATTTAGATCTACAAAGTGGTGCAGGGTATAATATAGTCGGCCCCGCCCGACTTAAGTTTTCCCTACTTGTTTTTTAACTGTCTTATCCCTATGAGTTTGATTAAAAAGTTTATTGCATCAATTTATTTTTAATTGAAAAAGTTTTAAGCTTCAATTAACTTTTTCATTGGAAATATTTTGGTGATATTTTTTTCTGTGGAGGTAACAAAAGTGGAAGCACCATTCGACCAAGTGTATCTGAATGAAATGAGAAAATATATCGCCTCTTTGTCCTTCATTTATAGGCTAAGTATTAATTGAACTATATTCAGAATTTCCATTCGAATCCAGCAGAGAAACCACAACCATATTGGCCGATTTCAAGTCTCTCTAATAAGCTCGAGCTTTATTGTCAAATATAATTTTGTGTTTTTGATCATTCATAAATTCCAAAGATGGTTAATTAGGTTATGCAGAACGATCTTTCGATTTTACTTTATTTATGATTATGAAAATTCCATGCTCCAATTTTAGCTGTATTCTTAGCATCAATTTAACGATTGACTTTTTCTGTGTACTGAAATCCTGGTCCCATAATCTCATTTCGCCCAACTAAAGGAACTACCACAATTTGCTCTTTAGTTCATCCAGCAAATGTGGTAAGCCTAGAATATTTATGTGAAAATCTGGGAATCGTGTAAACTCAGTGTAATCATTTCCACAGATATGTAAATAAGTTTATGACAATCTCTAATCAAAATGCCATTAGTTATGTGCGCAGCTCTGGATACCAATTATATTCAAAAGTACAATTGGAATTAGTGAAGAATGTTATGTTTGCAGATATCACCATCATGTGATGGTGTTGCGGGAAATGAGGGGGAAATGTAGAATTCGTTGAAGGTGGTATTTGATGTTGGCAAGACTCATAAGACCACAAAAACTCACTTTTGATGTGAATGTAGGCATTCATCCAATTGACAAGGATCCCAGTGACAAGCACACGTTCAACATCACTATCATCGGCGGTACAATTTAAGCCAATTGTGCCCCAGTCATCTTCCATCTGGCATTTTCTACGATAAATGTATTTCGGAGATGGAGACGATTCATCATTACCATCAGCTGCCACACTCCCTTCATTATTCGATTGTGATGGCGCCGCCGTTGTCATCCTCACAGTCGTCGAACTGGCGTGATGTTCTAAATTGTTATTGGAAAATATTTTTGACAGTTTGTGGAATAAGTCATTCTCATTCATTCGTGATGGCTGCTTGTAATCATCATTGTCATCAACGCCATCATCATAATCATCAGCGTTGTTGTCGTCGTCGTCGTCGTCGAAATCTCCTTCAGTTTTGCCAATGAAGTCTGTGAAAAGCAACATCGAGACATAATCACTGGGTGGCATTAAGCATTCAGTTTCATTGCATTCCTCTGATTGACATGGTGTCCTTGGTAAAGGACAATTAATTACAAAGCCATGAGCCATGAGGACAGTCTAAACAAAATGTGAATGGCCCTGATGGACAGCATTGAAATGGCCCAACAAGGCAAATGTCAATGTTCTACTATTAATCTTGTGTCCTGGGCTTAGCATTAATTGCAATCGAAAATCAATTAACATTCATAAGTGTAACGAAATAAGCCAACTTATTTTTAAGCATTTAGTATTGAATGTGTCAGTAATGAAGAGCTTTAACACATACTCGTACAAACACAAAAACACAATGAAGCATTATTCAATTAAGGATATATTTATTTGGCAAAATATTGCTGGGTTGGTTGTATGGACAGATATTAATATAATGGTGTAACTGATGATTTTTAAGTGACAAGCTATAATATCCTTGCTGAGTTTTATTATGTGTTGAGATGTGAGAGTAGAATCAAAATTGCATACTTCAACTAGTCATTGGAGTCGTTTTATTTGAGATAGGCATCACCAAGAAATTAAATAGAGAAGTAATTAACCTACTTTTCAACCATTCAACCGCCTTATGGTGATGTTCAATTTAATTTTCAATAATAATTTTCGTAATTTCGCCAAAATAGAATAGTATAGTAAACAAGTATATATATCCGTAAGTTCGGCCAGGCCGAATCTTATGTACCCTCCACCATGGATTGCGTAGAAACTTCTACGAAAGACTGTCATCCACAATCGAATTACTTGCGTTGTGGTATCTTAAATCGTTTTCTAAGTTGTGAGCTATTTCAACCAAATCGGATGAATTTTGCTTCTCCAAAAGGCACCGGAGGTCAAATCTGGGGATCGGTTTATATGGGAGCTATATATAATTATGGACTGATATGAACCAATACGTGCATGGTTGTTGGATACCATATACTAACATCACGTACCAAATTTCAACCGAATCGGATGAATTTTGCTCATCCAAGGGGCTCCGGAGGTCAAATCTTTGGATCGGTTTATATGGGGGCTATATATAATTATGGACCGATTTCGACCAATTTTTGCATGGGTGTTTGAGGCCATATATTAACACCACGTAGCAAATATCAACTGAATCAGATGAATTTTGGTCTTTTTTGCATGGTCATTAGTGACCATATACTAACACCATGTACCAAATTTCAGCCGGATCGGATGAAATTTGCTTCTCTTAGAGGCTCCGCAAGCCAAATTGGGGGATCGGTTTATATGGGGGCTATATATAATTATTAACCGATGTGGACCAATTTTTGCATAGTTGTTGGAGACCATATACTTACACCATGTACCAAATTTAAGCCGGATCGCATGAAAGTTGCTTCTCTTAGAGGCTCCGCAAGCCAAATCGGGGGATCGGTTTATATGGGGGCTATATATAATTATGGACCGATGTGGACCAATTTTTGCATGGTTGTTAGATATCATATGGTGACACCATGTACCAAATTTTAGCTGGATCGGATGAAATTTGCTTCTATTAGAGTACCCGCAAGCCAAATTTGGGGGTCCGTTTATATGGGGGCTGTACGTAAAAGTGGACCGATGTGGCCCATTTGCAATACCATCTGACCTACATCAATAACAACTACTTGTGCCAAGTTTCAAGTCGATAGCTTGCGTCGTTCGGAAGTTAGCGTGATTTCAACAGACGGACGGACGGACATGCTCAGATCGACTCAGAATTTCACCACGACCCAGAATATATATATTTTATGGGGTCTTAGAGCAATATTTCGATGTGTTACAAACGGAATGACAAAGTTAATATACCCCCATCCTATGGTGGAGGGTATAAAAATCAATTAACTAAGAGTTGCCACTTCGTCGGCCTGAAGCGGCCAAACGGGTTTCCATATTGTTTTACAACTTTGGATTTTTTTTGGTAATGTGTGGCCAACTTTTTCGTAGCACCAAATGTTTAATATTTGCAAGTTCAAAAATTGATTGTATGCGTAAGATTTCGGTCATTTGGCTCAATGTGTTCTGGTAGAAAAAAAAACGTTTAATGAAATTTTCTTTGTGTGTTTATATTTTTAAGGCGCCAATTGGTTACTTCCATTTTTTACTTGCAGCATACTCTCTAGATCTCTCTTTCTAAACATATATAAAGTAATATATGTATGCATCCACACAATTATATTAAACAAAAACTTATGTCCCAAACATAATATGTTCTTACATATTAACATATACACTGTCTCAAATAATTATTTATTCAAAATTGATCTTTAAAATACAATTTACTTGAAACGAATCCGCCATAAAATTTGCTGAGATACAATGAAATATAGCTGTAACAGTTTGGTATACGGATCATTGTTTGAGATAGTGTATGTCGCAAACATGTTATGCTGGTTTATTAACATTATATGTTTGCACTTAAAAAAAATGTGCTACATATTTAAGTTCCTAACATATAATTTTTACATCGAAACATATGAAAATCAGTGTTTTTCGTCCGTCTTTGACCAGAACTGGAACTCAACCATAAACACCAGCGGATAGAATGAACATCCTTTGAGTTTGAACTTCATAAATAGAATTTCCTACTGTATGGAGTAGTTCGGGACATAACATACGTATCAGACAATACTGAAACCACATTCAATATGACACAAACAACCGAACCGCTGATTCAGTTGTTTCGTAAGCAGTTGGTACTGCCTCTCTCCCTTACAATCCTGCTGAAATAGTGCTCCATTTTTTACTGGGAAGCTTGTACTGTGTATTTGGTGGCTGTTGCGTGTAGATTATTTTGTGGTGTAATATAGTTTTTTTACGACAATCCTAAGATTCTATTTCGGCGACCTTTGTTCAAGACATATGGCTATCGCAGCAAAAAATACTTCAGCAGTAATACCTTTCATGCATCTATACTCCATGGATTTTTTCCAATAACGTAAACGAATTATCATAAACTAGTTTGATTACTCATTTACGTTATTGCCACCGATTCATGCAGTGTGGATGCTGGGGATTATATATCACTTGTGAGCAATATTTCTATTAAAATGAACAATTCTATCAGTGCTATGTACAAGCTGCTCTAAATCGGGACATCGCCCACAAAATTCAGCGCTGATTCGGTTGTTTCGTAAGCAGTTGGTACTGCCTCTCTCCCTTACAATCCTGCTGAAATAGTGCTCCATTTTCTGCTGGGATATTATTATATGCTATTTTCAATCTTAAGGCATTGGAAAAATCACAGTTGGACTATTGAATTCATAAATGTATCTTGTTTTCGTATAGACGTTCGCATATGTTTTCTACTACAATCAATTTGAACAGTAATGTATTTTCGATTCTTTCTGAAACCAATTTGTTTTTGAAAAAATTTGTGTCTAAACCCAAGGAAAAAACTTACTCAGGATCGCAATTCTAGACCAACAAAACTACCCTTCACGATTAAATAAACCCGATTTTATGGAGAGTGTTGCATTGATTTTCTCTAATATTTCTCATCACATGAAAACTGTGTTTGTCTACACAGAAAGATTTACTCTAATCTTTCTCATCACAAGAAAACTTTGTTTGTCTACACGCAGAGAACGAATATGTTCATCACCTAGAGCAAAATGTTCTTTTTATTATTTGCCGAAAAAATTTTGTTTTCTCGCCGAACATAGAATGGTTGTTGAGAAATTAAAATGGTTGCGACAAACATGAAACATGTTCACAATCCAAAAATAACATTTTGCTCTAGGAGGTTATCATTCTCTGTGTATAAAATTTCGTTCCTCCGAAAGGAACGAACACTTCCATCAGTGTAGCAATGCACAACACTTCAATTGAACAGTCTGTTACAATTTTTTGCGGGCTGCATTGAAGACTAAGTCCTATTTGAACGATGTAGTCCGTACACAGAAAGAATATTTTTGTTTTCTGAGGAAAGAAATTTTAGACAAGCAAAGTTTTCTTTTGACGCTAAAAAATTTTCATTTAAAGCAAATTAAAAAGAGAAAGAGACAATCGTCGAATCGCTTATCACAAATTCGGGTTTATTTGCTCTAAAAGAAAATACATTATGAGAAAGGGGAATTTTGTTTGTCTAAAATTTCGTTCCGGAAGAAGATATGTTTTCTTTGGGTGTAAGATTGTAGAATTCGGTAATTTCGTCCAAGTTTATTTTATTTTCGCAAAGACAGCTTTAAATATGAACCACTCTAACAAATATGCAAGTAATTCTCTTCGTTACTCTTTTTCTTATGTTCACTACCAAAAATTTCGTTAAATTTTATTTGTCATTCGGATTCTACCCATCAGGCTCTATATTCATGGTATTTACTCTCAGGCGATTTATTTTCCATTCTATAGTCCTAAACAAACACAATGTTCATTTACTTAATTAGAATAAAGAAGAAAGAAAAAAAAACAAGAGAAGATGATAGAAAAAAATGCTAGTACCAAAAAAAAAAAAAAACAATTATATTGGATAGTGCCGTTGGCTCTTTAAGATAATTTCGGGCATTCGGAACAATGAATGAATTCAATTGGTTAAGTGCGATTGCTAGCAAATTTTCTTGCTATTTACCTTGACTTAATTCACAGCGTAAAATAGAAGCTGTTCGAAGATAATTATTTTTTAATGAAATTCGGCCATAGTTACAACAAGTGAGTGATGCAGAAAGTCGGGCTGGACCGACTATATCATAACCTACTGAGTTAGTAAACCTAAGTAATTGGCGGTATTCTTAAAATAAGTTTTGAGAGATAAACGTACATCTCATACGATGGATGTAGCATATGCATCGCATTTCTATTCTACGTCCAGATTTAAAAAAATTAATATGCATATATTTATGGGAACTTTATCTAAATCGGAACCGATATATTAAATTTGAAAAGTTTCATAATATTTTGGTCACAGATATATTTATATGGGAGTTATGTCTAAATATAAACCGATTTGTATGATTTTTTGCAGATTTAGTTGATAGCAAAGACGATTACATTGTGCCAAATGTGAGTAAGAACGATTAATAAATTTGGGAAAATATGACGACACCAATATATGTATGGGAGCTATATCTAAATCTGAATTGGTATCGATTAATTTTTGCTAGTTTAAAGAGTGCAAAAAATGATTGTTCTTTGTCAAATTTAAAGACGATCTATTAGGAAATAAACTAATAGACAAAATTACGTTCCACAATCGAGAACGGACGGTGACAAAATGAAACGAAAAATGAAAACGGAAAGTTCACTATATCAGGAACGGTATTCGTTTTTCTTTGGCCATGAAAAGTCTTAAAATAATCGTTAGAAGTTTTTATGGCAACTCCGCCGGTGGTGCAATGTGCTAAGGCAACTGTTAACGCATATGGTGCAGACAACATAGGTTCGGGTCACGATAGCGGACATCTTTTTTTTAATTTTGTTTATAGATTCGTAACCATAACGATTTCAGATCATGAACGCTGGTTGTTGTTGTGACAACGCATTGTGTCATTTTGCCGTTGCCAGATTGACACCGCCTGTTTTCAGTTTGACACCACATGTGCGTTGATTCACTTTCATGAACGAATCGTTTTGAAATGAGTACGCCGTTCTTGATTTCTTCTATGAGTGTAAGCACAATAGGTCCGACTTTGTTAAAATTGTGCGGGAATCACTATGTTTTAATTTGATTCGATTTCTTCCAAATTCTTCTGAATCTGAGGCGATCGGTATATATTTAATGGAGTCAGTATTTCTGGTAGCCACTACGCCCTCAAAAAAACAATCGCTTCTGTAACATATACCCCAAACACAGTTTGCTTCAAGCATATATATTTTCAGTATTGGTCCAAACAAAATATTGTTTGTATTATTCAAACATATTATGTTTCACCTTAGGCATACACGGGTAGAAAAAAATTTTAATTAAATTTTCTTTGTGTATATATATTTTTAAGGCGCCAATTGGTTACTTCCATTCTTTTACTTGCAGCATACTCTCTAGGTCCCTCTTTCTAAACACATATATGTTTAGAAATAGCCAAATTAATATATGTTTGCTTCCAAGCATATTATATTTACAAACATTTTATGTCCTAAACATAATATGTTGTAGCATATATGTCCCAAACATGTTATGCTAGTTTATGAACATTGTATGCTTGCACTTAAAAATATTGTGTTAAAAAATTTGAGTTCCAAACATATAATTTTTACACCCAAACATATGAAGAACAGTCTTTTTCGTCCGTGTATGTAATTGCAGACCACTTTGTGGTTTATGAGGTTTGTAAATTGAAGAATTGCACAAATAGCTGATTCTAAAAACCGACACATTTTTAAAAATAATTAGTACGAAAAACTAATATCAGTATTTCTCGTGGTGAATAGGGTACCAAACAAAGGGTTGTTAACTTATTCGTGCGAAATTCAGAGTTGCATCACTATCTGTTCGAAACGAATTAAAAATAAAGATTTCGTAGTTATTCTGCACAAACGTTTTTCATATGGAGTATAACAGATTTTCGTGCGAAAACGTGATCTTATAATCAACCAGATCCTGCGTTATCGCTGGCAACTTGGAAAAACTGCACAAAATGCCTGGTTTAAAAAGGCTCTACGAAATAACGCCCAAAGAGAAAATGAAATAAGACCTAAATGTTTATACAGACAACAATAGCAACATTATTTAGGACTTTATTCCATTTTCTTGGGACCTTTTTTTCATTTTTAAGATTGGGAATTTATTTCATAATGAAACAGCGCCACATACTCCAAAGGAGATGAAACGGAACTGCGCCCAATTTTGTAGTTGCAAGGAAAAAATCGCGCAATTTTTTTCTTGAATGTACAAAATTGGGCGCAGTTTCGTTTCGTTTCCTTGGAATATTCGGAATGATGTTTGATGGGTGTGTGCAATCTTGTAGTGCCAAAGAGAAACTGGCGCCATTTTCGTATCGTCTCCCTTGGAATATTATCGATACTCTTTAGGTATATGTTTTTTTTTAGAAGACAGTTCTTCATTTCAGATAACACCAAAAATAATATATTTTGTTACTAATAGGTTTCATTACTATCGGGCCAATGAAAAAATATACGTAGCCACAAATCCTCGAAGCAAGCATTCTCATTTAATATATTTATTGCTATTTGGGTTATTTGAATTTGAGTGAATAAGTTTGTTAGTGTAAATAAAACGATATTCTTAAGTCCTGAGAGTTTTACCTTCTTTTCGAAATGTTGGGGCGGTAATTCATATACAATTGGGGCGTTATTTCATATTTTTGGGCTTTATTTCATAATTGAAATGGGGATTTATTTCATTGTGAAAAAACGCTCCAGTTTTTAGGGCATTTTTCATTTTTGGGGCATTATGTCAATGGGGCTTTATTTGGTAAAGCCGCTTAAAAAAACCTACCCAACTTTTTGCCTCCTCATAAGAATGAAAATGACGATCAGCCATCGATTGGAACAAGTGGAAATCAGAAGAAGCAATGTATGCGGGTGGGGTAGGACTTCTCATTTGGGTGTTTCAAATAATTTATTACGGTTTCTCAAATATTGTGGCCGTTTTCGACGTAATGGTCGGCTCAAACGAATCGTTTCACTCGGTTGAACTCCCACCCTGCTGGTCCTACCAACTACACAGTATAAACAACTTTCCATTTGCATTCGGCTTTGCCGTCGCATGACCGGGGTAACCATGTAATGTTTTTTTTCGCTTGGGTTTGTCGTAGTGAATTCACTTTCCACTTTTCTTGATAGCCTTTGAAGGGGTGTTATCAAGCGTTTTTAAAATAAAAAAAAGTAAGGAAAGTCTAAAGTCGGGCGGGGCCGATTATATTATACCCTGCACCACTTAGTAGATCTAAATTTTCGATACCATATTACATTCGTCAAACGTGTTGAGGGCTATATATAAAGGTTTGTCCCAAATACGTACATTTAAATATCACTCGATCTGGACAGAATTTGATAGACTTCTACAAAATCTATAGACCCAAAATTTATGTCGTCTAATTCACTAGGGTGGAACACAATGTTAGTAAAAAATATGGGAAACATTTAAATCTGAAGCAATTTTAAGGAAACTTCGCAAAAGTTTATTTATGATTTATCGCTCGATATATATGTATTAGAAGTTTAGGAAAATTAGGGTCATTTTTACAACTTTTCGACTAAGCAGTGGCGATTTAACAAGGAAAATGTTGGTATTTTGCCCATTTTTGTCGAAATCAGAAAAACATACATATGGGAGCTATATCTAAATCTGAATCGATGTCAACCAAATTTGGCACGCATAGCTACAATGCTAATTCTACTCCCTGTGCAAAATTTCAACTAAATCGGAGTTAAAAATTGGCCTCTGTGGTCATATGAGTGTAAATCGGGCGAAAGCTATATATGAGAGATATATCCGAATCTGAACCGATTTCAACCAAATCTGGCACGCATAGTTACAATGCTAATTCTACTCCCTATGCAAAATTTCAACTAAATCGGAGCAAAAAATTGGCCTCTGTGGGCAATTGAGTGTAAATCGGGCGAAAGCTATATATGGGAGCTATATCTAAATCTGAACCGATTTGGCTCATATTTTGCAAGTTTTTCGAGCAGCGTTGCCAGAATTGTTTCACAAAAAACCGCTAGATTTGTCCAAAAAACTAGCCAAAAAAAGCTAAAAAATTTTAAAAAATAGCTAGAAAAAAAGCTAAAATTTTTTGTATCAAAAGTCACATTTTTGATTGAAATTTAACAAACTTAAAGGCTTTATATCACTTAAAATGCATATTATTTTAATTGTATTCATTTTAATTCAAATTTTTGTGAGACTGTAAGAAAATTTAAGTCATATTAGCTCTGTTTGCGTACTCGATACATTTTGATTACTATCACAAATTTTTACTGGAAGTCCTTCGTTTATATTTCCTAGTGAAAACATTTTTCCCAGTAAACTTGCAATTGCCAGCTGGTTAATCATCAACAAGTCCAATATGCGATATATTGCATAATGTCACATAGAACTGCATTAGAAAATATCAATATATTTCGTTTTAACTGAATTAATGATAAATTCGTGAACGTGAACACTTCTCCTAATTTTACCCAAGAGAATAAAACCCATCTAACTGTCTTGCAAGTTTATATTGAATAACTTTTATTCGAAAATTTCCCATACAAACCTATTGTTGTCCAATTTTCGTAAATGTAAATCCATTCCATTAATATATAGCAGATTTGTTTTGATCCTATCACTACGAATTTTTTCATTGCATTTTTTGATGTTAAAAAAATAATACCACATTCAAAACTTTATTTCCTTAATTATTTCTATATTCGGTTCCAAAGATTTTGTACACTAATGATTTTGGTATTGATTCCGAGTCAAATTTGAATTTAAATATTCGTTTTTTTTCAGCTTTTTCTTTATGAGCTATCACAGTGCTTTAAAAACGTGCTAACGACAACTTAAATTTCCAAATTCAGACTCGACTTTAAGTAGAAATTATTCTATGTATACATTTTTAAAATAAAATGTTGAAAAACCTCTTCTATTTTTGAACGCTATTTTGGTTTGTGGTCAAGATACAAAAACTCCACAAATTTAAAGACTATTTCATTAATTTTAAGAATTTTTTAGAATTGACCCTAGCCTTCTTTCATGAAAAGATACCCATTTTTAAGTTGAATCACTTAACTATAAGGACAAAAAGAATTTATCGGCTATTGGACAAGGAAAACAATTTATATAAGAAAAATTCACAAATGCTATTATAACCAAAATTCGCGTTCGTATTTTAAGGAAATGAAATCTTTGGCCTCACAACAATATTTTTTCAATGTACAAAGCAATTCACATCTACTATTTTAATTTAGTTATATCATAATAAACGAGTCAAATGCTAATATTCCTAATAATTTACTGACAGTTTATATAAGGAATTGAAATATGTGGAAAACCTTATTCTGACAGCAAGGCTTAGATAAAAACGAAGTTTTATCCATATTTCAATAGGAACATGTCGAAAATAAAAAAAGCCAAAAATAGCTAAAAGGGGCATGAAAAAAAGCCAGAAAAAAAGCTAAAAGCTAAATGCATTTTTTTCCCGCTAAACGTCTTCAAAAAAAGCCAAATCTAGCGGGAAAAAAAGCTAAATTGGCAACGCTGTTTTCGAGACTCATAAAATATTCAGATGTACGGAATTTGAGGAAGATCGGTTGATATACACGCCAATTATGACCAGATCGGTGAAAAATATATACGTCAGCTATATCTAAATCTGAACCGATTTTTTTCCAAAATCAATAGGGATCGTCTTTGAGCCGAAACAGGACTCTATACCAAATTTTAGGACAATCGGACTAAAACTGCGAGCTGTACTTAGCACACAAAAATACATCAACAGACAGACAGACAAACAGACGGACGTCGCTAAATCGACTCAGAATTTAATTCTAAGCCGATCCGTATACTAAAAGGTTGGTCTATTACTCCTCCTTGGCGTTACATACAAATGCACAAACTTATTATACCCTGTACCACAGTAGTGGTGAAGGGTATAATAAGATACCTCTTATGGTGCGGTCACACTAGGCAAATATTTGACAGAAATCAAAAATTAATTCGTTGTCAAAGGCAAACCAGCAATCGCTTTTACCTTGGTAGTTGGTGTAAGAACATAACGATAGAAGTTTTTCGAAAAACAGTATCCAGATATTACGAAAATAGTTCTGGAAAAAAAAGTTGTACACTCCTTTTAGTCAAATATTTGCCTTGTACGACCATACCCTAAGGGTTTTGAACATTTATTGAGTTTATAGTCAACGTATGATTTATTTCCAATTTTCAAGAACAAAATGACTCAGTTCAGATACCCAATTTAAATTGAATCTCTTAACTCTAAGGACAAAAGCTATATGAAAATGCACATAATCTAGCTAGTCGTAAATCATGTTTACTTAAAGTTACTTTTGTGTAAAGTAAAATTCCACAGGATTCCCGCAATTAATTTCCGGGAAATCCGAAATGATAAATATTATAAAATTTCAAGCATTTCCGGGATTATTTCGCTGGAAGAAATCCCTACTTTCAGTTCTTAAGAAATCCACTTGATTACCTTCAACCCTAAGCAAAAAATACTCATATATTTACGTTGGAAATATGAACAACTGGTTAAGAGTGAAAAGGGAAACTATGAGCAAATATCTCAAGAGACCTTAGGCGTTTCTGTTGCGTTGGGCCACATTTCAAATATAATCGATGTCGATTTGTTATGAAATGTGAAGTATGTTCTAGTAAATTGGCAAAATTCAACAGAATTTCAAATGGAAGCATGTCTTCCTTCAAACATATGTAGAAGACATGCCACTTAGGGAATGAGCTCTATTTTCATTTTTGAAGGTCGTGCTGTGCTCGCAGGTTTTTACACGGTTCGTAAGAAGAAAGCTGCCTGCCTGCAAATGCCAACTTTTGAAATATTTTGAATTATTTATTTCAATTTGTTGAAGTTGTTTTCGCATTAAAAACAAATTACCATCGTTTACACTCTGGTACTTTTCTGCCAGTTTTAAGTTCACCTTTTCTTTACTTGATGCCCAATCAATGGCAGGGGTGATTACTATCGAAGGGCAGCATTTTGCTGGCGTTGTCCGTAAACCTGGTACATACACCACCAAGTTGTTTATAGCATCACTCTTTATTTATTCATACGAATATTGAATTAAACAAATTGAACACCATGCCGCTGTTTCGGAAGTTGTTGAGTTTCTCAACAATTCTACTGGTCCCATTCTTTGCAGCACTAGCCATAAGCACCTGGGCAAGTAGGACAAGCTCTCCACACAGTCATTACTTCCATCAGTCGATGGGTAGTCTGAAAGTAATACTGCATTGAATGGTTTTATTTTTGTTTTCCCAGATTTTCCTCATTTTCCGATTGTGACCATGAAGGTATATTAACATATAATCCACCCATTCCTTAGTCCTAGGTCATGACGCATGTAGTGGGTGAGCGAAATGCTAAGGATCTTAATTTTGTAATAGAGATGGGGGAAAAACGTACAGTACAATTTGTACAGTTATTCATACCATCCGTGTGTTGGACTTACTCAAGATAAGTAGTTGGTAAGAGATTGCATATCAAGCAGATGAAAGACTACATCAAAAAAGGTTATTTGGATCAAACTAAATCTGAGTTCTATAATAAAATTTTCACTACACATTGATAGAAGAGTTTTCTTTGTTAAGAATCGAAAAAAACGTCAAAAGAAGTTTTCTATTGACAATAAAAACATTCCTTTTAAAGCAAATAAACCACGTTTGGGGACAATCATTCCACAACTCGCAATAAATTTTTGTTTATTATAAAATGGAATTTCATCGTTTTGGATGAAAGTATTTCCTCTAGATCTCATTTACCAAATTTTCTACTTGTGATATATTGACAAACTTGTTCACTAATCAAAAATTCTTATTTTAAAAATTCAATTTACATCAGACTCATTTAGGTTAAAAATGTTTCTTAATTTCAAAAATAAAAACGAAATAAGTATATACGGCTGTAAGTTCGGCCAGGCCGAAGCTCATGTACCCTACACCATGGATTGCGTAGAAACTTCTACTAAAGACTGTCATCAACAATCGAATTACTTGGATTGCGCTAACACTTGCCAATGGTACGGTATCTCAAAATATCCTAACACCGCCTTCTAAATTGTAAGTTAGTCCATACTTGGTATATATTAGACAAAACAAGTATATACGGCCGTAAGTTCGGCCAGGCCGAATCTTATGTACCCTCCACCATGGATTGCGTAGGAACTTATACTAAAGGCTGTCATCCACAATCGAATTACTTGGGTTGCGATAACACTTGCCAATGGCAAGGTATCGTAAAACTTTTTAACACTGTCTTCTAAATTGTAAGTTAGCCCATACGGGGTATATATTAAACAAAAAAAGGCCGATTAAATACGTATAAAATCTAGTTTGACAAAATTTTCTATAGAAATAAAATTTTGACAAAATTTTCTATAGAAACGAAACCTTGATAAAATTTTCTATAGAAATAAAATTTTGACAAAATTTTCTATGGAAGTAAAATGTTGACAAAATTTTCTATAGCAATACAATTTTGACAAAAATTTCTATAGAAATAAAATGTTGACAAAATTTTGTATAGAAATAAAATTTTGACAAAATTTTGTATAGAAATAAAATGTTGACAAAATTTTCTACAGAAATAATTTTTTTACAAAATTTTCTATAGAAATAAACTTTTGACAAACATTTCTATAGAAATAAACTTTTGACAAAACTTTCTATAGAAATGAAATTTTAACAAAACTTTCTATAGTAATAAAATTTGACAAAATTTTCTATGGAAATAAAGTTTTGGTAGATTACAAAAATTTTCTATAGAAACAAAATTTTCTATGGAAATAAAATTTTGACAAACATTTGTATAGAAATAAACTTTTGACAAAACTTTCTATAGAAATGAAATTTTGACAAAACTTTCTATAGTAATAAAATTTGACAAAATTTTCTATGGAAATAAAGTTTTGGTAGATTATTTTTGGCGATATGGACCAATTTTTGTGTAATAAGTCATCGGCTATATATAACTAAAGACCGATATGGACCAATTTTTACATGGCTGTTAGAGGCCATATATTGACAAAATGTACCAAATTTCAAACGTATCGGATGAATTTTGCTCTTCCAAGAGGCTCCGGAGGTCAAATCTGGGGATCGGTTTATATGGGGGCTATATATAATTATGGACCGATATGGACCAATTTTTGCATGGTTATTAGAGGCCGTAAACTAACATCAGGTACCAAATTTCAACCGGATCGGATGAATTTTGCCCCTCCAAGAGGCTCCGGAGGTCAAATCTGGGGATCGGTTTATATGGGGGCTATATATAATTATGGACCGATATGGACCAATTTTTGCATGGTTGTTAAAAACCGTATACTAAGACCACGTACTAAATTTCAACCGGATCGGATGAATTTTGCTCCTCCAAGAGGCTCCGGTGGTCAAATCTGGGGATCGGTTTATATGGGAGCTATATATAATTATGGACCGATATGGACCAATTTTTGCATGGTTCTTAGAGGCCATATACTTACATCAGGTACCAAATTTCAACCGGATAGGATGAATTTTGCCCCTCCAAAAGTCTCCGGAGGTCAAATCTGGGGATCGGTTTATATGGGGGCTATATATAATTATGGACCGATATGGACCAGTTTTTGCATGGTTATTAGAGACCATATACTAACATCAGGTACCAAATTTCAATCGGATCGGATGAATTTTGCCCCTCCAAGAGGCTCCGGAGGTCAAATCTGGTGATCGGTTTATATGGGGGCTATATATAATTATGGACCGATATGGACCAATTTTTGCATGGTTGTTAGAGACCGTATACTAAGACCACGTACCAAATTTCAACAGGATCGGATGAATTTTGCTGCTCCGGGAGGCTCCCCAAGCCAAATTTGGGGATCGGTTTATATGGGGGCTATACGTAAACGTGGTCCGATGTGGCCCATTTTCAATACCATCCGACCTACATCAATAACAACTACTTGTGCCAAGTTTCAAGTCGATAGCTTGTTTCGTTCGGAAGTTAGCGTGATTTCCACAGACGGACGGACAGCCGGACGGACGGACGGACGGACATGCTTAGATCGACTCAGAATTTCACCACGACCCAGAATATATATACTTTATGGGGTCTTAGAGCAATATTTCGATGTGTTACAAACGGAATGACAAAGTTAATATACCCCCATCCTATGGTGGAGGGTATAAAAAGGTATATATAGGTAAGTCTGCAAATAATTACGAACTGACATGGACTTTTGCGCGCTAATTAGAGAGCCAGAATCGAAATATGGGGGTCGCTTTAAATGGGGGCTATATATAGTTATGGACCGATATGGACCTAGTTAGCGGCCATATACTAGCACAATGTGCCAAATTTCAACCAGATCGGATGAATTTTGCATTTCCAAAAGGCACCGGAGGTAAAATCTGGGGATCGGTTTATATGGGGGCTATATAGAATTATTGACCGCTATGGACCAATTCCTGCTTGGTTGTTGGAGACCATATAATAACGCCACGTACCAAATTTCAACTGAATCGGATGAATTTTGCTCTTCCAAGAGGCTCCGGAGGTCAAATCTGGGGATCGGTTTATATGGGGGCTATATATAATTATGGACCGATGTGGACCAATTTTTGCATGGTTGTTAGAGACTATATACTTACACCATTGTAACAAATTTCAGCCGGATCGGATGAATTTTGCTCTTCCAAGAGGCTCCGGAGCTCAAATCTGGGGATCGTTTTATATGGGGGCTATATGTAATTATGGACCGATATCGACCAATTCCTGCATGGTTGTAAGAGCCAATATATTAACACCATGTACCAAATTTCAACCGAATCGGATGAATTTTGCTCTTCCAAGAGGCTCCGGTGCTCAAATCTGGTGATCGGTTTATATAGGGGCTATATATAATTATGGACCGATATGGACCAATTTTTGCATGGTTGTTGGAGACCATATACTAACACCTCCCACCAAATTCCAGCCAAATAGGATGAAATAGGCTTCTCTTGTAGGTTCCGCAAGCCAAATATGAGGGTCCATTTATATGGGGGCTATACGTAAAAGTGGACCGACATGGCCCATTTGCAATACCATCCGACTTACATCAATAACAACTACTTGTGCCAAGTTTCAAGTCGATAGCTTGTTTCGTTCGGAAGTTAGCGTGATTTCAACAGACGGACGGACGTGCTTAGATCGACTCAGAATTTCACTACGACCCAGAATATAGATACGTTATGGGGTCTTAGAGCAATATTTCGATGTATTACAAACGGAATGACAAAGTTAGTATACCCCCATCCTATGGTGGAGGGTATAAAAATTAAGTAAGAGATGCAACATCTCGTAAGCCGTAAATCTTCTCAACACTGACGAAGAGGAACTTACTCGCTGAAGTCAACACGTCCTAAATCTCTTGAACATAGAAATTAATTCTGAAAAGGGCAGCGTCTTTTCGATCCCACCATCTATCAAAGAAGCGCAAGGAAGCTTAAGTCAAGTATCCATTGCCACAAGGCAACTACCAAATGTAAAAGCATCCGGTATCGATGGTATACCCGTCGAATAATTTAGGTTAGGTGGCAGCCCGATGTATCAGGCTCACTTAGACTATTCAGTCCATTGTGATACCACATTGGTGAACTTCTCTCTTATCACTGAGTGCTGCCCGATTCCATGTTAAGCTCAATGACAAAGGACGTCCTTTTTATAGCCGAGTCCGAACGGCGTTGCAGTGAAAACACTTAGAGAAGCTTTGAAACCCTCAGAAATGTCACCAGCATTATTGAGGTGGGATAATCCACCGTTGAAAAACTTTTTAGTGGTAGGTCGAAGCAGGAATCTAACCCACGACCGTGTGTATGCAAGGCGGGCATGCTAACCATTGCACCACGTCGAATAATTTGAAGCCGATGTAAATCTTATGGCGATTTCGATTGGGAAAAGGTGCAACATTCTCAAAATTGGTTGCAAAATATGAAGGACACTTCCATAGTATTTGGGTCCGAAATCCACCACAGTATTATGAATTAACAATAACTTTGCAATGGGAATCATTTTAGTGAAAATACAGTCAGTGAAAAAGTAGTAGAACACCAAGGCCACACATTATTTGGGAAACGAAAACGCCCGTAATGCTGAAACCCTCCTGCCTTTGCACTCAAAAATAAGTTTACTTGGATCCAAACAAGATTCGGCTTCTTTAAAATAAAGTATTTGAGGAAGTATTCAGTTTAAAAACCCAAGTCAAACTTCAAAGTACAAATTGCTTTCTTAATTTCAAATAAACTTTATATCAAAAATGCCTAAGACGAAGGATTTTGCTTAATAATTGGAACTTTTTTATCTTTAATCCAAGGATTCAATATATAAGTTAATATAAAGATTGTTTCATTAAATCTGGTTGCAAAATACCTTTCCAAGCGAATGAATGGTTCACTAAAAAACAGTGAACCCTAACATATATGGCACTAAAGCCAATTTAATTCGTTTTTATTTAGTTAATGGAATTATCATGTTTTGAGAAAGTTTTCTTGACTTTAACAATTTTTCTATACATTAGTTAGATGAACTAAAAATGGGGAAAAGTTGTACGCAAATGAAGCCTAAATATTTAATAAATTCGTGTCTCCCACAAAATAGTTCATAATTTCTTAAAACTTGTAAAGTTTACCAAATATGTGACCATCATGAATATCGACAATTTTGGAATTTTTAACTCCAATTTTTTCCTTCAAACTTCGAAATTTTCTTTAACAAGTGAAAAAAAAATATGATTTACTGAAAAAAATATTGTCCTGAGGTCAAAGATTTCATGTCTTTAAAATACGAATGCAAATTTTGCTTAGCATAGAAGACGCATTTCTCTTATATAAACTTTATTCCTTGTCCAAAAATCGATAAACTTCCCAATGAAGTCGTATTGTCCTTGTAATTAAGTGATTTGATTTAAAAATGGGTATCATAACATGAAAGAAAAAATGTGTTGGCTAAGGTCAACTTGACTTTAATAATATAGAAAAATTCTTTAAATTTAATGAAATTGTCCTTAAATTTGTTGTCTTTTTGCATCTTGACTACGAAGGAAACATTTTTTTCAAATATAGGACACGTTTTCCAACACTTCATTTTAAATACGTTTTTTACTTGAAACATAGCATATCTTCTACTGGAAGTCTTAATTTTGAAAATAAAGTTGCCGTTAACTCGTTTTTAAAGGACTTTGATGGCATATGAAGAAAAAAATCTGAAAAAGCGAAAAGTTAAAATTTGCTTCCTAGAAGCAAGTACACAAACCCCAAATTTGTATTCTCCGCTTCTTTGGCTCGGAATCAATACCAAAAATTTTAAAGTAAAGACAATTTAATTCAAATAAATTTTCCTAATCTAATTTTTTTTTCGAAAAATACTTACTTAATTTTGCGAAATTAGCACGACATCAGCGTTTGTAATACAGTTTAGTTAACATTTTCTAAAATTAACCAAAGTTTTCTAAAATAAACCACATTTTCCTTCTTGGTTGGTTCACTGTTTTTGAGTGTAAATTGTTAAAATTGCTTGTAAGGACAATCTGAAGGAATATGGAAATTGGCGTGGCATCTGTGTACTACCGACAGTAGCCAAAATAATTGCCAAACTAATTTGCAACTAAAGGGTGATTCTTTTGAGGTTAGGATTTTCATGCATTAGTATTTGACAGATCACGTGGGATTTCAGACATGGTGTCAAAGAGAAAGATGCTCAGTATGCTTTGACATTTCATCATGAATAGACTTACGATCTGCCACAACGTCGAATTTTCAGTGAATGGGCCCTAGAAAAGTTGGCAGAAAATCCGCTTTTTTATCGACAAATTTTGTTCAGCGATGAGGCTCATTTCTGGTTGAGTGGCTACGTAAATAAGCAAAATTGCCGCATTTGGAGTGAAGAGCAACCAGAAGCCGTTCAAGAACTGCCCATGCATCCCGAAAAATGCACTGTTTGGTGTGGTTTGTACGCTGGTGGAATCATTGGACCGTATTTTTTCAAAGATGCTGTTGGACGCAACGTTACGGTGAATGGCGATCGCTATCGTTCGATGCTAACAAACTTTTTGTTGCCAAAAATGGAAGAACTGAACTTGGTTGACATGTGGTTTCAACAAGATGGCGCTACATGCCACACAGCTCGCGATTCTATGGCCATTTTGAGGGAAAACTTCGGAGAACAATTCATCTCAAGAAATGGACCGGTAAGTTGGCCACCAAGATCATGCGATTTGACGCCTTTAGACTATTTTTTGTGAGGCTACGTCAAGTCTAAAGTCTACAGAAATAAGCCAGCAACTATTCCAGCTTTGGAAGACAACATTTCCGAAGAAATTCGGGCCATTCCGGCCGAAATGCTCGAAAAAGTTGCCCAAAATTGGACTTTCCGAATGGACCACCTAAGACGCAGCCGCGGTCAACATTTAAATGAAATTATCTTCAAAAAGTAAATGTCATGGACCAATCTAACGTTTCAAATAAAGAACCGATGAGATTTTGCAAATTTTATGCGTTTTTTTTTTTAAAAAAGTTATCAAGCTCTTAACAAATCACCCTTTACATCAAAGATCGCCTGGACGACTCCATAAACTCCGCCCACTCCGGTTTCCGAAGTGGGTGCTCATGTACATATAATATAAATACCATCCCTTTATTTATTGAGAAAATTGTCGAATGTATATCTGAACTACATGTACTTTTCAAAGATTTTGAAAAGACCTTCGAAAGTATTAACCGCGACTGTATTTTTGGAATTCATTGCACTAAGGAGGCATTCCGCCGAAGCTTATAAGCCTTATAAAGTAAAGTTACAAAGGTGCAAAATGCTATGTCCTTTATAAAGGAAAATTATCCCAACCGTTTCGGGTAAGATAGGGATACATACTCTCGCCCGCCATAACCTTGCTCGTTATCGAGGTCGTGCCATTTACAACCCAGCTCCAACTGTGGCGACTAGATGGCACATATTTTAATTACTTGTTCTATGCGGATGACGTTTGCCTATTGTCAAACAGAGTCAGTAACCTAAGACAATCCATAACAAATCTCCAAGATAACCTGAGTAGCATACCCCATGCAATATGTTTTGAAAAATCAAAATACATGAGCTCACCTTGACTTCCCATCAGTGTTACAATTGTGCCACTTTAAGGTAAGTACTATGTTCGCTTTTCGAGTTGAAATTTTCGCGGTTACTTTATTAAAATAGTTCAATATAAAGCAGACAAATTCACTCAATTGATGCGCAGTTTCTTGTTCCTCTAAAATTCGGCAAGACATTATGAGAATATGTTTGTTTTCATTTATAATTTAGATTATTTCAGGAAAAGTAATCGCGAAAATAATGTGATTTTCAACTCGAAAACCGAACATAGTACCCACCTTACGTTAGTAACTTATATTACAATAAAAATAAAATTTTTGACACAATTCTGTATGTTTGATGGAGTTCCAGAATAGGGAATTCGAAAGAACCACAAAGACAAAATTATGACATACTTTCTTAATTATCTGCACACACTTCAATTTTCATATTCTCATCACTGGTAAATTTTCACTGACTCATTAACCTCAATGCGGGAAGATGTGTTGTAATATTAATGAAAATCTTATAATCACTCTCAATCAATACATTTTCAATTAAACGTAAAGTGTTCTTCTAGATGTACGTGCGCGGGTGTGTGTGTGTGTGGGGGTGGTGAAGTAATTGAGGGTTAATTTGTGCTACTGAAGAAGCAGCCAGTTTTAATGCCACACAGCAATGAACGTAGGTTAAAGTGGCAGCCCGATTAAGATTCAGGCTCACTTAGACTATTCAGTCCATTGAGCAATGAACGTAACCACATGCATTTTCGCACAGACTGGATATTTCAAGTGATGCTAATTTGCGATGCTCTTAAATTCGGTCGACAAGGACTACAATAAGACCTGGTGAATGGTTATTTATGTAAGGTGAGTGCCGATTAGTCTGTCTTGTGAAGGGACAAGATGAAGAAGGAAATGATAAAATCATTGGATATCTTAAGCTAAAATGCAAACGGATATATCACGAAAAATCTAAATTAGGCTAAAAATGTTTTCTACGTTGTCAAAATGTTCGTTAAAATGCTCAATCGTATATTTTATTAGAAATTTCTTTGGAAAATGGGCGCCTTGTTTGAAGTTTCAAAAAATCGACGGTGAACTGCTATTGAGTATTGAGAGCTCAATACTTTGAACTGCTCGCATGGTTAAAAGTACTTTTGCGAAATTTTATTTATTTCTTCCTTTCGTTCACTACAACATTTCCAACAAAACTTTTCAGCCATGGAATTTCTGAGATTTTAACTGACATAGTACTTTCTTCAACAAAGTTTATTTGGGGTTGTGGGTTCAATCTAGGTTTCGGCCAAACACCAAAAAGTTTTTCAACGGCCGAAATGCAAGAATAGAAAACCCCAAATTCATTCGAATTTGGCTGAATCCGTAACCGATTTCCAAACTAAGGTAGATTTGGAAAACATTCCTTTGATAATTATGATCGGTTGCTATGAATCGAACGAAATCACATTCGAAAGAAACTGAGTCACTCGAATTCGAATGAAGTTTGGATTTTCTTTTTTGGAAACTCGTTGGAAATTGATTATCAAAAATTAGTATTTAGAATATATTGAAATTTTAAAAATGTGTATACACGCAAAGAAAAAAAACGTTTGGAAAACGTGTACCGAAAACCTTTTTCTTTTGTTAGAGTTTTTTGAATTGCTTCGAAAATTTTAAACTTTTATCACCAAAAAAATTCGTTTGTTACAAAATTTTTATTTTTTCAATAAAAAAAAGTTATTTTTGAAATAACAACACAGTCCATTTCGTTTATATCAAACACTGTTCTTTTCTGACTTTAGGTCTTTAATAAGACACATTTTACAGTTCAAAATTTAATATAGTACAATGTAATGTTGAACATTTTTTCGGAATCTTCCGAATATATCTGGAATATATGTAAAAAAAAAAAAACAAAAGCAAAAAAAAAAAAACTTTGGCCGAAGCAGGGATCGAACCCACGGTGCCAAACTAAATGTTTTTTCCGGTAAATAAACTTTGTTTATTCGGTTCGTGGGCGCCGCAAGCTATGCTATATAAATATAACTTATATGGATATTTATCTATTGATGACCATAACAGGTACATAGCTCAGTGGTTAGTGTGTTGGCTTAAAATGTGCATGGTCCGCGGTTCGATTCTCCGTCCAGGCGAAAGGTAAAAAAATTTATAAAATCGTATAATTTCTTCTACATTGTTGGTATTACAGAAAAAGGTGTTAAGAACTAAAAATCCTCGTGGATGTGAGAAAGATGTGAGGGACAATGCAATTAGCAAGAAAATAATGTTTTTATGAAATTTATGAAATTGTTTTTACATCCTGGAAAAGAATAAACGTTTATCACAAAAAGTATATACTTTTCTTCCAAATACACTTCCTTACAGCGAAAAGCAAATGAGAAACGAACTTTGTTTGTCTAAAATTTCGTTTGGGAGGAAAGAATTATTTTTTTGCGTGTACTTTTCATTGAATCATACACGTCCGACTAGAAGAGCTATAGAAAGCTTAAAAATATATTCTACAACCTAATTTTAATGTCTACAATTAATGCAAGTCGTGGCTGACAGGTAGTTATAAAAATTTTTGCTTAACTGCCTCTTAATGCGATACAAATTTCCTGAAGTGATTGACAATTCCAAACAAAACAAAAACTAGTAATAAATTAATAATAAAAAAAAACAGAACATTTCAGTATGAATATCATCATATCTACACTGTTAGAAAAATATGTTTTTCATATGTTCCGATATAAACAAAATGTGTTTCGGGCACGATTTTAAACCACAATATATTTAAGTGCGAACATGTAATGTTCCTGAACTAACACTAAATGTTTGGGACATCTATGTTAATATGTTAGAATATATTATGTTTGGGGCATGAATGTTTCATAAAAATCATATGTGTGAATACAAACATATATAAATTTACAAATTTCGACTAAACATACATATGTTGTGATATTTTATTCAAAGCGACAGAGAGAGTATAGAGAGAAATAGAGATGGAAACCGGCAGAGTTGACGAAAGATATCAATATAACACAGCAAAAGAGTCAAAAGAGAACAATTTCTGTGAAACCGCTTGTATGTTGTTTCGGAAAACTGTTTTATGATAAGGCCACAAATTTGATATGTTTAAGTCTAAATATTATTTAATTTGAATAAAGAGAATATACATTCTGAACCAAGAGAATAGACATTTGAAAAACAAACAGCTTATGTTTTCGCCTTGAGAGCAGCATTTTATGTATGTGTGGACATGTGTTTTGTTTATCATTTTGGCATTATGGGCACAATTTTTTTCTTGGTTCGTTAAAAGAAATCAGGGGTCTTCATAAAAATAACGAAAGGGCACTATACTCTTTTTAGAGTTGGGACAGTAAAATGAAATAAGGAGGAAATAGTGAAAAATTACACAGTAAAATGTAAAAAAACAAACTTTAGTTCCTCTTTATTAAAAAGTAGTCCACGAGGAGTTGACGGACACCATCAAATATAAAAGCGGGCATTAAGTTCGAGTTTTACAGCTAAAACAATTTAAAAAGTTTATTTTCTTTAAAATGAATTATTAAAGAAAAATAAAAGGAATTTTAGAGCGATGGTGTTAAATGCTAGTAAAAAACTGTTCACTCCTAAATAAATTTATGTTTATATTATAAAATTATGTATGTATGTTTATACTCGACTCCACGTTCTTCTTTTGTTAGTTTTTGAATTCCTTCCAAATTTTAAAGTTTTGTACAAAAACAGTTTTTTATTACAAGATTGTTATTTTTGCAATAAAAAATAATATTTTATCCAAAAATCAGTCAATTTCGTTTATATCAAGCACTGTTACTGACTATAAATCTTTAATAACGCACATTTCGAAGTTTCATTTAAAAAAAATTAATATAGTATAAATATAAATGTGTAAATTAAAAAAAAAAAAAAAAAAAAAAATGTTCGGTCGGAGCAGGGATTGAACCCACGACCCTTTGCATGCAAGGCAGACATGCTAACCACTGCTCCACGTGGCAAACAAATGTATGTTTCTGTTAAATAATGTTATGTTTGCATAGGCTCGTGGGCGCTGCAAACTATGCTATATAAATGTAACTTAAAACGATAATTATCTACTGGTGACTATAACAGCTACGTAGCCCAGTGGATAGTGTGTTGGCTTACAAACTGTATGGTCCTCGGTTCGATTCTCCGTGCAGGCGAAAGGTAAAATTTAAAAAATTTATAAAAGTGAATAATTTCTTCAACATTATTTGTATTACAGAGAAAGGTGCCAATAACTAAAAAAATTCGTGGAAGTGAAAATTACGAGTATGTTAGGGAATGAGCACAATCGTGTTTGGGAAAAATTCTTCCAAGCATATAATATTTTTGGCTCAAAATGCTTCCAAACATATAATATGTTCACATAAAACAAACATATTAATGTTTCGGCAGTATGCAATAATATATGTGCTTCCTGCAAAATATGTTTGGAACATATGTTAAAGAAGCGATTTTTTTTGAGGGTGTATCGTTGTGTTATGTTTTATTATGCAATATGCGGTTCATATTTTTATAAGCAAATTAGATTATATTAACCTTTTGCCAATGTTCCCTAGCATTTTCTCGTTAACTCAATTTTACCGGTTTGTAGCCAAGGGCAAATCAAATTTTATGTTTAACTTAAATAAAATCAAAAACGTGCTCGAAAAACTGAAAATGTTGGCAAAAATATCATGGAATTTGTTTCGGTTTTGTTTTTCTCGTCGGAAGAAAAACAAAAATATCTTAAAGGCTGAATTCCATATTTCCTCGCATCATAAAATCTGACAGTTGGGACAGTCGAAACCAACAAAAAACAACCAAACTCATACTCCATCATATTCAAAAACGATTCTAGTCCGAATAGAAAAGAGTCTCATTTTATTTCCGTTTGCATTTGAGCTTCCGATATGAAAATAGCGATTATTGATATACGTGTTTATGCAAATGAACTATAAATATTCACTGTACACATACACATGTACAAGATGTTATCTACAGGCAAGAAATGGCAAATGTATGCAATATCGTAATTATTTTTAAATGCTCACCTTCCAGGTTGTTGTCATTGTGGGAGAGTATTGATGGCATCAGTGTGGTGGTGGGCTCATTTGGGCGCATATTAAAGTCAAATGGGTAGGCAGCATTTGGTATTGCACCTTGCAACTTTGGCGCTGGTGGTATGGCTTCTCCTTCCTTATAGAATTGATCCTCATCATACAGTTCGTCTTGGTCCAGATCCAATTCACTTTGCTGTGGCTCATCCGGTTCCGGTGCTGTTTCATAGCGATCCTTGAGAACTTTACGTGGTACTGTTCATGGGATAAAGATAAAAAAACATTATATGAGCAATATGGCCTATGTTTGTGGCATAAAGTAATAAATAATTTTATTGCAATTATGATATGCCTACGTTTTAATGGTAATGCTGTTGCATTAATAGTGCATGACCGCAGCGAACAGTGGTAAGATAAAAAGAATAAATGCTTTTCTCTAAACCGATGAATTAATTCTTAGGTTTTGGTAAAGATTTTTTTAAGCAAATAATATTTATCTGATTCACGGCCATTTTCATGTAGCTCCGTTAGGCTTTAACTTCCAGTTAACGTAAAGTAAATTACAAATATCTTCTCTCCGGTTAACTTTAACAGAAAAATTGTTGGCAGTTAAGTTCCTAACTGGCGTATGGAATATATAGACAAGATGACAGCTTTGTCCATAATACGATTTAAAAGTTCGTTAGTTAACGGAACACTAACGGAGCTTCATGAAAATAGGGGTCAATGAAATAGTTAACTGATTCGAATGTTTTAATTGAAATTTATGATTGCTCTACAACCTGATTCTAATAGATCCAAAATCTAATGTTGTTGTTACACTGGTAGAAAAATTTTTCGTACCATTAACGAACGGGCTTCGTTGATTATTTTTCGTTAATATTACGAAATTTTTCGTTATAAGAACGAAAGTGATCGTTAATACAACGAAATCAATCGTTAAAAGACAATTTTATGTTTTGGTTGTTCGTTATATTAATGAAACACGTTTCGTTAATATTACGAATATTAACTTTGTAATTTTTTAAAGAATTATAATAAAAATTTTTCCAAGATGAAATTATTGTAATCATTTGCACATAGAGAGTAACTTTTGGAAACTTTTAGCCCTTAAAACAGTCGTTTTATATACTCCGAAACTGGAATTGAAAATTTCAGTTATAAAACGAAAGCGATCGTTAATATAATGATATGGATCGTTAAAAAAATAAATTTTAAATTGTTATATTTCGTCATATTAATGAAATATGTTCATTAATAATACGAATGGGAGTTTGAGTATTTCTGCCTCCCCTTACACTGGTAGAAAAATGTTTCGTATTATTAACGAACGGGCTTCGTTGATTATTTTTCGTTAATATTACGAAATTTTTCGTTATAAGAACGAAAGTGATCGTTAATACAACGAAATCAATCGTTAAAAGACAATTTTGTGTTTTGGTTTTTCGTTATATTAATGAAACACGTTTCGTTAATATTACGAATATTAACTTTGTAATTTTTTCAAGAATTAGAATAAAAAAATTTTCCAAGATGAAATTATTATAATCATTTGCACATAGAGAGTAACTTTTGGAAACTTTTAAACTAAACAGTCGTTTTATATACTCTGAAACTGGAATTGAAAATTTCATTTATAAAACGAAAGCGATCGTTAATATAATGATATGGATCGTTAAAAAATAAATTTTAAATTGTTATATTTCGTCATATTAATGAAATATGTTCATTAATAATACGAATGGGAGTTTGAGTATTTCTGCCTCTCCTTACTCTCTCTCTCTCTCTCTCTATCTCTCTCTCTCTAAAACGTCTCTTCATACTCTCTCTAGCGTGTATGTAATTGGTACATACACATCTTAGTATGGCAATAAGCACATGTGTGCGTCTTGAAAAACAAACGGTAAAAAGTTCAACAGAAAACTTGTCTGATGGGCAAACATTAACAACATTTACGTTCTTTTCGCTGAAGAGTGCACACGCTCATTACAGTTTCTTTGTGAATAATAAACATAGATGGGTGAGGTGAGTTAAATTGGTGTTTTTTGTATATTCGCAAGAAATATAGTGTACATTTTTAATCTTTAGTGAAAATGCCCCGGGGAAGTGAACTTTCAGATGAGGAAGGCGGAACAATTACGGTGATGAACCTTGGTTGCACAAAAATTGGATAAATGGACACGGTGATACGATTATCATTTTTTGATCTTAGAAATAAGAGGCTTTTTTTCTTAAGTGAAAGTCACAATATATGTTTATTATATTACTTAATTTATCATTACATATTATTTCTTACTGTATATAAACCATATTTCAAAGATCTTAACAAAAAATAATACACTACCAATTACTACACTCAAATGCGCTAATTGGTTGGGTTTCATTAATATAACGTTTGTGTTCATTTATACAACGTTCGCCTTTCATTCTTACAATGAATAATTTTCATTCATACAACGTATAAGCTGCATCCATACAACGAATAAATTTCATTCATACAACGAATAATATTCGTTAATACAACGAAAAGGCTACGTAATAGCAACGTAATTATTCGTTAATACTACGAAATGTATTCCACAAAGTGTTTCGTAAATATAACGTAAAATTACGTTGTTATAACGAAATGCTACGTTGGCTGACTTTTAATGAAGAATTTCGTTAATACAACGTAGAAATTCATCGTATTAACGAAACTTTTTCTACCAGTGTACTCAGTCTGTAAAACGTCTCACCTTACTCTCCCTAATACGTCTGTAGCGTCTATGTAATTTGTACATACACATGTAAGCATGTCAATAAGCACATGTTTGCGTCTTGAAAAACAAACGGTAAGCAGTTCAACTGAAAACTTGTCTGATGGGCAAACCTTAACAACATTTACGTTTTTTCGCTGAAGAGTGCACAGTTGTGAATAATAAACATAGATGGTGGGTGAGTTAAATTGGTGTTTTTTTTTATATTCGCAATAAATTTAGTGTAAATTTTTAATCTGAAAATGCCCCGGGGAAGTGAACTTTTAGACGAAGAAGGCGGAACAATTACCGTAATGAACCTTGGTTGCAAAACAATTGGATAAATGGACACGGCGATACGATTATCATTTTTTGTCTTAGAAATAAGAGGCTTTTTTTCTTAAGTGAAAGTCACAACATATGATTATTAAGGTGGCATATGTTTGTACGTGAATGGCTTTATTAATATACACAGGAATAACAGAATGAAAATTCGAAAAATGAGATCTGTATCCTAATTTTAATTTTATAGATCCTAGATTTAAGGCCAGATAGGTCGCAAAGCAGTTAGAAATAGCTCATTAACAAGAAAGGTATGGAATTTTACTAAACCTGATTTCTCGGGGTATACAAATTTACAACTGAACAAGAAAGTTTTATTCACTGATAACAACGCGTTCATAAAAATGAACAAAAACCGAACTAAACCCGTGTTTACTTAAATTTAGTTAAAAATCTTATAAAATGATAAATCTGACTCCCATTTTTATAGAATGCTTATTATATATATGACAAATATTTTAGTTCACTCGTACTAAGAAGTATTCAATACTTTCAAATCTAAAGGAAACCCGCTTGTTAGAATGCACAGTGGGCCAAATGACATGTTTTTGACGCATTAAATCAACGGAAGCACCCAGAGCTCTGAAATTTTGTACATATACCACTGGGGATGAGAATAAAGTATGATAAAAAATTTGGACCGATCCGCCCACTGCCACGCCCACTTTCAAATGAAGGGTGTATTTCAACCTAAAGTAAGCGCCTAGAGCTCTGAAATTTTGTACATGTATCACTGGGGAAGAGAATAAAGTATGATCAACATTTCGGACCGATCCGTCCACTGCCACGCCCACTTTCTAATAGGGAATGTATCTCAACCACTTTGAACTATCATACACCAAATTAAATATATCAATATGTAGTAACATTGGAAACTGAAAATCTACATTAGAACTGATGCTGTTACTCAGCAATTTTAGTTCAATTCAATCTCTTACTCTCTCATTTTAGCTAACAAATTTAAAAACAATTATTTCTGCAACACTATGTAGAAAATATTACAAAATGTCCAGATTTTGCCAACCCTGTATGTGTTTGTAGAAAGAAAAAAAATCATTTTTGCGTTTCCAAAAATTTTGTTGTTGAAACACGTTTGAAGTGATCATATTACTTCTGTAGGTGTCACTACCTTGACACTCTGCTATATGTAATGCCCTGTTCCTGTATATCGAACGAAAACCCATTCGAAAGAAAGGCAGTCACACGAATTCGAATGAATTTGGGGTTTTTATACCCTCCACCATGTGATGGGGGTATATTAACTTTGTCATTCCGTTTGTAACACATCGAAATATTGCTCTAAGACGCCATAAAGTATATATATTCTGGGTCGTGGTGAAATTCTGAGTCGATCTAAGCATGTCCGTCCGTCCGTCCGTCTGTCCGTCTGTCCGTCTGTCCGGCTGTCCGTCCGTCTGTGGAAATCACGCTAACTTCCGAACGAAACAAGCTATCGACTTGAAACTTGGCACAAGTAGTTGTTATTGATGTAGGTCGGATGGTATTGAAAATCGGCCATATCGGACCACGTTTACGTATAGCCCCCATATAAACCGATCCCCAAATTTGGCTTGGGGAGCCTCCCGGAGCAGCAAAATTCATCCGATCCGGTTGAAATTTGGTACCTGATGTTAGTATACGGCCTCTAACAACCATGTAAAAATTGGTCCATATCGGTCCATAATTATATATAGCTCCCATATAAACCGATCCCCAGATTTGACCTCCGGAGCCTCTTGGAGGAGCAAAATTCATCCGATCCGGTTGAAATTTAGTACGTGGTCTTAGTATACGGTCTCTAACACCCATGCAAAAATTGGTCCATGTCGGTCCATAATTATATATAGCCCCCATATAAACCGATCCCCAGATTTGACCTCCGGAGCCTCTTGGAGGGGAAAAATTCATCCGATCCGGTTGAAATATGGTACCTGATGTTAGTATACGGTCTCTAACAACCATGCAAAAATTGGTCCATATCGGTCCATAATTATATATAGCCCCCATATAAACCGATCCCCAGATTTGACCTCCGGAGCCTATTGGAGGGGCAAAATTCATCCGATCCTGTTGAAATTTGGTACCTGATGTTAGTATACGGCCTCTAACAACCATGCAAAAATTGGTCCATATCGGTTCATAATTATATATAGCTCCCATATAAACCGATCCCCAGATTTGAACTCCGGAGCCTCTTGGAGGAGCAAAATTCATCCGATCCAATTGAAATTTAGTACGTGGTGTTAGTATATAGTCTCTAACAACCATGCAAAAATTGGTCCATATCGGTTCATAATTATATATAGCTCCCATATAAACCGATCCCCAGATTTGACCTCAGGAGCCTCTTGGAGGAGCGAAATTCATCCGATCCAGTTGAAATTTGGTACATGGTGTTAGTATATGGTATCTAACAACCATGCAAAAATTGGTCCATATCGGTCCATAATTATATATAGCAAAAGTCATCCGATGCGGTTGAAATTTGGTACATTTTGTCAATATATGGCCTCTAACAGCCATGTAAAACTTGGTCAATATCGGTCTTTAGTTATATATAGCCGATGACTTATTACACAAAAATTGGTCCATATCGCCAAAAATAATCTACCAAAACTTTATTTCCATAGAAAATTTTGTCAAATTTTATTACTATAGAAAGTTGTGTCAAAATTTCATTTCTATAGAAAGTTTTGTCAAACGTTTATTTCTATAGAAATGTTTGTCAAAATTTTATTTCCATAGAAAGTTTTGTCAAAATTTTATTTTTATAGAAAATTTTGTAAAAAAATTTATTTCTGTAGAAAATTTTGTCAACATTTTATTTCTATACAAAATTTTGTCAACATTTTACTTCCATAGAAAATTTTGTCAACATTTTATTTCTATAGAAAATTTTGTCAAGTTTTTATTTCTATAGAAAAATTTGTCAAAATTTTATTTCTATAGAAGATTTTGTCAAGTTTTCATTTCTATAGAAAATTTTGTCAAACTATATTATATACGTATTTAATCGGCCTTTTTTTGTTTAATATAAACCCCGTATGGGCTAACTTACAATTTTGAAGACAGTGTTAAAAAGTTTTACGATACCTTGCCATCGGCAAGTGTTATCGCAACCCAAGTAATTCGATTGTGGATGACAGCCTTTAGTAGAAGTTCCTACGCAATCCATGGTGGAGGGTACATAAGATTCGGCCTGGCCGAACTTACGGCCGTATATACTTGTTATATTTTTGAAAGTTCGTTTCATTTGTATGAGAATACATTGATTATCAAAAATGAGTATTTTACAATTTTTAGGCTGAGAATTCAGTCAAATTTTATTGTCTTTCTTCGTTTATTGCTCGACAAAAAATTATGAAGTGACTTGCCTTTTGAAATTGAAGAACAAAAATCAATTTTCTTTCGTTTGGAATAAGAAGGGAAGCTTTCGTTCGATATACAGGAACAGGCCATAAGTCTATATTTAAATATTAGATTTATGATTTAGCAAATTTTGTAACGGGACCTGTATCGACGAATCAGTTACAGTAAGACACCCAGTACGACATTTTATTTTATATATCTATTATTAATGATATGGTAGATATTGCAGATTTACCCAAATTGCTTATTCGTTACCATTGTTTTGTCCAGATGTTTCTATTAAACAAAGTAACGCTACTTCATTCTATTTCCTTGCACAATTATTTTACTTTTTTCTTCAAGTTGTCATGGTAGACTTCTCTCTTTTTAATGTTTTTACATTATTATTACAGCACTGGGAGTTGTTTTCTATCCAATATTTAATAATTTCTGCGTTTTTATTGTAAAACAATAATTATAATGGGGTACCTTCATTAGCACTTATAAGCAGACAAATTTATGTTTGCAAGAAAGACAACATCTCAACCTTTATAACGCGGTATAAAACTCTACCAATACGTTCCAATATAGTAAGTTCTACTCCATACAACATGGGACATACATTAAATTAAGAAAAGAAGAAATATGCTTTTTGCCACACATTTTTCATAAATAACCAAACAATATTTACAATCGCTGTTAATTTTTACTAAAAGTACATACCTTGACTTAAATTTTACATTTTAAATTAAGTTTATATCTTTAACAACTTTTTTTTACCAGCAAAATCTTTAAAGCACCTTGCTAAACTATGAATTCAAGAAAAAAAATCAATAACAAAGAGTTGCCACTTCGTCGGCCTGAAACTACCAAACGGGTTGCCATATTGTTTTACCATTTTGGATTAGTTTTTGGTAATGTGTTGTCAACTTTTTCGTAGCACCAAATATTTAATTTTCACAAGTTCAAAAATTGATTTTATGCGTGAGATTTCGGTCATTTGGCCCAATGTGGAATGTAGGAAACTTTCCTATGTTTCTTTTATCTACCTTTAATCGATACCTGTTATCGGTGTATTTATATTTTTAGAATATAAAAGTCGAAAAATACAAATAAAATATCTGTTGGTATTTTATTGAGTAAATTTTCCATTTTTGGTTGAAAATTATTGAAAATCAATAAAAAAAAAAAAACAAATTAATCTATCAACGTGTGTGATGGTGTATAAAGGAAGAATAAACAAGAAAACACCAGCAGAATAACAATCCCTTCATTCGTCCTCATTTTGGAATCTTGAATTATCAGGTAAAATTCAGTGACGCCAACCTTTTGTAAAAAAACATCGGTTTATAATGTTTTTATATTTGTAGGGATTGAAATTGTAAAAGGATAAAATCGTTGGACAGCAACCTATTAAAACTGGAATGTAGAAGTTGCAAAAACTTCTTTATTTGATAGAGAAAATGTAACATTCCATGTAATATTAATAGTGGAATAATAAATTAATACTTCAAGTCGATGCTGTTGATACGTAATCAATATATTTAATATATTAATAAAAATGTTTTTTTATTGAAGAACATATGTGCATATATAAATAAATTAAACTGTGTTTAAAACGTAAGTACACGCAAAAAAATAATTCTTTCCTCCCAAACGAAATTTTAGACAAACAAAGTTCGTTTCTCATTTGCTTTTCGCTGTAAGGAAGTGTATTTGGAAGAAAAGTATATACTTTTTGTGATAAACGTTTATTCTTTTCCAGGATGTAAAAACAATTTCATAAAGACTAGCTAAAAAAAAACATTATTTTCTTGCTAATTGCATTGTCCCTCACATCTTTCTCACATCCACGAGGATTTTTAGTTCTTAACACCTTTTTCTGTAATACCAACAATGTAGAAGAAATTATACGATTTTATAAATTTTTAAAATTTTTTTTACCTTTCGCCTGGACGGAGAATCGAACCGCGGACCATGCACATTGTAAGCCAACACACTAACCACTGAGCTATGTACCTGTTATGGTCATCAATAGATAAATATCCATATAAGTTATATTTATATAGCATAGCTTGCGGCGCCCACGAACCGAATAAACAAAGTTTATTTACCGGAAAAAAACATTTAGTTTGGCACCGTGGAGCAGTGGTAGCTACGTCCGACTCTCATGCCAAGGGTCGTGGGTTCGATCCCTGCTTCGGCCAAAGTTTTTTTTTTTGCTTTTGTTTTTTTTTACATATATTCCAGATATATTCGGAAGATTCCAAAAAAATGTTCAACATTACATTGTACTATATTAAATTTTGAACTGTAAAATGTGTCTTATTAAAGACCTAAAGTCAGAAAAGAACAGTGTTTGATATAAACGAAATGGACTGTGTTGTTATTTCAAAAATAACTTTTTTTATTGAAAAAATAAAAATTTTGTAACAAACGAATTTTTTTGGTGATAAAAGTTTAAAATTTTCGAAGCAATTCAAAAAACTCTAACAAAAGAAAAATGTTTTCGGTACACGTTTTCCAAACGTTTTTTTTTTCTTTGCGTGTAAGATGTTCTAATTTTGAAGTATAAGGTTTTCCGCAAATATGTAAGATTTATGAATGAAAAAAGTTCAATAAAATCAAACCATATATGAGGTAAGGTTAGGTTACGTGCAGCCTGATGTATCTCACTCACTTAGACTATTCAGTCCATTGTGATACCATATTGGTGAACTTCTCTCTTATCACTGAGTGCTGCCCGATTCCATGTTAAGCTCAATGACAAGGGACCTCCTTTTATAGCCGAGTCCGAACGTCGTTCCACATTACAGTGAAATCACTTACAGAAGCTTTGAAACCCTTAGAAATGTCACCAGTATTACTGAGGTGGGATAATCCACCGCTGAAAAACTTTTTGGTGTTCGGTCGAAGCAGGAACCGAACCCACGACCTTGTGTATGCAAGGCGGGCATGCTAGCCATTGTACCACGGTGGCTCACCTTATATGAATTCAATTCAGTTAAATTTTTTCAATCTGTAGTATAGTGGTACATAAATATAAGAAAATGTTAACTAATATATGGAATACATTCTACCTAATTTCTACGAAAATCACATTGTTCAAACAACTTCAAACTTCAACTTTCTTCAAAATTAGTTCATTTTAACATAAAGAAGAGGTCACTTTTTTTGGGTGGATATATCAATTTATTCGATAAAAAAATTTTGAGGGTTAATTTTTGAATACATGCATATAAACAAATTATTCATTAATAGAACGAAGACGAAGTCGATGCGCTTTCGCCCACATGGACGATTTGATTCGGGGTTCGTTATAACAGCTAACGGTCAAGAACTTCAAGAGGTCAACTTTATTAAGTATTTAGGCATGCATCTGCAATCTAACCTTTCGTGGAACATACATATCAATCATATTAAGTCTAAGATTTCGCCAGCTATTGGTATTTTACACAAATTCAGATATAAATTCGATCAGCGCACAAAATTACTACTTTATCAGACACTCATTCAAAGCCATCTGAATTACCTTGCCATTATATATGCAAATAGACAGAACACCGAGCTAAAATCTTTACAACGGTTACAGAATAAATCATTAAAAATAGTGGCGAATTTGCCAATATCTTATTCAACAAGTACATTATTTTGTAGCATTTTCCCGAATATTTTGCCAATACGTGGCCTTTATAAATATCAAATATCTCTATATGTTTATAAGTGTTTGAAAAATATTGGATATCATACAATCTCCTTCACAAGAAATCAAACTTCATTCAATACTCGAAACAATCAGCAATTAAGGGTAGCGTTATGCCGTACGGAAAAGACGAAGCAGCGTATTGACTTTACCGGTACCCAAGAATATAATAACTTACCGCTACATGTAAAATCTTGTACTAGTCTCGCAACTTTCAAAATGGTATAAAAAGATTTTGTCTTATCAAATTTTGAAGATTTACTACTTTAATTTATTATATGTATATGCTTCTGGTATACATTTAGAGATAAATTCGTAGATCATTATTATGTAATGTTTAAACTTTAAGGATCTTATTGTGGAACATAAGCCAACGAGCCTCTCTAAAGCCTGATGGCGCTGAGGCATTTATTTAATTTGAAACTTATTTACAATGAATCAATGAAATAAAAAACAAATAAAAAAAACAAGTATATACGGCCGCAAGTTGGGCCAGGCCGAATCTTATGTACCCACCACCATGGATTGCGTAGAAACTTCTACGAAAGACTATCATCCACAAGCGAATTACTTGGGTTGTGGTATCTTAAAACTTCTTAACATCGTTTTCTAAATTGTGATCTAGTCCATAAATGGTATATATTAGACAAAAAAGTTATGTATAGTTAAGTCTACAAATAATTACGAATCGATATGGACTTTTTGTACGTAGAGAGCCAGAATTGAAATATGGGGGTCGCTTATATGGGGGCTATATACAATTATGAACTTGATATGGACCAATTTTTGTGTGATTGGGGATCGATTTATCTGAGGGCCATATATAACTATAGACCGATATGGACCTAGTTACGCATAGTTGTTAACGACCATATACTAGCACAATGTACCAAATTTCAACTCACTCGGATGAAATTTGCTCCTCCAAGAGGTTCCAAAACCAAATCTCGGGATCGGTTTATATGGGGCTATGTACACGCAAAGAAAAAAAAACGTTTGGAAAACGTGTACCGAAAACGTTTTTCTTTTGTTAGAGTTTTTTGAATTGCTTCGAAAATTTTAAACTTTTATCACCAAAAAAATTCGTTTGTTACAAAGTTTTTATTTTTTCAATAAAAAAAGTTATTTTTGAAACAACAACAGAGTCCATTTCGTTTATATCAAACACTCTTCTTTTCTGACTTTTGGTCTTTAATAAAACACATTTTACAGTTCAAAATTTAATATAGTACAATGTAATGTTGAACATTTTTTTCGGAATCTTCCGAACATATGTAGAATGTATGTAAAAAAAAAAAAAAAAAAAAAAAAAACTTTGGTCGAAGCAGGGATCGAACCCACGACCCTTGGCATGAGAGTCAGACGTAGCAACCACTGCTCCACGGTGCCAAACTAAATGTTTGTTTCTGTTAAATAAACTTTGTTTATTCGGTTCGTGGGCGCCGCAAGCTATGCTATATAAATATAACTTATATGGATATTTATCTCTTGATGACCATAACAGGTACATAGCTCAGTGGTTAGTGTGTTGGCTTACAAAGTGCATGGTCCGCGGTTCGATTCTCCGTCCAGGCGAAAGGTAAAAAATTTTAAAAATTTATAAAATCGTATAATTTCTTCTACATTGTTTGTATTACAGAATAAGGTGCTAAGAACTAAAAATCTTCGTGGAAGTGAGAAAGATGTGAGGGAAAATGCAATTAGCCAGAAAAAAAATTTTTTTGAGTTAGTCTTTATGAAATTAATTTTACATCCTGGAAAAGAATAAACGTTTATCACAAAAAGTATATACTTTTCTTCCAAATACACTTCCTTACAGCGAAAAGCAAATGAGAAACGAACTTTGTTTGTCTAAAATTTCGTTTGGGAGGAAAGAATTATTTTTTTGCGTGTACGATTATGGACTGACATGGACCACTTTTGGCATGGTTGTTAAATATCATATACTACCACCACGTACCAAATTTCAAGCAGATCGGATGAATTTTGCTTCTCCAAGAGGCACCGGAGGTCAAATCTGAGGATCGGTTTATATGGGAGCTATATAATTATGGTCTGATAGGAACCAATTCCTGCATGGTTGGTGGATACCATATACTAACATCACGTACCAAATTCCAACCGAATGGGAAGAATTTTGCTCTTCCGAGGGGCTCTGGAGGTCAAATATGGGGATCGGTTTATATGGGGCCTATATATAATTATGGACCGATATCGACCAATTTTTGCATGGGATTTTGAGGCCATATATTCACACCACGTACCAAATTTCAACTGAATCAGATGAATTTTGGTCTTCCAAGAGGTTCCGGAGGTCAAATCTGGTGATCGGTTTATATGGGGGCTATATATAATTATGAACCGATGTGGACCAATTTTTGCATGGGTGTTAGAGACCATATACTTACATCACGTACCAAATTTCAGCCGGAGCGGATGAAATTTACTTCTCTTAGAGGCCTCGCAAGCCAAATCGGGGGATCGGTTTATATGAGGGCTATATATAATTATGGACCGGTGTGGACCAATTTTTGCATGGTTGTTAGAGACCATATACTAACACCATGTATCAAATTTCAGCCGGATCGGATGAAATTTGCTTCTCTTAGAGGCCTCGCAAGCCAAATCGGGGGATCGGTTTATGTGGGGGCTATATATAATTATGGACCGATGTCGACCAATTTTTGCATGGTTATTAAAGACCATATACTAACACCATGTACCGAATTTCAGCCGGATCGGATGAAATTTCCTTCTCTTAGAGACCTCGCAAGCCAAATCGGGGGATCGGTTTATATGGGGGCTATATATAATTATGGACCGATGTGGACCAATTTTTGCATTGTTGTTAGAGACCATGTACTGACACCATGTACCAAATTTCAGCCGGATCGGATGAAATTTGCTTCTCTTAGGGGCCTCGCAAGCCAAATCGGGGGATCGGTTTATATGGGGGCTATATATAATTATGGACCGATGTGGACCAATTTTTGCATGGTTGTTAGAGACCATATACCAACACCATGTACCAAATTTCAGCCGGATCGGATGAAATTTGGTTCTCTTAGAGGCCTCGCAAGCCAAATTTTGGGGTCCGTTTATATGGGGGCTATACGTAAAAGTGGACCGATATGGCCCATTTGCAATACCATCCGACCTACATCAATAGCAACTACTTGTGCCAAGTTTCAAGTCGATAGCTTGTTTCGTACGGAAGTTAGCGTGATTTCAACAGACGGACGGACGGACGGACATGCTCAGATCGACTCAGAATTTCACCACGACCAAGAATATATATACTTTATGGGGTCTTAGAGCAATATTTCGATGTGTTACAAACGGAATGACAAAGTTAACATACCCCCCATCCTATGGTGGTGGGTATAAAAATTATAAATTCATACATTAGAAAGAATTCGTTTGATTTTAGATTTGAAAAAAGTTTAATTTGAAATGAAAAAGTTTCAGTTGATTTGAAAAAGGTTTCATTTGAAGTGAAAATGCTATAAATAATTTTCGACAATTTCAAGAAAATTTATTAGACAAAATTATTATTTTTCACATATTAAAGAAATTTTCGTAGTTTGAAGGAAAAAATTGGAGTTCACGATTGCCTCTAAGAGAACCAAATTGAACTTAAATCGTAATAATACCATGAACTAAAATAGAATTAAATCAGCTTCAGTGAAATATAGGGTTCACTTTTTTTGAGTGTAGGACCAAACGAATTTCAAAGCCTTGCAGCCCTTAACGAAAAAGGTTGACGAAACCAGGGGTCAACCTCCCGAGACGAAGAGTTAATTATTATTTTTCTTATATCCTATGTAGTTAAAGAATTATATGATTGATAATTACAAAGTTTGTTTAGATCCCCCATTTAAACAGAATAGTGCAACTGGAAACCTTTCGAAAATAAAAGCCGTGATCCCTGTATCAGTCAGATCGATTTTTGCCAGTGGCAGCTGACAATGAATTTTCGGAACCCACGGCGACGACTGAGACGATGAGATTAGTCGTACAGCTACAACGCACCCAGAAAAAAAGTGACCATTTCTTTAAGTTAAAATGAACTCATTGTGAAGAAAGTTAAACTTCGTATAGCGCCAAAGACATTTTTATTTGTTTGAACGATGTGATTTTCGTAGAAATTAGGTAGAATGCATTCCATATATTAGTTAACATTTTCCTATATTTATGTATCACTATACTACAGAATGAAAAAATGTAAGTGAATTGAATTCATATATGGAATGATTTTATTTAACTTTTTTCGATCATTTGGATAAATCTTACATATTTGTGGTAAACTTTTTACTTCAAAATTAGAACTGCTTACCTTCGTTTTTAAATACAGTTTTATTTATTTATATAGGCATTTTTTTCTTCAATAAAAGACATGTTTTATTAATATATTTATTAAGAATTAACAGCATCGACTGGTCTTGAAATATTAGTTTATTATTCCACTATTTCCAATTTCCATGTAAAGTTACCAACTGTAAAACGTAATGCTTTTCTTCTTCTTGTTCCTTTCACTTTTAATAACATGCTGCGTAACGATTTTGTCCTCCTTTTAAAATTTCAATACCTAAACAAAAATCATACACCAATTCTTTAACAAAAGGTTAGCGTCACTGTATGAATGTTACCTGATAATTGATTCCAAAATGAAGACGAATGAAGGGGTTGTTGTTCTATTGCTATTTTCTTTCTTTATACACCATCACGAACATTGATACACTAAAAAAAAGTGAACTCACTATTTCACTAAAGCCAATTTAACTATATTTTAGTTCATGAACTTATTATATTTGGTGAAAGTTTCATTTACTGTAATAATTTTTTGCGTACGTTAGTTAAATTAACTAAAAGACGGGAAAAAATTATACACAAGTTAAGGATAGAGATTTACTAAATTCGCATTTGTCATTAAATAGTTCATTATTTCTTCAAATTTGTAAATTTTACTACAAAATCGTCCATTATGAACTTCGTATGTCACTAAAGACATTCTTGCAATTTTGAACTCCAATTTTTTCCTTCAAACTACAAAATTTTCTTTAAAAAGTGAAAAAAATAATTTATGTCGAATAAATTTTCTTGAATTTGTCGAAAAATATTTACTTATTTTTGTGATATCGGCGCGATGCCAGCGCTTGTAATACTGTTTAGTTAAAAATTTCTAAAAATATTCAAAATTTTCTAAAAATAATCAAAAGTTTTCTTCCTGGGGGGTTCACTGTTTTTTCAGTGTAGACTTATTGTTTGTTATTGATGTTCAATAATTTTGAAAAAAAACGAAAATTTTTCTCACTAATTTGAAATAACAAATATTTAATTTGTTATTTATTATGTTATATTATTTTACTATATTATTTCTTAACAATCTCTCCGTATACCATAACAACGCGATTCCAACTAAAAAAAAACAACCCACGCGCAACCATATCGATTACAGGTAGATAAAAGAAATATAGGAACATTTCCTATATTCTAACAAGTGTGTTTCCTTAAGTTTTGAAAGGATTGAATACTTCTTAGTACGAATGAACTAAGATATTTTTCTATGCCAAGTGTTATTCGTATGTATGATAATCTTTCTATAATAAAGGAAGCCAGTGTTGTCGTTTTATAAGAAATTTTATTAAATTTGAGGAAACTTGATTTTAATTAGGTTTTTGTTTATTTTTACGAATGCTTTGTTATCAGTGAATAAAATTTTCTTGTTCAGTAGTAAATTCTTATACCCAGCGAAGAAAACAGTATTCTAGTTAATGAAAAAAATCCTTTCAGATTAGGTTTTTTTTACTGAAACAAGTAATTTTTTTTTATTTCACACAAAAATTTAACTTGACTAAACTAAATTGATAAAAATTTTTTCCTTTAGTTTCGAAGGCACTTTTTTCTGGGTGCAATTTTACATTTTATTGCTATCTGCTGTGCATAATTGTTGAAAAATTGTTATATAGTCGAATTATGGAATTTGCTTGGGTGAACGATTAATTTTTTTTTGCAGAAAATAAGAAAACTTTGGAGCCTTATTCACATTGTAAAGAATATAAATTGATTGATATAAATTGATTGATTGGCTACATTTCAGTCGTGATGAGCCGAATTAATTTAGTTCTGTGGTCGTAATCGTTACGATCCTTCAATTTGTATAATTGAGTACCTTGAACAATAACCACACTGAAAAAACAGTGAACCCACCAGGAAAGAAATTTTTAGTTAACTGTAGAAAAATTTGGTTAATTGTAGAAAATGTTAACTAAACTGTATTATAAACGCAGATGTCGCGCCGATTTCGCAAAAACAAGTAAAAAATTTTTGACAAATTTAAGAAGATTTATTAGACAAAATTATTATTTTTGATTTATTAAAGAAAATTTCGTAGTTTGAAGGAAAAAATTGGAGTTCAAAATTGCAAAAATGTCTTTAGTGCCATACGAAGTTCATGATGGACGCATTATTGGTAAAATTTACAAATATTAAGGAATTCTGAACTATTTTGTGGGAGACACGAATTTAGTTCATCTTTATACTTCAATTGTGTATAATTTTTTCTTCTGCTTTAGTTAAGTTAACTTACGTACGCAAAAAATTGTTAATGGCATGGAAACTTTCTTAAAATGTAATAATTCCATGAACTAAAAGAGAATTAAATCAGCTTTAGTGAAATATAGGGTTCACTTTTTTTTGAGTGCATGCTTTTGTAATATTATTAATCAAAAGAATATCATATTTTACAGATCTGACCCATTCTCAAATTCGATGCATTTTTGTACATACATATATTATAAAAATTCAATTATTCGTGATTTATCCTTCAAACCAGACACGCCAATAGACGGTTGAATTTTATTGTACTATGGTGTCTGGTTGTATTCATTTTCCATACGAATATGTATTTGGATTTGTCCATGCGATATGAAACTTTGCCACAATCACAAAAACTGGCTTAATTATTTTGTCAAAGTGAGATCAATACATACATATGTTGCCCTTTTTTTGTAAATGGTTTGTGCACAATTTAAATAGCGCATAAATATTAAAGTCCCAAATCGCTAAAAAAAAACACGAGTGAAACACAATGAAATAATTCATGAGTGATTAAGCATCTTTTTGTTGGCATTATCATTTTGCTATCATTCCGTATTGGCCTGGTGAGCTTTTGTCTTTTTTTCCCTCCGTTCCATTATTTTACATTGCAAATTGAATATGTGAAAAAGCCATAATTATATCAATTTTTTATTCTCGCAATTATTTGTGTACGTGTTCACATAACCATGATGTTTATCGACCTACGCGAAGAAATGCCATTATATGTAGGTTGGCATTATTTCCGTTTCCACTCCAGTGCTTATGGTTAATATTGAATATCGATGGTGGGACAAAAGTCCTGTCTCTTTTTTTTTGGTGGTCTTCATGCAAATTTGATTCCATGAATTACCTGAAATTAAGACAAGAAACATGGGGGACAAATATTTTAGACATGAATGAATGACTTATTGCTTGGAAATAGACGACTAACGAATTCCAAAGAAAATGGTATCCGGGCAATAATTGTTATCGGAGCAATATATTTTCTGAGTAAGACTATTACCAATTGGAATAAGCAATTAAATTTTCCTGGAACAAAAAGGTTAAAAATTTTCATTTAATATATACTAGGCAGTTATGAATGGGGCCAGTGTCACAAAAGTAATTACATGGAATTTTACAAAGTAAAGACCACATGTGGTATGACACATTCTGTACCAGAGAATTTGTATTGAAAAATAAATGACAAACAGAAGTTTGCAAAGAAGTGAATAAATAAAACATTTATCAAAACAAAAGAATTATTTTACGCCGAAATATATTTAAAGCTGTCGTGTACTGAAAACATAACGTCGCGTGGACAAAGTTTTTCTTAAAATGCGAATGCGAATTTTTCTTATAAATTATTTTCTTTGTCCGAAAGTCAGTAAACTTAAATATGGGTATAATAATGACTTTAATAATTCTGATAAATTCTTCAAAATTAACAAAATCGTCTTTAAATTGATTGGCTGTTTTGTACTTAACCTTTCACAAAAGGGAATCGTCTGAAATACTACATTTTTTTTGTACACACAAAAAAATTTCACGAAAATTTTTCCAATTAAAATTTTAATTGAGTTTTAAAAAATATTCAATTAAAAATTTAATTGATTCAACAATTTTTTTTAATTAAAACAAAAATCAATCACAAAAATAATAGTATCAATTAATTTTTTAATTGGATCAATTAACTTTTTAATTGACCTTCAATTAATTTTTTAATTGATACTATCATTTCTGTGATTGAAGACATTTCAATTAAAAATTAATTGGATCAATTAATTTCGTGATTGAATCAGAAAATTTTTTTTGTGTGTACTTGAAACATAGCGTTATTGGTACGTTTTTGAAGGCCATTGATGACACATGAAGAAATGAGCAAAAAAAACAACGAATAAATTCCAATTTGTTTTTCTGTATCAAGTACCCAAAACTCACATTTAAGAGAGAATTGTGTCTTAAGGCTTCAATTCTCCGCTTCTTTGGCTCGGAATCAATACCAAAATTATTCGTGTGAAGACATAACCTTTTGAACCGGTCCATCTTTTTTTTCATTGTACGTATAGAGAAAAGTCAATTGTTTTGTACTGTGGAGTACTCACTGACCCGACCAAAGTTGCCTTCACTCAAAAAAAAAAAAAATGAACCCTCAATTTCACTAAAGCCAATTTAACTTTATTTTAGTTCATTGTACACATTTTCATTGTACACATAGAAAAAAGTCAATTGTTTTGTACTGTGGAGTACTAACTGACCCGACCAATGTGCCTTCATTCAAAAAAAAGTGAACCCTCTATTTCAGTAAAGCCAATTTAACTTTATTTTAGTTCATGGAATATTATGTTTGGAGGAAGTTTCTTTTACTTTAATAATTTTTTGCATACTTTAGTTAAATGAACTAAAAAACGGGGGAAAATTATACTCAAATGAAGCATAAAGATTTACTAGGTTAGGTTAGGTTAGGTTAGGTGGCAGCCCGATGTATCAGGCTCACTTAGACTATTCAGTCCATTGTGATACCACATTGGTGAACTTCGCTCTTATCACTGAGTGCTGCCCGATTCCTTGTTAAGCTCAAGGACAAGGGACCTCCTTTTTATAGCCGAGTCCGAACGGCGTTCCACATTGCAGTGAAACCACTTAGAGAAGCTTTGAAACCCTCAGAAATGTCACCAGCATTACTGAGGTGGGATAATCCACCGCTGAAAACTTTTTGGTGTTCGGTCGAAGCAGGAATCGAACCCACGACCTTGTGTATGCAAGGCGGGCATGCTAACCATTGCACCACGGTGGCTCCTAAGATTTACTAAATTCGTTCTTCTTACAAAGTGGTTCATTATTACTTGAATTTGTAAATTTTATTACAAATGCGCCCACCTTGAACTTCGTATGGCACTAAAGACATTCTTGCAATTATGAACTCTAATTTACAAACCACAAAACTTTCTTTAACAAATGAAGTACTTACTTATTTTTGTTGTATCGGCGTGATGTTAGCGTTTGCAATACTGTTTAGTTAAAATTTTCTAAAAAAAAAAATAATAATCTAGATTTTCTAAAATTAACCAAAATTTTTCTTACTGCTGGTTTCTCTGTTTTTTTTTTTTCAGTGAATTCTTAACAGTTTCAAGGAACTGTATCCTATTTAAATCCGAGTCTGTCGGATTTAAATAGGATACAGTTCATCCACAAACTTGCAAACTGAAAGCAAAACACCTCAGCTTTCACACAATAAAAAAATATGATTCAATTGGTTTTAGTGGTGAATTTAACATGGTCATGTCCTACATGAGTATAATTCGACCCCCTCTAGATTACTAATTCAGCGTAACGGTACTACACCCTAAAGAACAAACTCGACGCAGTAACATATACTCACAAACATACACAGCTTCAGAATTTGTTCAAACAAAAAATAAGAAGAAACAAGTATATACGGCCGTAAGTTCGGCCAGGCCGAAGCTTATGTACCCTCCATCATGGATTGCGTAGAAACTTCATCTAAACACTGCCATCCACAATCTAATCCTAACACCATCTTCTAAATTGTATGTAAGTCCATACGTGGTATATATTTAATCAAAAAAGATCGATCCAATACGTATATAATTCAGTTTGACAAAGAAGACATACAATTTTGACAAAATTTTCTACAGAAATAAAATTTTCTATAGAAATACAATTTTCACAAAATTTTCTATAGAAATAAAAATTTTGACAAAATTTTCTATAGAAAGAAAATTTTGACAAAAATTTCTACAGAAATAAAATTTTAACAAAATTTTCTATAGAAATAAACTTTTGACAAAATTTTCTATAGAAATAAAACCTTGGTAGATTATTTTTGGCTCGAGTGACAACCATGATTATGAACCGAATAAAATTTGAACAAAATTTTCTCTAGAAATAAAATTTTGACAAAATTTTCTATAGAAATAAAATTTTGACAAAATTTTCTATAGAAATAATTTTCTATATATTATTTTTGGCTCTAGTGGCAACCATGATTATGAACCAATATGGACCAATTTTTGTGTGATTGGACCAATTTTGGTATGGTTGTTAGCGACCATGCCTAATTTGAACCGGTTCGGATGAATTTTGCTACTCCAAGAGGCTCCGGAGGTCAAATCTGGAGAATGTTTTATATGGGGGCTATATATAATTATGGACCGATATGGACCAATTCTGGCACGGTTGTTAAAGATCACAATGTTACAAATTACAACCGGATTGGATGAAATTTGTTCTCTTGGAGACTTCGCAAGCCAAATCTGGGGATCGGTTTATATTGGGGCTACATATAATTATGAACCGATGTGGACCAATTTTTGCATGGTTGTTAGAGACCATATACCAATACCATGTACCAAATTTCAGGCGGATCGGATGAAATTTGCTTCTCTTTGAGGCTCCGCAACCCAAATCTGGGGATCGGTTTATATGGGCGCCATATATAATTATGGACCGATGTGAGCCAATTTTTGCACGGTTGTTACAGACCATATACCAATACCATGTACCAAATTTCAGCCGGATCGGATGCAATTTGCTCCTCTTTGAGGCTTCGCAAGCCAAATCTGGAGATCGGTTTATATGGGGTCTATATATAATTATGGACCGATGTGGACCAATTTTAGCATGGTTGTTAGAGACCATATACCAACATCATGTACTAAATTTCAGCCGGATCGGATGAAATTTGCTTCTCTTTTAGGCTCCGCAAGCCAAATCTGGGGAACGGTTTATATGGGGGCTATATATAATTATAAACCGATGTGGACCAATTTTTGCATGGTTGTTAGAGACCATATACCAACAGCATATACCAAATTTCAGCCGGATCGGATGAAATATGCTTCTGTTAGAGGCTCCACAAGCCAAATCTGAGGGACCCTTTATATGGGGGCTATACGTAAAAGTGGACCGATATGGCCCATTTTCAATACCCTCCGACCTACATCGATAACAACTACCTGTGCCAAGTTTCAAGTCGATAGCTTGTTTCGTTCGGAAGTTAGCGTGATTTCAACAGACGGACGGTCGGACGGACATGCTTAGATCGACTCAGAATTTCACCACGACCCAGAATATATATACTTTATGGGGTCTTAGAGCAATATTTCGATGTGTTACAAACGGAATGACAAAGTTAATATACCCCCATCCTATGATGGAGGGTATAATAATAAGAATAACACAAGGTGGAACTAGACTTTTGACAGTGTCCAAAATAGACTGATAGTATTTATTTTTCGTTTTTATATCCACCACCATAGAATGGTGATGGGGGTACAATAAGTTTGTCATTCCGTATGTAACACATCGAAATATCGATTTCCGACTATATAAAGTATATATATTCTTGGGAGCCACCGTGGTGCAATGGTTAGCATGCCCGCCTTGCATACACAAGGTCGTGGGTTCGATTCCTGCTACGACCGAACACCAAAAAGTTTTTCAGCGGTGGATTATCCCACCTCAGTAATGCTGGTGCCATTTCTGAGGGTTTCAAAGCTACTCTAAGTGGTTTCACTAGAATGTTCGGACTCGGCTATAAAAAGGAGGTCCCTTGTCATTGAGTTCAACATGGAATCGGGCAGCACTCAGTGATAAGAGAGAAGTTCACCACTGTGGTATCACAATGGACTGAATAGTCTAAGTGAGCCTGATACATCGGGCTGCCACATAACCTAACCTAACCATATATTCTTGATCAGGGAGAAATTCTAAGACGATATAAGCATGTCCGTCTGTCTGTCTGTTGTAATCACGCTACAGCCTTCAATAATGGCGCTATCGTCCTGAAATTTGGCACAGATTCGTTTTGTGTTAGCAGGCAGGTCAAGTTCGAAGATGGGCTATATCGGTCCAAGTTTTGATATAGTCCCCATATAAACCGACTTCCTGATTTGGGGTCTTGGGCTTATAAAAACCGTAGTTTTTATCCAATGGTCCTATCGGTCCATGTTTTGGTATAGGCCTTTTATAGACTGATCTCCCGATTTTACTTCTTGGGCTTCTAGAATTCGTAGTTTTCACCCAATTCGTCTGAAAGTGGAATTCTAGAGGTATTTGAGGAACATTAAGAGGTGGTGTGTATTGGTCCATGTTTTGGTATAGCCCCCATATAGACCTAACTCCCGAATTTATTTCTAGGACTTCTGGAATCCAGCTGACCACAAATAGGTCAGTCGAATATGGCGTGTGTCGATCCATGATTTAACTCCTTGGGCTTCTAGAAACCGTAGTTTTATCCGATTTGCACAAAAATGTAAATATGCTGGAATTTTAGACCCTCAAGAATCTGTATCGCATTTATTTTTACCGATACGTTTGGTAAGGCATCGATATAGACCGATTTAACTTCTTCATGGTACACCCAAAGAAAAAAATATTTTCCTCCCGAATAAAATTTTAGACAAACGAAATTTCCCTTTCGTATAAAGTATTTTCGTTTGATAAGCGATTCAATGATTTTCTCTAAAATTTGTGTCAAAAGAAAACTATGCTTGTCTAAAATTTCGTTCATCAGAAAAGAAAACACTTCTTTCAGGCTATAAAAGGCGCACTGATCATGAAAATTGCTTGAAACTGAAAGTAAAATTTCCAGATTTTACTCTTCGTATTCATTTAAAAAATAGCGGAAAAAATCCACATATTTAAGATTTCAAATCAAGGCCTTATTTCATCATATACACGATATGTTTATGATTTCTCTAAAACTCAAACAAAATTTGTTCTCATAAATCCAGAATCTGATCTAGTCTTCATAGGTAGAATCTGGTTGAACTGATTTGCTTGGGAGAAAATTTGTCATCAAACCCCCGAAAATTCTATATGTTATCAAGAAACCCTCTACGACGAAGAGTTTTCAAAGTAAACTATTATATTTGATTCATGGTGGTGGGTATTTAAGATTCGGCCCGGCCGAACTTACTGCTGTATATACTTGTTGTTGTTTCTTTGGCCAATTATGTAGCAAAATCTGGAGATCGGTTTATATGGGGACTATATAATTGTTGTGTGATATGGACCACTTTTTGCATGGATTACTTTTTCTACCAGATCGTTTTGCGTTTACTCAGCAACTTTCACTTTTATATTTATGTACATGTTTATAGAAAAATTTTTAAATTAATATATGTTTGTATCCAGAGACATTATATTTAAGAAATGTAATGCCCCAAATATTTATAACAAGTGTTAAAAAATTGAATTCCAAACCTATGACAATAGTATTTTTCATCTGTGTGCTCTCGATTTCAAACGATTGCGCTAAAATTATACATATACACTCAGAGAAAGAGTATAATCACCTCAAACCTGTTTCAATAGAATAATGTTTGTTTTGGATGGGGAACATGTAACATGTTTATCGCAAGCAAGTTATTTTTTAGAAAATGGTTTATCTGATTTTGGCAAGCATATTTATGTTTGGGAATAAATATAATAACAATTTTAGTGAATTCGGTAAATTGCGACTTCAAAGAGCACATGATATAAAATCAGTGGATTAATGGGCTCCGATGAAAAAAAAATATATATTGAGAGTAGGTCTTACACATGCAGAATATGTTTACGATGGCCATTGAAATCTGGAGTATGTAATTGTTGCGAAACCCATGTTTGTTGTCTTTGTGAAAATAATTTTCTAGCCGAGAAAAATTTGGTAGCAGTAAGTATTTAAATGGTCCTCAAATAAGATAAACATGTTCTATTATGCAAATAATAGAATTTGGGATCATTACGTTTCGGAAAATCGTGTACCTGCTTTTCTTGACCATTCATTGATTGACTTTTTTGATGAAAAACGAATATTTTTTCGTTCACGTATAGATATAAATGGAACCATTACACAGTGTTGCCAATGAAAATTTTCGGTTTAGTGTACAAGGACAAAAAACTTCCCTACTTTCCCCTACATTTGGTAGAATTCTACAAAAATTAGTAGATTTTTTTCTGCTTAGTAGATCAGCCTTCTTGATGTTTTGGTAAATCAAATCTCTATAGAAATAAAACTTTGGAAAAAGTTTATATAATAATAAAATTTTGGAAAACGTTTCTAAACAAATAAAATTTTGGAAAAAGTTTCTATAAAAAATTTTTTTTATAAAAAAATCTATAGAAATAAAATTTTGAGAAAAATTCTATAGAAATACAATTTTGAGAAAAAACTCTATAGAAATAATATTTTGAAAAAACATTATATAGAAATATTTTTTTTCCTATAGAAATAAAATGTTGATCAAATATTCTATAGCAATAAAGTTTTGAGAAAATTTTCTACAGGAATAAAATTTTGACAGAATTTTCTATTTCTAATATTTGTTTCTATTTTCTAATATTTGTTCGGTAGATTTGTGGTAAGATTTTCTACAACTTTTAATCGTTTTTTTTTTTTGGCACGAGTGGTAACCGTGGTTACCACACATTGTTAAAAATCAAGCTTTGCCAGATTCTAATTTCCTCCCCCAGAGCCACCAAAATGTAAATATTATTAAAAACTGTGTTGAGTGAAAAAATCCCTACATTGTGCCCCTACGTCCCTACAAGACGCTAAATATTAGAAAAAACAAAAACCTACATGTAGGGAATTTCCCCATACTTCTGGCAACACTGCCATTACATGATCACAAATACTCAAACATTTTAGATAGTTCGTTAAATTTAAATAAATTCTTTTCATCAATATCATGTTTCTTAGCACTATTTTCACTGGACGACCATGGTTGCGGTGAAAATCTAACATGGTCTCCACAAAACGATCCAATCATACAACTTTGCTCTTTGTCATCGTGATCTTCAAGATCGTGATAATAACGTTTCTTCTATGCGTGTATGGATCGAAAGTAATACCGACAACTGAATAATTCGAGGGGGGTGTAGATCGGAGGGCTATGAAGACCTTACTTTTACAAAGGAACCTTCATCCATTAGCCATTTTGTATTCTCTCTGAATAGAGTCATATGTAGATATCCAATCAATTTGCATTTAATACTGTCTAAGTGTGTAATGTAAAGAATGGAAAAACTCTAAGGACTTTATATTGTGTCGTTCTTTTGTTTTTGTTGATTATTCAGTTGCCAACCCCTCCAACCCTTGATGGTGTCTTCTGTTAGTCACACACACACACACACATATCTACATTCATTCATATTTCTAATAACATTGGGTACAAATGGTGTCCCACTGTGACATACTTCAGTGCATTAGACAAAATACTTACTGCAAGTGTAAACGACTTTCAGATGCATGGGTATATCATTCTTGCAGGGTCTGCCAAATGTGCCAGCATCCGCCGTCACCGAACACCGTCGTCGTCCATGGCAAATTTGCATAACCGTCTCCGTAGCATAAGACACCAGGCAAGCTGCAGGCAACAACAAATGCGATGGTAAGAAAAGAGAGGAGACGGGGGAGGGAGATGAAAGAAATGGAAGCCACATGATTAAGTTTCAACTAAAGTGAATAACGATGGCATTGCATGGGCATGGGACTGTAAGGCATGGTGTGGTATTGCAATATTATGCTGCTCATTTCGTTTTCTTGAACAGAGATGAACGATGCAAGTGCCACGCATTTTGCCCCCATGCACAAACATGCAATTACGCGCCGCCCTAACGGGCTAGCTACAACCCTAATTGCATCTTAGAAGAGAAGGTAAAACGCATACTCAGACTTCTGGTTCTTCGTCCTCTTCGCCTGCATCAGGGCTAATACTTACTCTGTTTGCCCATGGTAGTATCCGGTGTAGTCTGGGTCTGGGTACTGCTGTTCTGCGGGCATTGTACACTTTCACGTTCTATGTAGCCAAAGGAGGCACTATAGATGGCTATCCTTGAATAGGGATTGCAGACAAGTGGCATATTGTCATTCTCGCAGGCCACTTTGGAACGAAATTCATCTGTAAGAAGAATAAGAAGAAGAAGAAGAAGAAAAAATGAAAACGATAGAAGCAATGAATGGAAGATGCAAAAAAAGCCGAGACGACAAATCTAAACAGAAGCAAATAACACAAATACAATCCGTTAGCTATCCCATTATGGTGTGAATGGAATTGTGATAATGTCCCCCTTTTACTTTTAGTACTCCAGTACTCATTTCCCAAATAAGAAATTGTATCAAATGTCATAAAGTTTAATTTAATCGCCATTGTAGATTATGTCATGGTCGTCGCCCCTTAACGCACTCCTGCGTGGCTATTGGCTTAGCTCTGTACTGGAGTAGAACATATTTGGAAACATCATCTGGCACTTAGCTTTCATGGGCAGCCACCGTTGATGGTCCTTGAGTGGAGAGAAAAAATATTTTAACATGTTTATCGGGAAATAAGATTTTCCAATTTCCGTCCACTTTCCTTTGGATTTGAACAATTAAATAAAAATTGTCAACTGGAGTGGAGTGGCAACGGGCCGTGAAACACTTCCTCCCTTTTCGTCTCAATTGAATGTGGTGACAATGCCCATTTCATTGTTATCTAGCAGAGACTCTGAGCCATCTCACAGGTCTGTGCCTTCACGGCATGTTGGTTGAGCTCTGATTCTGTAGCGAAATCTAATTGCAATCGAGTTGGGGAACAATGACAATGAGTCGGTACATTTGATGGCACAGTTTTGGGCGCCATGGAGTAATTTGTTTGTGGTAAAGAAAGTTTCGCTTTATTCCCACCCAGATAATTTCATTACGAGAAGATATTGGCCCATAAATTGATTTAATCAGAAATTGGAAAGAATTTTGCAAAGTGTGGTTCCCGTTGAGGAAATGGCTTTTCATTTAGGCTGTCAATCCCAGAGAATTGAATGTAATGTGCTAGGGGCTAAGGTAATGCGGCATAGGGTATGTTGTCGTCATCCATTCAAATACTGGAAAAATCTATATATGGAACATAGCTAATATAGTGGGTAGGAAGTATTTTCCAGGCACATTAAAATGCCTCCGTAGTAAAATAAATACATTTTAAATTAGCTGAAATATTTTCTGCGAAGCGGGGTATGGGGATAACAAAAATAATCGTAGCATATGTGAAAGAGGACTATGGGATATTAGGAAATGTAATCACCTTTCAAATGGTTACAAAAATTTGAATTCTCCGCATTCAAAAAAGCGAACGCTCCAGAGCACTATAGCCAATTTAGCTCTAACAGGTTGGCTGATAAGTCCTCGGTCTACCAAAGGAAAACACATTTTTTTTGTCAAAATTCATTTTTAATAGTCAACATAGTTCCCTTCAAGAGTGATACAACGATTATAACGACCTTCCAATTTTTTGATACCATTTTGGTAGTACTCCTTCGGTTTTGCCTCAAAATAGGCCACAGTTTCGGCGATCACCTCTTCATTGCAGCCAATTTCTTTCCCTGCGAGCATCCGTTTGAGGTCTGAGAACAAGAAAAAGTCGCTGGGGGGCCAGATCTGGAAAATACGGTGAGTGGGGAAGCAATTCGAAGCCCAATTCATGAATTTTTGCCATCGTTCTCAATGACTTGTGGCACGGTGCGTTGTCTTGGTGGAACAACACTTTATATTAACTTTGTCATTCCGTTTGTAACACATCGAAATATTGCTCTAAGACCCCATAAAGTATATACATTCTGGGTCGTGGTGAAATTCTGAGTCGATCTAAGCATGTCCGTCCGTCTGTTAAAATCACGCTAACTTCCGAACGAAACAAGCTATCGACTTGAAACTTGGCACAAGTAGTTCTTATTGATGTAGAAGAGGTTTTTCAACACGAATAAATTAAAATTTGACTCGGAGTCAATACCAAAATCATTAGTGTACAAAATCTTTGGAACCGAACATAGAAATAATTAAGGAAATAAAGTTTTGAATGTAGTATTATTTTTTTTTAATATCAACAAAATGCAATAAAAAATTCGTAGTGATAGGATCAAAACAAATCTGCTATTTATTAATGGAATGGATTTACATTAACGAAAATTGGACAACAATAGGTTTGTATGGGAAATTTTCGAATAAAAATTATTCAGTATAAACTTGCAAGACAGTTAGAATGGGTTTTATTCTCTTGGGTAAAATTAGGAGAAGTGTACACGTTCACGAATTTATCATTAATTCAGTTAAAACGAAATATATTGATATTTTCTAATGCAGTTCTATGTGCCATTGTGCAAAATATCGCACATTGGACTTGTTGATGTTTAACCAGCTGACAATTGCAATTTAACTGGAAAAAATGTTTTTACTAGGAAATATAAACGAAGGACTTCCAGTAAAAATTTGTGATAGTAATCAAAATGTATCGAGTACGGCAACAGAGCTAATATGACTTAGATTTTCTTACAGTCTCACAGAAATGGTATTAAAATGAATACATTTTAGATAGTGACCATTGTATTTTGATTCAAACAAAATTCTTTTTATCAATATAATAACATTTTAGATGAGGACAATTTTAATTTTCTTAGAACCATGTTTACTGACCCAACATGGTTGCAGGTGAAAATGTAGCTCCTATCAAATTACTTTGCTCTTCGAATATGATTGTGACAATCATGTTTCTTCTCTGCGTGTAACTTCTTGTTTTTTTCACTTTTTTCTGTGTGGTGGCATGTGTGGATTGTTTTCAAGTACTAGACTCACATTGTTAATGTACATTGAATAGAAAATTTCCAATTAAACAATTTTGTTCTGTCTATGCCATGAAGACCAAATCGTGGTCATTTTAACTACCGTTTAGGAAAAAATTCTTTAGATATTATAAAAATGGACTGACCGATATAAAAACATTTTGTAATAGAGTTAAGTAAAAATTTCGTAAATTGAACGAAAAGCTAACCAAATCTTTGTAATTTTAAACTATTTCAGAATACATAACTTTATGTAAAAGTATTAACCAATTTGATCACATTAAAGCCCAAAATGAAACTACCGGACAAAATGGAATTAGTTTAAAGATTTAAATAAAGAATCTGACTCTTTTTAGAAAAAAAAGCGTGTCCCCATGTGGGAACATTGGGCAGATTAAGTATGAAATTCTCCAAAAATCTCCATTGCCTGGTAGTACAATTTTAAACATTTTATTATAGTAAACTTAACAGTTTTATCTGCACACAATCGAGATAAAGGGTGATTCTTTTGAGGTTAGGATTTTCATGCATTAGTATTTGACAGATCACGTGGGATTTCAGACATGGTGTCAAAGAGAAAGATGCTCAGTATGCTTTGACATTTCATCATGAATAGACTTACTAACGAGCAACGCTTGCAAATCATTGAATTTTATTACCAAAATCAGTGGCAGAAAATCCGCTTTTTTATCGACAAATTTTGTTCAGCGATGAGGCTCATTTCTGGTTGAATGGCTACGTAAATAAGCAAAATTGCCGCATTTGGAGTGAAGAGCAACCAGAAGCCGTTCAAGAACTGCCCATGCATCCCGAAAAATGCACTGTTTGGTGTGGTTTGTACGCTGGTGGAATCATTGGACCGTATTTTTTCAAAGATGCTGTTGGACGCAACGTTACGGTGAATGGCGATCGCTATCGTTCGATGCTAACAAACTTTTTGTTGCCAAAAATGGAAGAACTGAACTTGGTTGACATGTGGTTTCAACAAGATGGCGCTACATGCCACACAGCTCGCGATTCTATGGCCATTTTGAGGGAAAACTTCGGAGAACAATTCATCTCAAGAAATGGACCGGTAAGTTGGCCACCAAGATCATGCGATTTGACGCCTTTAGACTATTTTTTGTGGGGCTACGTCAAGTCTAAAGTCTACAGAAATAAGCCAGCAACTATTCCAGCTTTGGAAGACAACATTTCCGAAGAAATTCGGGCTATTCCGGCCGAAATGCTCGAAAAAGTTGCCCAAAATTGGACTTTCCGAATGGACCACCTAAGACGCAGCCGCGGTCAACATTTAAATGAAATTATCTTCAAAAAGTAAATGTCATGGACCAATCTAACGTTTCAAATAAAGAACCGATGAGATTTTGCAAATTTTATGCGTTTTTTTTTTTAAAAAAGTTATCAAGCTCTTAACAAATCACCCTTTATTATATGCGAAGAATTATAAATTGTAGATCACTTGGTAAACATAAAACTATTGAAAGTATTTTTCGAAAGTTATCCGAATAATAGCAAGAATGCAACGCACTGAATATGACACTTGTTTATCAAATGCGACCAAGTGTCTTTGTTTATAGATCAGATGCAGTATAAAGCTGTCATACGTGTATATAAAAAATTACAAAAATAACGGGTAGCTCATAGTTTTTTTATTTTAGTTAAACAGGTGTCCTCATACAGGGACAGAGGGCGGTAATGGGTAATGGGAAAATAGTTGAAAATAATTGCTACAATGAGATTTTCATTAATTTCTGGAATACTAAACCAAGTAATTATAAGTGTGATGAACTAATCTGAAGTTGAAAACTTGTTATAACAAATTTTTGAATTTCTTCGAAAATTTCGAAATTTCAAGCATATATCACAAAAAAAAGTGTTATAGAATTTTTGTTTTTGCAATAAACAAGAATAATTTTTATTCAAAACTCACAGTCCATTTCGATTATATCAAGTACTGATCTTTTCCGACTTTAAATCTTCTATTAGATACATTGTGAAGTTTGAAGTGGTCAACTAAAGGTAAAGTTTCTTTACATCGGTTCGTGGGAGCCCAGAACTATGTTCTATAAATATAACTACTTGATTGTATGTAAGTCTACAAATAATTACGAATCGATATGGACTTTTTTTGTGTGATTGGGGATCGATTTATCTGAGGGCTATATACAACTAAAGACCGATATGGACCTAGTTAGGCATGGTTGTTAACGGCCATATACTAGCACAATGACCAGACTTCAACTGACTCGGATGAAATTTACTTCTCCAAGAGGCTCCAAAACCAAATCTCGGGATCGGTTTATATGAGGGCTATATATGATTATGGACTGATATGGACCACTTTTGGCATGGTTGTTAAATATCATATACTACCACCACGTACAAAATTTCAACCAGATCGGATGAATTTTGCTTCTCCAAAAGGCACCTGAGGCCAAATCTGGTGATCGGTCTATATGGGGCTATATATAATTATGGACTGATATGAACCAATTCATGCATGGATACCGTACACTAACATCACGTACCAAATTTCAACCGAATGGGATGAATTTTGCTTTTCCAAGGGGCTCCGGAGGTCAAATCTGGGGATCGGTTTATATGGGGGCTATATAAAATTATGGATCGATTTCGAACAATTTTTGCATGGGTATTTGAGGCCATATACTAACACCATGTACCAAATTTCAGCCGGATCGGATGAAATTTTCTTCTCTTAGAGGCTCCGCAAGCCAAATCTGGGGATCGGTTCATATGGGGGCTATATATAATTATGCACCGATGTGGACCAATTTTTGCATGGTTGTTAGAGACCACATACTTACACCATGTACAAAATTTCAGCCGGATCGGATGAAATTTGCTCCTCTTAGAGGCTCCGCAAGCCAAATCGGGGGATCGGTTTATATGGAGGCTATATATAATATTGACCGATGTAGACCAATTTTTGCATAGTTGTTAGAGACCATATACTAACACCATGTACCAAATTTCAGCCGGATCGGATTAAATTTGCTTCTTTTAGCGCAAACGCAAGCCTAATTTGGGGGTCCGTTTATATGGGGGCTATACGTAAAAGTGGACCGATATGGCCCATTTGCGATACCATCCGACCTACATCAATAACAACTACTTCTGCCAAGTTTCAAGTCGATAGCTTGTTTCGTTCGGAAGTTAGCGTGATTTCAACAGACGGACGGACGGACATGCTCAGATCGACTCAGAATTTCGCCACGACCCAGAATATATATACACAGAAAAAAAAGTGTCTCGTAAATTTAAGAAAATTTTTACAATAATTTATTACAAGAATTTTCCAGAATTTTAGTTCATTTTTCGCATCTTCAACGAAAATTAACTACTCGGAAGGAAATTTTACAAATTCTAAGTAGCAATCGTTTAGTTCATGGCCTACAAAATACGATGGAAATTTCCTTAAAAAATTTCTTAACTGGTAGTTAAAAATTCGTTTGTCATGCTATAAAACTACTTGTGAAATGTAAAGTAAATATTTTCTAAATAATAAGTGCAATTTACCATAAGATTTTTTTGTATGAGAAAATATTTTTTTACGAAAAATGAACTTGAAAGTGGATAGCAATTTCTTACTGACAATTCCTATGGTTAATAATTGTTGGTAAAAAATTTCCCAATGAAATATTTTTAGTTCACATGTAATTAAATTTATAGACACTTTCGTCAAAAATGGGTAGATATCATTTTATGAAGTTTTTGCTAATTTTAAGTTAAACGTTTCATCGTTCTTATACTGATATGCATTTAAGAGTATTGTTTTTAGAGTAAATTGTGGACAGATGCGATGAACTAATGCATAGTACAGAGATCTTTCTCGTCAAAGTGGAATATGTTTAATGTAAAGATGATGTTACTTGAATTTTTTTTTGAGAGTGAGAGCATGCAATCCAATAATGGTAGCGAGTGATGGGGATGTTGTGTATATCTGAGCGTGGGGTTGCTTTTGTTCTTTCAGTGGTTTGTGTGTGTGTTTATTATTGGCGTATGGTTTATTTGTCTGGATGAGGTGTTGTTTTCAATGAAGGCACATGTGTTTTTGTTGTTGTAGGAATGTTTTGGTTTTGCTTGGTTTTGTTTGGCATGCTTCAGTTATATAGTTGGCGTTGGCGTGGGCTGTTGCATCTTTTTAGCAAGTATGTAACAAGGGAATATAAAGGTATGGAATATTTTGGTTTTTTTAGACATATGTATATTGGTGTTTGTTTATTAAAACTTTGAAATGAAAGTTATTAATATTTTAGCGATGAGACGTACGATGGCGAAGTGATGATCGGTAGCTTAGAAAAAAGTTATTAAGAATGTTCAACATTTAGGAAAAAAATGCTGATATGGAAAGTATATTGAAATTGTTTTATCTAATTTAATTTTTATTATTCAATGTAAAAAATAAATATTCAATTTCAGAGTAACTCCAGATGAATTTGGAAAATTGTTTGTGACACCTCAGCGTATAGTTTAATGATAAATAGGTAAGAGTTCTTTTTCAATGTGGTTTTCTTTTAAAAAATAATATTCTTTATGTATATTATTATTTGCTAATTATTATTATTATTTTTTTAACAAGTTTCATGTTTTTCTTTGTTGTAAAAAATATCTAAGTTAAGAGCAACCCCAGATGGATTCGGGCAAATTTTTATATTTCTCCTCAGCATATAATTTAATAGAGAAGTGGTAAGTTTTCTTTTAAAAATTGGCTTTCTTCTCACTAGAATATTTACGTTTTAATGACATTTTTATTGTAAAAAATTACAGGTTTTAATACCTTATTTTAGTATTACTTTAATCAAATATTTTTGGAAAATTTTTGTTACACCTCAGCATATCGTTTAATCATAAATTGGTAAGTATTCTTTTTAAAATGTGGTGTTCTTTTAAAAAGGATATTTTTTATTTATATCATTATTTGCTAATTATTATTATTATTTTTTTTTTGAAACTAGTTTAATGTTTTTCTTTGTTGTAAAAAAAATATTTAATTTCAGAGCAACCCCAAGATGGATTCGGGCATATTTTTATATTCCTTCTCAGCGTATAATTTAATAGAGCAGTGGTAAGTTTTCTTTTAAAATTCGGCTTTCTTTTCACTAGAATATTTAAATTTTTATGGCCTTTTTATTACATGTTTTTAATACCTTATTTTAGTATTACAATAATCAAATATTTTTGGATACAAATTTAATATTTTTATTGTAAAAAACAAATATTTAACTTCAGAATAACAATTTGGAAACATTTTTATGAATTGGTAAGCTTTCTTTAACATTTTTTTAACCAGAATATTTAGTTTTTTTATGCATATTATTTCTTTAATTAGATTTTTTGGAAACCAATTTAATGTTTTCTATTTAATGTAAAAAATAAATATTTTATTTCAGAGTATCCCCAAATGAATTTCGATAACTTTTTAACCTCAGTGTACAATTTAATAGAGAATTCGTAAGTTTTATATTAAAACTTTGGCTTTCTTTTGACAAGAATATTTGTTGTATTATGTCCTTCACATCGATAACAACACAGTTTTATGAGTTAATATATTACTTAATTCATTATTTCTCTAATTGTTTCAGGTACAAACTTTATGAGGTACGTTTATCTAAGAAAAGTTGAATTCCTTACACCATTTAATAAAATGCCCCCAAATATGGTAAGTTACAAGCTAATTTAAAGAGATTAAAAATTATATTTTATTACATGTTAATTTTTAACAATTTTCATTATTCCTTCCATTTTTTCAGCAAGATATGTGAATATACTAACGATGAATAAAAAACTAAGGAAAAGTCAAAATGTCCAAATAGCGAGTTAAAATAAACTACTTTCTTGTTCCACGTGGTCATAATTTTTATTCACAAAAACATTGTATTAAGAACTCTCATCATAAGTTTTTATAATAAAGTACTTTTGCTTAAAGAAAGTTGAATTTTAATGTATGAAAATGTTCATAATAGTAAAACGGGTTGTTGTTCCTTTAATTATTTAATTTCTCTGTACTGTGGAATGATTGATGTAAAAATAGTTTAGTCGTCGACATTTTAAGGAGTCTGTTAACCACTTTTTATTATCGGGTTTCCCAAAAAATAAGCAGGTAAACCAAAATAATACTGACTTTTTAACTTGGTAGGGGTATATAAATCTTATGGTGTTGTAAAAATGAACTAAACTATAGGGTGATTCTTTTGAGGTTAGGATTTTCATGCATTAGTATTTGACAGATCACGTGGGATTTCAGACATGGTGTCAAAGAGAAAGATGCTCAGTATACTTTGACATTTCATCATGAATAGACTTACGATCTGCCACAACGTCGAATTTTCAGTGAATGGGCCCTAGAAAAGTTGGCAGAAAATCCGCTTTTTTATCGACAAATTTTGTTCAGCGATGAGGCTCATTTCTGGTTGAATGGCTACGTAAATAAGCAAAATTGCCGCATTTGGAGTGAAGAGCAACCAGAAGCCGTTCAAGAACTGCCCATGCATCCCGAAAAATGCACTGTTTGGTGTGGTTTGTACGCTGGTGGAATCATTGGACCGTATTTTTTCAAAGATGCTGTTGGACGCAACGTTACGGTGAATGGCGATCGCTATCGTTCGATGCTAACAAACTTTTTGTTGCCAAAAATGGAAGAACTGAACTTGGTTGACATGTGGTTTCAACAAGATGGCGCTACATGCCACACAGCTCGCGATTCTATGGCCATTTTGAGGGAAAACTTCGGAGAACAATTCATCTCAAGAAATGGACCGGTAAGTTGGCCACCAAGATCATGCGATTTGACGCCTTTAGACTATTTTTTGTGGGGCTACGTCAAGTCTAAAGTCTACAGAAATAAGCCAGCAACTATTCCAGCTTTGGAAGACAACATTTCCGAAGAAATTCGGGCTATTCCGGCCGAAATGCTCGAAAAAGTTGCCCAAAATTGGACTTTCCGAATGGACCACCTAAGACGCAGCCGCGGTCAACATTTAAATGAAATTATCTTCAAAAAGTAAATGTCATGGACCAATCTAACGTTTCAAATAAAGAACCGATGAGATTTTGCAAATTTTATGCGTTTTTTTTTTAAAAAAGTTATCAAGCTCTTAACAAATCACCCTTTACAATGTTATAGATGAACTAAAATTTAAGAAAATTATAAGCTAGACAAGTTGAAAAAAATCTTAAGGGCTAAATCATGGTCAATATTACTACAGTTTAGTTCATTTTGCAATGGAAAAGGGTTCACTGTTTTTTCAGTGTACTTTATGGGGTCTTAGAGCAATATTTCGATCCTATGGTGGAGGGTATAAAAATTAAAAATTCGAATGCCATTACATGGCATTAAAATTCTCTAGTAAATCAATTGCGGATGGCAATATACTGGAGTGGTGTACTTGGAATGTAAAAATGTTTCTACTGTATTTCGTTTTTTTTGGACATGTTAGATTTCGGATGTGGAAATCCGAAACAGCTGTTTTCTCAACCACTTTGGACAACATTTTTATTTTCCAAACACCATAAAAAACTGGGATAATGATAGATCATTACATGTACTAGAGTACTCTATGTGTACTTCGTACAACAAACTGCATCGTATGCGCTTCACGGATGATAAATACATTTTGAAGATTTAAAAAACATATTAACTCCGAAAATATGTACAGAAAAATATGTTATTAACTAAAGAAACCTCACGAAAGTGAATAGGATGTGAGGGAAAATGCAATTAACCAAAAAATTAAAGCAACTGGCAAAAGATATTTGTTTATAAAATTTCGTTTGGGAGGAAAGTATTAGAAGCTTGCTTTAATGTATCGTATTATCGGCTCCTCCAAACTTTATCTCTTGTATATTTGTTCTTAATGAAGCTAACTGAAGGATAGCTCAAGAATAAGTTTCTATTTATGTTTGAAGTAAATTTCCTTCGTAACGACATTAAAAAAATAAATTGCATCAGAATATGACACCAAACTATGGTGAACTTCAGTACCGTCTAATAAATGTGACCTACTTTCTGCAATATTTCGATTGTATAAATTAAATAAAATAGTACAACATATACAAATTCGCAAATTATTTATGACTGAGTAGCCATGACCCTATTTGAATTTTGTGGGAAGAATAACGCCTAGGGATTCTTTCTCAATTTCTAATTTAACACTGAATTCAAATGGAATTTTGGGTTGGCTCTTATAAAAGAAACATCTTTGCTATCAGCATGCAAAGAAATTTTTACAAATAATTGGCTCTGACGACAATGCTTTGTTCTCATGTTGAACAAAATTTCTTCAATAGATCGAAGTGCGATGAACTTATAGGGCATGCCATTTTGGCATAGCAGTCAACCAAGTAGACCAATATGCTATGGAGCACTATTGCAAGTTTGCCAAATAGGATATCGTGAAATATGAAATGAAAATGGGAGAAACATCTTTCTTGGATTTCTAATCAATAACATCAAAATTCCCTATTTGTTGTGAATAAATTTCGTATTGTCTATGTGGTAGTCGTTAGTTTGCAAGAGCTGCTCTGAAGGAATGTAAAAATTGTGCTTTTCACATGAGACGATTAAATACGAAAATATTTCATAGAAAAGAAGAACAAATACTTTATATGCAAAGACGTAGTTTTATCTTTTATTGAAACATTTAATACCAAGTTTTAATTGGATTTTTGTTGTTTTTTTATATAAATGTTGAAGCATAGGATGTAATAACATATTTCGAGATACCTTATACTGAAAGTTCATATGATCGCATTAATTGGATAAATATTTTCTATATTCCCTAAATACCATATACTTGATATCCCAGCAAAAAAAGAGTCACCAAAAAAGTAATGAAAATATTCTTTCTGGATTCGAAAGTTGTGCAAAATTGGCACAGAAGCGATTGTCTTATGAAAGATGTCCACACATTCAACAGCCGTTGCACTGATTTGCATCACTTCGTAAGTTGTGATCCTAATTCAGTTTTTCGGACATAAATAGAAAAATTTTGTGATAATTTGCAAAATAACTCAGTTTTATATAATTTTTAATGCTTATCTTAATGTTTGACCTCAAATATTTTCAAAGATTCGTAAATTCAATAACTTGTAGCATTTTATTAATTCTTACTGGGTTTTTAACCGATGAAACAAAAAATTTCAAAGTTAACCACTACAAATATGAATAAAGCGACTTATATAAAATTTAATTAAAAAAACTTCCTGTGTATTTAACATAAAGCACATCTTTGGGAGGACATTTTTGGAAGTACTTTTAAAGTTGTGCCATTAGAACAACATTCAAAATTTTCCGCTGGAATATCAGGAAATTTTTTTCCGTATTTTAAGGAAACCTAATTTAAAATATGGATGCTAGATAGTCTGTTTGCCTACACCTAACGGACCTATCACACACTCAAAAAAATTGCTTCTGTAACATATACCCCAAACACATTTTGCTTCAAGCATATATATTTTAGGATTGGTCCAAACAAAATATTGTTTGTATTATTCAAACATATTATGTTTCACCTTAGGACATACACTGGTAGAAAAAAAATTTTAATGAAATTTTCTTTGTGTGAATATATTTTTAAGGCGCCAATTAGTAACTTCCATTATTTTACTTGCAGCATACTCTTTATGTCTCTCTTTCTAAACACATTTATGTTTCTAGGCTATTTAATATATGTTTGCATCTAAGCATATTATATTTACAAACCTTTTATGTCCTAAACATAATATGTTCTAACATATTAACATACAGTTTGTCAAGAAAGTGTTTTGACAATGGGATAAAAATTATGTTTTGTTCCAAAATTAAATATAATGAAATTTTAAAAAAATATTTTATTATGTATTTTGCAAAGTATACATACGTACACAGAATTAAAAATTTAATAAAATATTTAATATTTCAATTATTTCTAGAATGTGAAATATTTGGCAATGTCAAAAGACTTTCTTGACATACTGTATATGTTCCAAACATGTTATGCTAGTTTATGAACATTATTTGCTTGCATTTAAAAATATTGTGTTAAAAAATTTGAGTTCCAAACATATAGTTTTTACACCCAAATATATGAAAAACAGTCTTTTTCGTCCGTGCAGGAGTAGAAACGGTGCTCCAGTTTGTCGCAATATTTAAATTTTCATATAATATATTGATTTCTATACTCTCTTCATATATATATTATCTTGATTATTAAGATTTATGAAATAAAATTATTAGAATAAGCCATTGTTCAAAATATTCCAAAAGATTTTTTTTCTGGTGCGACGTGGTCAAAATGAAACATTTTCTTAAGAGGTTGTGTGCGACTAGATCATGCAGTACCTTTCCATGGGGTAGTGCTACTCAAGTGCACCAGGACATGTCCTTTGTAATGAGTCTAAGACGCATCCTAAAGTGTCAATATACCTCGTCAATGACAAACCCAATAGTTAACCGCAGTGGTATTTTTAGTTTTGAGCCAGAAACGTCACTGAGCCACATCAGGCGATTAACTTGGTTGCGGAACGTTATTGGTTGAATTTTTGGCGAAATGGTCGGGAGTGAAACGAAATGTGGGGCTCGATTCTTCGCCTCATGACTTGGTTTGCTGATAAATATTACAGTTAACAGCTAACCTGTTAAGTCCCCAGTCTAACAAAGAAAAACACACTTTTTTTTGTCAAAATTCGTGTTTATTATTCAACATAGTTCCCTTCAAGAGCGATACAACGATTATAACGACCTTCCAAGTTGTTGATACCATTTTGGTAGTACTCCTTCGGCTTTGCCTCAAAATAGGCCTCAGTTTCGGCGATCACCTCTTCATTGCAGCCACATATTTTCCCTGCGAGTATCCTTTTGAGGTCTGAGAACAAGAAAAAGTCGAAGCCCAATTCATGAATTTTTGCCATCGTTCTCAATGACTTGTTGCACGGTGCGTTGTCTTGGTGGAACAACACTTTTTTCAAATGGTGCCGTTTTGCCGCGATTTCGACCTTCAAACGCTCCAATAACGCCATATAATAGTCACTGTTGATGGTTTTTTCCCTTCTCAAGATAATCAATAAAAATTATACCATACGCATCCCAAAAAACAGAGGCCATTACTTTGCCAGCGGACTTTTGAGCCTTTCCACGCTTCGGAGACGGTTCAGCCGACTGTCGATTGGACTCAGGAGTGTAGTGATGGAGCCATGTTTCATCCATTGTCACATATCGACGGAAAAACTCGGGTGTATTATGAGTTAACAGCTGCAAACACCGCTTAGAATCATCAACACGTTGTCGTTTTTGGCCAAATGTGAGCTCGCGCGGCACCTATTTTGCACAGAGCTTCCGCATATCCAAATATCGATGAATGATGAATGACCAACACGTTCCTTTGATATCTTTAACGCCTCTGCTATCTCGATCAACTTCATTTTACGGTCATTCAAAATCATTTTGTGAATTTTTTTGATGTTTTCGTCGGTATCCACCTCTTTCGGGCGTCCACTTCGTTCACCATCCTCCGTGCTCATTTCAACACGCTTGAATTTAGCATACCAATCAATTATTGTTGATTTCCCTGGGGCAGAGTCCGGAAACTCATTATCAAGCCACGTTTTTGCTTCCACCGTATTTTTTCCCTTCAGAAAGCAGTATTTTATCAAAACACGAAATTCCTTTTTTCCATTTTTTTCACAATAACAAAAGTTGCTTCACAAAAGGCGCTCTATCCCACAAACTAATTGACTTACAGACGTCAAGTTTTGACACGAATCATTTGAAGGTTGGTACTATATAAAAATAATATGCATTTAATACTAGCGACACCATCTATGAGTCAGACCGGGGACTTATCAGCCAACCTGTTATATGTGTTTAGAGATTTTCCACATCCCAAGATACGGAAGTGGAACGGGACATTGCAGTGTTAGAAATACCACTTGTCATTACGTTTGAAACCCTAAATCACTGTACAGGATGAAGTGCGGACACTGCCGTAAAAAGCGGTATATAACAAAAAAGAATTCTGATTGTCAGTAACTTGACCACAATTTCAATTGTGGACAGTTACATTTTCATCCTATCACTTTGATATCTACACGGATGAAAAAGAGTATTTTTCATATGTTTAGGTGCAACATTAAATATGTTTGGAACTTAAATTTTTAGCACATTATTTATAAGTGCAAGCATGTAATGTTCGTAAACTAGTATAACATGTTTGGGACATATATGTTAGTATGTTAGAACATATTATGTTTGGAACATTACATTATCTTAAATATAATGTCTCTGGATGCAAACATATATTAATTTAGAAATTTCGTATAAACATATATGTATGTTTATGTATATATATTTAGAGAAGTCAGAGAAAAAAATTTGTATATAAATAAATGTTTGGAGTGTTATATTGAAATAAATTACAAATATAAGTTTTTTATATCTATAAATTTAATATATATTCATGACATTTTGATGCCAGCAAACAAATGTTTAGAAACTGGAATTAACTATTTGGGCCCTTTAAAAATATATTATATCGATTTCTCCATTCCAAAGTACGTAAAGTGTAAAAAGTGAATTTTACAGGAAACAAGTTCAAAGTTTTTTTTTGAATTTCTCAAAAACCGTATAAGATATAAATTCACTTTTTTCTGTCTTAAAATCATGTTTATTGTAGATTTTTTTTAGTATGTACGAATTTAAAATAGTGATAATAGAACATGGCTAAAAATGACTTAGACAACTTTAGACCGAACAAAGCTTTTTGCATTTTTTGGATTGGAAATTTTTAAAACTGTAGTCACAGGCTACGTACAATATTAACCATAACTTTTGATAGAAGTGTCCAATAAATTCGAACTTTTGACAGGATGCAATTCACATCAATCCGAATACAAAACAACGAACTACATCCAAAAATGCTAAGTCGACTTGGAGTACTCTGGAATGAGGACATCGATATTAGGGTAAAACATAATATGTTTGCACAGTACAAACAAGTTTTTGTTTAAACACATTCTGAAAATATATGTATATGCGCGAAACAGAATATGTTTGGGAGTATATGTTACAGAGGTGAAATTGTTTTGAGCAATTGTTAACGATTGTGACAGGTTATTGATGGATTGACTATTCAATGTTAAGAACCCTGATTAGCGAATAGCTCTTGAAATATTATTATACAGAAACATTTTACTAACGCAGAATCTATATAATTTTCGCCCAAAGCCCATTTTGGGGGTAATTCCGAACTGGTTCTACCCCAATGCTATGGCAGAAAATTTAACAATGCATGGCAATAAAACCGCATTCATGAAAATTGCAATGAATACAAATTAGTGTTACAATTTATTCATTTAAAACATTTTCCCAGAAAACCTTTTGTAGTTGCGATGAAATTATAAACAATTTTTATTTTGGCTTTTAAGGTTTGCAAGTTTGCACGTTTTCCATTTTATTTCCCCACATATTTCTATTTATGAATACGTTTTTATTCCACCTCGGTTTTGTGAAAATTTAAACGAACGCACAAACATATTCCCATGGAGTTGTGTAACATATCGCCCTACATGGATTCATGGTTGCACACAAAATTTCCTTTTAATCATTATTATTTAATCATCATATTGCAAAAGGCAACATGGGTATCCTTACTAGCTAAAGATTACTTTAACGACCCAGTTCAAAGGAAAGGAAGAGCACCAGCAATATCTGTGTTTCGATTCCATCTTCACTGGTAAAACATGTTTGTCTCGCTTTTTTTATTTTCCTCTTACTTGGGGGGAAATGTGGAATATTGCCCTCTAATGGGAACGTGGATAAATGGAAGTGTATGTGGTGGAATTTGTTCGACCCATAATGGTCACACAGATATACTAAGGCCTTATTTTTTAAGGCCCTTTGAGATGTTAATTGTTAGCATTTGAATGAGTTCTGAGGTGAAAAGTTTAATAATACTCATTTTTTATAATCAATGCATTCTCATACAAACGAAACAATCTTTCAAAAATACAGAAACTCAAATTGATTCGAATTCGAGTGACTGTTTTTCTATCGACTGGGTTTTCGTTTGACATACAGAAGAAACAGGGTATAAATCTAAACATTATTGAATTTACACATTCATACCCTGTTTATGTATATCGAACGAAAATCCAGTTGATAACACTCGAATCAATTTGGATTTCTGTATTTTTGAAAGTTCGATTCGTTTTTATACCCACCAGCATAGAATGGTGACGGGTGTATAAAAAGTTTGTCATTCCGTATGTAACACATCGAAATATTGATTTCCGACTATGTAAAGTATATATATCCTTGGTCAGGGAGAAATTCTTAGACGATGTCCGTCTGTCTGGCTGTCCGTCTGTCTGTTGTAATCACGCTACAGTTTTCAATAATGAAGAAATCGTGGTGAAATTTTGCACAAACTCGTCTTTTGTCTGCAGTTCGAAGATGAGCTATACCGCTCCAGGTTTTGATATAGTCCCCATATAAACCGACCTCCCGATTTGTAGTCCTGGGCCTATAGAAATCGTGGATTTTTATAGAATTTGCCTGAAATTGAAAATCTAGAGGTATTTAAGGACCATAAAGAGGTGTGCCCAAAATGGTGAGTATCGTTCCATATTTTGTTATAGCCCCATATAGGCTGGTCTCCCGATTTTACTTCTTAGGCTAATAGAAACCATAGTTTTTTTTTCCAATTTGCCTGAAATTGGAATTCTAGAGATACCTTAGACCCACAAACAGTTGTGCCGAAAATAGTGCCTATCGGTCCATGTTTTGGCATAGCCCCCATATAGACCGATCTCCTGATTTTACTTCTAGGGCCATGGAAACCGTATTTTCAATACTATTTGCCAGAAATTTGAAATCTAGAGGTAGTTTATGACCACAAATAGTCAATCGATTCATGTTTTGATATAGGCCCCATATAGACCGACCTCCCGAATTTACTTCTTAGGCTTCTAGACACTGTATTTTCTATCCGATTTGCTTCAGTTTGGAATTCTAGATGTATTTTAGGCACCGATAATGGTGTCTCTCGGTCCATGTTTTGGTATAGCCCCCATATAGACCGAACTCCCCATTTTACTTCTAGAGGTCTTTTAGGGTCATAAATAGGTATTCCGAATATATTGTTTATCGGTAGATATTTTGATATATTTCTCTTATAAACCCGCCCTCCGATTTGGGGTCTAGATTCTGTAGGTTTTTCAGAACCAGAATTAGGTGTGTATCGGTACATGTTTTTGGCATAGCACCCATATAGACTGATCTTCCGATTTAACTCCTTGGGCTTTTATAAGCCGTAGTTGTTATTAAATGTGCCTGAAATTTAAAATCTATATGGAGGTCTTACCAAATGGATTTGGTCCATATATACCGATGTCACTTCTTGAGGGTATAGAAGCCGCACTGGTCATAAAAATTGCATAAACCTTCATGATGGTGGGTTTTTAAGATTCGGGCCGGCCGAACTTACTGCTGTATATACTTGTTTTACCATAATAATATCAGTGTATCCTTTTACCGCCTAAAAGTAGGCATGACTAATTTTCTATACTAGATAAATCGTACTAATCTTCTGAATATTATGTTAAGTTTCAAAGCTTTTCAACTAAATGGAGATCAAATTAATATTAGACTAATTAAGATCTAAATTAAACAAGTAAGAAAAATCTAAAGTCGGACGGAACCGACTATATTATACCCTGCACCATTTTCTAGATCCACATTTTCGATACCATATCTACTCCGTCAAATGTGTTGGGTGTTATATATAAAGGTTTTTGTTCCCGTATACATATATTTAAATTTGACTCGATCTGGACAAAATTTGTTACACTTCTATAGGTTTAAGATTTAAGTCGGCTAATGCCCTGGGTGGAACAAAATGTTAGTTCAAAACCACCCCTATTCAATTAGTAAACATTGTTTGTGGGGTATCAATGGTATAGGTTTGGCGAAAAACCGCCTTTCCACATTTAAGAACATTAAGGGGTACATCGTGGTTTTATCACAATCTGAACAGAAATGTCTGAAATTAGGAGGAGCAGTTGATTCTGAACCTACAGAGTTAGTATGCCACTAATATTGAGTCCATTATTAAAATAAAGAAGAAGCAGCATTGGTTAATAAATAAGAGTATTATGACCAAATTTGGGAAAATCGATAGATGCCTATATATGGGAGCTATATCTAATGCCCTGTTCCTGTATATCGAACGAAAACCAATTCGAAAGAAAGGCAGTCATTCGAATTCGAATGAATTTGGGTTTTTCTATTTTTGAAAGTTCGTTTCGTTTGTATGAGAATACATTGATTATCAAAAATGAGTATTTTCAAATTTTTGGCCTGAGAATTCATTCAAATGTTAACAATGTTTTTACTTTTTTCTTGACACTTATTGTATATGTTCGTTTATTACTCGACAACAAAATATGAAGTGACTTGCCTTTCGAAATAGAAGAACAAAAGTCAATTTTGTTTCGTTTGGAATACGAAAGAAAGCTTTCGTTTGATATACAGGAACAGGCCATAAAACTGAACCGAATTGGATTATATTTTGCAGGTTTGGTTGATATGACAAGAGATTACCTTGTGCTTAATTTGAGTAAAATAGGTTTATACATGAGGCCACTACGGTCAAAAATAAGGTTATAAGGGACAATTTTTTGAAAATTGGGCGCTACTTATATATGGGAGGTATATCTAAATCTGAACCGATTTGGGTGCACATATAGTCAGTACTACACGCAGAGAAGGAATATGATCACCTCAAGAGCAAAATGTTATTTTTGTATGGTGACCATGTAACATGTTTGTCACTCAAATATAACCTACTTGCCGAAATCAGATACATTATTTCCGAGAAAATAACATGGTTGTGAAAACCATGTTACATGGTCACCACCCAAAAATAACATTTTGCTCTTAAAACATGTTTGAGGTGATCATATTCCTTCTCTGGGTGTATAGAACATTATAGTAAGCCAAATTTGAGTAAGATAGGTTGATAAATAAGGGTGTTATTGTCAAATTTCTGAAAATCGGGCGATACATATATATATGGGAGCAATAGCTAAACCTGAACCGATTTCGATGATTTCTTGCACATATAGTAAGTACTATAGAAAATTAGATTTGGCCAGCTTTGAGTCAGATCGGTTGAGAAATAGGACTTATTGCCAAATTTGGGAAAATCGGGCGACACATATGCTATATATGAGAGCTATATCTAATTCTGAACCGATTTCGATGAAATTTGGCACACTTAAAGGGTGGTCTATTGGATTACTTTGTGGCAAATTTGACGCTGATCGGTTAGTAAATGAATGCAATCTGACCCTATTTATCGAAATCGGGCGATACATATATATGAGAGCTATATCTAAATTTGATCCGACTTTTACCAAATTCAATAGCGTTCGTCCTCGTACCAAAAAAAAAACGCAACATACCAAATTTCATCAAAATCGATTAATAATTGCGACCGGAATCCTGCGCACAACAAATACATGGACGGACGGACAAACGGAAGAACGGGCACCAAGCGCTAGATCGACTCAGGAGGTGATGCTGAGTCGATCGATATATATTTTATAGGGGCTAAAGTCAGTATTTCTGGTAGGCACAATTTTTGGCAGATCAAAGTTATTATATCCTGACCACAATGGTTTAGGGTATAAAAATATGGGAAACATTTAAATCTAAAGCAATTTTTAGGGAACTTTGCAAAAGTGTGTTAATGATTTATCAGTCGATGGATATGTATTAGAAGTATGGGGAAATTTGAGTCATGTTTACAAGTTTTCGACTTAGCAGTGGCGTTTTTACAAGGAAAATGTGGGTATTTTGGCCAATTTTGTCGAAATCAGAAAAATATATATCTAAATCTGAACCGATTTGAACCAAATTCGGCATAAATAGATACAATGTATATGGGAACTATATCTAAATCAGATCCGATTTCAACCAAATTCGGCACATTGTACTTCATGGCATGGCTAAATCGGCTCAGGGGCCGGCCCTGAGCAATATTGCTAAAGACAGCATATGTCTATCTCGTCTCCTTCTGGGTGTTGCAAACATATACACTAACTTATAATACCAAATTCCAGAGTGTGGCGCAGGGTACAAAAAAATATTTCACTATAAAAAGAAGTATTTCCTACGATAGTGCGTATTACACAAAAAAAAAATAATTCATTTATTTTATGAATAGTGTTCCCAAAAATTTTCCAACCACGGAATTCATAAATTGTATAAAAAAGGTTCATAAATTAAAAAATACAGGTTTTCATTGACTACGAATGTATACATAAAGTAATGAAATTTTTAATATTATAAATGAAGTATACATAACTTTCGGCAATATATGTTCTTTTACATAATATATACTAAAAACGTCAGCATTAAATGTAACTTTTCTTTTGATTTTTTCCCTAATTCTTAATGTCTACATAATTGGTCAAAATGTATGAATGACCGCATTAAAGTCCTGCATGTAAATAACATTTTATAATATTTTATATTCACACAAAAAATATTATAATTTTTGAGCTAACAATAAATTATTGTTACAGAAAATTTTGAAGTTCAACTAAATTTTTGTTGATATAACAAAATGTTTGTTGATATAACAAAATTGGTTGCTAAAGTGACTAAAATCGTAATTGTATTTACAAAATACATTGTTAGCTCAAATTTAAACATAATTTTAATTGTATTGACAATCAAATTAATTGATATTTTTTTGTGTGTTACTTACAAATATGAGCCCCAAGCTTCCAGTTAATTAATAAAATTGTTTTACTTCCTCAACATTTTTCAGCAAAAACGAATCGAAACAGTGACTCAAACGGAATGAGAGTTAATCTATGTTGGTGATCTCTCATGCTAAGAGAAAACCAGTATTTTTGGATATATTATGTAAACTTTCATTAATTTTATGAAAGAATCCATGTGCATTAAATTACGTAAACGTACATCTATTTGATGAAAGAGATCATAAATTTTCAAAAATTTACATATTTATGCACAAATTCATATTTTATTTTTCTGTGTGTAACTGATATACATTTCTTCAATTATTTCATTGTAAATACACTCTCTCGTGAACAAGTTCATTGTTTTTATACCCTCCACCATAGGATGGGGGTATATTCACTTTGTCATTCCGTTTGTAACACATCGAAATATTGCTCTAAGACCCCATAAAGTATATATATTCCGGGTCGTGGTGAAATTCTGAGTCGATCTGATCATGTCCGTCCGTCTGTTGAAATCGCGCTAACTTCCGAACGAAACAAGCTATCGACTTGAAACTTTGCACAAGTAGTTGTTAGTGATGTAGGTCGAATGGTATTGCAAATGGGCCATATCGGTCCACTTTTACGTATAGCCCCCATATAAACGGACCCCCAAATTTGGCTTGCGAGTCCTCTAAGAAAAGCAAATTTCATCCGATCCGGCTGAAATTTGGTACATTGTGTTAGTATATGGTCTCTAATGACCATAAAAAAATTGGTTCACATCGGTCCATAATTATATATAGCCCTCATATAAACCGATCACCGGAGCCTCTTGGAAGAGCAAAATTCATCCGATTCGGTTGAAATTTGGTACGTGGTGTTAATATATGGCCTCAAACACCCATGCAAAAATTGGTCGAAATCGGTCCATAATTATATATATAGGCCCTATATAAACCGATCCCCAGATTTGACCTCCGGAGCCTCTTGGAAGAGCAAAGTTCATCCGATTCGGTTTTTGGTACCTGAAGTTAGTATATGGTATCCAACAACAATGCAGGAATTGGTTCATATCAGTCCATAATCATATATAGCCCCCATATAAACCGATCCCGTGATTTGGTTTTGGAGCCTCTTGGAGGAGCAAATTTCATACGAGTCAGTTGAAATTTGGTACATTGTGCTAGTATATGGTCGTTAACAACCATGCCTAATTAGGTCCATATCGGTCTATAGTTATATATAGCCATCAGATAAATCGATCCCCAATCACACAAAGATTGGTCCATATCGAGTTCATAATTGTATATAGCCCCCATATAAGCGACCCCCATATTTCAATTCTGGCTTTCTACGTATTGTCTAATACATACCACGTATGGACTAACTCACAATGTAGAAAACGGCGTTAAGAGAAGTTTTAAGATACCACAACCCAAGTAATTCGATTGTCGATGACAGTCTTTCGTAGAAGTTTCTACGCAATCCATGGTGGAAGGTACATAAAATTCGGCCTGGCCGATCTTACGGCTGTACATACTTGTTTACTTTTAAATTAATTTCTCTGAGGATTAGCATCGGAGATGTCGGGAAATATTGTATATTTTTAAATAAAAATTACAACTCGTAAAAACAACAACATCTGTTTTTATACCCTCCATCATAGGATGGGGGTATATTAACTTTGTCATTCCGTTTGTAACACATCGAAATATTGCTCTAAGACCCCATAAAGTATATATATTCTGGGTCGTGGTGAAATTCTGAGTCGATCTAAGCATGTCCGTCCGTCCGTCTGTTGAAATCACGCTAATTTCCGAACGAAACAAGCTATCGACTTGAAACTTGGCACAAGTAGTTGTTATCGATGTAGGTCGGATGGTATTGAAAATGGGTCATATCGGTCCACTTTTACGTATAGCCCCCATATAAAGGGACCCTCAGATTTGGCTTGTGGAGCCTCTAACAGAAGCATATTTCTTCCGATCCGGCTGAAATTTGGTATATGGTGTTGGTATATGGTCTCTAACAACCATGCAAAAATTGGTCCACATCGGTCCAAAATTATATATAGCCCCCATATAAACCGATACCCAGATTTGGCTTGCGGAGCCTAAAAGAGAAGCAAATTTCATCCGATCTGGCTGAAATTTAGTACATGGTGTTGGTATATGGTCTCTAACAACCATGCAAAAATTGGTTCACATCGGTCCATAATTATATATAGCCCCCATATAAACCGATCCCCAGATTTGGCTTGCGGAGCCTCAAAGAGAAGAAAATTTCATTCGATCCGGCTGAAATTTGGTACATGATGTTGGTATATGGTCTCTAACAACCATGCAAAAATTGGTCCATATCGGTCCTTAATTATATATAGCCCCCATATAAACCGATCCCCAGATTTGGCTGGTGGAGCCTCTAAGAGAAGCATATTTCATCCGATCCGGCTGAAATTTGGTACATGGTGTTGGTATATGGTCTCTAACAATCATGCAAAAATTGGTCCACATCGGTATATAATTATATATAGCCCCCATATAAACCGATCTCCAGATTTGGCTTGCGAAGCCTCAAAGAGGAGCAAATTGCATCCGATCCGGCTGAAATTTGGTACATGGTATTGGTATATGGTCTCTAACAACCGTGCAAAAATTGATCCACATCGGTCCATAATTATATATAGCGCCCATATAAACCGATCCCCAGATTTTGGTTGCGGAGCCTCAAAGAGAAGCAAATTTCATCCGATCCGCCTGAAATTTGGTACATGATATTGGTATATGGTCTCTAACAACCATGCAAAAATTGGTCCACATCGGTTCATAATTATATATAGCCCCATCTAAACCGATCCCCAGATTTGGCTTGCGAAGTGTCCAAGAGAGGCAAATTTCATCCAATCCGGTTGTAATTTGGAACATGGTGTTAGTATATGATCTTTAACAACCGTGCCAGAATTGGTCCATATCGGTCCATAATTATATAGCCCCCATATAAAACATTCTCCGGAGCCTCTTGGAGGAGCAAAATTCATCCGATCCGGTTCAAATTAGGAACGTGGTGTTAGTATATGGTTGCTAACAACCATACCAAAATTGGTCCAATCACACAAAAATTGGTCCATATCGGTTCATAATCATGGTTGCCACTATAACCAAAAATAATCTACCAACATTTTATTTCTATAGAAATTTTATTTCTATAGAAAATTTTGTCAAAATTTTATTTCTATAGAAAATTTTGTCAAAATTTTATTTCTATAGAAAATTGTGTGAAAATTTTATTCGGTTCATAATAAAATTTTCATCATTGTCAAAATTTTATTCCTATAGAAAATTTTGTCAAAATTTTATTTCTATAGAAAATTTTGTTCAAATTTTATTCGGTTCATAATCATGGTTGCCACTCGAGCCAAAAATAATCTACCAAGATTTTATTTCTATAGAAAATTTTGTCAAAAGTTTATTTCTATAGAAAATTTTTTTAAAATTTTATTTCTGTAGAAATTTTTGTGAAAATTTTCTCTCTATAGAAAATTTTGTCAAAATTTTTATTTCTACAGAAAATTGTGTGAAAATTTTATTTCTATAGAAAATTTTGTTAAAATTTTATTTCTGTAGAATATTTTGTCAAAATTGTATGTCTACTTTGTCAAACTGAATTATATACGTATTGGATCGATCTTTTTTATACCCTGCTCCACACTGTGGAACAGGGTATTATTTGATTTAATATATACCACGTATGGACTTACATACAATTTAGAAGATGATGTTAGGAGGTTTTAAGATACCTTGCCATCGGCAAGCGTTACCGCAACTTAAGTAATTCGATTGTGGATGGCAGTGTTTAGATGAAGTTTCTACGCAATCCATGATGGAGGGTACATAAGCTTCGGCCTGGCCGAACTTACGGCCGTATATACTTGTTTATTCCTCATGGCCTAAACAAATAGAAATTTCATTTTTCTTTATGAAAAAGTGTGGCAGTTCAAATGGTGCCACTGTCAAAAAAAAATCTCAATGGTAACGCTGATCACAGAATTAATCAGAAATACAAGTTATGTTTGATTAAAAACTTAATTATTTTCCTAGGCACATTCAATTATTATGAATTTTCCAATTGCAACTATAGTTTGAGTTTTCTTTGGATTTAATGAATAATAGTATATAGAAACTAATTATTTCCGAATAAAATTTGTTAATTGCAATTATTTTTTTTTTTTTAATTAAAATTTTAATAAAATCAATAAAAATATTTTATTAAAGAATTTAAAACCATAATAAATTATGATCTTAAATGAGATAGGTACTAACAACAAGGGTTTTCGAACTAAATCAATAAAATTGTATTTACAAAATGTATAAACATCTACCATTTTTTGTTTTTTTTTTTTACTGTTTGGTGCGTTTGGGCACTATTTTCAGAGGGCTTGAAGAGCAAGGGCTGATCAGAAAAGCTACTTTTTTTGCTTTAATTTTATTTGACTTAATTAAAATTAACCAAACCATATTAAGTTAAACTAAAAAACAAAGATAAATTGATTTAAACTTAATTTATGAAATGAAATTGATGTAAGTTAAATTGAAATGAAATTTACGTTAGGTAAATTAATTGTATTAAATTTAAAAATATATATACGTAACTAGATAAAATGAAATTTAAATTAAATGATGCCTGCTTTTATTACAAAAATGTCACACGGACATATCTGATGATGTTAATGTATTATGTTTTGCAATATGTTATGGAATAACGTATCCACCATTGAAGAAAATTAACAATTTGATGATTTTAAATTAAACGAATGTTTCAATAACTTCAACAAATATTCTTTCAATGGAAACTGACATTTATTTTTTTTTTTTTAATTATTAACGCCAATATAAAAACATAATATATATAATTTCATATATTAAAACTTTCCACAACTGTTTTACGAATATTTAAAATGGCGAATGAGTTTACGAAGTGTATAGAACAGTTTGCATGAATAGAAAAACTATTTCTTTTGTGTCGATCATCAAATTAATTGATCCAATTATTTTTAGTTGAAATTGCATCATTTACGAAAATGGAAAAATATATCAATCACAGTGGTTTGTTTTCTGTTTTCTGTTTTTTTTTTTTTTTTTTTTTTTACATATAGCTGAGTACTATGTTAAGTTTCCAATCTGAATACCAGCTTGTCTTCCGATTACTTTTTTAAATTAATTAAACTATAAATATAAAATGGTTCACAATCAATTCCTTAGATCTTTTCCTTTCATTATTTCACAAGACTTTATAAAAATACAAGTAAGGAAAGTCTAAAGTCGGGCGGGGCCGACTATATTATACCCTGCACCACTTTGTAGATCTAAATTTTCGATACCATATCACATGTGTTGGGTGCTATATATAAAGGTTTGTCCCAAATACATACATTTAAATATCACTCGATTTGGACAGAATTTGATAAACTTTTACACAATCTATAGACTCAAAATTTAAGTTGGCTATTGCACTAGGGTGGAACACAATGTTAGTAAAAAATAAATATGGGAAACATTTAAATCTGAAGCAATTTTAAGGAAACTTCGCAAAGTTAAATTATGATTTATTGCTCGATATATATGTATTAGAAGTTTAGGAAAATTAGAGTAATTTTTACAACATTTCGACTATGCAGTGGCGATTTTACAAGGAAAATGTTGGTGTTTTGACCATTTTTGTCGAAATCAGAAAAACATATATATCTAAATTTGAACCGATTTCAACCAAATTTGGCACGCATAGCTACAATGCTAATTCTACTCCCTGTGCAAAATTTCAACTAAATCGGAGCAAAAAATTGGCCTCTGTGGTCATATGAGTGTAAATCGGGCGAAAGCTATATATGGGAGCTATATCTAAATCTGAACCGATTTCAATAAAATTTGGCACACATAGCAACAATGCTAATTCTACTCCCTGTGCAAAATTTCAACTAAATCGGAGTTAAAAATTGGCCTCTGTGGTCATATGAGTATAAATCGGACGAAAGATATATATGGGAGCTATATCTAAATCTGAACCGATTTAACTGATATTTTGCAAGTTTTTCGAGTCTCATGAAATATTCGGATGTACTGATTTTGAAGAACATCGGTTGATAAACACGCCAATTATGACCAGATCGGGGATAAATATATATAGCAGCTATATCTATATCTGAACCGATTTTTTCCAAAATCAATAGCGATTGTCTTTGTTCCAAAAAACGACCTTATGCCTAATTTGAGGACGATCCGACTTAAACTGCGACCTGTACTTTGCGCACAAAAATACATGGACAGACAGACGGACGGACAGACAGACAGACGGACATCGCTAGATCGACTCAGAATTTAATTCTAAGACGATCGGTATACTAAACGATGGGTCTCAGACTTTTCCTTCTTGGCGTTACATACAAATGCACAAACTTATTATACCCTGTACCACAGTAGTGGTGAAGGGTATAATAATCGTCTTCGTGTGATTTGTGTTTTGGTAAAAAATACGAACATAGTACTCACCCCCATATTCATAAAAGTTAACGTAAACTTTAAGCCTACTATTACCATACAAATTCCTTCGATAAACTGTCAGTAAATTATTATGAATATGGGCATAAATGTTTACTATGAAGCTGTAAAATGTGTGTTATTAAAAACTTAAAGTCAGAAAAGAACGAAATGGACTGTGTAGTTGGTTCAAAAGCTATTTTTTTTATTGAAAAAAAAAAAATAAACAATTTTTAACACAAGAATTGTTTTTTTGTGATAAAAGTTTAAAATTTTCGAAGAAATTCAAAAAGCTCTACCAAAAGAAAAATGTTTTCGGTACAAGTTTCCGAACACTGTTTTCTTTGCGTGTAGTATATGGGATTGAGATAAATGTCCATTTTAATGTGAGATTTATATGTTGATTTTATTTGACTCTATCACATTATTGCTGCCATCCTTAGTGTTAATTGATATCGCATGAAAACTTCACCCAAAGAAAAAATACTTTTCTCCGGAACGAAATTTTAGACACAGGAATTTCCCCTTTCATATAAAGTATTTTCTGTTAGAGCAAATAAAAACAAATTTATGATAAGCGATTCAACGATTGACTTAAATTCTTTTTATTTGTTTTTAAAGAAAAATTTTTAGCATCAAAATTTAGTTCCTGAGAAAAGAAAGCTCTTCTTTCAGTGCTTGCTTTTAAAATAATATAGAATTTGTAGAATCTTATATTTTTGATCTCTGTAGTTAATTTAACTGTCTGCTGAGTTTTATACATTTTATAAATTTGTAGTTTTTCTATCTTACAATAAAGGCCTTTTGCCTTTGGTCTCTGGTTGGGTAGTAGCACATCCTCCTCTATAAGCTTTTTAAGATTTCATTGCCCCCAGAGAAGTCCTTGATGTCAACCCTTGGTCGTTTATGGCATAAAATGTTTCAGCCTAAATCAATATCTATGAGCCAAAACACAGTTCTCTGTACCCAAAGTGAGAGTTTAAAAAAATAAAAAATGCACAAAAAATGGAAAAATACATTCCTCGAGAGATTTCAAAGGAATTCAAGAAGGAGACCATTTCTTTTTTTTTATTTAGCATTAATTTGTTTCAACTCCATTCTGTGCATATTTGCTTCTTCTATTTCTTGTTTTTTTGTTTGTGGGAGAAAAAAAGAAGCCCTATAATTTCATTAACGACTGGGCTAAATAGCAGTCTAAAGAACAATCTGCTTTTACCTTAGCTTCTAGTTGGGGAAAATAAAAATAATCATACTTTATACCATAAGGGTTCCAACCTTTTTCCTTGCAGTGCTACTAGCGGTGAAGTGTTGTGCAATCTCTTTAAACTTTTACACCTTTTGCGAGCATAAAGATAAACCACATTTTATAATGAACGTGTAATTAAGATAGTCCGAAGGACTTAAGACTTTATGCTCCGTTTCAGTTTATCAATGATTACCACCTTTTTGTGGAATATTATTACAGAGTCCTTTTTGCCTCATTATTAGTGTTTGTGGCATTTATTCTCATTGACTCGCCGTCCCTGGCGGATAGGACACACAAAACGGAAAAGGTCACTAAACTAGTGGGCTGCTGGCAGGGTTGACTTGTCGAAGGGAAAAAGTCGTGCAAAATGCAGTTAATTACAACGGATTTAGAGTGTTTAGATAAGCACTTGTGTACTTAAGGACTAGTCTTTTGGAATAAAAAATAGTCGGAGCTCATCCGCTTGGCTACACTCAGCGGTCATAATTGTATCTTCGCTGAAAGTTACAGATGATTCAGAGGAAGAAAAAACGCTTTTTTGTTGTTTTTCTTCTCACAACCATTAAGAGACAAATGGAGAAAAGTTTTCGGGAAGCACTTGGTTTTACATTTCTTTCCTATCCCCGCGAAATCTACTCAGAGAATTCTTAATCAAGGACTTAAAAAGGCAATGTGCTTGATTTTATGTTGTGAGGGTATTCGCAGCATCCACCATATAATCCTCAGGGTGTGCTCCAGAGAACAATGCATCATGTAAATCCTCTGTAATTAAGGATTTTCAAGACGAATTCATTTGAAATGGTTTTTAAAATAATGAGTCGCCCATCCAATGTAAACAGAAGTTACAAAGGGAAAGTAGTGCGATATCAGTTAACTTCAAATCCACTTTTTTATTCTAGGGTTGGTTTATTGGTGTGAACGACATAGGCTTCGATACAGAATCTTGAAAATCAAAGTTTACTAATCGGATTTTAATCATAGAAACTAAGCGTTGTTTTTTCCAAAATAAAAGAAGCCTTATATCAAACAACCACAGTTGTTACAAAAATCCTCCACGAGACAAGGTCTCAAATGTTTAGAAGAGAATTCGTTGTGACTCATGAAGATTTCTGTAAATCATGTTAATGTTTGAAAGTGAAGACCGAGTAGTTAATGAGAGTTTCTTTAAGGTAAAAAAGAAAAACTATTCAATTTTCCCCTGTGATTCACTCTTGTTCCTATTGCCACCTTTGCTTTTGGCATCGATTTTTATACCCTCCACCATACAATGGTTCCAAATCGTTTTTTTTTTTTTGAAATAATTCTGCAACTTGTTTTTTAACGGATAAAGGTATCAACATAATTTGTGTGAAAGCTGAGGTGTGTTCCTCTTGCAAATTTGTGGGTCCACGGGCTGACCTGTAAGCGTTGAAAGTTGGTCACCTCGGGGGTATGCAATTTTGTTTTAGCTGTCAACTCCGCAATTTTGAACCGATTTCGATTTGCGCAAAATGACCGATAAAAGCTTAAAACGTATCATACCCCCGAAGTGACCAACTTTCAACTCCTACCGGTTAGCCCGTAGAACCAAAAATTTGCAAACTTAGAAGAAAACACCTCAGAAAAAAAATGTTGTTCAAAAGTTGCAGAAATATTTCCAAAAAAAGCGATTTGGAACCACTGTGCTTCAGTCTCTTCAAATCACGCTAACTTCCGAACGAAATAAGCTATCGAATTGAAACTTGGCACAAATAGTTGTTATTGATGTGGATCGGATGGTATTGCAAATGGGTCATATCGCACCAGGTTTACGTATAGCACCCATGCAAACCGACCCACAGATTTCGCTTGCGGAGCCTCTTTGAGTAGCAAAATGCATCCGATCCATTTGAAATTTGGAACGTGGTATTAGTATCTAACAACCATGCAGAAATTGGTCCATAATTATATATAGCCCCCATATAAACCGATCCCCAGATTTGAACTCCGGAGCCTCTTGGAGGAGCAAAATTCATCCGATTCGGTTGAAATTTGTTACGTTGTGCAAGGATATGGCCGTTAACAACCATGCCAAAATTAGACCATATCGGTTCATAATTATATATAGTCCCCAAATAAACCGACCCCCAATCACATAATAATAGCTCCATATCAGTTCATAAGTGTATATACCCCCCACATAAAGCGAGATCCGTACATTCACGCAACATTTTGTCTAATATTTACCCCGTACACGCAAAGAAAAAAAAAACGTTTGGAAAACGTGTACCGAAAACGTTTTTCTTTTGTTAGAGTTTTTTGAATTGCTTCGAAAATTTTAAACTTTTATCACCAAAAAAATTCGTTTGTTACAAAATTTTTATTTTTTCAATAAAAAAAAGTTATTTTTGAAACAACAACACAGTCCATTTCGTTTATATCAAACACTGTTCTTTTCTGACTTTAGGTCTTTAATAAGACACATTTTATAGTTCAAAATTTAATATACTACAATGTAATGTTGAACATTTTTTCGGAATCTTCCGAACATATCTGGAATATATGTTAAAAAAAAAAACAAAAATAAAAAACTTTGGTCGAAGCAGGGATCGAACCCACGACCCATGGCATGCAAGTCGGACGTAGCAACTACTGCTCCACGGTGCCAAACTAAATGTTTGTTTCTGTTAAATAAACTTTGTTATTTGGTTCGTGGGCGCCGCAAGCTATGCTATATAAATATAACTTATATGGGTAATTATCTATTAATGACCATAACAGGTACATAGCTCAGTGGTTAGTGTGTTGGCTTACAAAGTGCATGGTCCGCGGTTCGATTCTCCGTCCAGGCGAAAGGTAAAAAAAAATTTTAAAATTTATAAAATCATATAATTTCTTCTACGTTGTTGGTATTACAGGAAAAGGTGTTAAGAACTAAAAAACCCCGTGGATGTGAGAAAGATGTAAGGGAAAATGCAATTAGCAAGAAAACAATGTTTTTTGAGTTTGTCTTTATGAAAAGAATAAACGTTTATCACAAAAAGTATATACTTTTCTTCCAAATACACTTACTTACAGCGAAAAGCAAATGAGAAACGAAGTTTGTTTGTCTAAAATTCCGTTTGGGAGGAAAGAATTATTTTTTGCGTGTATGGACTAACTTACAATTTAGAAGAGTTTTAAGATACAGTAAAGGACAAAATTGTTCATGAAATACAAGTTTTTAAGAAAATTTTTTATTTTATTAATTTTAATATCAACTTTTTTAATTATTTTATATACATTCCTCTTACTGAATAAAAATACAGAAACCTAAAATATTTCTTTGAATATAACGTTTTAGCAGATATGTTAGTAATACAAGGGCATAATTGTGAACAATTACGACCCCTAGCGGAAAAGTCGTGTTTGATTTCTATCAGTATTTTGTATTACCTCCGCGTGCTTTCTTAACTGTTTTTATTCTTTTTGGCATACTTTTTACGAGTTTATTTAGCACTTCTGGATCAATATTTACCCAAGCTTCAATAGAACGGTCCCAAAGTTCATCAACAGTCTTAGGCGTATGCTTTTTAGCAAAAATTTTCTTTTTAAAATCGACCAAAGATGTTCGATTGGCTTTAAATCGGGCGATTGGAGAGGCCAATCTAAAAGCTTGATACCATTTTCTTCGAACCACCTTTTAGTCTTTTTCGCAATATGCTTAGGTTCGTTAGCCTGCATAAAGGTGTTGTTTTGTGCTGGGTCAAAGCCAAATAAAGGGTGATACGGTCAAAACTTGGTCAATATAAACTTGACGTATTTCTTTCAATTTTACATTTAAAAAACCTGAACACCCCTCATTTTGAAGGTGTGTGTGTGTAGAATGTTGCTCCTATTGTGATTTTGGAACACCCCTCATTTTGAAGGTGTGTGTGTGTAGAATGTTGCTCCTATTGTGATTTTGGAATTCACTCTTCAGTTGTCAAAATGCCGTCCAAGCAAGAAGAGCAGCGTATCAAAATTTTGATCGCGCATCGCGAAAATCCGAGCTACTCGCACGCAAAGCTGGCAAAATCACTCAAAGTTGCCAAATCAACCGTTACAAATGTAATTAAAGTGTTTGGGGAACGTTTGTCAACAGCCAGGAAGTCTGGATCGGGGGGGAAATCGAAAACCGGAAGCCGCTGAGACGACAAAGAGAGTTGCCGGTAGTTTCAAGCGAAACCCTAACCTCTCTCTCCGAGATGCCGCAAATAAGCTGGGTGTATTGTCTACAACCGTGCATCGAGCCAAAAAACGAGCCGGACTATCGACTTACAAGAAGGTAGTGACTCCAAATCGCGATGATAAACAAAATACGACGGCCAAAGCGCGATCCCGGAGGCTGTACACGACGATGCTGACGAAGTTTGACTGCGTGGTAATGGACGACGAAGCCTACGTCAAAGCCGACTACAAGCAGCTTCCGGGACAGGAGTTTTATACGGCAAAAGGAAGGGGAAAGGTAGCAGATATTTTCAAGCACATAAAACTGTCAAAGTTCGCAAAGAAATATCTGGTTTGGCGAGCCATCTGTACCTGTGGCTTGAAAAGCAGCATTTTCATAGCTTCCGGGACTGTCAACCAAGAAATTTACGTGAAAGAGTGTTTGAATAAACGTCTGCTGCCTTTCCTGAAGAAACACGGTATTTCCGTACTGTTTTGGCCGGATTTGGCATCTTGCCATTACGGTAAAAAGGCCATGGAGTGGTACGCCGCCAACAACGTGCAGGTGGTTCCCAAGGACAAGAACCCTCCCAACACGCCAGAGCTCCGCCCAATTGAGAAATACTGGGCTATTGTCAAGCGGAACCTAAAGAAGACCAAAAAAAACTGCTAAGGACGAGTAGCAGTTCAAGGCAAACTGGCTTTCTGCGGCGAAGAAGGTGGACAAGGTGGCTGTACAAAATCGGATGGCAGGTGTCAAGCGTGAGGCCCGGCAATTCGGATTTGGAAAAGCGAAAGTCTAACTGAATATTTTTCCTGAATTTTATACTAATTGAACTTGAAAAAGAAATTTAATTTGATTTTTTAAATAAACTATTTCACCGATTTACACGCGTTTTCCCTTGACCAAATTTTGACCGTATCACCCTTTATGTTCAGACTTGGAAGATATGAGTCTTCAAGAATGGTGATATAGTCCGCAGCACACATTTTTACCTCTTATTCGGCGAAGTACTCCAAGTTGGTTTCACGAAAACCGCCCCAATCCATTAATGAGCCACCTCCAAATTTTAATGTTTGGCAAATATTTCGTTGTTTAACTCTAACACTTTTATCCACCCATGTCCACTGCCATCCATCAGAGCCAATTCAATTGATTTTTGTCTCATCTGAACAAGTTGCCCGCATCCAATCGTCTATTGTGAAGTTTTCGTATTTTTTGCGAGGTCCAGGTTTTTGTCGGTCAAGAGCGGGTTTTTGGCTGGCTACTACTCCTGACTACTTATCCACTGGCTTTCAAGCTTTTGGTATTCACGTTTAAGTTATATTCCTCAAGCAATATTTGCTTGAACTCAACAGCTGTTTTTACTGCACGATCAATCGCTTAGCTTCGCGTCTATCAGCCGGCGAGAGTTTTTTTGGGCGATCTGCTGGATTACCAATAATTTCCAAATTATTGTGATTTTTATTTTGTTTATAAATCCAACTGATATGTTATATTTTTTAGCGATCTCTCGATATGGGGCTCCTTCTTTTAAATCTTTTACGACATTCTGTTTCGAAAGAGTTCCCTTGGCTTTTCCCATCGCAAAAATAAAACAAATAGACAAGAAAAATATTGATGAAAAATCTGTAAGAAGATATCGTCTAATAATTATTTTACTTACTTTCTTAATCAAATCCACAAACAACAATTTAAGTTCATTGAAATTGTTAGAGAATATTAACACAGGGTCAATATTGTTCACAAATGTGGATTTACCGTTACACGAATATAAAACTTGAAATTTCGAAACGAAAGATGCCAATTATCACTAACTAGTCCCTTGACCATAGACAAAGTATTAGAGTTGCCAAGCCTCTATCTTTGATGTATATTTTTTTACATTAATGTTTTCTCTATATTTTCGTGAACAATTTTGTAAATCGGTAAATATTACCACAACCCAAGTAATTCGATTGTGGAAGACAGTCTTTAGTGGAAGTTTCTACGCAATCCATGGTGGCGCGGTACATAAGATTCGGCCTGACCGAACTTTCGGCCGTATATACTTGTTCTAAATTCGAATTTCCCACAAAATAGTTCACAATTTCTAAAGCCAAGCTAATTTTGGCTACATTGTGTCCATCATAAACTATGTATGACGCTGAGAACATTTTTACAAAGGTGAAGCTAAAAATAATAGTTGATGGTCTGAATATGGCAATGGTTTAATTTAATGCTATACGATATCCATATCAGAAAGCTTCCTGTTCGCACTTTTAGACCGATGAATGCTTTAAACAAAATATATGGTCTCATTCGATCGTTTACTGTAAAAATCTATTTCAATTCTTCCAACTTGTTTTGTTTTGCTCTCCACAAAATTGTTATAAAATGACCACTAAGGCTAATAAGGTTGTGTGTCTTAGCTGTCCTTAACAACAGAGTGCTATGGAGGATTTATTTAAAACCTCACCATCTGAACTCAAGGGCTCTTTATTGGTTTTGAACGAAGACCGTTGAAGATGTAGCAGATTGGTCTTCTCCTGCATTTACGAGTACATGACCAACATTTCTGTGAACTTTCATGAGGACTCCACAGCATAGCGGAAAGTCAGTCAAACACAGAAAAACACAAATTTGCTGTCGTTGTCCTGTTCATGCCACACTGCACCGAGCTGAAGCGATGAAATGTTACTAATTTGAGGTTATTGCTCCATTATTGGACATTGCTCTGCAATTCTGTATGTGAATCGAGGAAGTCTCTATCTGGCAGCATGTGTCGAAAAAGGATACAAAAAAAAAAAAGATTCCATGTATCTTTGTACTCGTGCTAGTCGTCCGTTTCCATAAATTCATAATTCAGTTTCGCAACAACGATTTCATTTTTTCATGTGGTTCTATAGTTTTTGTCCATAATTTCTTATTTGAATATTTCACAACTTTTTTGTTATGGGCAAAACTACGTGTGTGTGTTTGTGTGTGTGTGTGAAGAAGCCCTAAAAATCAGTTGCCGTCGTATATCGAATTTATTTGTTCATGGCCAATTATTAATTTTATTAATTCTTGAATTCGAGAAATTCAAATATAGTTCTGTATATGTATCTCAACTTCGGTTTGTTAGTTTTTTGCCATTAGAATAATCGGGAAACCATATCTGATTCAAACATTGTCCTTGGATGAATTGAAATATTTCGCAGCATTCCTGCCACAAAACTCATGCAACACAAAGTTTTATGAAAACATAATTTCTCCCTCGACCATCCAAAGAGAAGATCCAAAATAAGGCATAAATTAGAAGTTTGCCTGTTTCGTATTTGTGTATTCATAAGCTAAGTTTTACTCAAATGCAGGCGTTTTTTTTTTTTTTTTGTATGAGAAATGTGATTTCATTTTTTATGGATACAAAACTAGGTAACGGAAGAGAAGAATGAGAGAGGCAAAAAAGAAAAAAAGTTTTGAATTTAATCGAGAATTGTGTAGGCCACATTATCAGCTGCAGAGTACAGGATTTATGTATATTTGCAAATATATCGCCTATTTTGCGGACGGACAATCATAAATTATTCACAGATTGGCCATGAGTAAATAAAAGTGGTTGTAAAAACCATATTCTATAAAAAGACACCAAGCCAATATTTTAATTTGAGACTTATCTCAACGTACCACTTGAGTGAAAGATTCTCCTTTTCCTGCCACCTCACTGGCAGAATAAATAATGGACGAAGGAAAATGTGTTTGTTAACATCAGTACCAGGAATTCTAAGCGGAAATTAGAAATCCACCCATTCTACATATACACCGAAGATAAAGAGTTTCCCAGCAAAAAAAAAAAAAACAAAGCGAAGCGAAGCCAAAACAGCAATGAAAATATCTTTGGATGCGGAAGTGGTGAACAATTGGCATACAACCAAAGAATTTTACATAGGCTTGTCCTTTTAAGTAATCGTTGTATTGATTTCGCAGCACTAGTCCTTCAGACGTGGTAATTCGAATTTCACTAAGAAATAAACAAAAGTGAATCAACCCACCAGAAAGGGTGGTGGGTTGATTCACTGTTTCACAATTTTGGTTAATTTTAGAAAAGTTTAACAGTATTACAAACACTTACCGATATCACAAAAATAAGTAAATAGTTTTCGGCAAATTCAAGAAAATGTTATGTCTACTAAATTTTCTCGATTTTTTTTTAAAAGTTCAATGTTTAAAAATGCAAGAATGTCTTTAGTGCCAAACGAAGTTCAAAATTGGCACATTTCTATGTACAATTTTTAAATTTAAAGAAATAATGAACTATATGTGAAATACGAATTTAGTAAAGATTTATACTTCATTTGTGTATATTTTTTCTGTTTTTTATTTCATTTAACTAACATATGCAAAAACTTTCTCCAAACATAATAATTCCATGAACTAAAATGAAGTTATATTGGCTTTAGTGACAAAGAGGGTTCACTTTTTTTGAGTGTACATAAATATTTTTCGGATTTCCAATATTTTCAAATATATTTTTGATGTCCAATATTTTATTTGTCCTGCTGTGCACAGGAAAATATTTTATTGGAAAAGTGAACTACCTCGCGTGAAAATTTAACTAAATGGTATTCCACTTTTTGAGATTCCACAATGCGTGCTTAAAAGCAGGAAAATATAATGACATGATATTCTTTTTAATTAGCACTTACGAAATTATCATGAAAGAAAAAATTAACAGTAGTTCATTTTTACTATTTGTGGGAATCGTACAAAAAATTTCTCCTGGTTTAGGTTACATTGAATTTGTATCATTTGTATAGTCATGGAATTTTATAACCACATTCAGTTCATAAAATCTTTGAAGTATACTTGGGATAATGAAAATTTCAAAAATTAAACTAAAATTAAATAATTTGTTTTCAATAACAACAAGTATAAACGGCCGTAAGTTCGGGATCGATTAATCTGAGGGCTATGTATAACTATAGACCGATATGCACCTAGTTAGGCATGGTTGTTAACGGCCATATACTAGCACAATGTACCAAATTTCAACTAACTCGGATGAAATTTGCTCCTCCAAGAGGCTCCAAAACCAAATCTCGGGATCGGTTTATATGGTGGCTATATATGATTATGGACTGATATGGACCACTTTTGGCATGGTTGTTAAATATCATATACTACCACCACGTACAAAATTTCAACCAGATCGGATGAATTTTGCTTCTCCAAAAGGCACCGGAGGTCAAATCTGGGGATCGGTTTATATGGGTGCTATATATAATTATGGACTGATATGAACCAATTCCTGCATGGTTGTTGGATACCATATACTAACATCACGTACCAAATTTCAACCGAATCGGATGAAGTTTGCTCTTCCAAGGGGCTCCGGAGGTCAAATGTGGGGATCGGTTTATATGGGGCCTATATATAATTATGGACCGATTTCGACCAATTTTTGCATGGGAGTTTGCGGCCATATATTAACACCACGTACCAAAGTTCAACTGAATCAGATGAATTTTGGTCTTCCAAGAGGCTCCGGAGGTCAAATCTGGTGATCGGTTTATATGGGGGCTATATATAATTATGGACCGATGTAGACCAATTTTTGCATGGTTGTTAGAGACCATATACTAACACCATGTACCAAATTTCAGCCGGATCGGATGAAATTTGCTTCTCTTAGAGGCCTCGCAAGCCAAATTTGGGGGTCCGTTTATATGGGGGCTATACGTAAAAGTGGACCGATATGGCCCATTTGCAATACCATCCGACCTACATCAATATCAACTACTTGTGCCAAGTTTCAAGTCGATGGCTTGTTTCGTTCGGAAGTTAGCGTGATTTCAACAGACGGACGGACGGACGGACATGCTCAGATCGACTCAGAATTTCACCACGACCCAGAATATATATACTTTATGGGGTCTTAGAACAATATATCGATGTGTTACAAACGGAATGACAAAGTTAATATACCCCCCATCCTATGATGGAGGGTATAATAATTAAAATTCAGTTTGACAACTTTTTTTGTAAAGAAGGGCATTTTTGTATGTTATGACTTAGGAAGAACCAAATTTTTTTGCTGGGATACTTCATTTCATATAATTTAAAAATTTGAGCGCTTTATGAACTTATAGTTAAATTGTCTTAACAGTCTCTCTTAAAAAATGATTCCCAAAATTATTAATTTCTAAGAAAGATGCCTTTAAAATTTAATTTATTATTACAAATAATACTTTAATTATAAGGTAAAACGGAAATATAATATGAATTCACCTATTACTATTTACCATAGTTTGCCTTATGTATGTATGAAGTAAATAAATTAAAATAAAGCAAATATTAGAAAAAATAACTACATACAGCAGTAAATTCGGGCGGGCCGAATCTTAATCCACCATGAATCGAAAATAATAATTTCCTTTGAAAACTCATCGTCGTAGCGGGTTACTTGATAATATATAAAACTTCAGTGGGTGGTTTTGATGACAAGTAATCTCCCAAGAAGATCAGTTCAACCAGTACGTTTCCCGAAGAAAAATTTTAATATTCTACCTATGAAGACTAGATCAGATTCTGGATTTTTATACCCTTCACCAATACTGTGGTACAGGGTATAATAAGTTTGTGCATTTGTATGTAACGCCAAGCCTTCTGAGACTAATCGTTTAGTATACCGATCGTCTTAGAATTAAATTCTGAGTCGATTTAGCGATGTCCGTCTGTCTGTCTGTCTGCCCGTCCGTCTGTCTGTCTGTTTATGTATTTTTGTGCGCAAAGTACAGGTCGCAGTTTAAGTCGGATCGTCCTCAAATTTCGCATAAGGTCGTTTTTTGGAACAAAGACAATCGCTATTGATTTTGGAAAAAATCGGTTCAGTTATAGATATAGCTGCTATATATATTTATCCCCGATCTGGTCATAATTGGCGTGTTTATCAACCGATGTTCTTCAAAATCAGTACATCCGAATATTTCATGAGACTCGAAAAACTTGCAAAATATCAGCTAAATCGGTTCAGATTTAGATATAGCTCCCATATATATCTTTAGTCCGATTTATACTCATATGACCACAGAGGCCAATTTTTAACTCCGATTTAGTTGAAATTTTGCACAGGGAGTAAAATTAGCATTTTAGCTATGCGTGCCAAATTTTATTGAAATCGGTTCAGATTTAGATATAGCTTCCATATATAGCTTTCGCCCGATTTACACTCATATGACCACAGAGGCCAATTTTTCGCTCCGATTTAGTTGACATTTTGCACAGGGAGTAAAATTAGCATTTTAGCTATGCGTGCCAAATTTTATTGAAATCGGTTCAGATTTAGATATAGCTTCCATATATAGCTTTCGCCCGATTTACACTCATATGACCACAGAGGCCAATTTTTCGCTCCGATTTAGTTGAAATTTTGCACAGGGAGTAGAATCAGCATTGTAGCTATGCATGCAAAATTTGGTTGAAATCGGTTCAGATTTAGATATATCTCCTATATGTAGCTTTCGCTCGATTTACACTCATATGACCACAGAGGCCAATTTTTAACACCGATTTAGTTGAAATTTTGCACAGGGAGTAGAATCAGCATTGTAGCTATGCATGCAAAATTTGGTTGAAATCGGTTCAGATTTAGATATATCTCCCATATGTAGCTTTCGCCCGATTTACACTCATATGACCACAGAGGCCAATTTTTAACACCGATTTAGTTGAAATTTTGCACAGGGAGTAGATGGTACCGAAAATTTAGATCTACAAAGTGGTGCAGGGTATAATATAGTCGGCCCCGCTCGACTTTAGTCTTTCCTTACTTGTTAAAACCCAATTTTGTTTGAGTTGCATAGAAAATGATGAAATAACGCCTTGATTTGATATGTAAAAGCTGTAGATTTTTACCATCATTATTTAAATGATTACGAGAAGTAAAATATAAAAGTTGTCCCTCTTTGTGGTCCTAGAATACCTCTAGATTTCCAATTTCAGGCAAATTGGATAAAAACTACGGTTTCTAGAATCCCAAGAAGTAAAATCGGGAGATCGGTCTACATGGCAGATGGTTAGAGTAGAATTTTTAACAAATTGAAAATAAATTTTTTTTATGTTTTTTTTTTCATAAAGACTATTCCCAATGGAGGTCACCCTTTTCCAAAATGGTATTTATACCCTCCACCATAGGATGGGCGTATTCAAATTTTGTCATTCCGTGTGTAACAATTTCGAAATATTGGTCTAAGAGCCCAGAATATGCGTCGTGGTGAAATTCTAAGTCGATCTAGCGATGTCCGTCCGCTAACTTCCGAACGAAACAAGTTATCCACTTGGCAAGTAATTGTTATTGATATATGTAGGGCAGATGGTATTGCAACTGAGCCATACCGCCATGTAAACCACCGCCAGATTTGGCTTGCGGAGCACCCTGATGGAGCGCATTTCACCCGAGCCGAGTTGAAATTTGGCACGCGATGTTAGTACATATATGCTCTTGAACAACAATGCCAAAATTGGTCCATATCGGTGCAAAATTATGTATAGCGCCCATATAAACCGATCTCCAGATTTGCCTTTCGGGGCCTCTTGGAATAGCACATTATGTTACATCCAATTCGTTGGTACATGATACTAGCAAATGCCCCTCGGTGGTAAATTAATTATATGTAGGCTCCATATAAATCCATCTCCAAATTTGAGAAATTAAATTACCTTTAATGCTCTGTGGCTGCTTTAGGATCAAGTAAACCGGAATTTGTGACAAAAGATGTAACAATGGTGTCTAACCTTTTTTGATTTGTTTTTAAAGAGAATTTTATAGTTTCAAGAGAATTCTATGTTTGTCTAAAATTTCATGTTAATCACACTGAGACAACATAAATTTCACGGTGTTACAATTGTGTCAGAATCCCAGTTAATCAAGACGGAATTATTATTATTCAATTGAAAAAAGTTGTATTGAATTTATGGACATTTTATGGAAAAACTAAGAAATGTAGTGCTAAATGTCGTCTGAAACTCAATTATTTTACCAAACCTGTTGGCATATTTTGTTGTAGTGGCATAAAAATAAGGCATACGAGTACAATATTGAGTCCGTGAACTTAAATACAATCGATTTCAATCAAAAAGAAAAGAAAAAAAAAAAACAAATAAGTAAAGCCTAAAGTCGGGAGGGGCCGACTATATTATGTACACTATGTACACCAAAATTTGTGTTACCATCTCAACTCCTTCAAATTTGTTTGGAGTTATTATAAAGGTTTATATTCCCATATTCAAATAAAGGGTGATTTGTTAAGAGCTTGATAACTTTTTTTTAAAAAAAACGCATAAAATTTGCAAAATCTCATCGGTTCTTTATTTGAAACGTTAGATTGGTCCATGACATTTACTTTTTGAAGATAATTTCATTTAAATGTTGACCGCGGCTGCGTCTTAGGTGGTCCATTCGGAAAGTCCAATTTTGGGCAACTTTTTCGAGCATTTCGGCCGGAATAGCCCGAATTTCTTCGGAAATGTTGTCTTCCAAAGCTGGAATAGTTGCTGGCTTATTTCTGTAGACTTTAGACGTAGCCCCACAAAAAATAGTCTAAAGGCGTCAAATCGCATGATCTTGGTGGCCAACTTACCGGTCCATTTCTTGAGATGAATTGTTCTCCGAAGTTTTCCCTCAAAATGGCCATAGAATCGCGAGCTGTGTGGCATGTAGCGCCATCTTGTTGAAACCACATGTCAACCAAGTTCAGTTCTTCCATTTTTGGCAACAAAAAGTTTGTTAGCATCGAACGATAGCGATCGCCATTCACCGTAACGTTGCGTCCAACAGCATCTTTGAAAAAATACGGTCCAATGATTCCACCAGCGTACAAACCACACCAAACAGTGCATTTTTCGGGATGCATGGGCAGTTCTTGAACGGCTTCTGGTTGCTCTTCACTCCAAATGCGGCAATTTTGCTTATTTACGTAGCCATTCAACCAGAAATGAGCCTCATCGCTGAACAAAATTTGTCGATAAAAAAGCGGATTTTCTGCCAACTTTTCTAGGGCCCATTCACTGAAAATTCGACGTTGTGGCAGATCGTTCGGCTTCAGTTCTTGCACGAGCTGTATTTTATACGGTTTTACACCAAGATCTTTGCGTAAAATCTTCCATGTGGTCGAATAACACAAACCCAATTGCTGCGAACGGCGACGAATCGACATTTCACGGTCTTCAGCAACACTCTCAGAAACAGACGCAATATTCTCTTCTGTACGCACTGTACGCATTCGTGTGGTTGGTTTAATGTCCAATAAAGTAAACTGAGTGCGAAACTTGGTCACAATCGCATTAATTGTTTGCTCATTTGGTCGATTATGTAGACCATAAATCGGACGTAAAGCGCGAAACACATTTCGAACCGAACACTGATTTTGGTAATAAAATTCAATGATTTGCAAGCGTTGCTCGTTAGTAAGTCTATTCATGATGAAATGTCAAAGCATACTGAGCATCTTTCTCTTTGACACCATGTCTGAAATCCCACGTGATCTGTCAAATACTAATGCATGAATATCCTAACCTCAAAAGAATCACCCTTTATTTATATCTCAACCGATTTGAAGATAGGTGGTCTATTGTAGGTTATCTTATATTATTTGACCAAGTCGGGTGATATTTCCACAAGTCGGAGCCTTATTTAAAACTCAACCATTCTGTGGAAAGTCTGGCATTACAGTGAGTAGGATATGATTACGATAATGGGAAATCATCACAGAATTTTTTGTAAAATGTTGGTATTTTGGCCATATAAACCGGAAGAACAACTATATTGAGGATTTATTTAAATCTGAACCAAATTAGATCACCCTTGACACACTTAAATAGCGAATTAAATATATTCTCTGTAGAAAATATCAAGTCAATTGGAGGAAAATGAAATTAAAAATGGGATTAAAATATGAAACATTCTACAATATTTCCCCAATTCTGGCGTACACATACATGGGAGCTGTATCTAAATCTTAACCGATTTTGACCAAATTTGACATGCATAGTTAGAATAATAATTTTGCAATCTCTGCAAAATTTCACGTAATTGGGAGTATAACTTTGGCCTCCGTGGTCATATGAGTGTAAATCGGGCGAAAGATATATATGGGAGCTATATCTAAATCTCAACCGATTTCAACCAAATTTGGCACAATTAACGATACTATTAAACGTACTCCTTGTGCAAAATTTGAAGCATGTCAGGGCAATACTTTGGCTTTTGAGGTCATATAAGTTCAAATCGGACGAAAGATATATATGGGAGCTATATCTAAATCTGAACTGATTTCAACCAAATTTGGCACAGATAACGATACCATCAAACGTACCTCTCGTACTAAGTTTGAAGCAAATCACGGCAAAGCTCTGGCTTTTGAGGCCATATAAGTGCAAATCGGACGAAAGATATATATGACAGCTCTATCTAAATCTGAACCGATTTCAACCAAATTTGGTACACTTACCGATACTATTAAACGTACTCCTTGTGCAAAATTTGGATCATGTCAGGACAAAATTCTGGCTTTTGAGGCATTATAAGTGCATATCGGACGAGAGATATATGGAAGCTATATCTAAATCTGAACCGATTTAATTCAAATTTACCAAGCATTGGTAGAATGTCAATACTGCTCTCTATGCAAAATTTCACGAAAATCGGTAGTAAACTTTGGCCTCTGTGGTCGTATGAGTCTATATCGGACGAAAGATATATATGGGAGCTATATCTAAATCTGAACCGATTTGGCTGATATTTTGCAAGATTCGCGACTTATAAAATATCCTGATGTAATGAATTTGAAGAAAATCGGTTGATAAACACGGCAACTATGACCATATAGGGGATAAATATATATAGCAGCTATATCTAAATCTAAACCGATTTTTTCCAAAACCAATAGCGATCGTCTTTGTTCCCCAAAACGACCCTGTGCCAAATTTGAGGACGATCGGACTTAAACTGATCGGATCTGTACTGTGCACACAAAAATACATGAACAGACAGACAGACGGACGGACAGACAGACGGACATCGCTAAATCGACTCAGAATTTAATTCTAAGACGATCGGTATACTAAACGATGGGTCTCAGACTTTTCCTTCTTGGCGCTACATACAAATGCACAAACTTATTATACCCTGTACCACAGTAGTGGTGAAGGGTATAAACAAATTCGCAAACTTTTAGCTAAGCAATGACACAAAAAAAGCGCCAAATCATTTCCAGCAAAATAAAATTTTGAAGTTGTTTTAAAGCCAAAACTTCCAAAGCACTTCTAAAAATGTCCTCCCAAAAGTTTTCTTTATTTTAACTACATACGAAGTTTTTTTACGGCCATTTTCATGTATCTCCGTTAGACTTTAACTCCCAGTTAACAGAAAGTAAAATGGAAATATATTCTCTCCGGTTAACTTTAACTGAAAATTTTTTAGCAGTTAAGTTCCTAACTGGCATATGGAATATATAGGCAAGATGAGAGACATGTCCATAGTACGGTTTAAAACTTCGTTAGCTAACGTAGCACTAACGGAGCTTCCTGAAAATGGGGGTTAATTGAATTTTTTATAATTTTTTTTGTCATACTTGTAATGTGTTATTTTAACTTTTTATGTTTCAAATCGGTTAACAAAAGAGTAAGAATTAATAAAATACTATAAATTATTTAAATTTTAACGAAAAAATGCAAAATCCATTCAAGAATGAATGGAATATGCGATGTCAAACATTACAGACAAACGTTAGATTGCTTAAAATCATAAAACTTTTTTTTTTAAATTAACATTCAAAACACTGAATACGGATCAGTGATGCAAATTTAGTGCAACGCCTGTTGAAATTGAGGACATCCGTCCTATGACAAGCTCATGTTAATTTAATCGCTTTTGAGCCAATTTTGGACCACTTACAGATTCAAAAAGAGTATTTTCTACTACTTTTTTGGCGACACTTTTTTTTGCTGGGTGACTATATTACCAGTACCAGAAATTTAAGAAACAATACTTCTCATGTTAGCCTTTTATCTAAACATGTGATTTGAGTCCATAAAGCTCGAATAATAATTATTTGTAAATAAAACAATCAATTACATTAAAAACAAATAGTTTTCGTTGCAATGAAAATAAGTTAAATTTAGTATCAGTTCGACGAAATAATTTTTTTCTGTATGGATTTATATGAATTTTGTTCAAAATAGTATCTTGTAAGAACTAACAATGTAAATATATTTAAATATACATTTTAATATTTGTTTTTAAAAAGTCTCCTTTATTGCTTCATGATATGGATTCATGTCAAAAATACACATCGTCTCGCCTTTCGTACATTTTTTTTAATTCGTTGTTCAGTTTCAGAGTCGTTTATTTTCATTCGCTTTTTTCATAATGAAGTGCAAATATGGCCGTTAATAAATCTCCTCTCAACTTTATGACATTTTTAAAACTGCTCCATAATATTTTCATTGTAAAAAGATACTTACATGGCCGGCATTTATATGCAATCTCAACAAATTTCCGTATACCGGCACAAGGATCCCCGCTGGCCAACGGCTTTGAGTTTGCGGAAAATTTACAATGACGTTTCTTCTGGCAGGCGTCAACAACCGTTTGCAATAGGGCATACTGGAAAAGGAAAAAGGAAGCAAAAAGAAAGATTAAAATATACATGAGTATATGTGACTATGAAAATAATATAGAGCAAGTGACATAAAATGTATTTTAAGACTATTATTGTTTCATCGTTGACATTGACAAATGTAAATACGAACTTTCGTAGTGGCCAAGCATTAAAGAAATCCCCTTTGAAGTGGACACCCAAGAGACGAGGATGTTGCACAGAAAATAAATATCATTGTACTACAGTCAGGTTCAAAGATCTTGATTACCATCGAAGGACTCGAGATTATTATTTGTATTTCATACAAATGAAAAACAGAACTTCAAATATAAATATTATGACACAATTTATTCTATGAATTCATAGTTGACCTAAAATGGCTTTAGGATAAAGGTCATACATCCGCTTCCACTTTTCAAACATTATAGGCCGTAACCTTATGATTATAAAAATTCGGATTTTAGTAAAGTGGGGTTAAGCTATAAAATCAGGGATCGATTTATAAAAAGGATGTTTGCAGTGATCACATATCATAGTGTATACAAAGAATACCATGTGTTTTTCACACATCGGATTAATAAAATTTATCGTAATAAGTAGTTTTTACGAATTTCAAGTGTGGTGATATATTAAACCATACTGCAGCGAAATTCAAAGTCATCACTTGGCTGCTAAGTTCAAGACCCATTGGACGGGTTTCGACGGATGTTATCAATTTAGTCGACCTGTAGTAGAACTAGTTCAGTTGAACGATTCACTGAAATGAGCGAACTGAACTAGTTCACATATATCGTTCTTTTCAGTTCACCATGTCAGTTTAGCTAACTAAGCACATTGTATCAGTTTGCACATAAGCTGTTCGGGATTCTCTTCGCATGTGTTTTTTGGGATAAATAAATCAACGCAAGGCTAATATGTTTCATCTATGAGAAACTGGAAGAATGCAACAACATAAGTTGAAATGAACTAGTCACTGACCGAAAATTAATTTAAAAAAAAATTGACCGAACTACACACAAAGAAAATTTCATTAAAATTGAGCCAACGAAAATTTTTCATTGATACAACGAAACATTTTCATTAAGACAATGAAAATATTCGTTAATAGTACGAAACTTTTCGTTGACTAACAGAAAATTCGTTACAATAACGAAAAATTTCGTTATATCAATGAATTTGTTTCATTGGCTCAATTTTAATGACACATTTCATTAATATAACGAAACTTTTTCTACCAGTGTAGTTCGTAGATCGGAAAAGAGCTGAAGTGATGAACTGTAATGCCCAACACTAACCTGTAGACGGATCGACAGGTTGAGACGCATCTTTGGCAAGTCGAACCTTTCCTAAGATAACAACATCAAAAAGTGTTAGTCTCTCAAAATAGAGATTTAAGGAACACATAAATGCGTTGTATATCCTAAAGTAATTAGGATCGGTCAACCCAAGCACGTTGTGTTATGGCTTTCATTATATCCAAATGAAGGTATACAAAAGCGATCAGCCAAAGGATTCCGAAATGGACTCGTCTCTGTCTGAAACAGAAATGAGATCTTCTTGCGAAGCCATGGGGGATACCAAAAATGCAGATATGCAGAATACCGAATGGGAGAGCAGAATACCGAATGGGAGAGGAGGCTTCTACTGCCTTAACACTCACTAAAGTTGAACCGAAGGTTGTTGCGGGAGTCATCGCGACCTGTGGAGACGACATTCTTGACGACTCGATCGAAATGGCAGATGTGACTTGATGATTTTACAGATCCTCCAGATAAATCTTCCCCATTGTAAGGCTGCCTTAAAAGGTCTCCTGATGTAAGGGGACATAGTATGGGTCAAACCCGTTATTGAATTCGGCGAGTATGCATTTAATCTTCTCTGTTCGCAAGTGTGATTTTTTCGTGTGTCTATATTTAACGCGAGTGTGAATTTTATCGTGAACTTGATTTTTTTCACAGACTCGAACAAAGTTTAATTTTCTTTCACGCTCACTCACGACACAGTTTTGTTTAGTATGTTTTGCACATTCACGAGATTTGGTTTTAATTTAATTTCATGAAATACGGCACTCGTCTTCTAACCCTGGATATAGGTATCTATGAAACGGATTTTCGGAAACCGTTTCATTTATTCAATTCCTAAAGGAGATCAATTTTGGGAATTTCACGTCCCTTGCAAATATATGTTATGATAAGTTCAGTCATGTGAGTAAGCAGTTACCGCCCCTTGTCTGGAGATCCATGTGACTATTTCTTCTTCTTGAGAGAGCAAACGACTATTTACACACGCAAAAATTAAATCGTTTGAGAAACGGGTCTAGGAAAACGAAAAGTTTAAATTTTCATCATAAAAAAATTGTTTACGGCTTAATTTTTATTTTTGCCACAAATTTTTTCATTGTTTTCGTTTATACCAAGCACTGTTAACTTCTGAAGAACGAATGTCTTTGCACCGCAAATATCACACATGCTGATATTTCGTAATAAAAATTGTGCAATGCACCTGTCACGTAGCAAAGTTGTATCGTTGTAAGAAACGGAGCTTCCGAAGTTTGCAACGAAAAAGGTTTGTCTTCTTTAAAAAAAAAAAAGTTTCTTTAAATGCGCTTTGTGTATGCATTGCACACTGGTCTATAAATGTATCTGCTTGACTGAATGCGTTGCTTGTGCACGCACAGAAAAAACATGTTTGGACATGGTTGCCGCATCAATTTAATGCTTATCTAGAGTATGTAATTGTCGCGAAAACCATGTATTTTGTCTTTTTATACCCTCCATCATAGGATGGGGGTATATTAACTTTGTCATTCCGTTTGTAACACATCGAAATATTGCTCTAAGTCCCCATAAAGTATATATATTCTGGGTCGTGGTGAAATTCTGAGTCGATCTAAGCATGTCCGTCCGTCCGTCCGTCCGTCCGTCCGTCCGTCTGTTGAAATCACGCTAACTTCCGAACGAAACAAGCTATCGACTTGAAACTTGGCACAAGTAGTTGTTATCGATGTAGGTCGGATGGTATTGAAAATGGGCCATATCGGTTCACTTTTACGTATAGCCCCCATATAAAGGGACCCTCAGATTTGGCTTGTGGAGCCTCTAACAGAAGCATATTTCATGCGATCGGGCTGAAATTTGGTATATGGTGTTGGTATATGGTCTCTAACAACCGTGCAAAAATTGGCCCACATCGGTCCATAATTATATATAGCCCCCATATAAACCGATCCCCAGATTTGGCTTGTGGAGCCTCTAAGAGAAGCATATTTCATCCGATCCGGCTGAAATTTGGTACATGGTGTTGGTAGATGGTCTCTAACAATCATGCAAAAATTGGTTCACATCGGTCCATAATTATATATAGCCCCCATATAAACCGATCCCCAGATTTGGTTTGTGGAGCCTCTAAGAGAAGCATATTTCATCCGATCCAGCTGAAATTTGGTACATGGTGTTGTTATATGGTCTCTAACAACCATGCAAAAATTGGTCCACATCGGTCCATAATTATATATAGCCCCCATATAAACCGATCCCCAGATTTGGCTTGTGGAGCCTCTAAGAGAAGCATATTGCATCCGATCCGGCTGAAATTTGGTATATGGTGTTGGTATATGGTCTCTAACAACCGTGCAAAAACTGTTCCACATCGGTCCATAATTATATATAGCCCCCATATAAACCGATCCCCAGATTTGGCTTGTGGAGCCTCTAAGAGAAGCATATTTCATCCGATCCGGCTGAAATTTGGTACATGGTGTTGGTAGATTGTCTCTAACAATCGTGCAAAAATTGGTTCACATCGGTCCATAATTATATATAGCCCCCATATAAACCGACCCCCAGATTTGGCTTGTGGAGCCTCTAAGAGAAGCAAATTTCATCCGATCCAGCTGAAATTTGCTACGTGGTGTTGGTAGATGGTCTCTAACAATCATGCAAAAATTAGTCCACATCGGTCCATAATTATATATAGCCCCCATATAAACCGATCCCCAGATTTGGCTTGCGGAGCCTCAAAGAGAAGCAAATTTCATCCGATCCGGCTGAAATTTGGTACATGATGTTGGTATATGGTCTCTAACAACCATGCAAAAATTGGTCCACATCGGTCCATACTTATATATAGACCCCATATAAACCGATCTCCAGATTTGGCTTGCGAAGCCTCAAAGAGAAGCAAATTGCATCCGATCCGGTTGTAATTTTGAACATGGTGTTAGTATATGATCTTTAACAACCGTGCCAGAATTGGTCCATATCGGTCCATAATTATATATAGCCCCCATATAAAACGTTCTCCAGATTTGACCTCCGGAGCCTCTTGGAGGAGCAAAATTCATCCGATCCGGTTCAAATTAGGAACGTGGTGTTAGTATATGGTCGCTAACAACCATACAACAATTGGTCCAATCACACAAAACTTGGTCCATATCGGTTCATAATCATGGTTGCCACTAGAGCCAAAAATAATCTACCAAAATTTTATTATATAGAAAATTTTGTCAACATTTTATTTCTATAGAAAATTTTGTCAAAATTTTATTTCTAGAGAAAATTTTGTTAAAATTTTATTCGGTTCATAATAAAATTTTCATCATTGTCAACATTTTATTTCTATAGAAAATTTTGTTCAAATTTTATTCGGTTCATAATCATGGTTGCCACTCGAACCAAAAATAATCTACCAAGTTTTTATTTCTATAGAATATTTTGTAAAAAGTCTATTTCTACAGAAAATTTTGTTAAAATTTTATTTCTGTAGAAATTTTTGTCAAAATTTTCTTTCTATAGAAAATTTTGTCAAAATTTTTATTTCTATAGAAAATTTTGTTAAAATTTTATTTCTGTAGAAAATTTTGTCAAAATTTTATGTCTACTTTGTCAAACTGAATTATATACGTATTGGATCGATCTTTTTATACCCACCACCATAGAATGGTGACGGGGGTATAATAAGTTTGTCATTCCGTTTGTAACGCATCGAAATATCGATTTCCGACTATATAAAGTATATATATTCTTGATCAGGGAGAAATTCTAAGACGATATAACGATGTCCGTCTGTCCGTCTGTCTGTCTGTCTGTCTGTCTGTCTGTCTGTCTGTTGTAATCACGCTACAGACTTCAATAATGAAGCAATCGTGCTGAAATTTTGCACAAGCTCGTCTTTTGTCTGCAGGCAGGTCAAGTTCGAAGATGGGCTATATCGGTCCAGGTTTTGATATAGTCCCCATATAAACCGACCTCCCGATTTGGGGTCTTGGGCTTATAGAAATCGTAGTTTTTATCCAATTTGCTTGAAATTTGAAATCTGGAGGTATTTTATGACCATAAAGAGATGTGCCAAAAATGGTGAGTATCGGTCCACGTTTTGGTACAGCCCCCATATAGACCGATCTCCCGATTTTACTTCTTGGGCTTATAGAAACCGCAGTTTTTATTCAATTTACCTGAAATTTGAAATCTAGAGGTATTGTAGGACCACAAATACGTGTGCCAAAAATTGTGAGTATCGGTCCATATTTTGGTATAGCCCCCATATAGACCGATCTCCCGATTTTACTTCTTGGGCTTATAGAAAACGAAGTTTTTATTCAATTTACCTGAAATTGGAAATCTAGAGGTATTGTAGGACCACAAATACGTGTGCCAAAAATTGTGAGTATCGGTCCATATTTTGGTATAGCCCCCATATAGACCGATCTCCCGATTTTACTTCTTGGGCTTATAGAAACCGCAGTTTTTATTCAATTTATCTGAAATTGGAAATCTAGAAGTATTGTAGGACCACAAATATGTGTGCCAAAAATTGTGAGTATCGGTCCATATTTTGGTATAGCCCCCATATAGACCGATCTCCCGATTTTACTTCTTGGGCTTATAGAAACCGCAGTTTTTATTCAATTTACCTGAAATTGGAAATCTAGAGGTATTGTGGGACCACAAATACGTGTGCCAAAAATTGTGAGTATCGGTCCATATTTTGGGATAGCCCCCATATAGACCGATCTCCCGATTTGGGGTCTTGGGAATCCGTAGTTTTTATCCAATTTGTCTGAAATTGGAAATCTAGAGGTATTTTAGGACCATAAAGAGGTGTGCCGAAAATGGTGAGTATCGATCCATATTTTGGTATAGCCCCCATATAGACCGATTTCCCAATTTTACTTCTTGGGCTTCTAGAATCCGAAGTTTTTATCCCATTTGCCTGAAATTGGAAATCTAGAGGTATTTTCGGGTCACAAAGAGGTGTGCCGAAAATGGAGCGTATCGGTCCATATTTTAGTATAGCCCCCATAAGAACGATCTCCCGATTTAACTCCTTGGGTTTCTAGAAACCGTAGTTTTTATCTGATATGCCTGAAATTGTAAATATTCTGGTATTTTAGGCTCACAAAAACGTGTATCGGATTAAGTTTTTATCGGTCCATTTGGTAATGCCTCCATATAGACCGACTTCACTTCTTGAGGGTGTAGAAGGCGCACTGATCATGAAAATTGTTTGAAACTCAATGTAAAATTTCCAGATTTTACTTCTACAGATTTAAGATTTCAAATCAAGACGTTATTTTATAATTTTCTTGCACACTTACAAGAGATGTTAATGATTCCTCTAAACCTCAAACAAAAATGGTTCTTATAAATCCAGAATCTGATATAGTCCTCATAGGTGAAATCTTTAAATTTATCTTCGGGTTGTGTCCTAAAGTCCTCAAGCCCTCCTGAAATTTCAAAGGAAACCCTAATATTTGGTTCATGGTGGTGGGTATTTAAGATTCGGCCCGGCCGAACTTACTGCTGTATATACTTGTTTGATTTAATATATACCACGTATGGACTTACATACAATTTAGAAGATGGCGTTAGGAGGTTTTAAGATACCTTGCACGCGTTACCGCAACTTAAGTAATATGGTTGTGGATGGCAGTGTTTAGAAGAAGTTTCTACGCAATCCATGATGGAGGGTACATAAGCTTCGGCCTGGCCGAACTTACGGCCGTATATACTTGTTAAAAATAATTTTCGAACGGAGAAAAATATATGTTGGCAATAAGCATTTAAATGTTTCCCAGATGCCGCAAACATGTCCTATTATTTAAATGATAGAATTTGAGACCATTACATTGTCGGGATAATCATTTACCTGACCATTAAATTATTTTACTTTTTTGCAGGGAGAAAAGTATTTTTATAGGTTACGTATAGACATGTCTAGGAACATTATATGGCCATAAAGACCATGTACATTGTTTTCGTGACCATTTAATTTTTTTGCAGCGAAAATAATTTTATGAAAACATTGACAGGTATACACGTTTTTTATTTTGCGCGTCAGTCGTGTGTTGATTGTTTCTTGGAATGGACGTAGAATGCGGAATTACTGTGTATTTTGTTTATTTATTTATTCAGAAGTGGCACGTGGTTTTTATGTGAATACAAACAAGTATATACGGCCGTAAGTTCGGCCAGGCCGAAGCTTATGTACCCTCCATCATGGATTGCTTAGAAACTTCTTCTAAACACTGCCATCCACAATCGAATGACCTAAGCTGCGGTAACACTTGCCGATGGCAAGGTATCTTAAAACCTCCTAACACCATCTTCTAAATTGTATGTAAGTCCATACGTGGTATAAATCAAAAAAGATCGATCCAATACGTATATAATTCAGTTTGAAAAAGTAGAAATAAAATTTTAACAAAATTTTCTATAGAAATAAAATTTTCACAAAATTTTCTATGGAAATAACAATTTTGACAAAATTTTTTATAGAAAGAAAATTTTGACAAAAATTTCTACAGAAATAAAATTTTAAAACAAATTTCTGTAGAAATAAAATATTGGTAGATTATTTTTGGCTCGAGTGGCAACCATGATTATGAACCGAATAAAATTTGAACAAAATTTTCTATAGAAATAAAATTTTGACGAAATTTTCTATAGAAATAAAATTCTGAAAATGATGAAAATTTTATTATGAACCGAATAAAATTTTAACAAAATTTTCTCTAGAAATAAAATTTTGACAACATTTTCTATAGAAATAAAATTCTGACAATGATGAAAATTTTATTATGAACCGAATAAAATTTTAACAAAATCTCCTCTAGAAATAAAATTTTGACAAAATTTTCTATAGAAATAAAATTTTGGTAGATTATTTTTGGCTCTAGTGGCAACCATGATTATGAACCGATATGGACCAATTTTTGTGTGATTGGACCAATTTTGGTATGATTGTTAGCGACCATATACTAACACCACGTTCCTAATTTGAACCGGATCGGATGAATTTTGTTCCTCCAAGAGGCTCCGGAGGTCAAATCTGGAGAACGTTTTATATGGGGGCTATATATAATTATGGACCGATATGGACCAATTCTGCCACGGTTGTTAAAGATCATATACTGACACCATGTTCCAAATTACAACCGGATTGGATGAAATTTGCTTCTCTTGGAGACTTCGCAAGCCAAATCTGGGGATCGGTTTATATGGGGGCTATATATAATTATGAACCGATGTGGACCAATTTTTGCATGGTTGTTAGAGACCATATACCAATATAATGTACCAAATTTCAGGCGGATCGGATGAAATTTGCTTCTCTTTGAGGCTCCGCAAGCCAAATCTGGGGATCGGTTTATATGGGGGCTATATATAATTATGGACCGATGTGGACCAATTTTTGAATGGTTGTTAGAGACCATATACCAACACCATGTACCAAATTTCAGCCGGATCGGATGAAATTTGCTTCTGTTTTAGGCTCCGCAAGCCAAATCTGGGGATCGGTTTATATGGGGGCTATATATAATTATGGACCGATGTGGACCAATTTTTGCATGATTATTAGAGACCGTATGCCAACACCATGCACCAAATTGCAGCCGGATCGGATGAAATATGCTTCTGTTAGTTTCAAGTCGATAGCTTGTTTCGTTCGGAAGTTATCGTGATTTCAACAGACGGACGGACTATATATAATTATGGGGGCTATATATAATTATGAACCGATGTGGACCAATTTTTGCATGGTTGTTAGAGACCATATACCAATATAATGTACCAAATTTCAGGCGGATCGGATGAAATTTGCTTCTCTTTGAGGCTCCGCAAGCCAAATCTGGGGATCGGTTTATATGGGGGCTATATATAATTATGGACCGATGTGGACCAATTTTTGAATGGTTGTTAGAGACCATATACCAACACCATGTACCAAATTTCAGCCGGATCGGATGAAATTTGCTTCTGTTTTAGGCTCCGCAAGCCAAATCTGGGGATCGGTTTATATGGGGGCTATATATAATTATGGACCGATGTGGACCAATTTTTGCATGATTATTAGAGACCGTATGCCAACACCATGCACCAAATTGCAGCCGGATCGGATGAAATATGCTTCTGTTAGTTTCAAGTCGATAGCTTGTTTCGTTCGGAAGTTATCGTGATTTCAACAGACGGACGGACGGACATGCTCAGATCGACTCAGAATTTCACCACGACCGAAAATATATATACTTTATGGGGTCTTAGAGCAATATTTCGATGTGTTACAAACGGAATGACAAAGTTAATATACCCCCCATCCTATGGTGGAGGGTATAAAAAGGAAAGTGTAATTGAAAAAATGTACCTGGTTTTTGTTCTGCATTTTGATATATGGTATAATTTATTTTTATTTGTAGTTACATGATGTCTGCGTTGATACATTTGATGGGCACAAGTAAATATTGAACGATTTCTTATTATTGAAATTGAACCAAAATAGAGTGTGTAAAAATATATGATGTTTGCTTGCACGACATTATAATTACAAATAAACAATGATTTAATTTATAAATAAATAAAAACCAACAAATAAAGTTAATTTTGTGTTTTCTTTTCTCAAGTGGCGTCCTTTTTTCGACGACGAAAAAAGTTTTTTCATAAAGATCAAAACATTTTAAGTTGTGACCATGTTCTATTAACTGGAAGAAAAACATTTTTGAGGAATACCATAACATTTTAGGTCGTGACCATTGTCTTTTAATGGAAACAAAATTCTTTTTATCAATATAATAACATTTTAGTTGAGGACAATTTTATTTTTCCTAGAACCATGTTCACTGAGCCAACATGGTTGCAGGTGAAAATGTTACATGGTCGCCCCAAAAATAGCTCCTATCATATTATTTTGCTCTTCGAATATGATTGTGACAATCATGTTTCTTCTCTGCGTGTGTTTTTACATTGTGTAAAAGACGTCAACGTTTGATATCAAAACAACATATCCAGGGTGTAGTACCGTTCTAATATGCAATCGATAGACGTTTTCTTTAGGATTAAGTATTCATACCTCCTCATCGGCTTAAAAGAGAACTTTGATGGCTAACAATGCCCTATTTTCCGTCAAAAGACAAGTGGTAAATTCTTTTGACGAATTTTTGTATTCGTCATTCGAATTCAAGTAAATGTTCGCAATCCCTGAGGATATAAAGATTATATGAAAAGCTTGCATTTTTTTCAGCAAAGAACCTTCATTTGCTGATACCAATTTTAAACTTTCAAAGTAGCTTGGAAATTATCCCACTATCTGCTTGCTCGTCTTTTAGAAATCGTCATTGCCTTTGTGCAATTGTCCTTCGCTAAGCTACAATTTAACTTGAATACGAATAGAAAGACTGTCGTTAAACCCCATAATTACGAGAGAAACACCCAAAGGATATTGTCGTATACTGTGAATATCTGAAACCATGTGGACTGATAACATACGTACGCGTGCCTTTGCAAACGAAGAATTTAAAAGGCGGTAAAAATGTATTCCCCAACTAGCCCGCATTTGCAATACCAGTGTGAAACAATCAACACTTAGAGTGCCACGTAAAAAAAACTAGATTATGCTACATTTGCCATTAAAGCTTGCCATGCATTGGTGATGTTCACAACACAAACGCACATACGCACACACACACAAACACATCTGCAGATGGTTCTGTTCAATTTGCTATTAGCGTCGCATACTAGGCCAAGGATATAGAAAACATTTGTATTTGTTGATATCAACAGAGGAAGATGGTGCACTCTAATTCAAATACAAACATAAAAGTGCACGCATACTCTTATGTATCAAGACATGTATGTGTGCCTGTGTGTGTGTGTGTACCACTAAAGGAAGCAATATTCGAGTATTGGGGATTCATTGGAATGTGATATTGTAAGTCATTCTACAATCCGAGTTGTTGCACAAATCCGAATGTCTGCAACACATCGAAGGGTAACAGGCAGTCATTTCCAGAGGTTGTAAACGTTATTAGAGTCAAATGCAAATCGAAAAAGGATTCATTTTGCAATGTTCGAGAACAGTGGCATCAATTCGACAAGAAATTTCTAACCATATTGAATTTCACTGCAGAAGCTGCCGAAATTTAAAACTGTGATTGCATACCAAATGACTTGATACTTCAGAATTTCCAGAAGTGACAATACCAACAGATTTTGCTGATAACGTTTGGCCCGACCGAATCTTAAATACCAACCACCATGAATCAAATATAATAGTTTTCTTTGAAAACTCGTCAACGTAGCCGGTTAATTGAACCTATATAGAATTTCAGGTGGATTTGATGATCGAAATTCTCCCTAGCAGATGGGTTCAAATGGTAATCTTTCCGAATTTACATTTAGAGTTTCTACATCTTGAGGCTACATCAGATACTGGATTTATAAGAACCAGCTTTGTTTGAGTTTTAAACGAATCATAAATATCTCGTCACATATGATTTGAAATCTAAATTCTATAGATGTTTACCCTCATTGCTCGAATTTTAAAATATTCGGCACACCTCTTTGTAGACCTAAAGAATTTCTAGATTTTCTGTTTCAGGTAAAATATGTACCACATACGTGGTACATATTAGACTAAAAAGGTATGTATGGGTAAGTCTACAAATAATTACGAATCGATATGGACTTTTGCACGGTACGTAGAGAGCCAGAATTTAAATATGGGGGTCGCTTATATGTTGACTATATACAATTATGAAGTTGATATGGACAAATTTTTGTGTGATTGGGGATCTATTTATCTGAGGGCTATGTATAACTATAGACCGATATGGACCTAGTTAGGCATGGTTGTTAACGGCCATATACTAGGACAATGTACCAAATTTCAACTGACTCGGATGAAATTTGCTCCTCCAAGAGGCTCCAAAACCAAATCTCGTGATCGGTTTATATGGGGGCTATATATGATTATGGACTGATATGGACCACTGTTGACATAATTGTTAAATATTATATACTACCACCACGTACCAAATTTTCAATTTTGCTTCTCCAAAAGGCACCGGAGGTCAAATCTGGGGATCGGTTTATATCGGGGATATGTACAATTATGGACCGATTTTTGAATGGGTGTTGGAGGCCATATATTAACACCACGTACCAAATTTCAACCGAATCGGTTAAATTTTGCTCTTCCACGAGGCTCCGGAGGTCAAATCTGGGGATTGGTTTATATGGGGGCTATATATAATTATGAACCGATGTGGACCAATTTTTGCATGGTTGTGCTAACACCATGTACCAAATTTCAACCGGATCGGATGAAATTTGCTTCTCTTAGAGGCTCCGCAACCCAAATCTGGGGATCGGTTTATATGGGGGCTATATATAATTATAGTCGGTTTATGTGGGGGCTATATATAATTATAGTCCGATGTGAACCAATTTTTGCATGGTTGTTAGAGACCATATACCAACACCACGTACCGAATTTCAGCCGGATCGGATGAAATTTGCTTCTCTTATAGGCTCGGCAAGCCAAATCGGGGGGATCGGTTTATATGGGGGCTATACGTAAAAGTGGACCGATATGGCCCATTTGCAATACCATCCCACCTTCATCAATAACAACTACTTGTGCCAAGTTTCACGTCGATAGCTTGTTTCGTTCGGAAGTTTGCGTGATTTCAACAGACGGACGGACATGCTTAGATCGACTCAGAATTTCACCACGACCCAGAATTTATATACTTTATGGGGTCTTAGAGCAATATTTCGATGTGTTACAAACGGAATGACAAAGTTAATATACCCCCATCCTATGGTGGAGGGTATAAAAATCAAATCTGAAGATCGTTCTATACACCCTCAAAAAATCGCTTCTGTAAAATATGCCCCAAACACGTTTTGCTTCAAGCATATATATTTTCAGGATTGGTCCAAACAAAATATTGTTTGTATTGTTCAAACATATTTAATGAAATTTACTCTGTGTGGATATATTTTTAAGGCGCCAATTGGTTACTTCCATTATTTTACTTGCAGCATACCCTCTAGGTCTCTCTTTCTAAACACATATATGTTTATAGGCTATATTTAAATTAATATATGTTTGTACCAAACATTTTATATTTACAAGCAGTTGCAATGGTAAGCATGCCCGCCTTGCATACACAAGGTCGTGGGTTCGATTCCTGCTTCGACCGAACACCAAAAAGTTTTTCAGCGGTGGATTATCCCACCTCAGTAATGCTGATGACATTTCTGAGGGTTTCAAAGCTTTTCTAAGTGGTTTCACTGCAATGTGGAACGCCGTTCGGGCTCGGCTATAAAAAGGAGATCCCTCATTCATTGTCATTGAGCTTAACATGGAAGCGGGCAGCACTCAGTGATAAGAGAGAAATTGTGTTAAAAAATTTGAGTTCAACATATAATTTTTACACCCAAACATATGAAAAACAGTCGTTTTCGTCCGTGTATGGAGGCTATACCAAATTCCCATCATATTAGCCACAACTCTTTGCCGACCTAAAATACCTTTATATTTTGAATTTCAGCCAATTCGGATAAAAATTGTGAAAAATTGGGTCTATAAGTGAGTTATACAAAACAATGGACCGATACACACTATGTTCAGCACACCTCTTTGTGAATCTAAACTATAGCTGCAAACCGGATACAAATTGCGGTGTCAGAAGCCAAATCTGTAAATCGGTCTATATGGGACCAAAACGTGGACCAATTCAATTGTGGACCTAAAATACCTTTACATTTTGAATTTCAGCCAAATTGGATAAAAATTGGGGTCTTTAGATGCTCAAGAAGTCAAATCGGGAGATCGACCTATATGAGGGCTATACCAAGACCGATATATACCATATGCGGCACACCAATTTGTCGACCTAAAATATCGCAAATCGCATGAAAGTTACGTTGTATAGTTACTCAAGACCCCAAATCCGGGGATGGACCAATATAGCCCATTTCGAACTTGGCCTACGTAGAGACAAAAGACGAATCTGTGCCAAATTTCATGAAGACAGCGCCATTATTGAAGGCTGTACAACAGACGGCCAGACAGACATGTTTATATCGTCTTACAATTTCTCCCTGATCAAGAGTAGAAATAGGAAATATTGCAATGTGTTACAATCAGAATGGCAAACTTATTATACCCCCATCACCATTCTACGGTGGTGGCTATAAAAATAACAGTAATAAAATTAAAATGGTCTTGGGTTCTATCCCAGTTTTCAATTATCTCCTCCTCTCTTTCAAAGCTAATTGGTTTTACACATACAGTAAAACTTCGTTCGACGAAACAAAGGAAATTCGTTTTTACAGTAGGTAACGAATATACTAAGCTCACCTCAAAGAACAAAATTTACTTGAGAAAGTTTAGCGAAATACCATGCGTTATGGTGTTTTTGGTAGGAAACATTTTTTGTAAAAGAAAACAAAAAAAGCAGATTGTTACAATCACGCTATCCTTTTACTAATATAAACACATATGGTTGTCCGATGGGAACTACTCATTGTCCGTTATCAATTTTTGGAATTAAGTGAAAGAAAAGAGATAGCGGGCACTATACTGACAGGACAGCTTTCTTTTCGGAAGAACAAAATTTGAGACAAAAACAAAAAAAAAACACTAGGAAACTCGTTGCTTCGCTTGTCATACTTTCGGGTTCATTTTTTGGCAAAAAAAATAAATTACTATAAAGAGGATTTTTTTAAATTTATTTTACTAGTTACTTGTTACCAAGCTCGAGCCTGATTATGTAAAATAAATCATAAGGGATTAAACAAAAAGGTCGAACAACAAAACTCAGGGTATGGTCACACTAGGCATATATTTGACCAAACTGATCTTATATATCCAAAATGAGCCAGAAATGTATGTTCGTTTGACTGCGGTGACAAATCCTTATTTGCCTAATGTGACCGTACCGGTAGATATTTTAATTTTTGTTTATTTTTATAGCAGAAATCAGATTTTAAATTTTGATATTTTTATAATACACCTATTTTAAAACATTAAAACGAAATTTTTTTAATTTCCTTTCCAAAGCAGAATTTATGTAGAATATATTCCTACAAAACAGAAGTTTCTCTTATCCATTTGTCTGATTTAAAGAAAGTTTTTCTTATAAAGAAAACTTCCCTATAAAGTTCAGTACTATCTCCGTAATAAAGTAATGAAGTAACCACGAAAAGTCAACTCGAACGAAAGTCAACTCCAACGAAAGTCAACTCGAACCCACATCCTCCTCCACCAAGGATTACGTAGAAAGTTCTGATGCCATCCGCAATCGAATTATGTGGGCTTTGGTAACACTAGCCAAAGTCAACATACAAAGAAATATCACCAAATTTTTTCCAATTAATATTCTAAAAAACAAATGAATGAACTCCAAAAAAAAAATTGCAGTTAAAAATGTAATTGGTTCAACAAATTTTTTAATTAAAACAAATATCAATCACAGAAGCTACCAAATAAATTTTTAATTGGCTCAATTAATTTTTTAATTGACGTTGGTGATTGATACTATCATGATTGAAGAAATTTCAATTAAAAATTGATTGGATTAAATAATTTCGTAATTGAAGACAAAAAAATATTTTTTCTGTGAAGGTATCTTAAAACTTCTTAAAATTGTCTTATAAATTGTAAGTGAATCCATATGAAATTCATGTTAGACAAAAAAAGGCAAATTAAATTAAGGGGTCTATAAATAGATAGGAACCAATCCAAACGGTAATTAGAGAACCAAATTTCAACCGGATTTATTACTGATTTATTTTTGATTTTAGCGGCTGAACTCGAACTTAATACCCACCTTAAGGCTTCAGATTGGTTTATATGGGGGATATATATGTAAGTATTAACCGATATGTACCGATTTTTCTATGATCAGTAGAAGTGATATGTTGACATCATGTACCAAATTTTAGCCGGATCGGATGGAATTTGCTCTTCCAGGAGGCTCAAGAAATAAGTAGTACATAATTACGGTCCCATATGGATCAAGTTTTGCATGGTTATTAAAGGCCATATAGCATCGTTATTAAAGGGTTTGCACGTAATTTCCACAAACGGGCGAATGGACATCGCTAAATCGACTCAGAATTTCACCTTGACCATGAATATCTATACTTTATGGGGTCTGAGACCAATATTTCGATGTATTTCAAACGGAATAACTAAGACAGTATACCACCAATCCTAGGGTGGATCATATAAAAAAGTTATGTGTTTTTTGACGTTCTTTTATCTGTTATCTAGTGTATTGATGTAAATGTAATATCGGGTACAGAGAACTGCAACCGGTGGCTTTTTTATACCCTCCATCATAGGATGGGGGTATATCAACTTTGTCTTTCCGTTTGTAACACATCGAAATATTGATCTAAGACCCCATAAAGTATATACAGTATGTCAAGAAGTCTTTTGACATTGCCAAATATTTCAAATTCTAGAAATAATTGAAATATTAAATATTTTATTAAATTTTTAATTCTGTGTACGTATGTATACTTTGCAAAATACATAATAAAATATTTTTTTTAAAATTTCATTATATTTAATTTTGGAACAAAACATAATTTTATCCCATTGTCAAAACACTTTCTTGACAAACTGTATATTCTGGGTCGTGGTGAAATTTTGAGTCGATCTAAGCATGTCCGTCCGTCCGTCTGTTGAAATCACGCTAACTTCCCAACGAAACAAGCCATCGACTTGAAACTTGGCACAAGTAGTTGTTATCGATGTAGGTCGGATGGTATTGAAAATGGGCCATATCGGTCCACTCTTACGTATAGCCCCCATATAAAGGGACCCTCAGATTTGGCTTGTGGAGCCTCTAACAGAAGCATATTTCATCCGATCCGGCTGAAATTTGGTATATGGTGTTGGTATATGGTCTCTAATAACCATGCAAAAATTGGTCCACATCGGTCCATAATTATATATAGCCCCATATAAACCGATCCCCAGATTTGGGTTGCGGAGCCTCAAAGAGAAGCAAATTTCATCCGATCCGCCTGAAATTTGGTACATGGTGTTGGTATATGGTCTCTAACAATCATGCAAAAATTGGTCCACATCGGTCCATAATTATATATAGCCCCCATATAAACCGATCCCCAGATTTGGCTTGCGGAACCTCAAAGAGAAGCAAATTGCATCCGATCCGTTTCAAATTAGGAACGTGGTGTTAGTATATGGTCGCTAACAACCATACCAAAATTGTTCCAATCACACAAAAATTGGTCCATATCGGTTCATAATCATGGTTGCCACTAGAGCCAAAAATAATCTACCAAAATTTTATTTATATAGAAAATTTTGTCAAAATTTTATTTCTATAGAAAATTTTGTCAAAATTTTATTTCTAGAGAAAATTTTGTTAAAATTTTATTGGGTTCATAATAAAATTTTCATCATTGTCAAAATTTTATTTCTATAGAAAATTTTATTCGGTTCATAATCATGGTTGCCATTCGAGCCAAAAATAATCTACCAAGACTTTATTTCTATAGAATATTTTGTCAAAAGTTTATTTCTATAGAAAATTTTGTTAAAATTTTATTTCTGTAGAAATTTTTGTCAAAATGTTCTTTCTATAGAAAATTTTGTCAAAATTTTTATTTCTATAGAAAATTTTGTGAAAATTTTATTTCTATAGAAAATTTTGTTAAAATTTTATTTCTGTAGAAAATTTTGTCAAAATTGTAGACAAACTGAATTATATACGTATTGGATCGATCTTTTTTGATTTAATATATACTACGAATGGACTTACATACAATTTAGAAGATGGTGTTAGGAGGTTTTAAGATACCTTGCCATCGGCAAGCGTTACCGCAACTTAAGTAATTCGATTGTGGATGGCAGTGTTTAGAAGAAGTTTCTACGCAATCCATGATGGAGGGTACATGAGCTTCGGCCTGGCCGAACTTACGGCCGTATATACTTGTTCGTATTGCAATCTTACCCACAAAATGTCGGTGGCAGTGAGTAAGACACCACTTACCATGCGATCTTTTACATTGTTACAAATGCGAGAATAAAAACACCAGTAGTTTATAACAATGTTCGTATGCAGTGTCTTGCAATCTTATACCAATCGACATCGTAACAACGCTCGGTAAACAAAAAACGAATGTTGCACTTAAGTGTGATTGCACTCAACAACAATATTTACCAGCAGTTGGCATTAGCTCAAGAGAATTGAGCGAGTACCAAATAAGAGAATACCAAACTGCTGAGATATGGGTAACCAATGTGCGTGATTGCTTTACTACGGTGTTTTCGAGAGACCAACACTCATACTAGCAAACACCGACAGTCGTCGGTTGCATTGGATATTGGTGGTTGAAATTTTTTTTACCAATTGGTGTTTTAAGATTGCAAATATTGGCGTTTATTAAATACACTGATCGGTTGCGGTATATCGCAGCCGTTCTCTGATCGGGTAGCTCCCGATGGTATCGTAGTGTGCTTTAAAACCACCTAACCTAAAAATTGTATAATGCTCTATTGTAGAAAATTCTTATATAGCGTTCAACAATGCTCGAAATCTCCTTTTTTACATTAATTAATTTTATTGTATTATATTGCTAATATGCTGATAATCATGCGTAATATATTCCAAAGACATAAGAAGTAAGTAAAGAAATTCCCTGAGTTGCATTTCATTGCTTACTCCTTACACACAGATAAGACATATGATCACCTCAAACATGTTTCAAGAGCAAAATGTTATTTTTGGACGGTGAGCATGGGAAATTTTTGTCGTGAAAATGTTCTTTTCTCGGCAAACATATACAAGGTTGCCGAAATCAGATACATAATTTTCGAGAAAATAACATTTTTGCGACAAAAATATTACATGTTCCCGGTCCAACAATAACATTTTGCTCTTGAAACATATTTGAGGTGATCATATTCCTTCTCTCGGTGTACGCATCTGATGATGATTTCCTTTTAGTTTAAATTAGGTATAGTGGCAGTCCTTTATTTCAGGCTCACTTACGCTCCATTGTGATGCCACACGTGGTGAACATCTCTCTTATCAATGAGTGCAATATTTAGCTCAAAGAAAAGCAACCTCCTTTTTATAGCCGAATGCGAAAGGCGTTTCATAGTTGCTTATTCAGAGTATATAAAATCAAAAAACCTTAACAATAAACGAATATTTAGATTCTACCAAATGAAACATCCACGTTGCACTGTGTTTTTGGTATTGAACATTAAAAATGATAGCATGTGAGAACCATCGAAACCATTTGCATGAGATATCTTTACATTACCGTATATTTTTGTATTGTTGCATCGAAGGATGAAAGAATAAAATATCTATATTATTTGACAGTTTCATGAAAATGTGGAATTTTAATTTAGATATGATTCCCATGACATATCCGAACCATATATTGAATGGATGGGCAAACAATACAGCCTTTTCATTGCCATTTAAAAACTACTTCAAATGTAGAAATTTATGTTAAAATCCAAACTGTCATTATTTGACAGTCGTTTGGTGTAGGTCAAAGTTGTCTGCCAGATTATTCATGTGTTGGGAATTTCTTGCTGAATATTGCCAAAACACTATAGGATGAATTTAATTACCAACTGGCTATTTGTATTATTTAAAGTCACTTAAAGGATTCATCTCACAAAAAAAAAAAACAAAATGGAATTAAATTGTGAATATTTTCGTGCGATTATTTATTAGAACTTGCGACATGGATTAACTCAACACAAGCGTATCGGTCAATCTAATTCAATTTTTGGCAATGAAGCTCCATCAAGGTCCAGTGTTTATCGATGGTATGGTGACTTCCACCGAGGTCGTAGTTCATTCCAAGCCGAATTTCGTGAAGGTCGTCCAAAATCAGTTGTTGTTCTGGAAACTATTGATGTTGTGCTCCAACTGATATTGCAAGATCGTCATGTGACCTACGTGAGAGTGAGACAAGCTGAGCCATTTTGACAGTGCATATTCAATATTGCATGAGCTTTTGACCGTAAAAAAATGTTTGAGTTGGATACCACACAATTTGTCAAAGGCTCAAAAAAGACATCTAAAGACATGCTCAAAACATATCATCGCGGTGCTTCGAAACACGTCTATGACATCTTGACAGCTGATGAATCGTGGATTTACGCGTATGAGCTCTACAATAAACAGCAGTCGACTGTATATATTCATTAGCGTCAAATCTAATGACAAACACTGAAGCTTAAAACGTAGAGCACCAGAGAATTGAATATACCCAATAAAAATTGGTAGTTATTCTAAAGGCACAACTTTAAAAGCACTTCCAAAAATGTCCTCCCAAAGATGTTCTTTATTTTAACTACGCAGGGAGTCCATTTAATAAAATTTTTTATAACTCGCTTTTTCATATCTTTAATGGGTAATTTCAAAATTTTTTTTAAATAAGTTAAAACAGAGTAAGAAATAACAAAATCTTACAAACTATTAATTTTTTTCGAAAATAATGCTAAATAAATTGTAGAAATATTGCAAATTCTTGAAAATATTTTAGGTCAAACGTTTCAGGCAAGCGTTAGAATGCATCATAAAAACTTATACAAATTATTTTTAAATGCAAAATATGACACATTTTTTTAATTCACATCCAAAATACTGAATTCGGACCACACCTTAAAAAGTGATGCAAATACAGTGCAACGGCTGTTGAAATGGTGTACATGCATCCTATGACAAGCCCATGTTAAATTCATCGCTTCTGCATCAATTGTTCACCACTTCCGGATCCAAAAAGAACATTTTTTTTAGCGACGCTTTTTTGCTGGGAAATTATTACAATTACATCTCCACAAAGTCATTAAATCCTTGTTACAAGTTTTCCGTTTAAGGATTTGCCAATGTGTAGATGTCATTAATTATTTAGAAAAACGCGGTGAATAATGTAAATTTCGAGATAAGATTGGTAAATATCATTAATAAAGAATTATTTAAAACAAATCGACTTTATGGGTGTTTGAAGGCCAAATCCAACATAAGGTGCTCACGCACGAAGGTTAGTTTAATGTGGCAGCCTCAGACTATTCAGTTCATTGTGATACCATATTAACTAAAAGTACCTATTACATATGAGCACTTATAGTTTTTGTCCACTGAACCTACTCGATTAATTTATTTTGGGAGCTATATCTAAATCTGAACCGATTTCAACCAAATTTGGCACACTTAACGATACTATTAAACGTACGCCTTGTGCAAAATTTGAAGCAAATGAGGACAAAACTCTGACTTTTGAGGCTATATAAGTTCAAATCGGAGGAAAGATATATATGGGAGATATATTAAAATTTGAACCGATTTGGCTGATATTTTGCATATCTTACGAAAGCACCAAAATATTTGGCTGCCCGAAATTTTGAGAAAATGCGTTGATAAATTCGTCAATTATGAGCAGATCGGTGATAAATATATATGGCAGCTATATCTAAATCTGAACCGATTGTTTTTTTTTCAAAATCAATAGCGATTGTGTTTGAACCAATGTAAAACTCTGTGCCAAATTTCAGGACGATCGGACTTAAACTGCGAGCTGTACTTTGCACACAAAATTACATATACAGACAGACGGACTGACTGACAGACAGACAGACAGACGGACATCACTAAATCGGCTCAGAATTTAATTCTAAGCCGATCGGTATACTAAACGATGGGTCTCAGACTTTTCCTTCTTGGCGTTACACACAAATGCACAAACTTATTATACCCTGTACCACAGTAGTGGTGAAGGGTATAAAAATTGTTGATTCAATTAATTTTTTACTTGAATATTTTTTAAAACTCAAATAAAATTTTAATTGGAATTTTTAGTGAATTTTTTTTTCTGTGTACATATTTTTCGACAAGTTCGAGAAAATAAAATATTTTTTTCACTTGCTAAAAAAATTTCGCAAATTTCAAGAAATTCTAAACTAATGGGAAATACGAAATTAGTAGGCTTTATGCTTAATTATACCCACCACCATAGAATGGTGACGGGGGTATAATAAGTTTATCACTCTGTTTGTAACACATCGAAATATCGATTTCCGACTATATAAAGAATATATTCTTGATCAGGGAGAAATTCTAAGACGATATAACCATGTCCGTCTGGCTGTCTGTCTTTTGTAATCACGCTACAGTCTTCAATAATGAAGCAATCGTTCTGAAATTTTGCACAAACTCGTCTTTGGTGTGCATACAGGCCAAGTTCGAAGATTGGCTATATCGGTCCAGGTTTTGATATCGTCCCCATATAAACCGATCTCCCGATTTAGGATCTTGGGCATATAGAAATCGCGGTTTTCATCCAATTTGCTTGAAATTTGAAATCTACAGGTATTTTAGGACCGTAAAAAAGTGTGCCGAAAATAGTGAGTATAGGTTCATGTTTTGGTATAGCCCCCATATAGACTGATCTCCAAATTTAAATTCTTGGGCTTATAGAAACCGTAGTTTTTATCCAATTTGCATGAAATTTTAAATCTAGAATTATTTTAGGACCATAAAGAGGTGTGTCGAAAATGGTGAGTATCGGTCAATGTTTTGGTATATCCCCCATATAGACCGATCTCCCGATTTTACTTTTTGGGCTTATAGAAACCTTAGTTGTTGTCCATTTTGCTTGAATTTGAAAATTTGGAGGATTTTGGGACTATAAATAGGTGTGCAAGAAATGATTTTATCGGTCCATGTTTTAGTACAGCCCCCGTTAGACCGATCTTCCGATTTAACTCCTTAGGTTTCTAGAAACCCTAGTTTTATCCGATTTGCTGAAATTGTAAATATACTGGAATGGACTCACAAAAACGTGTATCGGATTTAGTTTTTATCGGTCCATTTGGTAAGGCCTCCAGACCGATTGCACTTCTTGAGGGTATAGAAGGTGAACTGATCATGAAAATTGCTTGAAACTGAGTGTAAAATTTCCAGATTTTACTTCTGGTAATCATTTAAATAATGAGGGAGAAAATCTAAAGATTTTAGATTTCAAATCAAGGCATTATTTCATAAATTTTTTGCACACTTGCAGGAGATGTTAATGATTCATCTAAAACTCAAACAAAAATGGTTATTAAAAATCCAGAATCTTATCTTCGGGAAGTGTATGGGTTGAACTGCTCTGCTTGGGAGAATATCTGTTATCAAACCCCCTGAAATTTCGAAGGAAAATATAATATTTGATTCATGGTGGTTGGTATTTAAGATTCAACCCGGCGAACTTACTGCTGTATATACTTGTTTGAGTATAAATTGTTTCTCTTTTTTTTAATTTATTTCAATATAGTGGATGAAGCTCTCTCATATTGGAGAAATTTCAACCAAAACATACTTTCGATCAACTAAACTAGAGTAAAATTGGCTTTAGTTCACTACCTCTTTTGAGTGCATTAGATCTAAGCACTAAAAATATTTTGTGGGTTCAATCACGAATGTAGTTGATAACTTTTAATTGGAAATGATCGTATCAATCAACAACACCAATGAAAAAATGAAAACATTTGTAAAGACAACATTTCCGCTCTATTTTCGATTTCAATCGGATCCACCCTAATATACCAACATGTACATGTTAGTATGCGTGCATATAAGCAGTCAATGTTTGGTATGCGTTTAATTTTTTCCATTTGGTTCTTCATCATCTTCGCTTTACTTGCCAGAGATAACAACAGACATATACCATAAAATCATTGTCCTCGCCATGATGGGACGAACACTATGGTGCCTTATTTTCAAAACAAAAAAACTTTGTTTGAGGCTACGGTGAAGGACTATCAAATACGAGTGTCCATGTGCATGTGGATAGCTGTGAGGAAAACAGTATGGGCTTACATGTATACATATCTGCAGATCACAAGAACGAAATGCGTGTGTGTGTGTTGTCGTTCATGTCACCCATACACGTATTGACCGAGCACAGTCAATATTTGAGAAAGGTTTCATATCCATTGTAGCCATTGCAATGGGATTGTTGAACGAATAACAATCATCCGTTTAATAAAACGAGCCGCATCACTGGCATTGTTCGACGTCTGCTTCGGCAAGTCCTTGCAGTTTTCTACACACACACACACACACACTACCAAAATAACAGACTAACACAAATGCCACATGAAGGTATTTTCAATTATGTTGCTCACCTGTAATCCGCTTACTGTACACGATTCTGGAGGCTTCACTTCGATTTGAGTACCGCTATGTATGACACCAGTATTGCTACCAGTTCCAATCAGGCCTGCACTTCCATCGCCGGAACTACTACCGGTTGTTGTCAAATCTTCCTGGGATAGTGGTGGGCATAAGCTGTGGTCACTTAAATCTGCGAAAGAGTGAAAGAAAAAGAACGTTAAACTCAAAACTCTACGCAATCGATGTTGGAAAAGCAATAATGTGTCTCTAAAATACTACAAAAGGTTTAAGCAAACAGTGTTTGTCGTATAAGATATAATGGGTCGAGGTTTGAATCCTATATCGGACAATTTTTTTTGTAATTATATATTAAAATTATATATATTAAGGTATATTAACTTTGTCATTCCGTTTGTAACACATCGAAATATTGCTCTAAGACCCCATAAAGTATATATATTCTGGGTCGTGGTGAAATTCTGAGTCGATCTGAACATGTCCGTCCGTACGTCCGTCCGTCTGTTGAAATCACGCTAACTTCCGAACGAAACATGCTATCGACTTGAAACTTGGCGCAAGTAGTTGTTATTGATGTAGGTCGGATGGAATTGCAAATGGGCCATATCGGTCCACTTTTACGTATAGCCCCCATATAAACGGACCCCAAAATTTGGCTTGCGAGGCCTCTAAGAGAAGCAAATTTCATTCGATCCAGCTGAAATTTGGTACATGGTGTTAGTATATGATCTCTAACAACCATTCAAAAATTGGTTTACATCGGTCCATAATTATATATAGCCCCCATATAAACCGATCCCTCGATTTGGCTTGCGAGGCCCCTAAGAGAAGCAAATTTCATCCGATTCGGCTGAAATTTGGTACATGGTGTCAGTATATGGTCTCTAACAACCATGCAAAAATTGGTCCACATCGGTCCATAATTATATATAGCCCCAATATAAACCGATCACCAGATTTGACCTCCGGAACCTCTTGGAAGACTAAAATTCATCTGATTCAGCTGAAATTTGGTACGTGGTGTTAATATATGGCCTCAAACTCCCATGCAAAAATTGGTCGATATCGGTCTATAATTATATATAGGCCCCATATAAACCGATCCCCAGATTTGACATACGGAGCCCCTTGGAAGAGCAAAATTCTTCCCATTCGGTTGAAATTTGGTACGTGATGTTAGTATATGGTATCCAACAACCATGCAGGAATTGGTTCCTATCAGTCCATAATTATATATAGCTCCCATATAAACCGATCCCCAGAGTTGACCTCCGGTGCCTTTTGGAGAAGCAAAATTCATCCGATCTGCTTGAAATTTGGTACGTGGTGGTAGTATATGATATTTAACAACCATGCCAAAAGTGGTCCATATCAGTCCATAATCGTACATAGCCCCATATAAACCGATCCCGAGATTTTGGTTTTTGAAATTTCATACGAGTGAGTTGAAATTTGGTACATTGTGCTAGTATATGGTCGTTAACAACCATGCCTATATAGGTCCATATCGGTCTATAGTTATATATGGCCCTCAGATAAATCGATCCCCAATCACACAAAAATTGGTCCATATCAAGTTCATAATTGTATATAGCCCCCATATAAGCGACCCCCATACATTAGCGTAGCTAGACAATTTCCCTATGGGGGGGGGGGCTATAGCCCCCCTAGCTAAAACTTTATAGACTGAACTTATAGGTTCAACTAATGTTTTATTTCATAAAATTTAATAAAAAATAGACATCAAAATAACTCGAGAATCAATTTATAATAAAGCAACTAAAAGTAGCCTTATCAGAATAACCTTTTGTTCGATATATTTCAAATTTTTTTTCATTTCGGGTTCGATTAGGAGCCCAAATTGAAAGAGATTTCTAAGAGTTTGTCCGAGACTGGTTCCTGAGGACCTGTTTAGGGGTGCTCCTGCTAAATTGTTCCAAGACATGTCCTTTGGGGTGAGTCCAAGACGCGTCCTAAAATGTAAGTTTACTCCGTCAATGACAAACCTATGTAAAGGTGGACGGTCCCTTCCATACGTTTTGATCAGAACTGGGACTGGTCCATACATACCAGGGACTAGTCCTGTACCAGTTCTGTGGTTGATCCATTTCCCGTAGGGTAGTTCCACACTTTTCCCAGCAAAAAATTGGGAGTTGTTCTAAAGGCACAACTTTAAAAGCACTTCCAAAAATGTCCTCACAAAGAAGTTAACTATTTTAACTACACAGAAAGTTTTTTTACTTCATTTTTTTATAGTTTAATGCATAATTTTTTGTTTTCTGTTTTCAAATAGTTTAAAAAAAAGAGTAAAAGAGTAAGTAAGAGTGTACCACTTCCAGACCCAAAAATAACATTTTCATTTCTTTTTGGCGACGCTTTTTTGCAGCATTATTAAGATATTAATTTATGAAAGAATAGTTCTAATATCAATTACTATTTTTTATTCAACTAAATCATAAGTTCAACCACAGCTTTATTTCATAAATATCAGACTTCTACCACAACCCAAGTAATTCGATTGTGCATGAAAGTCTTTAGTGGAACTTTGTGCGTTGTACGAGTATATACTTGCTTAATTTTTATAAAAATGTAAAATCGTAAATAGGTTTTCAAATTCTGGGGGGGGGCTAAAATTTTTCTGGGGGGGTCTAAGCCCCCTCCCCAGAGGCCTTCCTACGCTTATGCTCACATACTTCAATTCTGGCTCTCTACGTACAAAAAGTCCATATCGATTCGAAATTATTTGTAGACTTAACTATACATAACTTTTTTGTCTAATATATACCATGTATGGACTAAATCACAATTTAAAACGATGTTAAGAAGTTTTAAGATACCACAACCCAAGTAATTCGATTGTGGATGACAGTCTTTCGTAGAAGTTTCTACGCAATCCATGGTGGTGGGTACATAAGATTCGGCCTGGCCGAACTTGCGGCCGTATATACTTGTTATAGATAAGATTTAATTCATTTTCTTTTTAGCTCTTTAAACACTAAAAAATGAGGAAAAATATCTTTTACATAACTGAACTTATATTTTATAATTTATTTTATTATTATTATTGTATTAAATTAATTAAATTATTCATCTAAAATTATTTCTGCTACCATGGCTCGAACGTGTTAAAGTGCAAAAGTTTAAACCATGTAACGAATTTAAAGCGGCTGTAATGGGAAAACCCATCTCCACGTCTGTCTTTTATCTATGAAACCCCAAAGGAAGTGATGATGAAGAGTATGTTCTTATTTATTTTTTAAAACTCCACACTAATTTTCTGACATAATTTGTTGCGTTTTTAGACTGGCTATGTGTGCCCATTTTATGGTATACCGCCATGTTCTCAGTTCGGATGCTATTTATAAATACACCAAAATAATTATTTTCCTTAAATTTACGGAGAATTCTTCATTAACTATTCTTCGTGAATTCTTCATTAAATTAACGAAATTTTCATTCATATTTTACGAAGAACATTTTACGAGTATACGAAATATTCTACATTAACTTATTTTCGAAAAAAATTTATTACTTTTAACGAAACTTTCTTCAAGTTTCATGACTTTTGTGAAGCAGTTTTTACGAATTTATGAATATTTTACGAAACATTCTGCGTTAAAATTTATTCATAAAAAGTACGAAACATTTTCATTGAAATAACGAAGAAGTTTCATTGAAGTTGTACAATTTCCGTTCGCGATATAAAATGCTTGAGTGTATTCCTTTAATCAATTTTTAATGCATGTCTATGCAACTTCTCACTTGTGTGACAGTATGTTATGCATAAAATCGAAGTAAAGTTATTCAAAAACTTTAGATGTAAAGTAGTGGTGACATTTTTCAAACTAGTTACTACAATCAAATGCAAGGTGCATATAACTATAATTTTTTTTTTCTAATTTTTTACTTTTAACAAGATTTTTTCGTTCTTTTTACGAAGAAAATTCTTTCGGTGTACTTGTATACTAAGAATTCCAAAGATTTAACTACCATTGGCTGTCAACTCTGCAACCCATGCTGGAGGGTGTACTTTCAAAGCTGAATTATTTTAAATTGTTATTAATGTATTGCATTTAGGTATAATGTAATTTTAAACTGAAAAAAGCATGTCCTGTTCCAAAGTTTTTGCCTTTACTTTAAAAATTTTGGTATTGATTCATAAGCGTAGGAAGGCCTCTGGGGAGGGGGCTTAGACCCCCCAGAAAAATTTTAGCCCCCCCCAGAATTTGATTTTACATTTTTATAAAAATTAAACAAGTATATACTCGTACAACGCTCAAAGTTCCACTAAAGACTTTCATGCACAATCGAATTACTTGGGTTGTGGTAGAAGTCTGATATTTATGAAATAAAGCTGTGGTTGAACTTATGATTTAGTTGAATAAAAAATAGTAATTGATATTAAAACTATTCTTTCATAAAATAATATCTTAATAATGCTGCAAAAAAGCGTCGCCAAAAAAGAAGTGAAAATGTTCTTTTTGGGTCTGGAAGTGGTACAAAATTGGCGGAGAAGCGATGAATGTAATATGAACTTGTCATAGAACGAATGTCCACCGTTTCAACAACCGTTGCAATGAATTTGCATCACTTCTTAAGGTGTGATCCGAATTCATGGTTTTGAATGTGAATTAAAAATTTTGTGATATTTTCCCAAATAAATAATTTTTATACTTTTTTTATGATTTTTAATGCATTCTAACGCTTGTTTGAAACGTTTTTTCAAATATTATCGATTTTTCTATAATGGATTTAGCATTTTTGTGGCAAAATTTGAATAATTTGTACCATTTTATTTATTCTTACTCTTTTTTTTAAACTATTTAAAAAAAGAAAACAAAAAATTACACATTAAAATATAAAAAAATGAAGTAAAACAAGTATATACGGCCGTAAGTTCGGCCAGGTCGAAGCTTATGTACCCTCTATCATGGATTGCGTAGAAACTTCTTCTAAACACTGCCACCCACAATCGAATTACTTAAGTTGCGGTAACGCTTGCTGATGGCAAGGTATCTTAAAACCACCTAACACCATCTTCTAAATTGTATGTAAGTCCATACGCGGTATATATTAAATCAAAAAAGATCGATCCAATACGTATATAATTCAGTTTGACAAAGTAGACATAACATTTTGACAAAATTTTCTACAGAAATAAAATTTTAACAAAATTTTCTATAGAAATAAAATTTTCTATAGAAATAAAAATTTTCACAAAATTTTCTATAGAAAAAAAATTTTGACAAAAATGTCTACAGAAATAAAATTTTAACAAAATTTTCTATAGAAATAAACTTTTGACAAAATTTTCTATAGAAATAAAATCTTGGTAGATTATTTTTGGCTCGAGTGGCAACCATGATTATGAACCGAATAAAATTTGAACAAAATTTTCTATAGAAATAAAATTTTGACAATGATGAAAATTTTATTATGAACCGAATAAAATTTTAACAAAATTTTCTCTAGAAATAAAATTTTGACAAAATTTTCTATAGAAATAAAATTTTGGTAGATTATTTTTGGCTCTAGTGGCAACCATGATTATGAACCAATATGGACCAATTTTTGTGTGATTGGACTAATTTTGGTATGGTTGTTAGCGACCATATACTAACACCACGTTCCTAATTTGAACCGGATCGGATGAATTTTGCTCCTCCAAGAGGCTCCGGAGGTCAAATCTGAAGAACGTTTTATATGGGGGCTATATATAATTATGGACCGATATGGGCCAATTTTTGCACGGTTGCTAGAGACCATATACCAATACCATGTACCAAATTTCAGCCGGATCGGATGAAATTTGCTTCTCTTAGAGGCTCCGCAACCCAAATCGGGGGATCGGTTTATATGTGCGCTATATATAAGTATGGACCGATGTGGACCAATTTTTGCACGGTTGCTAGAGACCATATACCAATACCATGTACCAAATTTCAGACGGATCGGATGCAATTTGCTTATCTTTGAGGCTTCGCAAGCCAAATCTGAAGAACGTTTTATATTGGGGCTATATATAATTATGGACCGATATGGGCCAATTTTTGAACGGTTGCTAGAGACCATATACCAATACCATGTACCAAATTTCAGCCGGATCGGATGAAATTTGCTTCTCTTAGAGGCTCCGCAACCCAAATCGGGGGATCGGTTTATATGTGCGCTATATATAAGTATGGACCGATGTGGACCATATACCAATACCATGTACCAAATTTCAGACGGATCGGATGCAATTTGCTTATCTTTGAGGCTTCGCAAGCCAAATCTGGAGATCGGTTTATATGGGGGCTATATATAATTATGGACCGATGTGGACCAATTTTTGCACGATTGTTAGAGACCATATACCAACACCATGTACCAAATTTCAGCCGGATCGGATGAAATATGCTTCTCTTAGAGGCTCCACAAACCAAATCTGGGGATCGGTTTATATGGGGGCGATATATAATTATGGACCGATGTGGACCAATTTTTGCATGGTTGTTAGAGACCATATACCAACATCATGTACCAAATTTCAGCCGGATCGGATGAAATTTGCTTCTCTTTGAGGCTCCGCAAGATAAATCTGGGGATCGGTTTATATGGGGGCTATATATAATTATGGACCGATGTCGACCAATTTTTGCATGAATGTTAGAGACCATATACTAACACCATGTACCAAATTTCAGCCGGATCGGATTAAATATGCTTCTCTTAGTGGATCCACAAGCCAAATCTGGGGATCGGTTTATATGGGGGCTATGTATAATTATGGACCGATATGGACCAATTTTGGCATGGTTATTAGAGACCAAATACCAACACCATGTACCAAATTTCAGCCGGATCGGATGAAATATGCTTCTGTTAGAGGCTCCACAAGCCAAATCTGAGGGTCCCTTTATATGGGGGCTATACGTAAAAGTGGACTGATATGGCCCATTTTCAATACCATCTGACCTACATCGATAACAACTACTTGTGCCAAGTTTCAAGTCGATAGCTTGTTTCGTTCGGAAGTTAGCGTGATTTCAACAGACGGACGCACATGCTTAGATCGACTCAGAATTTCACCACGACCCAGAATATATATACTTTATGGGGTCTTAGAGCAATATTTCGATGTGTTACAAACGGAATGACAAAGTTAATATACCCCCATCCTATGATGGAGGGTATAAAAACGTCATGTGTAGTTAAAATAGTTAACTTCTTTGTGAAGAAATTTTTGGAAGTGCTTTTAAAGTTGTGCCTTTAGAACAACTCCCAATTTTTTGCTGGGAAAAGTGTGGAACTACCCTACGGGAAATGGATCAACCACAGAACTGGTACATGACTAGTCCCTGGTGTGTATGGACCAGTCCCAGTTCTGATCAAAACGTATGGAAGGGACCATCCTCTTTAACATGGGTTTGTCATTGACGGAGTAAACTTTCATTTTAGGACGCGTCTTGGACTCATCCCAAAGGACACGTCCTGGGACAATTTAGCAGGAGCAACCCATAAACAGGTCCTCAGGAACCAGTCTCGGACAAACTCTTAGAAATCTCTTTCAATTTGGGCTCCTAATCGAACCCGAAATGAAAAAAAAAAAACTTGAAATATGTCGAACAAAAGGTTATTCTGATAATTTTATTTCACTTAATGTGAAAATTGCAACTAACTGGAGCACAGGTACCAGTTCTGTGATAGGTCCGTCAGTGCCAATTTGCACCAATTTCCCCGTAGGGTACTTTTAGTTGCTTTATTATAAATTGATTGTCGAGCTATTTTGATGTCTATTTTTTTATTCAATTTTATGAAATAAAAAATTAGTTGAACTTATAAGTTCAGTCTATAAAGTTTTAGCTAGGGGGGCTATAGCCCCCCCCCCCTAGGAAAATTATCTAGCTACGCTAATGTATTGATTCCGAGCCAAAGAAGCGGAGAATACAAAATAAGGATACTTTTAAGACACAATTCTCTTTTAATTTTGGGTTTTGTGTACTTGCTTCTAAGCAGCAAATTTTATTTTTTTTTAGCTTTTTCAGCTTTTTTTCTACATATGCTTTAAAATAAAGTGTTGAAAAACGTAACCTATATTTGAACGATTTTTTGCTTTGTAGTCAAGATGCAAAAAGGCAATTTCATTGAATTTAAAGAATTTTTCTGAATTATTAAAGTCAAGTTGACCTTAGTGCAAACATTTTTTCTTTCATGTTATGATGCAAATTTTTAAGTGAAATCACTTAATTATAAAGACAATACGACTTCATTGTCCAAAATCGATAAACTGTATCGATTTTTGGACAAGGAAAAAACTTTATATTAGAGAAATGCGTCTTCTATCCTAAGCAAAATTTGCGTTCGTATTTTAAAGACATGAAATCTTTGACCTCACGACAATATTTTTTCAGTGTATGTACTTTTCTATCATTTAAAAAATATAAAACAAAATAAAATTCTATAGCAATCTTTAGCGATTCTAGTCCACAGCGGAGGGCATATGAGCTTCGATCTGACATCAATTTCATTATATCCCAGCAAAAAAAGCGTCGCCAAAAAAGTTATGAAAATGTTCTTTTTGGATCCCGAAGTGGTGCAAATTTGATGCAGAAGCGATAAATTGAACATGGGCTTGTCATAGGACGGAAGTCCTCCATTTCAACAGCCGTTGCACTGAATTTGCATCACTTCTTTAGGTGTGATCCGAATTCAATGTTTTGAATGTACATTAAAAAATTCTATGATATTTTGTCAAATAAATAATTTTTTAACCTTTTTATAATTTTTAATGGATTTAGACGCTTGTCGGAAACGTTTGCGCTCGAATATTTTCAAAAATGCACAATTTTTTCAGATTGGATTTAGCATTTTTTAGACAAAATTTAAATGATTTGTACCATTCTTACTCCGTTTTTAACGTATTTGAAACAGAAAAAGTTAAAATTACCCATTAAAAGTATGAAAAAACCAAGTTATAAAAAATTGAATTAAAAGAACTTCCTGGATAGTTAAAATAAAGACCATCATTGGGAGTGCATCTTCTGGAAGTGCTTTTAAAGTTGTGCGTTTGGAAGAACTTCCAAATTTTTTTGCTGGGATCTTTAGTTGAAACTACAGTTTTTTGTTTTCAACAATCCTAATAAATATCTTTGCAATAGTGAATTTGTAAAAATTTATTTTAAAGGACTGATAATAAAATACATATCAAATGCTTGGCCAGGATATGAGTCCTTGATGTTTCCATATCATGTGTCCTCATGTGCTATGTTGTGGATATATGTATGTCTGTAATACAAAATGACTTGATTCTTACCTCCTGCACGTCCATACTGTGCCAATTCAATGGATATACTGGTGCCGCGTGGACAGCTAAGCGACAGTTGCTCGGAATCACAGCCAGCCCTTTGATATGTCCTCAGAGTAGCAGCCAGCAAAGCTGAAAGGAAACAAATGATATTTGTATTACTTCTGCATGAATTGATATAATGCAATTTGGGTTGCATGAGGAAATGAAATTGTCGAGTCTTCATAAGCTGCAGCTTGACGCAACATTACACTCACTGGTCCATGTCAGATGCATTTTCGATGATTTCATGTCCTTAAATTGTCCATGTAATGTGTCTTAAATCGAACAGATAACAATACACAACCAATTAGATCAAATGTTTTGTTTGCAAAAGACCGAATTGACACAAATGCCAATAAGTAAGTAAAGTATTTCATAGCATAAAACAAAAAATATAATATAATACCAACAATAACAAGTATTCGAATAAAGTTTCCTGTTTTTTAGCTATTACATCTATATTAGCTATAACTTTTTAATCCTTTTGCCAAGTTGCATACACAACTACACGTGGAGGACCTTTAAACGGTCGTTCCCAGTCAAATCCGATCGAACACATTTCAAAAGTAATTTAAACTTTACGCTAAATAACTCAATAAAACAAAAATGAAATTTGTTCCATTTATTTCGAAAGCATAATTCATTTATTTTCGAACAACATTTGCATTTGTTTTTCAATACGACTCTTGAATATAAATCTGATAGAAACTTAATTCATTCAAAGCACATAATCGAATTGTATTTTCCATGGACAAGAGGACATTTCCACTATGACGACAGCAGAAAAAAAAACAATCACGATATCCAACTTTAGATGGAGACTAAAAAATGTTGATTAAACCGCCTCACTATTTTTTGTATCCGAACAGAATTGTCCAAATCTTAGCTTTATTTAAGCGTGTAATTGAGAATAGTAACTATAAAAAATTTATTATAAATTCAGTAGAATTAGATATCAAATAAATTTATATTGACTTAGTTAGTTATTACAAACAAAATACTTATTAATATAGCCACTTTAATTTAATTAAATTTTTAAATTTTAGTTTTTGGGATTATGTTAAATTTAATTGAATTATATCCAATTAAACTACGCTGAAATAAATATTGTCATGAGGCCAAAGATTTTTTGTACCTAAAATATAAATCCTTAACATAGAAGACGTACTTCTCCGATAGTTTTTTTGTCCTTGTCCAAAATCAATAAACTTTTCAATGAAGTTTGATCTTTATAGTTAAGTAATTCGACCTAAAAATGGGTATTTTTACATGAAAGAAACATTTTCAACTAATGTTAACATGGCTGACCAATTCTTCAAAATTAATGAAACTGTCTTTAAATTTGTTGACTTTTTGTATCTCTTTGGAAATGTAAGTTGTCGTTAACACGTGTTTGGAGGTCTTTTATACCACATGAAGAAAAACAAGTATATACGGCCGTAAGTTCGGCCAGGCCGAATCTTATGTACCCTCCACCATGGATTGCGCAGAAACTTCTACGAAAGACCGTCATCCACAGTCGAATTACTTGGGTTGTGGTATCTTAAAACTTCTAAATTGTGTCGTAGTCCATACGTGGTAGAGAGCCAGAATTGAAATATGGGGGTCGCTTATATGGGGGCTATATACAATTATGAACTTGATATGGACCAATTTTTGTGTGATTGGGGATCGATAGACCGTTATGGACCTAGTTTGGCATGGTTTTTAACGGCCATATAATAGCACAATGTACCAAATTTCAACTGACTCGGATGAAATTTGCTCCTCCAAGAGGCTCCAAAACCAAATCTCGGGATCGGTTTATATGGGGGCTATATATGATTATGGACTGACATTGACCACTTTTGCCATGGCTGTTAAATCTGGGGATCTGTTTATATGGGAGCTATATATTATTATGGACTGATAGGAACCAATTCCTGCATGGTTGTTGGATACCCTATATCATGTACCAAATTTCAACCGAATGGGAAGAATTTTGCTCTTCCTAGGTGCTCCGGAGGTCAAATCTGGGGATCGGTTTATATGGGGCCTATATATAATTATGGACCGATATCGACCAATTTTTGTATGGAGGCCATATATTAACATCACGTACCAAATTTCAACTGAATCAGATAAATTTTGGTCTTCCAAGAGGCTCCGGAGGTCAAATCTGGTGATCGGTTTATATGGGGGCTATATATAATTATGGACCGATATGGATCTATTTTTGCATGGTTGTTAGAGATCATATACTAACACCATGTACCAAATATCAGCCGGATCGGATGAAATTTGCTTCTCTTAGAGGCCTCGCAAGCCAAATTTGGGGGTCCGTTTATATGGGGGCTATATATAATTATGGACCGATGTGGACCAACTTTTGCATGGTTGTTAGAGATCATATACTAACACCATTGTTACATACCATATACTAACACCATGTACCAAATTTCAGCCGGATCGGATGAAATTTGCTTCCCTTAGAGGCTCCGCAAGCCAAATCGGGGGATCGGTTTATATGGGGGCTATATATAATTATGGACCGATATGGACCAATTTTTGCATGGTTGTTAGAGACCATATACTACCACCATGTACCAAATTTCAGCCGGATCGGATGAAAATTGTTTCTCTTAGAGGCTCTGCAAGCCAAATCGGGGGATCGGTTTATATGGGGGCTATACATAATTATGGACCGATATGGACCAACTTTTGCATGGTTGTTAGAGATCATATACTAACACCATGTACCAAATTTCAGCTGGATCGGATGAAATTTGCTTCTCTTAGAGGCCTCGCAAGCCAAATTTGGGGGTCCGTTTATGTGGGGGCTATACGTAAAAGTGGATCGATATGGCCCATTTGCAATACCATCCGACCTACATAAATAACAACTACTTGTGCCAAGTTTCAAGTCGATAGCTTGTTTCGTTCGGAAGTTAGCGTGATTTCAACAGACGGACGGACGGACGGACGGACATGCTCAGATCGACTCAGATTTTCACCACGACCCAGAATATATATACTTTATGGGGTCTTAGAGCAATATTTCGATGTGTTACAAACGGAATGACAAAGTTAATATACCCCCCATCCTATGGTGGATGGTATACAAATCTTTCAAAAATTTACCATTTGGCGTTGACACTACTTTACCGAAATGGCCGATATCAAGCTTTTATGGTGTTCTATAAGAAATAAGCAAAAAATTTTACGACAGCAAGAATGCAAGTGATTTTTTGAGGATTTTGGGAAAAGAAATAGGTTTAGCAATTGGTGCTTTGTCAATTGAAAATTTTTTCAATTAAAACAAGTATATACGGCCGCAAGTTCGGCCAGGCCGAAGCTTATGTACCCTCCATCATGGATTGCGTAGAAACTTCTTCTAAACACTGCCATCCACAATCGAATTACTTAAGTTGCGGTAACGCTTGCCGATGGCCAGGTATTTTAAAACTTCCTAACACCATCTTCTAAATTATATGTAAGTCCATACGTGGTATATATTAAATCAAAAAAGATCGATCCAATACGTATATAATTCAGTTTGACAAAGTAGACATAAAATGTTGACAAAATTTTCTACAGAAATAAAATTTTAACAAAATTTTCTATAGAAATAAAATTTTCACAAAATTTTCTATAGAAATAAAAATTTTGACAAAATTTTCTATAGAAAGAAAATTTTGACAAAAATTTCTACAGAAATAAAATTTTAACAAAATTTTCTATAGAAATAAACTTTTGACAAAATTTTCTATAGAAATAAAATCTTGGTAGATTATTTTTGGCTCGAGTGGCAACCATGATTATGAACCGAATAAAATTTGAACAAAATTTTCTATAGAAATAAAATTTTGACAAAATTGTCTATAGAAATAAAATTTTAGTAGATTATTTTTTGCTCTAGTGGCAACCATGATTATGAACCGATATGGACCAATTTTTGTGTGATTGGACCAACTTTGGTATGGTTGTTAGCGACAATATACTAACACCACGTTCCTAATTTGAACCGGATCGGATGAATTTTGCTCCTCCAAGAGGCTCCGGAGGTCAAATCTGGAGAACGTTTTATATGGGGGCTATATATAATTATGCACCGATATGGACCAATTGTGGCACGGTTGTTAAAGATCATATACTAACACCATGTTCCAAATTACAACCAGATTGGATGAAATTTGCTTCTCTTGGAGACTTCGCAAGCCAAATCTGGGAATCGGTTTATATGTGGGGTTATATATAATTATGAACCGATGTGGACCAATTTTTGCATGGTTGTTATAGATCATATGCTGACACCATGTACCAAATTTCAGCTGGATCGGATGAAATTTGCTTCTTTTACAGTCCCCGCAAGCCAAATTTGGGGGTCCGTTTATATGGGGGCTATACCTAAAAGTGGACCGATATGGCCCATTTGCAATACCATCCGACCTACATCAATAACAACTACTTGTGCCAAGTTTCAAGTCGATAGCTTGTTTCGCTCAGAAGTTAGCGTGATTTCAACAGATGGACTCAGATCGACTCAGAATTTCACCACGACCTAGACTATATATATACTTTATGGGGTCTTAGAGCAATATTTCGATGTGTTACAAACGGAATGACAAAGTTAATATACCACCATCCTATGATGGGGGGTATAAAAATGACTAAAATTGATAATTTTTGGGGATTAAAAATGTGAATTTAAACCTTTATAAATTTTGATGTAATTAATTTAATTTATTATGGTTTAATTGACTTTTGCAGGATTTTTTTTTAATATTGCAGATATACCATTCCCAAAATTCGTATCGAAAATCCCCAAAGTGGGGACATATTTAAAAAAGCGTAGTTTTTGTAGGATGTTGAAACTTTATCCAGTTACAAGTGAGGATTTTGGGAAAAGAAATAGGTTTAGCAATTGGTGCTTTGTCAATTGAAAATTTTTTAAATTAAAAAAAAAAAAAAAATTTCAAAAATTTACTATTTGGCGTTGACACTACTTTACCGAAATGGCCGATATCAAGCTTTTATGGTGTTCTATAAGAAATAAGCAAAAAATTTTACGACAAAAAGAATGCAAGTGATTTTTTTGAGGATTTTGGGAAAAGAAATAGGTTTAGCAATTGGTGCTTTGTCAATTGAAAATTTTTTAAATTAAAAAAATCTTTCAAAAATTTACTATTTGGCGATAACACCACTTTACCGAAATGGAATGGATATCAAGCTTTTATGGTGTTTTATAAGAAATAAGCAAAACATTTTACGACAGAAAGAATGCAAGTGATTTTTTTGAATTTTTTCCTAATTCGGTATTTTTATTTATATTTCAAATTAATCTAAAAACATATCTACACAATAATTTTTCTAGAATGTGTAGTTTGTAAAGAATTGAGTTAAAATAAAAACAGCCTACAAAATGAAAAAAATTCATACACCCTGGGTCCATGGGCTAGGGACCTACAAAAGACCTCAGCTTCCACATAAAGAAATATTTTTGTTGATATCTTTATCCATCCAAAAGTGGCAAATTAATTTCCAACAAAATGTCATTTGGAACCACTGTGTGTCAAAACTGTATAGATCAACTCTTAAATTACACTAGTTTATGCTGAAAATGTACTGTAAGGGACAAAATTATAGAGAAAACATTAATGTAAAAAGCTATACATCAAAGATAGAGACTTTGCAACTCTAATACTTTGTCTATGGTCAAGGGACTAGTTAGCGATAATATGGCATCTTTCGTTTCGAAATTTACTCTTCTTCTAGTTTTGTATTCATGTAACGATAAATCCACATATGTGAACTACATTGACCCTGTGTTAATATTCTCTGACAATTTCAATGAACTTAAATAAGTAAGTAAAATTATTATTAGACGATACCTTCCTACAGATTTTTCATAAATATTTTGGATTTCTTATCAATTTAGTTTATTTTTGCGATGGAAAAAGCCAAGGCAACTCTTTTGAAACAGAATGTCGTAAAAGTTTTAAAGAAGGAGCTCCATATCGAGACATAGCTAAAAAATATAGCATATCAGTTGAATTTATAAATAAAATAAAAAATCAGAATAATTTGGAAATTATTGGTAATCCAGCAGTTCGCCCAAAAAAACGCGAAGCTAAGCTATTGATCGTTACCGGTGCAGAAAATAAAGGGTGATACAGTCAAAATTTGGTCAATATAAACTTGACGTATTTCTTTCAATTTTGCATTTAAAAAACCTGAACACCCCTCATTTTGAAGGTGTGTGTGTAGAATGTTGCTCCTATTTTGATTTTGGAATTCACTTTTCAGTTGTCAAAATGCCGTCCAAGCAAGAAGAGCAGCGTAACAAAATTTTGCTCGCGCATCGCGAAAATCCGAGCTACTCGCACGCAAAGCTGGCAAAATCGCTAAAAGTTGCCAAATCAACCGTTACAAATGTAATTAAAGTGTTTGGGGAACGTTTGTCGACAAAGAGAGTTGCCGGTAGTTTCAAGCGAAACCCTAACCTCTCTCTCCGAGATGCCGCAAATAAGCTGCTTACAAGAAGGTAGTGACTCCAAATCGCGATGATAAACAAAATACGACGGCCAAAGCGCGATTCCGGAGGCTGTACACGACGATGCTGACGAAGTTTGACTGCGTGGTAATGGACGACGAAACCTACGTCAAAGCCGACTACAAGCAGCTTCCGGGACAGGAGTTTTATACGGCAAAAGGAAGGGGAAAGGTAGCAGATATTTTCCAGCACATAAAACTGTCAAAGTTCGCAAAGAAATATCTGGTTTGGCAAGCCATCTGTACCTGTGGCTTGAAAAGCAGCATTTTCATAGCTTCCGGGTCTGTCAACCAAGAAATTTACGTGAAAGAGTGTTTGAATAAACGTCTGCTGCCTTTCCTGAAGAAACATGGTTGTTCCGTACTGGTTTGGCCGGATTTGGCATCTTGCCATTACAGTAAAAAAGCCATGAAGTGGTACGCCGCCAACAACGTGCAGGTGGTTCCCAAGGACAAGAACCCTCCCAACACGCCAGAGCTCCGCCCAATTTAGAAATACTGGGCTATTGTCAAGCGGAACCTAAAGAAGACCAAAAAAACTGCTAAGGACGAGCAGCAGTTCAAGGCAAACTGGCTTTCTGCGGCGAAGAAGGTCGACAAGGTGGCTGTACAAAATCTGATGGCAGGTGTCAAGCGTGAGGCCCGGCAATTCGGATTTGGAAAAGCGAAAGCCTAACTGAATATTTTTCCTGAATTTTATACTAATTGAACTTGAAAAAGAAATTTAATTTGATTTTTTAAATAAACGATTTCACCAATTTACACGCGTTTTCCCTTGACCAAATTTTGACCGTATCACCCTTTACAGCTGTTGAAGTCAAGCAAATATTAAATGAGGAACATAGCTTAAACGTGAGAACCAAAACAGTTCGTAGAAGCTTGAAAGCCAGTGGATTAGTAGCCAGGGCAAAGCCAAAAAGCAGCTTTTGGCCGGCAAACACTGAAAAAACGCCTGGACTTTGCAAACAAATACGAAAACTTCACAATAGACGATTGGATGCGGGTAGCTTTGTCAAATCAATCGAATTGGTTCTGATGGAGGGCAGTGGACATTCCTGGATAAGACCGTTGGAGTTAAGGAATGAAATATATTCCAAACACTAAAATTTGGAGGTAGTTCATTAATGGCTTGGGGCTGCTTTCGTGGAAACCAACTTGGAGTACTTCCCTTTTTTCGTGTTGGAGAAGGTGCATCCCGGGGAGCCTTCTCCGCCTGCTTTTGGTCCGAGCCGGGATAGAGGAAAACCCCGGACCATGGTACTGTGCCGTCTGCCGAAATCGAATTCACCATCGCTCGGTTTCGGTGAGGTGTAACCGGTGCATGGAATGGGTGCACTTCCGGAATTGCTCCGGCCTAACATCGCTGCGGGAGTATAGTCAAACTGACTTCGTGGCAGGATGCTGTGCCAATGACAGCAGCAGTGGGTCATCTGATTATGTGACCCCACCGACTTCTCCCGCACAACAATATTCTCCGCCGCAGCATCTTACACCGAATATTGTTGTACCAGTTCCGGAGAGTGCATCATTTTTGCAATTTAATTGCAACGGGCTCCGTGGTAAGATTAGTGAAATCGTAGACTTTATGAATCGGAAAAGGATAAGGGTCGCGGCGATCCAGGAAACAAAGCTGAATCCCACCTGCAGCCTACGACATTGTGATGGGTACAATGTCCTACGGAAGGATCGCACAAGAAATGGAGGTGGTGGCCTGGCTTTCATATTACACCGTTCCGTGCAGTATAGACCTATCACGCTTGTGCTAGACACTAATGACCCGTACATGGAATGTATGGGGGTAGCAGTTAAGTGTGGGGCTGCCGAGATAGAGCTATACAATGTGTACATACCGCCGGTTGGTAGCTGTGCTCCTGGTTATAGCCCAAACATTGAGTGGTTGTTGAGCGGGCATAACCGATTGGTTCTAGGAGATTTTAATGCCCACCATGAACTTTGGCATTCTCTCCTGGGTAATGACCAGAGGGGCATAGCTTTGGCAGAGCAGATAGACGACTCCACATTTTGCACGGTGAACGAAGAGGCCCCCACGAGAATTATGGGTGACTGCAGCAGTTCGCCAGATTTATCGTTAGCATCGCCTGGTCTGATAAATGACGTCTCCTGGCAACCCGTCATTTCATTGGGTTCGGACCACCTCCCCATAATTCTCACCATCAACCGACCCTCCGATTTCATAACCTCTGAACGCCGGACGTTTATTAATCAAAAGAAAGCCAACTGGGAAGGCTTCAGAGAATACACCGATCGCCGCTTCAGTGAGCTCCCGTCCCCCTCACATGTTCATGTTGCCCAGAGGGAGTTCCGGGACATCATCAACGCAGCAGCCGCTCGCTTCATACCCGCTGGTCGAATTGCCCAGGTGAGGCCCAACTTCCCAGCCGAAGCGGCGGGACTCGCAGACGAGCGTGATGAACGCCGTCGTGCTAACCCTGCTGATCCTAGAATCAGAGAACTAAATCTAGAGATTAGTAAGATAGTCGACGAGCACAAGCGGAACACTTGGTTAGAGCACCTGAAGCAATGTAACTTAGGAACAGGAACTGGTAAATTGTGGTCAACAGTTAGAGCCCTCTCGAACCCCTCCACAAGGGATGATGGGATTTCAGTCACATTTGGCGACGTAACTGTGACTGATCCGAAGAGGTGCGCCAAATACTTCAACCGACAGTTTGTCGAGCATCCCGAGAGTGATAGAGCGAAAAGGAGAGCCACCCGTCGTGTACGTGGTCTCCGAGCCGATGACACACCACAATTTACTGCAGCCGAAGTTACCAATGTCATCAACAGCGCGAAACCATCTAAGGCGCTGGGCCCTGACGGAATTTCAATGCTAATGCTGAAGCATCTGGGAATACTGGGAGTTGAGTACCTGACCAGACTCCTCAATTTGTCTTTGGAATCACACATTATACCCGATGTCTGGAAAATGGGAAGGGTGATTCCACTACTGAAACCGGGCAAAGATTCGAGCAAAGGTGAATCGTACAGACCGATATCCCTTCTTTCGCCAGTAGCCAAGACACTTGAGGCATTACTCCTCCCCAGCCTTGTGGAGAATTTTCCAGCTGCCCACCATCAACATGGATTCCGTAAGGTACATAGTACGACAACAGCCTTACATGCCATTTCGACACATATTAATAAGGGACTTAACCAGCCCAGGCCGTGTCACAGGACGGTCCTCGTGGCGCTTGACCTATCGAAAGCATTCGATACGGTCAACCATGCCACATTATTTGAGGACATCGAGAATACGTCCCTACCGGCAGGAGCGAAGCGTTGGGTGCTGAATTATATGTGTGGACGCCAGTCGTACGTGGAATTCAGGGACAGAAAGTCAAGACCGCGTAGAGTTAAACAGGGAGTTCCCCAAGGTGGGGTGATATCTCCGGCACTGTTTAACCTCTACATGTCCTCGATTCCACCCCCTCCTGACGGCGTCGAGATTGTATCATATGCGGATGACTGTACAATCTTGGCATCTGGGCCCAATGTTGATGACATTTGCGATCGGTTGAACGTCTACATAGCTAATCTTACCAGTTATTTCACTGCGAGAAACTTGAGGATATCCCCCACCAAATCCTCAGCCACACTATTTACTACATGGACGGCAGAAGTGCGCAGGCAGTTGAATATCAGAGTCGATGGAGTAATAATTCCGACCACAAATTACCCCAAGATTCTTGGGGTCACATTCGACAGCCTTTTTAGGTCATCTGCCCATGCCACTGCAATTTGTAATAAGCTCCGTGGTAGAAACAAGGTCCTCAAGTCACTAGCCGGCAGTACTTGGGGTGCGGACAAAGAAACCTTGCTAACTACTTATAAGGCAATTGGCCGGTCAGTGGTAAACTATGCAGCGCCAGTGTGGACACCGCAGACCAGTGATACGCAGTGGAATAACATACAAACCTGCCAGAACGCTGCTCTTAGAACTGCGACTGGGTGTCTCCGCAGCACACCCCTGGATCACCTTTATGTGGAGACAAAGATCATCCCTGTGCGAAGACACAACTACATGTTGTCAAAGCAGTATCTCCTGGGTTGTTATCGCAGTAATCATCCAAACCACCATCTTATGGATACACAACCACCACCCAGGAACGTAAGGGTAGATATACATAATCTAGAGCGCGAGATCCAGCGCTATAAAAGAGAGCCTCTAGATCAAGCAGCGTACCAGGCAGGTTTGAACAGGATTCATGAGGATACTGTAGCTGAAGCGGTGAGAAGCTACAAGGTTAATCCTGTTCTTGGAGTCCGACCACCGCCCATAGCACCGGAAGAAAGAGACCTCCCACGGCAGACTAGGGTAGTTTTGGCCCAATTAAGATCAGGCAAGTGCAGCCGCCTCAATTCCTACTTATCGGTGATTGATAGCAGCGTAGCTGACGTTTGTCCAATTTGCAACCAAGGGCCACACGACACGCGTCATCTTTTCTCTTGCCCAGCCAAACCAACCCGACTTACCACCAGATCACTCTGGACACACCCCATCTTAGTCGCAGAGTTCCTTGATCTGCCAACAAGCTGATGTACCAAGCGTATAACATGAAATGGATGAGATCACAATAAACTGTTACAACAACAACAACTTCGCCGAATAAGAGGTAAAAAATGTGTGCTGCGGACTATATCACCATTCTTGAAGACTCATATCTTCCAAGTCTGAAAATATTTGGCTTGGAACCAAGACAAAACGACATCTTTATGCGGGATAACGATCCTAAGCATACTGCGAAAAAGACTAAAAAGTGGTTCGAAGAAAATAGTATCAAGCTTTTAGATTGGCCTCCCCAACCGCCCGATTTAAAGCTAGATTTTTGCTAAAAAGCATCCGCCTAAGACTGTTGATGAACTTTGGTGCCGTTCTATTTTCCGCAAGGGGTCATAATTGTTCACAATTAAGCCGTGGTATTAATATCTGCTAAAACTTTATATTTAAACAATTATTTTAAGTTTCTGTATTTTTGTATTCAGTAATAGGAACGTATTTAAAATAATTAAAAAAGTTGCCATTAAAGTTAATAAAATAAAAAAAATTTGTTACATTTTCTTAAAAACTGGTATTTCATGAACAATTTTGTCCCTTACTGTATATTTAATGAGATGTGAATTTTCTTATGTATTTTGATCTGATGAATAAAAAAATGTAAAAAAAATATGGATCAGGTTCGCTCTTTTTTTACTAAACAAATTATATCTCGTTGTTGATACTTAAGTGAATTCAGCAGATCAAAATACATAAGAAAAGACTCACCTCATCAAATGTAAATGAAAAAAAATATTTTGTAAAATAGTGTTATTTAATATTTTCTAAAGGAATGTTTAGCGACCGGCTTCAGTTTTAAAATATGTTTTGTTAAAACTAAAATTTATGTTAAGAGTCTAAAATACTAATAATAAAATATCTTGGAAATATTTATTTCTCTATAAAATGTGTATAAAACAAATTCTCTTTGTGTCACTTTGTGAACTCATCTCAAACATTCCAGTGATGAGGAGAACATTGACATTCTTTATGTTCTTTGCAGAAAAATACTTTTGCAGTTAAATTATATCAATCAATTATGATCGATTGCTCCACATACATAACATAACTGTCTGATTTCATGTCAACATCGCAATATGTGTTTGAAGAACAATCACATTGTTGAATACCGAATTAAATGAGTGTTACCTGTATTGTATTTTTTATGGCGTGTGATTGTCTCTTTATGGACTTTGTGTTGGAAAAAATGGAATGAATATATGACCGACAAACCATAAATTGTGCAACACATTCACCATGGAAAGTGCTCGACGCCAAATATGTTGTAAACGTCAATAAATTTGAATGCAATAAACGATGATGGCCAATAAAGTCGATAAAAAATCTCTCAGTACGACACAAAACAATACAATTACATACTTTTGAATTATTATGACTTTCCATGCTTTGTTGGAGTGTATGTGTGTGTGCACCTCTTTGTGCCTGTGTGGTTGTGTGTATTTGAATAACTGTGTATATTGTAATGCGATTTCCGGTTCCGCAATCAAAGTTTACATTGTTCAACAAACATCGACAATAAACCCACCACGAATCACTTCAAAGTACACATATGCAAGAGAATTCAGTTGATTTATCCTTTTTTTTTGTTTTTGTTTTGCCAACATATGATATTTCAGTTATTAAATTAAATATTGGCATAGCTTTAGTGAATGGGTGAGTACATTTATTGGATGTATGATAACCTTGGAAATTAATTAAAGTAAAATCCTTCGGACAGTCACATCGATTAAACAAAGTTAAAAACTTAACCAATCATAGTTTCATGTAAAAATCGACTATGCTGCAGTTTATACTATGGAGTCGCCTTAGCATGTTCGTGTTACGTTTAACGTCACTCAAAATAAAGTGACCCCTTCTTTAAGTTAAAATGGACCAGTTGTAAAGAAAGCTGAACTTCGTATAGCGCTAAGGACCTTTTATTTGTTTGAACGATTTGATTTTCGTAGAAATTAGGAAAAAAAACATACTGTATTTTAGTTAATATTTTCCTATATTTATTTAGCACTATGCTACAGAATAAGAAAATGTAACTGAATTGAATTAATGAATGGAATGATTTTATTGAAATTTTGTTCAGACTCGTGCATATGTGCTGGTGAAACTTACTCTTAAATTAGAACAGTTTACATATATTTTTAGAAACAGTTTTATTGATTTATATAGGCCCACATTTTCCTCAATAAAAGAAATATTAATTAACTATACACTCAAAAAAAGTGAACTCTCTATTTCACTGAAGCCAATATAACTTTATTTAAGTTCATGGAATTTTTATGTTTGGAGAAAGTTTCCTTTACTCTAATATTTTTTTGCGTTAAATGAACTAAACAACGGAAAAAATATACAAAAATTAAGCATAAAAATTTAATAAATTCGTATTTCTTACAAAATAATTAATTATTTCTTTGAATTTTTAAATTTTACTACAAATGCGTCCATCGCGAACTTCCGTACGGCACAAAAGATATTCTTGCAATTTTGAACTCAAAGTTTTTCCTTCAAACTACAAAATTTTCTTTAAGAAAAGTATAAAAAGTATAAATAATTATGTCTAACAAATTTTCTTGAATTTGTCGAAAACTATTTACATATTTTTGTGATATCAGCGTGATGCCAGCGTTTGTAGTACTGTTTAGTTAAAAATTTCTACAAATAATCTAAATTTTGTAATATTAACCAAAAGTTTTCTTCCTGGCGTGTTCACTGTTTTTTCAGTGTATAAAGAATTTTTTGAAACTTCTACCATCCAATTTTAAATAAGATGCTGCCTTAACGATGTTGTCATTTCTTTACAATTTCAATCCCTAAATGTATAAGAAGATTATAAAACAATTTTTCACAAAAGGTCAGCGGCACAGAATGTTAGCTGATAATAAAACATTCCAAAATGAAGACAAATGACCCTATTCATGCTATTCTATTCTTCTACACAGAGAATACATATTGGTTGTAATGACCGAATTTATTGCCAACATCCTTTTGGTAGTTGCAGCAACTATCTGCTGGCAGTTGCGATACCCGATAAATTCGGTCGACTCAATCGAATTATGGGAAATCCAACCAATATCATATATGGATTTGATTGTACTAGACGATGTAATTGGTCATTACTTCCTTCTTATTTGGTTGTATTACCCAACCTTATTAGCACCTTAACCGAATTGAAAATAAATTTTTCCTCAAAGTATTGTATTTTACACTTTTATACCCTCCACCCTAGGATTAACTTTGTCATTCCGTTTGTAACACATCGAAATATTGATCTAAGACCCCATAAAGTATATATATTCTGGGTCGTGGTGAAATTCTGAGTCGATCTGAACATGTAAGTCCGTCCGTCTGTTGAAATCACGCTAACTTCCGAACGAAACAAGCTATCGACTTGAAACTTAGCACAAGTAGTTGTTATTGATGTAGGTCGGATGGTATTGCAAATGGGCCATATCGGTCCACTTTTACGTATAGCCCCCATATAAACGGACCCCCAAATTTTGCTTTCGAGGCCTCTAAGAGAAGCAAATTTCATCCGATCCGGCTGAAATTTGGTACATGGTGTTAGTATATGGTCTCTAACAACCATGCAAAAATCGGTCCATAGTTATATATAGCCCCCATATAAACCGATTCCTAGATTTGCCTCTAAGAGAAGAAACTTTCATCCGATCCGGCCGAAATTTGGTACATGGTGTTAGTATATGGTCTCTAACAACTATGCAAATATTGGTCCACATCGGTCCATAATTATATATAGCCCCCATATAAACCGATCCCCCGATTTGGCTTGCAGAGCCTCTAAGAGAAACAAATTTCATCCGATCCGGCTGAAATTAGGTACATGATGTTAGTATATGGTCTCTAATGACCATGCGAAAATTGGTCCATATCGGTCCATAATTATATATAGCCCCCATATAAACAGATCACCAGATTTGACCTCCGGAGCCTCTTGGAAGACCAAAATTCATCTAATTCAGTTGAAATTTGGTACGTGATGTTAATATATGGCCTCAAACACCCATGCAAAAATTGGTCGATATCGGTCCATAATTATATATAGGCCCCATATAAACCGATCCCCAGATTTGACCTCCGGAGCACCTTGGAAGAGCAAAATTCTTCCCATTCGGTTGAAATTTGGTACGTGATGTTAGTATGTGGTATCCAACAACCATGCAGGAATTGGTTCCTATCAGTCCATAATTATATATAGCTCCCATATAAACCCATCGCCAGATTTGACCTCCGGTGCCTTTTGGAGAAGCAAAATTCATCCGATCTGGTTGAAATTTGGTACGTGGTGGTAGTATATGATATTTAACAACCATGCCAAAAGTGGTCCATATCAGTCCATAATCATTTATAGCCCCCATATAAACCGATCCAGAGATTTGGTTTTGCAGCCTCTTGGAGGAGCAAATTTCATCGGAGTGAGTTGAAATTTGTGGATGACAGTCTTTCGTAGAAGTTTATACGCAATCCATGGTGGAGGGTACATAAGATTCGGCCTGGCCGAACTTACGGCCTATGTACTTGTTAAATAATAGAAAGGTACATAAAATCATACTAAACCTAAATACAATACATTGATAACAATTTAACAAAAATTGTCACCTTTAAAAGTACCCGCCAGCTTGGATTGTTGAATTGACAGGCAATGGGAGTTTTAGTACATTAGTACTTATAAACGGAGTCCAAACTGAGCACATAGAATAAAAATGGGCCAACATAGCTTGCCTAAGAACATAACAAATTAAGTTAGAAAATTTGTGTGGAATTTTAAAAATTTAATAAGAATTTACTCTACATGGTCACTTCCTTTGGGGTTTCATAAATGATATAAAGACGTGGAGATGGATTTTTCCATTAGAGGCCCTTTAAACGTTACACGATTTATACTTTTGCCCTTTAACACAAGAAAATTGTTCCACATCTAATACTTTATATAACTCGATGTCCATTTGATCCCAAACAATTGAAGATGCGCACTGTTTATCTGACTCGTAGCATTCAGTATCCTGACGATTGCGCGAGTAGTTCGTGAAAATATTTGACAGACAGTCCACCGAGGATTTAAATAAACTTAGAAACGGCTGAAAAACATTCAGTTTTCAGAGGTTTTTAACATATTAAATAAAAAATAAAACACGTGTGCCCTCCACATTGAATAATTGATAATAAAAATATTGACATTTAAAAATATTTTCAACGGAATTCGACTGTGACTATCAATTGTAAGTGCTGAATACTAAATGACGGTTATGAAGGTTTTATAAGGTAGGTTGTGCGTATCGAGTTCGATCAAAATTTTTCAAGAGATAGGCCATTAGTTCAGACAACCGTTTGAAACAACAATCTATAATAATAAGCTCCAAAAGGTAGAAGGGACCAAATAATGGTTGTAAATAAAGTAAATAGATTGATTTAAATCCAAAAAAAAGTATATTTTATTTGTATTTTCCAAATAATACCGAGTATTATATTATTTTGAACAATCACTAGATTTTGCGAATCTCCTTATACGATTCCAAATAAGTAAAGTTTGAAGTCGAGTGGGGCGACTATATTATAGACCAACAAATTTTGGTACCATCTCAAATCTATCAAATTCAGAGAATGAAGCCGCCGAGTCGCGCCGCCGACTTTAGCCGTCGCCGACCCGTTTTTAGCAGTCGACGCCGCCGCCGAATATGTCGACTCATCTCGGCTCAAATTTGGCCGCCAATTAATCTAAAATATTGATTTGTATCAGAAAAATTTAATAATATTTGTTATAGTTTTTGCCAAAATTTTGAACTTTCCACCTTCAATGAATTAGTATCAAGTTGCTATAATAGTTTTACAAAAATTTAGCTCAAAAAATTTGAATGAAATGTAAATTTGATTGTAGGATTGGTTGTACAACTAATCTCATTACAATTCGGAAAACTGCAAATTGATTTTATAATAGATAATTTTGCGGCGCCGAATAGATAATTTTTTATCGGCTTAGCCGTCAAGCCGCCGCCGCCGGAGGCAAATATTTAGTGTCAGCCGCCGCCGACAAAAATGGGTCGGCTTCATTCTCTGATCAAATTTATTGGTAGCATACAGCTCCCAATACAGCTAAAGCTCGATTTGGAGAAAATTATATACAATTCTACAAATTTTCTACAATTAAAAATTAAATCGACTAACGCCTTGGGACGAAACACAATGTTCGTTCAAAAATATGGGAATAATTAAACCTTAAGCCATTTTTATGCAATGTGTAAATATGTATGGGAGCTATATCTAAATATTAACCGATTTAAACCAAATTTGGCACATATTGCCAAAATGTTAATTCTACTTTCAGTGCAAAATTGCATGTAAATCGGAAAGAAACTTTACCCTACAGTGGTCATATGAATTTATATCGGGCGTAAGATGTGTATATGGAAGCCATATCTAAATCTGAATCGATTTCAATCATATTCGTCATACTTGACGATACCATCAATTGTACTCTAAGTGCAAAATTTGAAGCAAATTAAGGTGAATTTTTTGGCCTCTGGAGCCATATGACTGCATATCGGGCAAACTATATGTATGGGAGCAATATCTAAATCTGAATTTGGCACACTTGACGATAGTATAAATCGTGCAAAATTTGAGGCAAATCAGGCTAACACTTTGGATTCTGGAGTCATATAAGGACATATCGGGCGAAAGATATGTATGGGAGATGTATCTGAATATGATCCGATTTCAACCATTTAGATGTACGAAATTTGAAGAAGATCACATTATAAACACGTCAAGTAAGATCAATTCGGTGATAAATATATATGACAGCTTTATCAAAATGAGAAAAATCTGAATTGGAGGACGATCGGACTTAAATTGCAAGCTATACTTTGCACAAAAAATTACATATACAAACAGACGGACGGACATTGTTACCGCCACTGGTCACCCTGTGTTGTGAATGTAATTTTTAATTGATGAATCGATTGCGATTAGCGAATCGTTATTATCATTACAAACTGTAATCATACTTCAAAGTCACATTTCTTAACCCCATTCTTTCTTTCTACAATAGTTGGTTGAATTAACAAGAAGCTAAATTCTTCTAGAAAACAGCCGTAAAAAAAGCTGGTGATTTTGATACCAATAAGTATGCTCATAACCTTGAATTTTGAAAATATTTTAATAAATATATTAATTTTAAGGAATTAAAACATATGGTTGCGTTGGGAATTTTTTCAAAATCGCCACGAACCTTCTATTGGGAACAGACATATTTATATCGACTCAGAACACAATACTAAGCCGATTGGTATACTAAACGATGGGTCTGTGACTACTCCTTCTTGCAACATTGCAACTTCTAGATGCCATAGAGAGTTTTGCCAATCAGTAGTAAAATTATGGCTTGTGATTTTGAGGTGGAGAACTATCGATAGTCGGTGCCATCGATATTCCACGATTCTAATTTCACAACCATCGATAGTTGACGATAGTACTATCGATAGTCGACGATAGAATCGTCCACAATAGTGTACACATTTGGTTCATTTTTTAAATTGTTTAATATTTATGTAAGGCAATTTGACGACATTAATGTTTTTTGATCTAAAAGAAAAAAATGTTCACATTTTTTTTCTTGAGTTTTGTTCGCCTCTCGGAAACAATTTGTCCCGCCTTGCTAAATACTCTTTGGGAATCAACGGATGTTGCAGGGATGTTTGTGCCGTACAAAACGGCTCTTTTAAATGCATTGACGATCTACAATTTCTTTCTTGTCGATGCTATATTGTCAGAATCCGCCGAAATAGCTGGAATGCTGTAATCGGCGGCCTGAATTTCCAGAGCCAGAGTGGATCTTTTTAGATGGTCGTGCAAATTCGATGTGTTTCCGCTTGTTTTATACTTCCTTCCATAACACTAGGTTACAAATAACAAAATTTTCTCTGTGAAAAAATTTTCTGTCGATTGGTTTTCGAGATACAAATTTTTGAACTTTTTTTTTAATTTTTAGAGGTACACTTACAATTTTGAGCATATCTTTCGTCTTATTTGACCTATTTGATCCTAGTGCTACTCAAATTACAGAAAATTGAGCCATCTACAACTCATTCTCAGAAAATTTTCAAATCGGGTAAGTAAAGGGTGATACGGTCAAAATTTGGTCAATATAAACTTGACGTATTTCTTTCAATTTTGCATTTAAAAAACCTGAACACCCCTCATTTTGAAGGTGTGTGTATGTAGAATGTTGCCCTTGTTGCTTGGAATTCACTCTTCAGTTGTCAAAATGCCGTCCAAGCAAGAAGAGCAGCGTATCAAAATTTTGCTCGCGCATTGCGAAAATCCGAGCTACTCGCACGCAAAGCTGGCAAAATCGCTAAAAGTTGCCAAATCAACCATTACAAATGTAATTAAAGTGTTTGGGGAACGTTTGTCGACAGCCAGGAAGTCTGGATCGGGGGGAAATCGAAAACCGGAAGCAGCTGAGACGACAAAGAGAGTTGCCGGTAGTTTCAAGCGAAACCCTAACCTCTCTCTCCGAGATGCCGCAAATAAGCTGGGTGTATCGTCTACAACCGTGCATCGATCCAAAAAACGAGCCGGACTATCGACTTACAAGAAGGTAGTGACTCCAAATCGCGATGATAAACAAAATACGACGGCCAAAGCGCTGTACACAACGATGCTGACGACGATGTTTGACTGCGTGGTAATGGACGACGAAACCTACGTCAAAACCGACTACAAGCAGCTTCCGGGCCAGGCAAAAGCAAGGGGAAAGGTATCTGTGGCTTGAAAAGCAGCATTTTCATAGCTTCCGGGACTGTCAACCAAGAAATTTACGTGAAAGAGTGTTTGAATAAACGTCTGCTGCCTTTCCTGAAGAAACACGATTCTTCCGTACTGTTTTGGCCGGATTTGGCATCTTGCCATTACGGTAAAAAGGCCTTGGAGTGGTACGCCGCCAACAACATGCAGGTGGTTCCCAAGGACAAGAACCCTCCCAACACGCCAGAGCTCCGCCCAATTGAGAAATACTGGGCTATTGTCAAGCGGAACCTAAAGAAGACCAAAAAAACTGCTAAGGACGGGCAGCAGTTCAAGGCAAACTGGCTTTCTGCGGCGAAGAAGGTGGACAAGGTGGCTGTACAAAATCTGATGGCAGGTGTCAAGCGTGAGGCCCGGCAATTCGGATTTGGAAAAGCGAAAGCCTAACTGAATATTTTTCCTGAATTTTATACTAATTGAACTTGAAAAAGAAATTTAATTTGATTTTTTAAATAAACGATTTCACCGATTTACACGCGTTTTTCCTTGACCAAATTTTGACCGTATCACCCTTTAGTAGTAAGTCCGCTATTTGTTGTAAGATTTTGTTAAGTAAGGGCTTATTTTCTTTGTAAAAATTTCAGTTATACGTAAAAAAACCAAAATTGCTGTTAGCATCGTGTTTTATATTTTATATGAATTTTTTATGGTTTTTTTCTGCCACATTTTTACTAAAAAAAAAACGCCGTTTTTTTAACTTTTTAAGCCGCCAACATCCAAACTACTTAACCGATTTGAAAATTTTCTGAGAACGAGTTGTAGACGGCTAAATTTTCTTTAATTTGAGTAGTAGTAAGATCAAATAGGCCAAAGAAGACGAAAGATATGCTCAAAATTGTAAGTGTACCTCCAAAAATTAAAAAAAGTTCAAAAATTTGTATCTCGAAAACCAATCGACAGAAAATTTTTTAAAACTCATTTTCGTGTTTAGTAGGTCAAAATCAATGAGAAAAATTATGCTAGAACCAATTCACAAAACGACTGTTGGCTAGTGTAATTAAAGCGCTTTGCACATTTTTTGTCACCTGACCTTTTAAAAAATGTCCATACTTGAGAGAATTTATTTTTCTTTCTTTTTTTCTCTCGATTGCCAAATGCTTTCGGCGCTCGACCCACTGACAGTGCTCCGACTTTTAGCTGAAATTCAACACATAATCAAAACTCAGAACAACTTTAAAAGTAAACATTATACCTGTTTGGAGAAAGCGATCATTTTTTTGTCAAAATTCGTTTTTATTATTCAACCTAGTTCCCTTCAAGAGCGATACAACGATTATAACGACCTTCCAATTTTTTATACCATTTTGGTAGTTCTCCTTCGGTTTGGCCTCAAAATAGGCCTCAGTTTCGGCGATCACCTCTTCATTGCAGCCAAATTTTTTCCCTGCGAGCATCCTTTTGTGATCTGAGAACAAGAAAAAGTCGCTGGGACCAGATCTGGAGAATACGGTGGGTGGGAAAGCAATTCGAAGCCCAATTCATGAATTTTTGCCATCGTTCTCAATGACTTGTGACACGGTGCGTTGTCTTGGTGGAACAACACTTTTTTCTTCTTCATATGGGGCCGTTTTGCCGCGATTTCGACCTTCAACCGCTCCAATAACGCCATATAATAGTCACTGTTGATGGTTTTTCCCTTCTCAAGAGAATCCATAAAAATTATTTCATTCGCATCCCAAAAAAACAGAGGCCATTACTTTGCCAGCGGACTTTTGAGTCTTTCCACGCTTCGGAGACGGTTCACCGGTCGCTGTCCACTCAGCCGACTGTCGATTGGACTCAGGAATGTAGTGATGGAGCCATGTTTCATCCATTGTCACATATCGACGGAAAAACTCAGGTGTATTACGAGTTAACAGCTGCAAACACCGCTCAGAATCATCAACACGTTGTTGTTTTTGGTCAAATGTGAGCGCCGCACCCATTTTGCACAGAGCTTCCGCATATCCAAATATTGATGAATGATATGACCAACACGTTCCTTTGATATCTTTAAGGCCTCTGCTATCTCGATCAACTTCATTTTACGGTCATTCAAAATCATTTTGTGCTCATTTCACCACGCTTGAATTTTGCATACCAATCAATTATTGTTGATTTCCCTGGGGCAGAGTCCGGAAGTTCATTATCAAGCCAAGTTTTTGCTTCCACCGTATTTTTCCCCCTACAGTATTTTGTCAAAACACGAAATTTTTTTCCATTTTTTTCACATTAACAAAAGTTGCTTCACAAAAGACGCTCTATCTCACACACTAATTGACTTACAGACGTCAAATTTTGACACGAATCATTTGAAGGTTGGTACTATATAAAAATAATATGCATTTAATACTAGCGACGCCATCTATGTGTCAAACCGGGGACTTATAAGCCAACCTGTTATTATAACCAAAAATTTTGCAGCAGACGTCACAATAAAAGCTCAATTTTTGTTGGTGATGTAAAATCCAAACTATCGATAGTACTATCGAAAATGCCTGGCTGCTATCGAAAGCAGCTCGATAGTGCCCAATCATCGATAGTGCTATCGATAGTTATCCACCTCTACTTAGGGTCCCCTGAATTGGATAAATTGGCTTGTGAGCTATTTGAGTCAATTGACTAATAACATACACCACTTCGGCTAAAATCAAATTTATCTAATATACTCTAAATAATTAAAGAATAGTAATTTGAAATTATTCTTGACTATGATATTCTGCCTTAAAAGCAATGTTGTTGGATAATAATTTATATTTTTCCTTTGACTGTGTTTGAGCTATTTCATAACCAGCAAATATGTTAGCAGCTTTATCGAAATTACTCGTATTACTAATCCCACATACAAATAAATAAAATTCGAATTATTTATTCGTATTGGTATGATTTGTATGCATTTATTTAAACAAATAAATATCCTATGCATACCTCATTTAGTGTGCACTGCATATTTGATGAATTTCTTGATATGACAAAATAAATATGTTTGCTAAAGAATGAAAATAGTAAAGGCAAACAAGGTAGAATTTAAAATCTCTTGTCCATGACGCAAGGGCAAAAGTTATTTAATTCTATAGCAAAATTAAATACCGTACCCATATGTATATAGCGCTTGATGTTTTCAAAAAATATAATTCCCTATGATAATCTTCAAAGTATCAATCATATATGAGAATGTGGATTTTATAACTGTTTGTTTGAAATTCTAAATTAATTTAACCTAACTTAGGGTAAAGTGACGTGATCCACAACGCCGCACATATATTGTACAATGACTTTTAATTCTTTCTTTGGATTTGCTAACAAACAAAAAAAGATAACAGACGTTTGTACAAACCAGTGAGTGTGGTTGTGAATATTTCTAATTAAACGTATTTGTTGCGGTTGATGTTTGTTATTTAGTATACTGAGGTTTTTGGTGTTATTGCTCTATTTGATTTTATTTATTAATTAATGCAACGTAAGCAATTCATTTTTAATGAAGTAAATATGAACAAATATATGGTACATATGCATGTGAATATCAATAAAGCTGTGAGTATATGATGAAATATCTGCATTTTATAGCTTCACCAGCGGATATGCACATATTTGCATTGCAATTTCAACAGTAAAAACCACTGAAGAGTACTCTCGTTGTCAGTGAATTAAGCAGATGACACTTCTTTGACAATGAAGAGTGCCATGGCAACCACAATTTGTGGTTCCAATATTTTTTGCTGTTTTGTTTTGTTTTTGTAACCAAAATCCTTAATGTTGATATAATTTATGTTTTACGTCTCTTGTTACTTAGTTCCACCAGCATTGTCATTAGTGCAGACTCGCAAAGGCTAATGTGGTACAGAACAAACTAATTAGAGGATGCAAGTTCTTTCGCAATGATTTTTGCCATGATTAGATGTAAATTGAACAAAAGGAGAAGGAGATAAGACAACAGACATTGAGATTAAATCTAGTCACGTTTTAGCTTTGTGGTGGTTGGAATCCATAAATTTAAATTTAAAATATATGTTTTAGTTTCAGTTGAAATGTGACGCTTAAGACTATAGCGAAAATTTAAAAAAATGGAGCTGTGTTAGGTACACCGAAATTTTCATACTCTCCATCAAAGATTTAAATAATAAGAATTTGTTCTTACATTTTATTATGAGTCCTCTTTGTAAGTTTACAGGGCTTCAAATCTTTTTTACTCGGTTTGACATAATTAAGAGAGAGAGAGACAAGTGGAGTTTCTTGAATAGATAAGTTTACACTAAAAATAAGTTTACCAATTTCCAAAGATATTGATTCCTAGCCAGAGAAGCAAGCACTTTCACTAAGTATACATTTCATATGCAATTAACTTTTAAACGTAGGATTAACGTTGGCATTACTGGGTAACAAATCTTAATTTATTTGATTTTTATATAGGTATGAAAATGGGCGTCCGGGAAATTAGTACCAAAACCCAAATGAAGCAGGGTCACATATGTGGGGCAATGCTGCATAATGAATATGAACCCCATGAAAATCGACTTCAAAATAAAATTAGGGCTCATTTACACTTTAAATGAAAAATATGAAGTATTAAGAAAAAAAATATTTAAAGATACTCAGTGCGAAGCTCTTGGGAATCGCGTTAGCCCACCATAGGAGGGGGGTATATTAACTTTATGATTCGATTTGTAACAAATCGAAATATTTGTCTCACACACCATCAAGTATATATATGTTCTGGGTCGTTGTGAAATCCTGAGTCGATCTAGCGATCTCCTTCGGTCCATCCGTCTTTTGAATCATACTTACTTCCGAACAAAACATACTATCGACTTGAAATATGGCACAAGTACACTGAAAAAAATATTTACGTGATATTAAAGATTACTCAACCTAAATTTTGGGATGCGAAATTTACAAAATATTAAGGACAAATTTCTTTAAAACAATGAAATTTTAATTAAAATATAGTTTTCAGTCTTTGCTTCAAATTTTTTTTTTCATTTAATTTAGGCCACAAATTTTATCAATTTGTGTCCCTCCGCTAAAGTCCTTCTTCTGAAAGAAACTTCTTCTAAACACTGCCATCCACAATCGAATTACTTAAGTTGCGGTAACGCTTGCCGATGGCAAGTATCTTAAAACCTCCTAACACCATCTTCTAAATTGTATGTAAGTCCATACGTGGTATATATTAAATCAAAAAAGATCGACCCAATACGTATATAATTCAGTTTGACAAATTAGACATAAAATTTTGACAAAATTTTCTACAGAAATAAAATTTTAACAAAATTTTCTATAGAAATAAAATTTTCACAAAATTTTCTATAGAAACAAACTTTTGACAAAATTTTCTATAGAAATAAAATCTTGGTAGATTATTTTTGGCTCGAGTGGCAACCATGATAAAATTTTGGTAGACTATTTTTGGCTCTAGTGGCAACCGATATGGACCAATTTTTGTGTGATTGGACCAATTTTGGTATGGTTGTTAGCGACCATATACTAACACCACGTTCCTAATTTGAACCGGATCGGATGAATTTTGCTCCTCCAAGAGGTTCCGGAGGTCAAATCTGGAGAACGTTTTATATGGGGGCTATATATAATTATGGACCGATATGGACCAATTCTGGCACGCTTCTTAAAGATCATATACTAACATCATGTTCCAAATTACAACCGGATTGGATGAAATTTGCTTCTCTTGGAGACTTCGCAAGCCAAATCTGGGAATCGGTTTATATGGGGGCTATATATAATTATGAACCGATGTGGACCAATTTTTGGATGATTGTTAGAGACCATATACCAATATCATGTACCAAATTTCAGGCGGATCGGATGAAATTTGCTTCTCTTTGAGGCTCCGGAACCCAAATCTGGGGATCGGTTTATATGGGCGCTATATATAATTATGGACCGATGTGGACCAATTTTTGCATGGTTGTTAGAGACCATATACCAACACCATGTACCAAATTTCAGCCGGATCGGATGAAATATGCTTCTGTGAGAGGCTCCACAAGCCAAATCTGAGGGTCCCTTTATATGGGGGCTATACGTAAAAGTGGACCGATATGACCCATTTTCAATACCGTCCGACCTACATCGATAACAACTACTTGTGCCAAGTTTCAAGTCGATAGCTTGTTTCGTTCGGAAGTTAGCGTGATTTCAACAGACGGACGGACGGACGGACATGCTTAGATCGACTCAGAATTTCAGCACGACCCAGAATATATATACTTTATGGGGTCTTAGAGCAATATTTCGATGTGTTACAAACGGAATGACAAAGTTAATATACCCCCATCCTATGATGGAGGGTATAATAAAAACGCTTTAAATATAGGCTAAGACTTATTTTGAGGATTTAGCGTCTTTGGTTTAAAGTTTTTTTTGTTTTTTTGGAATTAAGAAAATATTTTTTACTTTGAAGTATCCATTATAATTTGGATTTTTAAACTAGCATTTGCTTGTACGTGAGTGCCTTTATTAATAAGCCGCGAAAATTTGATTTATTTTATTGGTCCTAGATATAATGCCAGATAGGTCGCTAAAAAATTTTTGATTTTAAAAAAGCTGCATCTTTGGCTCGGAATCAATACCAAAATCCTTAAACGTAGGTCAAAATCTTTGGATCCAAGTAAACTTTTTTTGAGTGTAGGTGCTATTGATGTATGTCAGATGGTATTGCAATAGGTCTCATTGGCCCAGTTTTAGATACAGCCCCCACATAAACCGACCCACAGGTTTGGATTGCGGAGCCTCTTAGAGGAACCAACTTCATTCGATCCGGCTGAAGTTTTGTACGTGGTGTAAGTCTATGGCCTCTAATCGTGGAATCCTCCATCAATTTTTTCACCTTCCGATGAAAATCGTTTGGACCCGTTTTCTTAGACGGTATCTTGCGGTTTAAAGTCAAAATTTAAATTTTGGACAACTTAATGCAAAAAAAAAAAAAAAAAATAGAAAATTAATAACAAACAAGCCAAAAATAAAATAAAAACAAAAAAAGTTCACCTCTGCGCCTGCACGTACGACAAAGACTGTTTTCCATATGTTTGGGTATAAAAATTATATATTTGGAACTCAAATTTTTTAACACAATATTCTTAAGCATATAGTGTTCATAAACTAGCATAACATGTTTGGGACACATATGTTAATATGTTAGAACATATTATGTTTGGGACATAAAATGTTTGTAAATATAATATGCTTAGATGCAAACATATATTAATTTGGAAATAGCCTATAAACATATATGTGTTTAGAAAGAGAGACCTAGAATTTTATTTATATCCCAACAGCAAGAAATGCCCTGATGAAAAATACGATGTGGGTCATCAAATGACCCAAATGAATGTATTGAATTCATTAGCAAATTTCATTTTTTAATTAATTTAATTAAAAATTTAATTCATGTTGATTGAACAACTCAATTCATTTTTTATTTAAAAACGTAAATATTTTCAATTACTTTATAAACTGAGTTAGTGTTTTTAGTTTGATTAAAAAATCGATTGTTTGAAATAAATTTTGAATTCAAAATTTTCCATCACAATTTTTTTAATTTAGTCTTGCGAGTTTGATTAAAAATTTTAATCATTGACTCAAGTAACGTTGCTATCTTGATTTAAAAGTTAATTGTATCAATTAATGTATTATTTAAAACAAATTGCAACTTCAATCAACTTTTTAATTGGAAATATTGAATAAAAACCAAAATTTAGTGAAAAGTACTTTTTCGCTCAAAAACTCCTTTTTTTGTATTTTCTAAAAAGTTGCATTTTCTATCCATGGTTTACATTGAATTTATTAAAAAAAAACGAATCCAAATAATTTTTTCCCAATAAAAATCAAATTTAGCATCAATTTAACGATTATAGTTTTTCTGTGTTGGAAAATATATAAACGGTTGTTGGGGAAATAACCGACCTGAAATTACTAAGCCTTTATAAACCATTACTGACCAAATGCCCCATACTTCTGAAACATCATCCAGGGGAGCGTATGATTATCATTCACTTTTATAGCGTATACGTTTCAAATTTTCAGCCCTGTACGTTTGTCTTTATGAGTTTGCAATGGTTTCCTATATTTTCTTATACATATTTCACAACACCTAGGTGTGTTGTGAATACACATTTCCATCTGCTTCAATAAAGTGAAAACCAATGGGACAATATTGTGAGGTATCATGTGGACTTGTGTGTGAGATTTGAGTTTAGAAAACAAACTATTTGAAATCGATTTCTATTGAATATTTTATGAATAGAGTAAAAATGGAATAAAATTATGACAAATTTTCAATATTTAACTATAATATGTGTGCATTATTTGTTGTTGGCATAAAATATCCTTCATATAGAGGGTATTTACCAATGTGATAGAAGCGTAATTGACTCAAATCCCAGGGGATTGATGCAGAGTGAGGAAATAAAATTGCCTCTCATTATTCCTATTTTGTGGGAAATGCTGAATTGGCATTTGCACAAATTTGCCAATTTGGCTTCAATTCAATAATGAAGTCATGAGCTCACAGATTCCTCTATGCCCCGCTCGTTAGCTGTATGGGAAATGGTGCACATAAAGGGTGTGAAAAATGACACAATTTTATCCTATAAAAGATACGCACACACACATACACACTCATTAAATACTGAATTGTAATCAATTTAGACTGGATGAAATTTTGTCATATTTACAATACGCTATGCATCTCGACGTGAAAAACCCGTTTAAGATAACATTAATGGCAATCATACTCGGACTACAAACTAGATTTAAAATTTCGTAAAATATTTAAAAACAGTATCCATTTGATAACCATCAGAGAATCGCAATACTTTGAAAGTGTTAATATCGTTAATAAAAGGTCTTTTTTTGCCACCGGGAGCCTTTAGAGATAGTGCTAAACAATCACATTACTATATCTAATTATAAAGTACGAAATGTCCATGAACGTTTTTTGCCATCACTATTGATGGTTAGGTTATGTGGCAGCCCGATGTATCAGGCTCACTTAGACTATTCAGTCCATTGTGATACCGCATTGGTGAACTTCTCTCTTATCACTGAGTACTGCCCGATTCCATGTTAAGCTCAATGACAAAGGACCTCCTTTTTATAGCCGAGTCCGAACGCCGCTCCACATTACAGTGAAACCACTTAGAGAAGCTTTGAAACCCTCAGAAATGTCACCAGCATTACTGAGGTGGGATAATCCACCGCTGAAAAACTTTTTGGTGTTCGGTCGAAGCAGGAATCGAAGCCACGACCTTGTGTACACACCAGAGGCCTGCACAAGCCTATTCGAAGTAATCGATGTTCTAGTGAAGGCAATACACTCCACGAATACTTCGAATACTTCGATTAATGAATAAAACAAAACCACTGTAAAGCGATTACAGTGTCAAGCATTGCAGAGCCATAACATTCAAAAGGAATCGTTTTACAGTTCTTTTCAATATTTTGGTTTTGAAGTAATCGTCACGATACGAGTAAATCAAAACATTTTTAGTGAAGATAGAATACTTTGCATTAGCAACGACGAAACTTCGTATGAGACACGAAGTAACTATCAAACAAAAGCCAAACACAATCGTCGATCAGTTGATTGGCAGAAGTCAATGAATGCAGGCTGTGAGCGGTTCTGTGCTTTTTATTGTATGTACCAACAATAAACAAAATAGGAATGGTGTGTATGTGTGTGTAGCATACTACTATAGTTGAGAAAACGAAATAACTTCATCTATACAGAAATGGAAATTATAAAACGAATGCATTTGGAATTCCGATTACATTCGAATACTTCAAAACATTGTTGGGTGCTTGCTTTACTGGGTTCTATTTGTTTTGGTTCACAATGTGCAAGGTTTCTATTTCACTCGTTTGAGAAATGGACACTGAAGTTACTACTCGAATTGTGTGGCGTGTGCTTGAAGTATTCGCTTGTGTATTCGTTGCAGAGGTTTGGTACACACAAATTTTTTTTTCTAATTCAATCACCAAATTAATTGATCCAATTAATTTTTTAATTGAAATGTCTTCAATCACGAAATTGATACTATAAATCACAGTTTTAATTGTGCATAGAAAAAATTCTTCATTAAAAAACTAATTGATTTTTTGCAGCAAATTTCAATTAATTTTTTAATTGATTCAATTAAAAATTTAATTGATGTTGATTGGAAAACTCAATTAATTTATTAATTAAAAAAAAGGAAACTATTTTTAATTACACACATTAACATCCGATCCGGCTGAAATTTGGTATATGGTGTTGGTATATGGTCTCTAACAACCATGCAAAAATTGGTCCACATCGGTCCATAATTATATATAGCCATCATATAAACCGATCCCCAGATTTGGCTTGCGGAGCTTAAAAGAGAAGCAAATTTCATCCGATCCGGCTGAAATTTGGTACATGGCGTTGGTATATGGTCTCTAACAACTATGCAAAAATTGGTCCATATCGGTCCTTAATTATATATAGCCCCCATATAAACCGATCCCCAGATTTGGCTTATGGAGTCTCAAAGAGAAGCAAATTTCATAATATTGGTATATGGTCTCTAACAACCGTGCAAAAATTGGTCCACATCGGTCCATACTTATACATGGCGCCCATATAAACCGATCCCCAGATTTGGGTTGCGGAGCCTCAAAGAGAAGCAAATTTCATCCGATCCGCCTGAAATTTGGTACATGATATTGGTACATGGTCTCTAACAGCCATGCAAAAATTGGTCCACATCGGTTCATAATTATATATAGCCCCCATATAAACCGATCGCCAGATTTGGCTTGCGAAGTCTCCAAGAGAAGCAAATTTCATCCAATCCGGTTGTAATTTGGAACATGGTGTTAGTATATGATCTTTAACAACCGTGCCAGAATTGGTCCATATCGGTCCATAATTATATATAGCCCCCATATAAAACATTCTCCAGATTTGACCTCCGGAGCCTCTTGGAGGAGCAAAATTCATCCGATCCGGTTCAAATTAGGCACGTGGTGTTAGTATATGGTCGCTAACAACCATACCAAAATTGGTCCATATCGGTTCATAATCATGGTTGCCACTAGAGCCAAAAATAATCTACCAAAATTTTATTTCTATAGAAAATTTTGTCAAAATTTAATTTCTATAGAAAATTTTGTCAAAATTTTATTTCTAGAGAAAATTTTGTTAAAATTTTATTCGGTTCATAATAAAATTTTCATCATTGTCAAAATTTTATTTCTATAGAAAATTTTGTCAAAATTTTATTTCTATAGAAAATTTTGTTCAAATTTTATTCGGTTCATAATCATGGTTGCCACTCGAGCCAAAAATAATCTACCAAGATTTTATTTCTATAGAAAATTTTGTCAAAAGTTTATTTCTATAGAAAATTTTGTTAAAATTTTATTGCTGTAGAAATTTTTGTCAAAATTTTCTTTCTATAGAAAATTTTGTCAAAATTTTTATTTCTATAAAAAATTTTGTGAAAATTTTATTTCTATAGAATATTTTGTTAAAATTTTATTTCTGTAGAAAATTTTGTCAAAATTTTATGTCTACTTTGTCAAACTGAATTATATACGTATTGGATCGATCTTTTTTGATTTAATATATACCACGTATGGACTTACATACAATGTAGAAGATGGTGTTAGGAGGTTTTAAGATAACTTGCCATCGGCAAGCGTTACCCCAATTTAAATAATTCGATTGTGGATGGCAGTGTTTAGATGAAGTTTCTACGCAATCCATGATGGAGGGTACATAAGCTTCGGCCTGGCCGAACTTACGGCCGTATGTACTTGTTTTTTTTTACTAAAAATGTCTTTGAAAACAAAAGTCGACCACATCCAATTTAAAGTAAAATGTTTGTGAATTTTCTCATCCATTAAAGTTAACAATCTCACATGGGACAATTTCCCATTAAAAGCAAATTAGAAACTCTGAACCTTGTATATGCTTGTGTTTTGTCCTTCCTGAAAAATCTATTAAAAATGATGAATAAAGTTATCAAGGAAATACCAAACTTTTGCTGATTAGGTATGCTGTCTATGGAGACCCAATCCCCAGAGTACACACGAATGTATCAATGTTACACAGATGTATGTAATGGCTCTTAATCAAATGCTGGAAGTATCGATATTTTTGTCAACCCACTTACTTGAAGAGCGAAATGTTTGATCTGGCAAAAAAACAAGTTTTTTTTTTCGCAGAAAGACATTTCGATTTCTGTGTTTGTGGCATGCGAGCCTATGCCACTTAGATATCCTGATGAGTGATTGTAAGAATCGTAAAAGGTAACAAAGATCAAAAGTGATTCCCTTTCAATTCGTCAATGGTGAACAAACATCTTTAACATCCTATCAAATCGAATTCCCAAATGACTACGAACGATTTTTTACTTTTTGAGGGAGTATGGGGCGGTGGGAAATAGCCACGGCAAAAGGGATGTGCACGAGCACACATTTCTGTGGCTGTTGTGCATTAGGCCACATACTTATGTCTCTATGTATACAGAGAGAAGGTTAAATATAAAATATTTACACGTTACGAAGAAAACATCAATGAATCTTGCCAATCATTTTGCCATGGCACAAACTAAATCTCAGAGAAATCTTAAATTCAGCACCTCGAGTCGTGACAAGAAGAGGTAACTCCATCAAAAGATATCAGAAACCCGAAGGATTACATAAAAATTTCAAAATTATTTACATCTAAAAATTTATGTTGATTTGCCTGCAGATTCAAGTCTCCAGAGATACCGTGGATCAATGCCCGCCTAATTTCGGCCAAGCTTTCAACCTTTTTCAGTCGTTCTGAGTGTTTTAGGGCTTTTCTAAGTAAATATGCATATAGTGTGACAGGCTTTTCGGATTCGGTTATAAAACGGAGGTGGCTTGGTATTGAGCTAAACGTAAACTACACTCAGTTTTCTTGGATTTAAAGCTCTAGACCTTCCTGTAAGGATTTTAATATTGTTTCTGAGCCAAAGATGCGTCGTAGTCAAATTAAGACATTTTTACGAATCCATCTATTTTTATATATAGGATACAGAACTCGTTTATCAAATTTCCATTCGCTTTTCGCGATATATTTACTTTTAAGGAAAGTCTAAAGTCGAGCGGTGGCGACCTGCACACGCAGAGGAGGAATATCCCAGCAAAAAAATTTGGATGTTCTTTTCAAGGCACAACTTTAAAAGAACTTCCAAAAAAGCTCTCCCATAGATGTTCTTTATTTTAACTGCACAGGATGTTCGTTTGAGTCAATTTATTTATAACTCGCTTTTTTCATATTTTTAATGGGAAATTTATTGTTTTGTTTTTTTCAAATAGGTTAAAAACAGATTGAGAATTAATAAAATGGTACAAATTATTTAAATTTAGCCGAAAAAAATGATAAAAATTTCGAAAATTTTCGAATTTGAAAATATTTGATCACAAAAGTTCCAGACAAGCGTTATAAAGCATTAAAACTCATAAAAAATTTTATAAATTATTTATTTGTCAAAATATCAAAAAAATTTCTTAATTCATATCCAAAACACTGAATTCGCCTCACACCTTCAGAACTGATGCAAATTCAGTGCAGCGGCTGTTAAAATGGTGGACATCCGTCCTATGACAAGCCCATGTTAAATTTATCGCTTCTACGTCAATTTGGCACCACTTCCGGATCCAAAAAAAAAAACATTTTCACTACTTGTTTGGCGACGCTTTTTTTGCTGAGATGATCACCCCAAACATGTTTTCAGAGCAAAATGTTATTTTTGGACGAAGACCATGGAACATTTTTGTCGCAAAAATGTTGTTTTCTCGCAAAAATGTTGTAAATCTAAAAATGTTGTAAATCTAATGTCATTCTTATGCAATTTCGCAAACGTATATTTATCGGGCAATGCATTATATTAGAGGTAGAGGCAAATTTGGAGCATTTTTACAAATTTTCGACGTAGCAGTGGAGATGTTACAATTGTGGGTTTTGGTTTAATATTTTGGCCAAATGTTATTTACACAATTTCGGACCATAACTTAATCTTAACATATAGCCGCCATATATGCTAAGGTTTAGATATGGTACTTAGAACTGAACCGATTTCAATTCGGCACACTTCGGTAGAATTTTAAATCTGTTAACTGTGTAAAACATGAAGCGTAAACTATGAAATTTTCTATCATATTTTCCTAAATCTTAATCGATTTGAAACAAATTTAGCGCACTTGACTATACTATTAATTGTACTACTTGTACAGAATTTGAAGCGAATAAAAGTAAATCTCTGACATCTGGGGATTAGGGCCTATAGGGCGCTTTATCTAAACCTATACTGATTTCTACCAAATTTGGCATGCTTGGCTCGAATTTTAATTCTACACCCTTTGCAATATCTCACGTAAATCTAAGTGAAACTTTGGCATCTGTGGTTACATGAGTGAAAATCGGACGAAAGATATATATGACAACTATATTTAAAACTGCAACGATTTTGGTACACTTGATGAACCTGTAAATGTTTATCCTTTTACAAAATTTGAATTAAATCAGGGTAAATCCCTAGCTTGTGGGCCATATCTGTGGTCACAACCCTTACTAGCCTAACTCGAGTTAGGACACAATCGAGTTATTAGCACCATCGTATTCAGCGTATCTAAATTTATTTGCTCTAAATTTTTCATGTTTGTATCTTTTCTAGGAATCTGTAGCAAAGTTTTCCAAAAAACACCTTCTCCTCATTTTCAGCGAAAATTCAAAACTTTAAACTCCTGCTCTGAAAATATTGAAAAACAGACTTAGGCTGTTATGGATTGTGACCACAGATATAAGTACATATCGGTTGAAATATACATAAATGGGGGATGTGTTTAATTATGAATGGATTTTCTCATCAATAGAGTTCTATTTTGAACCAAAATACGAATCGTACATACTTGTGTCAAATTAGAAGTCGATTAGACTAAAACTGTGACATAAACTTTGATTACAAAAATATGATCGCATATGGGCGACCATTGCTAGACCGAAACAGGGGCCGTCCCTGGGTCCGACATGGCCAGTTCGGAATTTTATTGGACTGGAACTTTTTTAAATCAACGAGTATCACTTTAATCTCAGTCACGTGTAAAGTGAGTAAATTTAGCATATATATTCCTACACGGATGAAAAAGACTGTTTTTCATATGTTTGGCTATAAACATTATATGTTTGGAACACAAATTTTTAAACACAATATTTTTGAGTGCAAGCATATAATGTTCATAAACTAGCATAACATGTTTGGGACATATATGTTAATATGTTATAACATATTATGTTTGGGACATAAAATGTTTGTAAATATAATATGCTTCGATGCAAACATGTATTAATTTAGAAATAGCCTACAAACATATATGTGTTTAGTAGCTTGGAGCGCTATTTAACAGGGAGCGATATTGAATTAAGTTGGTGGTTGTTGCTTGTTATTACAAAATTAACATTTTATTTTTCCTTGGGCAATTGATCAGCTACTTCTTTGATCCTTACAAACTGTGTGGTCCGCTGTTCGAATACCCGTCCGGCAAAAGGTAAAATTAAAATAAAAAAAATCATAAAATTGAATAATTTCTTCTACAATGTTTGTATTACAGAAAAAGGTGCTAAGAACTAAAAAATCTCGTGGAAGTGAGAAAGATGTCGGGGAATATACAATTGGGCAGAAACAAAATTTTTAGCATTCAGGTCGAAAACCTATGTTGTTAGCACCTATATTACCTGTTTATTTTCATAATTCATTATGATTGTAAATATATAAATAAATAAATAAAATTTTGAGCACAATATTGTTTGGGAGATTTTTTTTTTAAGCATATAATATTTTTGGGTGCAAAATGCTTCCAAACATATTATATGGTCACATAATAACATATTGTTTTTTGGAAGACAACATTATTGAATTTGGATGCAAAAATACAAAATGTTTGGAACTTAGACTACCCAAACATATATTCTTTAGACCAATATGCTTTCAAACATATTATATATTGGAAGAGATCAAACATATAAATGTTTGGACAATACCCAAAAATGTATATGCTTGAAGCAAAATATGTTTGGGAGTATATGTTACAGAAGCGATTTTTTGTGAGGGTGTATCTGCGAGATATATTCGTTTTTCGACACAAATTTTACAAAAACATGAAAATTAGAAGGAGCAAATATACAATGAAACCGATGTTTTCCAATTTTCAATGTTTATTGTGATTCTAGTAGTATCTTCATTTCATAATTTTTATGTATATATACAGCCACCGTGGTGCAATGGTTAGCATGCCCGCCTTGCATACACAAGGTCGTGGGTTCGATTCCTGCTACGACCGAACACCAAAAAGTTTTTCAGCGGTGGATTATCCCACCTCAGTAATGCTGGTGACATTTCTGAGGGTTTCAAAGCTTCTCTAAGTGGTTTCACTGGCATGTGGAACGCCGTTCGGACTCGGCTATAAAAAGGAGGTCCCTTGTCATTGAGCTTAACATGGAATCGGGCAGCACTCAGTGATAAGAGAGAAGTTCACCACTGTGGTATCACAATGGACTGAATAGTCTAAGTGAGCCTGATACATCGGGCTGTCACATAACCTAACCTAACCTAACCTATATATACATGGTATAAAATTGGTCAATTAAAATTTTAGTTAGTTGTTTTTTGTGTTTTCTTACAAAAAAAAAAAAAGAATAAATAAATAAAGCGAAAAAAAGATTTATGGTTATAACATATTGTCGTATTGTTCTAAGGGTTGCACACATATGAATACATATTGGAGTAACTATTAGGATTATTCTGATATTATGAATTTCCTATATGGACTTGACTCCGCTGTCCTCTAAAAATTGATCGATCTCATTGCGATTATGTGAATTTAGATTTGTTAAGTCCTCACGTGCCTTAAAAATCCATAAAGTATCTCTCAAGGTATAATGGCCGGTAAAATATAGGTTGCCTCTGCATGAATCTAAGGTTATGTAAAGACGTGATATACTTTGCAGAGCTCTATGGATCGATTTTTCTCTGTTAACCCTAGTTTTCACAAACAAATCAATCATGCTATTCCCAGCTTCGGATGTCGTGGTTTCTCTTAATAACATAATGACATGCTCACTTCATTCAATAGGTTATAGATGTATTTGGTCCAAAAGAATTTATTTCTCATTATTATTAGAGTCATTGGATGAGGAAGTCTTTCAGCAGTATAATGATAAATAGTCCTGAAAATATATTTCAAATGAAGCTGAAGGATATATTCTTCTTCTTCTTCAAAAAGTTATGCACCACATTTTACATCTAGGTTAGGTTAGGTTAGGTGGTAGCCCGATGTATCAGGCTCACTTAGACTATTCAGTCCATTGTGATACCACATTGGTATCACAGCATGGGATAATCCACCGTTGAAAAACTTTTTGTACATCTAAATTTTCGATAACATATGACATTCGTCAAATGTGTTGGGGGCTATATATAAAGGTTTGTCCCAAATATATACATTTAAATATTACTCGATATGGACAGAATTTGATAGACTTCTACACAATCTATAGACTCAAAATTTAAGTCGGCTAATGCACTAGGGTGGAACACAATGTTAGTAAAAAAATATGGGCAATTTTATGGAAACTTCGCAAAAGTTTATTTGTGATTTATCGCTCGATATATATGTTATGTACATATTAGAAGATTAGGAAAATTAGAGTCATTTTTACAACTTTTCGACTAAGCAGTGGCGATTTTACAAGGAAAATGTTGGTATTTTGACAATTTTTGTCGAAATCAGAAAAATATATGTGTATGAGTGTAAATCGGGCGAAAGCTATATATGGGAGGTATATCTAAATCTGAACCGATTTCAACCAAATTTGGCACGCATAGCTACAATGCTAATTCCACTCCCTGTGCAAAATTTTAAATCGGAGTAAAAGATTGGCCACTGTGGTCATATGAGTGTAAATCGGGGAAAGATATATATGGGAGCTATATTTAAATCTGAACCTATTTCAATAAAATTTGGCACACTCTTCTATAGTACTAATTGTTCCTCTTGTGCAAAATTGTAAGCAAATTAGGGTAGAACTCTGGCTTCTGGTGCCATATAAGTCCATATCGGGCGATATGTGTGGGAGCTATATGTAATTCTGAACCGATTTCTTCCAAAATCAATAGGGTTCTATTCTGAGCCAAAACACACACTTGTGTCAAATTTGAAGCCGATTGGACTAAAACTGCGACCTAGACTTTGATAACAAAGATGTGTTCACGGACAGATGGCTATATCGACTCAGGAGCCCACACTGAGCATTTTTGCCAAAGACACCATGTGTCTATCTCGTCTCCTTCTGGGTGTTGCAAACATACGCACTAACTTATAATACCCTGTTTCACAGTGTGGCGCAGGGTATAAAAACTATGTATTCTTGAAATCAAATTATAAGTCACATCTAACATCCAATTTTTCAATCCACTCATTATCGCTAGCTGATTTTATTTATCGAGGTCTATCTGTTTGCTGTATTTTAGTAACAAAGGCCTAGGCCGAACATGCCGTTCGATGTTTTTCTCCATTCAGTAGCATTCATCCTCTGTCTGAAAAAGTGAGTCATACCAATATCGTAACGATTGTATCATATAGAAGAACTGTACTTTGATTACAAGAATACAGAATCTGACAAAACTTTAAGATTTATATGGCAAGGGAAAAGTTTTGTCTATGTATGAGATCATTTCATACCGAATTTCAACGTTCTAGATTTAATAGTTCAAAAGATAGATTTTTGTCATTTAGCACATTTTCCGATGGATTATCACAACACACTGTGCGTCTTTAGTAGGAGGCAACCATATCAAGGATAGACTAAATTTGCCAACTGCCCGTTGTTGAACCACATTGGGGAGGGGACTTTGCAGATACTCTTGCATACACATTTTCCTGAAAATTAGACTAGTGAACTGAACATTTGTTACATACAAGAGATGTAATAGAACTTTAACATTAAAAATGTTAACTTCTTTTTAAAATAAGAAATTAATACAGATGCATCATCTAAAATAAACAAGTATATACGGCCGTAAGTTCGGCCAGGCCGAATCTTATGTACCCTCCACCATGGATTGCGTAGAAACTACTACGAAAGACTGTCATCCACAATCGAATTAATTGGGTTGTGGTATCTTAAAACTTCTTAACATCGTTTTCTAAATTGTGAATTAGTCCATACGTGGCATATATTAGACAAAAAAGGTATGTATAGGTAAGTCTACAAATAATTACGAATCGATATGGACTTTTGCACGGTACGTTGGGAGCCAGAATTGCAATATGGGGGTCGCTTATATGGGGGCTATATACAATTGTTGATATGGACCAATTTTTGTGTGATTGGTGATCTATTTATCTGAGGGCTATATATAACTATAGACCGATATGGACCTAGTTAGGCATGGCTATTAACGGCGATATACTAGCACAATGTACCAAATTTCAACTGACTCGGATGAAATTTGCTCCTCCAAGTGGCTCCAAAACCAAATCTCTGGATCGGTTTATATGGGGGCTATATATGATTATGGACTGATATGGACCACTTTTGGTATGGTTGCTAAATACCATATACTAACATCACGTACCAAATTTCAACGGAATCGGATGAATTTTGCTCTTCCAAGGGGCTCCGGAGGTCAAATCTGGGGATCGGTTTATATGGGGCGATATATAATTATGGACCGATTTCGACCAATTTTTGCATTGGTGTTTGAGGCCATATATTAACATCACGTACCAAATTTTGAATCAGATGAATTTTGGTCTTCCAAGAGGCTCCGGAGGTCAAATCTGGTGATCGGTTTATATGGGGGCTATATATAATTATGCACCGGTGTGGACCAATTTTTGCGTGGTTGTTCGAGACAATACACTAACACTATGTACCAAATTTCAGCTGGATCGGATGAAATTTGCTTCCCTTAGAGGCTCCGCAAGCCAAATCGGGGGATCGGTTTATATGGAGGCTATATATAATTATGAACCGATATGGACCAATTTTTGCATGGTTATTAGAGATCATATGCTGACACCGTGTACTTAATTTCAGCCGGATCGGATGAAATTTGCTTTTCTTAGAGGCTCCGCAAGCCAAATCTGGGGATCGGTTTATATAGGGGCTATATATAATTATGGACCGATGTAGACCAATTTTTGCATGGTTGTTAGAGACCATATACTAACATTATGTACAAAATTTCAGCCGGATCGGATGAAATTTGCTTCTCTTAGAGGATCGGCAAGCCAAATTTGGGGGTCCGTTTATATGGGGGCTATACGTAAAAGTGGACCGATATTTGTAATACCATCCGACCTACATCAATAACAACTACTTGTGCCAAGTTTCAAGTCGATAGCTTGTTTCGTTCGGAAGTTAGCGTGATTTCAACAGACGGGCGGACGGACATGCTCAGATCGACTCAGAATTTCACCACGACCCAGAATATATATACTTTATGGGGTCTTAGAGCAATATTTCCTATGGTGGAGGGTATAAAAAGACATTTAAAAAGTTCTGTGAATTCTTGCCTCCACACTACAGGCCTATGGTAAGATATGAACATTTTGGTTCACATTGCTGGTTAACGTGTTCAGTAATGAAAAACGCAATCAAACAACCATTTCCGAAGAACCCTCGTATGGTGTGGATTACTTATACGTGAGTGCGTACGTTAAGATGACTTGGTGTCACAACTGTGCTTTCGTTATTTGTATCCAAACATTTACTTGACATCGATGTGACTTTAACATTTTGGTTCTTCAATCTTTAATGAATCGCTCTCATACTCTCCGACTTTTTCTGTCCCCCTTTGGACAGACATCATCAAACACAAAATGAACGCAAACAGTGGAAGACCGCAAAAGAATCCACAAAGAAGTAGAAACTGCCAAATAAGAAGTAGGTTGAATACTTGCCGTTTTTTTTTCTTGTTTTGTTTTTGGTTCTATTACGAATTTTGTTTTTCGTGCCAATCCTTGACATGATAATAAAAAGAACAACCGAATGCAAGCAAACAAACTTGAGTAACCGTCTGCTTCTACTGTTGAATGTTGACTTGGTCTGCTTTGGGTTAACACGAAATTGTAAATTCGTCGTTTATTTGAAAACTTGTACTGTAATCGTCTTTGATTGAGATGTGTACCACTGTAATGCATGGATGCATGACTGCTTGCTGGGCCGCAACGGTTTGTTGAGCATTTGCTGCCACAAAATGAATAAAATTTATCTGATATGAGATGACATTAAATGTACACTACAGATAACTAAGTGTACCAAATACCGGCTGTTTACGGACGTGTGTACATTAAAGTATGCATGCAATAACACACAGATATAGCCAAACACACAATCCTGATAGTAAGATATACACATACATATGTATGGTATGTATTACACACTCATGTCCTACACTTTGCACAAATTGTGTGATGGTTTATCAATGGCATATAGACATATTCATGCCTCCTAACATCTGGAGACATCCTTACATTAAAAATATTAGAAATATGGAATGAAAGCCATATTTTGCAAGCCTTTTTAGATGTGAGTATTAGCATTCCATCCCATTCCATTTTGATCATCATCCTCCATGTTTGTTAATTAACATTATTACTGATTGTTGGGGGAAGTAAAAGTGAAACCCAAATTATTTTATGAAATAACAGATAATATCCTGCAAGGCCTAATTCAATAGAGTCTTCCGGATTGCTTTGGCCGGTCTGTGCGTTATAATTGAGTGTACACACACAGAAAAATATTGTTTTGCATACAAGGATCTATTTTGTAAATTTAAAGAATGGAATTGAAAAACAATTCAACCACTATTTGGTCAGTTTAAACTCTTATTATTCTTAATAACACACAATATCTTTACGATTCATTAACAAAAAAGATTTTGCACACATATCCAGGGACGAAAAATATTTTTTTTTGTAATTGTGCCAACGAGAATACTTTTGTACTTTTTGGGTTCAAAGTGTATCCAATTTCAAAATACTTATTACACTACCCAGCAAAAAATTTGGAAGTTCTTCTAAAGGCACAACTTTAAAAGCACTTCCAAAAATGTCCTCCCAAAGTAGTTCTTTTTTTTTGCTACACGGGAAGTTCATTTGAGTCAATTTTTTTTTATAACTCGCTTTTTTCATATTTTTAATGGAAAACTTAAAATTTTTTGTTTCAAATAGGTTAAAAATAGATTAAAAATTAATAAAATGGTAAAAATTATTTAAATTTAGCCGAAAAAAAATTCCAAATCCACTCTAGAAAAATTGCAAATTTTTGAAAATATTTGATGTCAAACGTTCCAAACAAGAATAAGAATGCATTAAAACTCATAAAAAATCTAAAAATTATTTATTTGTGAAAATATCACAAAATTTCTTAATTAACATCCAAAATACTGAATTCGCATCACACCTTAAGAAGTGATGCAAACTCAGTGCAACGGCGGTTAGGTTAGGTTAGGTGGCAGCCCGATGTATCAGGCTCACTTAGACTATTCAGACCATTGTGATACCACATTGGTGAACTTCTCTCTTATCACTGAGTGCTGCCCGATTCCATGTTAAGCTCAATGACAAGGGACCTCCTTTTTATAGCCGAGTCCGAACAGCGTTCCACCTTGCAGTGAAACCACTTAAAGAAGCTTTGAAACCCTCAGAAATGTCACCAGCATTACTGAGGTGGGATAATCCACCGCTGGAAAACTTTTTTGGTGTTCGGTCGAAGTAGGAATCGAACCCACGACCTTGTGTATGCAAGGCGGGCATGCTAACCATTGCACCACGGTGGCTCCCAACGGCAACAGCGGTTAAAATGGTGGACATCCATCCTATGACAAGCCATGTTAAATTCATCGCTTCTGCGCCAATTTTGCACCAATTCCGGATCGAAAAAGAAAATTTTCACTACTTTTTTGGCGAGCCTTTTTTTGCTGGGTAGTTTACAAAGTAAAATCTTCTCTCACTTCAAACGAGGTAGAGGAAATTTTAACTATTAACACTAGTTTACACTGAAAATTTACATTTGATGAGACATGACTTTTCTTATGTATCTTGATCTGCTAAATTGGAAAATTTTTTTATTTTTTTTTTTTTGTAACATATAGAACAGTTTTTGAGATATCCCGCTATTTTTAGTTTTGGGCTCTTTTTTCACTAAACAAATTATATCTCGAATTAGAAACGTCCGATTATATCGTTGGCCATTTTCCGGTTTCTATTTATGGTCGTATAGATGATACTCTGACGTAAATAATAACTCAAACTAGAAAAACGACCGAAGAATGACAAAGTTATAAGCAATTGAATGAACAAATCCGATGTCAAATCATGCAAATATGAGCCACTCACCCACACAAAAATTCATTTTTGTGTGCTCGAGTGACATTTTTGTGTGGATGAGTTGCTCATATTTGCATGATTTGACATCAGATTTGTTCACACAATTGCTTATAACTTTGTCATTTTTCGGTCGTTTTTCTTGTCTTATTACGGAAAAGGGCCACTGCAAAACATGATTTTTTTCCATCAATATTTTTTGAACCACTTAACTTGTTACAGATCCAATTATACACGATTGTTTGTCATGTTAATACCTTTCATTTAAGTTTTAACAACGATATAATCGGACATTTCAAATTCGAGATATAATTTGTTTAGTGAAAAAAAAGAGCGAAAAACTAAAACTAACGGGATATCTCACAAACTGTTCCATAAAAAAAAATTACATTTTTTCGAATTCAGCAGATCAAAATACATAAGAAACGTCACCTTTCATCATATGTAAGTTTTTAGTGTAAACTAGTGTCATTAGTTAAAATTTCCTCTACTGCGATTGAAGTGAGAGAAGTTCCCCCAATCCCTCAGTATTCGAGAAATAGTTAATAAATCCTTTGATCATAACGAATCAAAATTGTACATCTGTTCCCTTGCCATGTCGGTTGCCATTGCCTCTATCATACTTTAGTAGGGATAATTCGTATTACCTTTTTGACAAAACGGCAGACACACGTCTTCAGCTTGATCTATAATTTAACAATGAATCATCTTACAACCATCGTTCTCTTGTAATACACATTTTGCACATTATTGAATTTTATTATCAAAATACGTGTTCTGATAAGGAAGGTCATCACGCTCACATTTTTGGCTCAAATGTGCGCTCGATTGTCGAGTTTTGTGTAAAGATTTGCCAGAAGCAGTGGATTATCCCACCTCGTAATGCTGGTGACATTTCTGAGGATTTCAAAGCTTCTGTATGTTAAGTGGTTTCACTGCAATGTGGAATGCCGTTCGGACTCGGCCATAAAAAGGAGGTCCCTTGTCATTGAGCTTAAGATGGAATCGGGCAGCACTTAGTGATAAGAGAGAAGTTCACCAATGTGGTATCACAATGGACTGAATTAGTCTAAGTGATACCACACTTAGACTACTCAGTCCATGCCACTTAACCTAACCTGCAATGCCAGAAGAATTGCAAAATCCACTGACGCATCCACAAAAGTCACAGTTGGATACGGTTGTGGGGCTCTTGGTATCATGTCTTCATGCGAATTGTAACGTAGTGTAACGTTCTCGTATACGCTATCGTAAAATGATATCAAAGTTGCGCTTTTTGGTATACAATAAAGTAGGCAGTGCATCCACACTGCATGTATCGGTGGCATTCATGTAAACGAATAATCAAACTAGTTTATGATAATTCGCTTACATTATTGCAACCAATTCATGCATTATAGATGCATGAAAGGTAGTGCTGTTTTCCCTCATATCAACAATTCTATAAAACAGGAAATTCAAGATTATATATCACTTCTGAGCAATATTGCTATTGAAATGGGCAATTATATCAGCGCTAAGTAGAATCTGTTCTAAATCGGGACATCGTCCACAAAAATCAGCGCTAGTTCGGTTGTTTTGTAAGCAGTTGGTACAGCCTCTCTCCCTTACAATACTGCCCATTTTTTGCTGGGTTCTATTATTAGAATTAAAACAATTTCTTCTTTTGAAAATAACTCCATAGGGAATAGTCCGTGATCTTACTGTAGAACCTTATGTCGACGGTACATAGACATGTACAGTGCTATTTGAAACTTCGCCAACAATCACATTGACTATTTGGAAGATTTTAGAAAATAAAAAATGAACGACAAATACTTTTTAATAATTTATAAAGTTAGTTGAAAATAAGAGTTCAAAATATTTACAACTAATACTAAGTGTCTCATATATAAAATATGATTTTGTTACTTTAAACGATAAATGTTAATACAGTGACAACTCATAGAAGCCTACATTTGGAATGTGAGAGATTAATTTTATTGTTACAAACGTCAAACGTAAATTGCCCATCATTATATACTTAAGTTTTGGTTCACATAGAGACCATACGGCTTTAAACTTTAGCTTATCTACGTCTGAGAGACATATGCGTTTATTAAGTTTTTCGCTCTCCTTCATGAAAATTAGTATTGAAAATTAAATTTTTTTGTTATACAGTAAATAAAAGTTTATCAAAAAATGTGTTTAAATGATAAGGATTTGTATAAAGAATCGGTGTAAGTATAAAAATTTAAAACATTAACTTACAAATTTGTACCACATGATTTTAAACTATGTTATGTCCCACAGACTTTTCGTTTTACAATTTTGCAAATTTTCAAAGAGAACCATGAGAATTAGATCAGGCGACTGGCAAATCAAGTACAAATATTCATCGGAAATCCATTGCTTTGCCATCTTGGGCTCGATATGATTATCTTGCTGATACATCCAAGCAAGCGGCAATATCACATAGGACAAAATATTTTTTAGTCCTCCGACAGTATAATACCCTCGATTCTATGAATTCTTGTCCGGAAAAACACATCGAGAATATAGTATTGCCTCCCCATGTTTAGCGGAATATTTTGTATATTTTGAATTAAGACTTTCGCCATTGGGTCTTCGTACATACAACATCTGCCGTTCGAACCATGCATGTTACACGGTAATACCTCAAAAAAATAGAATGCATTTCAACTACTGCTCAGACCATTTAAGATACTTTTTTTTTTTACAAATTGAAGGTAGGTTTTCGTTCCACCATTTATAACTCGAGATATAGTTGATTTGTGAACATTGTACGTCTCCGAAATTAATTTTTGTGATACACCTGCTTTAATATTTTGCTTTTTAATATGTTGATTATAATGATTACCAGTCATTTTATCGAATTATTACGAAGAAGTTAATGAATGTAATAAACTCAATGATATTCTTGTCTTGCTCTTTTTGTACGCTTAGTCCAATTTCCTTCCGCTATAAAAATGCGATAATAATGAATTGGAAGAAGAAAATAATACAGGGTGTTAGTATGTACATCTGAACAGATATCTTAGACAGCTCGTTTTCAACAGAAAAATTGTTATTAAAATTATTGGATCCGTAATTTAAGGACTTGATTTCGTTACGCATACGAAAATAGAATGCGAATATAGTGAGCATAAGGATGGTCTGATTTCGCCATGAACACTCTCTGGTGGTCCGAAATCATACCACTATACCGATAATGCTCTACACCGAAAGAAGAGTTTTCTTTTCGGAAGAACGAAATTTTAGGAAACTTATCTTTGGAAAAAAATATTCTATTGCAGTACATACAAATCATTAGATAAAATGGACATAAATTCGTGTTTATTTGCTTTTTACGAAAACACTTTATGACAAAAGGGAATTTCATTTGTCTAAAATTTCGTTCCTTAAGAAAGTATGTTTTCTTTGGGTGTTGGGTTTTTTGTGTTCCTTCCAACCATCCCTTTCTCTGTACTTTAAAGTCAACTTAACGTTATTTCTTTGAGTGTTACAATACATTAGGACGAACATAAAATCCCATAACATACAAACCCATCCATTCGGATGATATGAATGTATAAAGCAATCCCCCATTGTTAGTAAACATTCCGATATGTTTGTGTGCTTGTGTACTTGTCTACAATACCCCAAAGACATCGATTGTACGTTGAGGTACTCGCACTTTAGTAAACGGCTCTTGTTAAAAGTACAGATTTAAGAGTAAATTAACATATCTCAATACCAATCTGTTGGTACAAGTGATTCTCATGTTATTGTAAACACAAACATAACAGAACTGAACATATCATAAGCCCTTCCCCCATGTCTGCTGTGTCGCCTTCCGTTCCACCCATTTTTGTTGTCTCAGGAAATAACACCGCCCAATGCTGAAAGTACATTAATATGAATATTAGGATGGGTCACTCTACCAAAATCACTTGCATAGTTAGATTTGTAAAAAAAATTAATGGAACTACTTGTAAAGTGTTAACTAAGTATTGCTGTAATTTTAGAGATACTTTAACAAATAACAATAAACGGACTTTTAGGCTATGGTCACACTAGGCAAATATTTGACCAAAATGTGTGTTAAAAATTTTTTCAGAACCATTTTCCAAATATCTGGACACGATTTTTGGAAAATAATCCTACCATGAGTGCTAAAAATTTCTGTTAGTTTGGCTGAGGCGACGGATTCTTTTTTGATGTATGTCAAATCTTTGCCTATTGTGACCAAAGCATAAGCCATAGAATTTAACCGCAATCAAGGTTGCTATGGCGGAAATAGCTATACTCATTATTACTTTTTATACCCTTCGCCATAGGATGGGGTATATTAACTTTGTCATTCCGTTTGTAACACATCGAAATATTGCTCCCATATTGACCCCATAAAGTATATATATTCTGGGTCGTGGTGAAATTCTGAGTCGATCTGAGCATGTCCGTCCGTATGTTGAAATCTCGCTAACTTCCGAACGAAACAAGCTATCGACTTGAAACTTGGCACAAGTAGTTGTTATTGACGTGGGTTCGACGGTATTGCAAATGGGCCCTATCGGTCCACTTTTACATATAGCCCCCATATAAACGGACCCCCGAATTTGGCTGGCAGACCCTCTAAGAGAAGCAACTTTCATCCGATCCGGCTGAAATTTGGTACATGGTGTTAGTATATGGTCTCCAACAAACATGCAAAAATTGGTCCACATCGGTCCATTATTATATATAGCCCCCATATAAACCGATCCCCCGATTTGGCTTTCGGAGCCTCTAAGAGAAGCAAATTTCGTCCGATATGGGTGAAATTTGGTACATGGTGTTACTATATGGTCTCTACCAACTATGAAAAAATTGGTTAACATCGGTCAATAATTATATATAGCCCCCATATATACCGATCCCCCGATTTGACTTGCGGAGCCTCTAAGAGAAGCAAATTTCATCCGATCCGGCCGAAATTTGGTACATGGTGTTAGTGTATTGTCTCTAATGACCATACAAAAGTTGGTCCACATCGGTGAATAATTATATATAGCCCCCATATAAACCGATCACCAGATTTGACCTCCGGAGCCTCTTGGAAGACCAAAATTCATCTGATTCAGTTGAAATTTGGTATGTGATTTTAATATATGGCCTCAAACACCAATGCAAAACTTGGTCGAAATCAGTCCATAATTATATATAGCCCCCTTATAGGTTAGGTTAGGTTATGTGGCAGCCCGATGTATCGGGCTCACTTAGACTATTCAGTCCATTGTGATACCACAGTGGTGAACTTCTCTCTTATCACTGAGTGCTGCCCGATTCCATGTTAAGCTCAATGACAAGGGACCTCCTTTTTATAGCCGAGTCCGAACGGCGTTCCACCTTGCAGTGAAACCACTTAGAGAAGTTTTGAAACCCTCAGAAATGTCACCAGCATTACTGAGGTGGGATAATGCACCGCTGAAAAAACTTTTTGGTGTTCGGTCGTAGCAGGAATCGAACCCACGACCTTGTGTATGCAAGGCGGGCATGCTAACCATTGCACCACAGTGGCTCCCCTTATAAACCGATCCCCAGATTTGACCTCCGGAGCCCCTTGGAAGAGAAAAATTCATCCTATTCGGTATCCAACAACCATGCTGGAATTGGTTCGTATCAGTCCATAATTATATATAGCCCCCATATAAACCGATCCCCAGATTTGGCCTCAGGTGCCTTTTGGAGAAGCAAAATTCATCCGATCTGGTTGAAATTTTGTACTTGGTGGTAGTATATGATATTTAACAACCATGCCAAAAGTGGTCCATATCAGTCCATAATCATATATAGCCCTCATATAAACCGATCCCGAGATTTGGTTTTGGAGCCTCTTGGATAAGAAAATTTCATCCGAGCCGGTTGAAGTCTGGTACATTGTGCTAGTATATGGCCGTTAACAACCATGCCTAACTAGGTCCATATCGGTCTATAGTTATATATAGCCCACAGATAAATCGATCCCCAATCACACAAAAATTGGTCCATATCAAGTTACGGCTATATACTTGTTTTCCTCTCAAGTTTGATATAAGACAAAATTCATACGACCCTGCTCAACGTTCACAGATCAATTTGAGCCACATATACATTTTATTCATAAGCTGATATTGAGATACCCAAGAACAAAAAGAAATTAATCCACTCACAGTAATCAGTGAAAATTTTGCTACATACTTTTATTGGGGGTTTTTGAAAATTTTCTTTATGTGAATTACGAACACTATACACAAGTGTAATTCGAAGGACATGAAGCTTTGCATAAGAATTACGTTGAATGTTAATGAAATTTCTAATAAAATTGAAAAGTAGCGAACCAAATAAACACAGAAGATTTCACGTTAAATTAATAATAAATCATTAACAAAAATTTTGGCAACAAAATATAATCAAATCTACGAGAACTTATACTGCTTTGGAACCTTTCAGCTTTCATATTTTATGCAGGCAAATCAAGAAATTATACACGTATGCCATTTTCCCTGGAAATCACATTTCACAGAATATACAAAAAGAAGAACAAGAATATATAAAAATATAATAACAATGAATATATATAAAATATATGATTCTGTACAAACCGTAGATACAGATTTTATAAAGTGAGTATGGATTCGGGAAGCAATGATTGTAAGTTTCTTTAAAAGTACACTGAAGCAAATTTTGACATAAGATGAAAGATTATTCTATATACATTTTGGGAGACGCTATTTACACAATATTAACCCTTTCGACTCTAAAGTTGCCTGTGGGCAATATTTTGTCTTTTGAGACTCACTGTCAGTGTTGTGTTCGTTTTTGTTCATAAAACTGTAACGCTGTAGCTGCAAGTGTTTCCTTCAAGTTGAATAAAAACACACGTGCCTCAAGAAAAATATTTGCGAATTTGAAAAAAGATTTTTATACATGTGAATTTTTTCAAAAATTGCAACAAAAATGTTGAAATCGGATTGAAAATGCGATTTCTAGAAGCCCAAAAATAAAATCAGCAGATCGGTCTATATGGGGGCTATACCAAACCATAGACCGATACACTCCATTTTCGACACACCTCTTTGTGGTTGTAAAATACCTTTTGATTTTGAATTAAAGCAAATCTGATAGAAAATAAGGTTTCTTGAAGCTCAAGACCCCAAATCGGGGGGGGGGGGTCAGTTTATATGGGGGCTATACCAAAACATGGGCCGATATAACACATTTTCGAACTTGATCTGCTCGGAGATAATGAAACGAGTTTATGCAAAAATTAAGGGAGATAGCTTTATTATTGAAGGCTGTAGAGTGATTACAACAGACAGACATACGGACATCGTTATATCGTCTTAGAATTTCTGCCTGATCAAGAATAAATATACTTTATATAGTCGGAAATCGATATTTCGATGTGTTACAAACAGAATGACAAACTTAATATACCCCCATCACCATTCTATGGAGGTGGGTATAAAAAAATCTTAAGCCATGTTGCTATTTTTATACCCTCCATCATAGGATGGGGGTATATTAACTTTGTCTTTCCGTTTGTAACACATCGAAATATTGCTCTAAGACCCCATAAAGTATATATATTCTGGGTCGTGGTGAAATTCTGAGTCGATCTAAGCATGTCCGTCCGTCCGCCCGTCCGTCTGTTGAAATCACGCTAACTTCCGAACGAAACAAGCTATCGACTTGAAACTTGGCACAAGTAGTTGTTATCGATGTAGGTCGGATGGCATTGAAGATGGGCCATATCGGTCCACTTTTACGTATAGCCCCCATATAAAGGGACCCTCAGATTTGGCTTGTGGAGCGTCTAACAGAAGCATATTTCATCCGATCCGGCTGAAATTTGGTACATGGTGTTGGTATATGGTCTCTAACAACCATGCAAAAATTGGTCCACATCGGTCCATAATTATATATAGCCCCCATATAAACCGATCCCCAGATTTGGCTTGCGGAGCCTAAAAGAGAAGCAAATTTCATCCGATCCGGCTGAAATTTGGTACATGGTGTTAGTATATGGTCTCTAACAACCATGCAAAAATTGGTCCACATCGCTTCATAATTATATATAGCCCCCATATAAACCGATCCCCAGATTTGGCTTGCGGAGCCAAAAAGAGAAGCAAATTGCATCCGATCCGGCTGAACTTTGGTACATGGTGTTGGTATATGGTCTCTAACAACCGTGAAAAAATTGGTCCACATCGGTCCATAATTATATATGGCGCCCATATAAACCGATCCCCAGATTTGGGTTCCGGAGCCTCAAAGAGAAGCAAATTTCATCCGATCCGCCTGAAATTTGGTACATGATATTGGTATATGGTGTCTAACAACCATGCAAAAATTGGTCCACATCGGTTCATAATTATATATAGCCCCCATATAAACCGATCCCCAGATTTGGCTTGCGAAGTCTCCAAGAGAAGCAAATTTCATCCAATCCGGTTGTAATTTGGAACATGGTGTTAGTATATGATCTTTAACAAGCGTGCCAGAATTGGTCCATATCGGTCCATAATTATATATAGCCCCCATATAAAACGTTCTCCAGATTTGACATCCGGAGCCTCTTGGAGGAGCAAAATTCATCCGATCCGGTTCAAATTAGGCACGTGGTGTTAGTATATGGTCGCTAACAACCATACCAAAATTGGTCCAATCACACAAAAATTGGTATATCATTTCATAATCATGGTTGCCACTAGAGCCAAAAATAATCTACCAAAATTTTATTTCTATAGAAAATTTTGTCAAAATTTTATTTCTATAGAAAATTTTGTCAAAATTTTATTTCTAGAGAAAATTTTGTTAAAATTTTATTCGGTTCATAATAAAATTTTCATCATTGTGAAAATTTTATTTCTATAGAAAATTTTGTTCAAATTTTATTCGGTTCATAATCATGGTTGCCACTCGAGCCAAAAATAATCTACCAAGATTTTATTTCTATAGAAAATTTTGTCAAAAGTTTATTTCTATAGAAAATTTTGTGAAAATTTTATTTCTATAGAAAATTTTGTTAAAATTTTATTTCTGTAGAAAATTTTGTCAAAATTTTATGTCTACTTTGTCAAACTGAATTATATACGTATTGGATCGATCTTGTTTGATTTAATATATACCACGTATGGACTTACCAGCGTTGCCAATTTAGCTTTTTTCCCGCTAGATTTGGCTTTTTTTGAAGACGTTTAGCGGGAAAAAAATGCATTTAGCTTTTAGCTTTTTTTCTGGCTTTTTTTCATGACCCTTTTAGCTATTTTTGGCTTTTTTATTTTCGACATGTTTCTATTGAAATATGGAAAAATCGGCGTTTTTATCTAAGCCTTGCTGCAAGTATAAGGGTTTCCACATATTTCAAAGCTCAGTTGAAACATTAATAATGAGTCCAGCCATTATGCGGGCATTTTTGTAGCAAGTACACCTTGTTGTAAAGTTTTCTCATTATATACATAAAAGTTATCGTAAACTTTAAATCTACTATGACCATACAAATTTGTTAGATAAACTGTCAGTAAATTATTGGGAATATTATCATTTGACTCGTTTATCCTTTTGATGTTATTATAATATTCTAAAGTTATTACGATATTACTAAATTAAAATAGTAGATGTGAATAGCTTTGTGCACTGAAAAAATATTGTCGTCTCCTTAAAATACGAACGCGAATTTTGGTTATAATAGCATTTGTGAATTTCTTTTATATAAACTGTTTTCCTTGTCCAAAAGACGATAAAGTCGTTTTGTCCTTATAATTAAGTGATTCAACTTAAAAATGGGTATGTTTTCATGAAAGAAGGAAGTATTAATGAAATAGTCTTTAAATGTGAGGAGTTTTTGCATCTTAACCACAAACCAAAATAGCGTTCAAAAATAGAAGATGTTTTTCAACACTTTATTTTAAAAACGTATATATACAATAATTTCTACTTGAAGTCGAGTCTGAATTTGGAAATTTAAGTTGGCGTTAGCACGTTTTTAAAGCACTTTGATAGCTCATGAAGAAAAGGAAAATGTTTTTACTGGGAAATGTAAACTATAGGTATTTTCTACAATTTAAATAAAAGTAATGTATTTCGAATTTTTCACAATTTCAAATCCAAACTAAAATTTTATTTAAAAAAATGACAAATCATTTTTTTTACCAAATCCAAAGCATGCTTAGATCATTTAATATTTTAAAATAACAAGTAAATAAAATAGAGGTGTTGGGAAGGTAGCTCCAACAAAACGAAGGACTTCCAGTAAAAAATTTGTGATAGTAATCAAAATGTATCGAATACGCAAACAGATCTAATATGCCTTAGATATTATTACAGTCTCACAGAAGTGGAATTAAAATGAAAATAATATGCATTGTAAGTAAAATAAAGCCTTTAAGTTTGTTAAATTTCAATACAAAAAATTTAGCTTTTTTTCTAGCTATTTTTTAGTATTTGTTAGCTTTTTTTAGCTATTTTTTGGGCAAATCTAGCGGTTTTTGGTGAAACAATTCTGGCAACGCTGGGACTTACATACAATTTAGAAGATGGTGTTAGGAGGTTTGTGGATGGCAGTGTTTAGAAGAAGTTTCTACGCAATCCATGATGGAGGGTACATAAGCTTCGGCCTGGCCGAACTTACGGCCGTATATACTTGTTACTTACTATTTTTGGGAAGTGTACGAAATACTTCTTCTGCTTTAGTTAGCATTGAACTTTTTTGTATGTCACTGAAATTTAACTGACAGTTAGTTCATAAATTTTTATAAAACATACATGGAGGAACGAAAGCTTCGCTGGGCTGGGGGAAATTTTTTATAAAATTTTAAAAATAAAAATATTTTTTTTTCTTTTTTAATTTTAGCGTCAGTTTTACAACTGTTTTTTTTTTCTGTGTACAAACAATATGTGAACAAGCTCCATAGAACTGTGTGAGAAAGTTATTATAGAAAACTTCACTTTTTCATTTTGTGTAGTTGTAGGTAAAGGATATTACCATTTTTTGAACTCATTCGTCGTCTATTGACTCCTTGCCCTTGATTAGTGAAATGAATCCATTTGCCCTATAATACAATTTTTACATTTTTACATTATGGACCATTCTTTTTCCCTGTGAACAATTTTTACAAATTGCAAATTACAACTCTAAAATGCTGACAACACTCTATTCCAACAACACATACTGGATGATCGGTATCCGGAAGAACCATTAATGGAACCCAAATGTTGTGAAGAAACGTGATAAGTTCACAAAAAACAAGATTTACTCCATGTTAGTGTCTGTCGCAAGATTTAATGGCAATTAGTTTGTGCCACTCCATAGAACGTACACATGCAGGCAAATTATTTATTATATCCTAGATGTGAATATGTTATAAAGTAGGAAAACATTCAAACATATACAGTGCTCGACAAAAATTATGCACACAGAGAGAACTTTTATATGAAATAAAAATATTATGGAATATAATGGCAAAAACTTAATCAGTTTAAATTTAAAGTTTTTGTTATGTTTGTGTACTACTTATAGTACACTGAAAAAAATATTGTCGTGAGGTCAACAATTTCATGTCTTTAAAATACGAATACAAATTTTGCTTAGCATAGAAGACGCATTTCTCTAAAATAAAGTTATTTTCCTTGTCCAAAAGTCGATAAACTTTTCAATGAAGTCGTATTGTCCTTATAATTAAGTGATTTGACTTAAAAATGAGTATCTTAACATGAAAGAAAAAAATTTATAGGCTAAGGTCAACTTGACTTTAATAATTCAGAAAAATTCTTTAAATTTAATGAAATTGTCTTTAAATTTGTTGTCCTTTTGCATCTTGACTACAAAGCAAAAAATCGTTCAAATATAGGGCATGTTTTTCAAAACTTTATTTCAAAGAAGTTTTTTACTTCAAACATAGCATAATTTCTACTGGAAGTCGAGTCCTAATTTCGAAAATAAAGTTGCCGTTAACTCGTTTTTAAAGGACTTTGATAGCATATGAAGAAAAAAAGCTGAGAAAACGAAAAATTAAAATTTCCTTCCTAGAAGCAAGTACACGAAACCTAAATTTGAAAGAGAATTGTGTCTTAAAAGTGTCCTTACTTGTATTCTCCGCTTCTTTGGCTCGGAATCAATACCAAATTTTTTAAAGTAAAGACAAAATCTTTGGAACCGAGTATGCTTTTTTTTCAGTGTACGTTAAAAAATGGTAAAAAATTATGGTACATAAATCAAATGGATAAAAAAGTAATTTTTGCTTGTTCATAAATATGCAAGTAGAAATGGTTAAAATAATCTGGTTTGCAAATAAATAATTATTCAAATACCAAATAGTATTATTCAATTGTTGTGGCACATGGCGGAATGTGCTCTACATAGCGGTTAGAATCGCTTAGAGAATAGATTTTACAAGGAATTTGATTTTATTATCTTGTCGGAGTTCGTGATTGATCTCTCTATTCCGTACGTGCAATTTTGCATACAAGGAAAATTTCATTAAATTGAGACAATGAAGTGTTTTCCGTTAATATAACGAACACTTTTAGAGCAACAAATGTTTTCATTAATAGTATAACAAGTATGAAAAGTTTCATTGTATTTATGAAAAACATTCCTTGGCTCAATTTTAAGGAAAAGTTTCACTATTTAATAATGTGAAGTTTTTTCCACCAATGTAAAAGCTGCGCTTCAATGGTACCCGGGAGCTACTGTGGTGTTATGCTTAGAAAGTCTGCATTTCATACAAATTTTCGTGCGTCCAATTACAGGTTCTAGAAAGTAACCCTCTCTCGGTATTGCTGGTGACATTTCTCACTGCTTCTCTAATGGTGTCATTACATTGTGAAACGTTGTCCGGACTCTGCTATAAAAACGAGGTCCCTTGTTATTGAAATAAACATAGAAATCGGCAGCACTCAGTGATATGAGACAACTTCTCCACTGTGGTATCGCAATGGAATGAATAGTCTCAGTGATCCTAAAATAATGTGCTTTATAAGCGAAAGCGACGAATTTGGTAAAATTTCACCAGCCACCATTTAAGAGAATAGCAAAATCATCAAACGATTTATCAATTTATTAATATAATTTCTTTGTAGCCAAAAGTTGATACCAAGGTCGGGGGATATTCGTCCATTTTTTTAAATCTCTCCCTTATGAAGAAGATGCCAATTTTACGATTTTTGCCTCGATATTAGCTCCGTTAGATATTTTTAAAGAATTTCCACTTTTATGTTAGAAAATGGAAGGCAATCGTTAGACTCAGAGTTTAGGGTGTTAAACTTTTTTTAAATTTTGAGGAAATTTTTTAAATATTGAAATAAATTTGAAAAGTTTTTGGAAAAAATAGAAAATCTTTTTTTCTATCTAGTTTTTTTTTTAATTTTTTCTTTCTAGTATTTCAAAAATTCATACAAAGAAACAATAGTACTAATTATAATGGAATTTTAGAACAGTACAAAAACATAAGCACATACACTCAAAAAAAGTGACCTCTCTATTTCACTAAAGCCAATTTAACTTTATTTTAGTTCATGGAATTATTATTTATGGAAAAAGTTTCTTTTACTCTAATATTTTTGTATCCTCCACCATTGGATGGGGGTATATTAACTTTGTCATTCCGTTTGTAACACATCGAAATATTGCTCTAACACCCCATAAAGTATATATATTCTGGGTCGTGGTCCGTCCGTCTGTTGAAATCAAGCTAACTTCCGAACGAAACAAGCTATCGACTTGAAACTTGGCACAAGTAGTTGCTATTGATGTAGGTCGGATGGTATTGCAAATGGGCCATATCGGACCACTTTTACGTATAGCCCCCATACAAACCGACCCCCAGATTTGGCTTGCGGAGCCTCTTGAAGGAGCAAAATTCGTCCGATCCGGTTGAAATTTTGTAAGTGGTGTTAGTATATGGTTTATAACAACCACGCAAAAATTGGTCCATATCGGTCCATAATTATATATAGCCCCCATATAAACCGATCCCCAGATTTGACCTCCGGAACTTCTTGAAGGAGCAAAATTCATCCGATCCGGTTGAAATTTGGTACATTGCGCTAGTATAGGGTCGCTAACAGCCATGCAAAAATTGGTCCATATCGGTCTATAGTTATATCTAGCCGATGGTCAATCATACAAAAGTTGGTCGAAATCGCCAAAAATAATCTACCAAAATTTTATTTCTACATGAAAATTTGTCAAAATTTTATTTCTATAGAAAATTATGTCAAAATTTTATTTCTATGGAAAATTTTATCAAAATTTTATTTTTATAGAAAATTTTGTCAAGATTTTATTTCTATAGAAACTTTTGTCAAAATTTTATTTCTATGGAAAATTTTGGCAAACTGAATTATATACGTATTTAAACGGCCTTTTTTGTTGAATATATAGCCCGCATGGACTAACTTACAATTTAGAAGATGATGTTAAGAAGTTTTAGGATACCTTGTCATCGGCAAGTGTTACCGTAACTCAAGTAATTCGATTGTGGATGACAGTCTTAAGTAGAAGTTTCTACGCAATCCATGGTAGAGGGTACATAAGATTCGGCCTGCGCAATCCATGGTAGAGGGTACATAAGATTCGGCCTGGGCGAACTTACGGCCGTTTTGCGTACGTTAGTTAAATGAACTAAAAATCGGGGAAAAAATTATACACAAATGAAGGAAAAAGTTTTACTAATTTCGTATTTCTCACAAAATAGTTCATTATTTCTTTAAATTTGTAAATTTTACTACAAATGCTTCCATCATGAACTTCGTATGTCACTAAAGACATTCTTGCAATTTTGAACTCCAATTTTTTCTTTCAAACTACAAAATTTTCTTTAACAAGTGAAAACAATTAATTATGTCTAATAAATTTTCTTGAATTTGTCGAAAAATATTTACTTATTTTTGTGACACCGGCGTGATGTCAGCATTTGTAATATTGTTTAGTTAAAAATATTAAAAATTTTCTAAAATTAACTAAATGTTTTTTTCCTGGTGGGTTCACTGTTTTTTTCCATAACAATAACTATCCATATCTACACAGCAAAAAAATTTGGAAGTTTTTCCAATGGCACAACTTTAAAAGCACTTCCAAAAGATGTACTCCCAAAGATGTTCTTTATTTCAACTACACAGGATGTTCTTTTAATTCAATTATTTATAAGTCGTTTTTTTCTTATTTTTAATGTGTAAATTTAATTTTTTGGTTTCAAAAAGGTTAAAAACAGAGTAAGCTTTAATAAAATGGTATAAATTATTGAAATTTTGTCGAAAAAAATTCTAAATCCATTCAAGAAATATTGCGAATTTTTCAAAATATTTTAATTCAAACTTTTCGGACAAGCGTTAGATTGCATTAAAAATTATAAAAAATTGTTATTTTTGTTTTTGATCTCAGCTTAAAGTCATGCATTGACAAAACTACAAGTGTAGCTTAACCAACAGAGGAAAAGTAGGCTTGTAAAATTTATTTGGGCAAAGCCCTATAGACTGCAAGATGGTTGGATGTACAGCTGTTTCGGAATTACCACATTCCTCATCAGAATCCTCTACTTGCAGCAAAACTATCAAGCAATTATCAGAATAAATTCGGGTAATTCACTCAACCCAAAGTGAACTGCACCTGAACCTTCCGAAAAAAGGTTAGATAGTCGGCTACTGCCTAAACAAATTTGCAAGCATATCTCTTTTCCTTTGCCAAACTCAAATCATCGATTTGAATGTAGTTGGCTGGGTTTGTTTTTGAGCGTGCTTCCTCTATCTTCATTCGTTTTGTTTGTTATTGTTGGCTTCTCTTCAATCGTTATTGTTGTTTTTGATCTCAGCTTAAAACCATGCATTGACTAAACTACAAGTGTAGCTTAACCAACAGAGGAAAAGTAAAGGGTGATTCTTTTGAGGTTAGGATTTTCATGCATTAGTATTTGACAGATCACGTGGGATTTCAGACATGGTGTCAAAGAGAAAGATGCTCAGTATGCTTTGACATTTCATCATGAATAGACTTACTAACGAGCCACAACGTCGAATTTTCAGTGAATGGGCCCTAGAAAAGTTGGCAGAAAATCCGCTTTTTTATCGACAAATTTTGTTCAGCGATGAGGCTCATTTCTGGTTGAATGGCTACGTAAATAAGCAAAATTGCCGCATTTGGAGTGAAGAGCAACCAGAAGCCGTTCAAGAACTGCCCATGCATCCCGAAAAATGCACTGTTTGGTGTGGTTTGTACGCTGGTGGAATCATTGGACCGTATTTTTTCAAAGATGCTGTTGGACGCAACGTTACGGTGAATGGCGATCGCTATCGTTCGATGCTAACAAACTTTTTGTTGCCAAAAATGGAAGAACTGAACTTGGTTGACATGTGGTTTCAACAAGATGGCGCTACATGCCACACAGCTCGCGATTCTATGGCCATTTTGAGGGAAAACTTCGGAGAACAATTCATCTCAAGAAATGGACCGGTAAGTTGGCCACCAAGATCATGCGATTTGACGCCTTTAGACTATTTTTTGTGGGGCTACGTCAAGTCTAAAGTCTACAGAAATAAGCCAGCAACTATTCCAGCTTTGAAAGACAACATTTCCGAAGAAATTCGGGCTATTCCGGCCGAAATGCTCGAAAAAGTTGCCCAAAATTGGACTTTCCGAATGGACCACCTAAGACGCAGCCGCGGTCAACATTTAAATGAAATTATCTTCAAAAAGTAAATGTCATGGACCAATCTAACGTTTCAAATAAAGAACCGATGAGATTTTGCAAATTTTATGCGTTTTTTTTTTTTAAAAAGTTATCAAGCTCTTAACAAATCACCCTTTATACTTGTCAAATTTATTTGGGCAAAGCCCTATTATTATTATACCCTCCACCATAGGATGGGGGTATATTAACTTTTTCATTCCGTTTGTAACACATCGAAATATTGCTCTAAGACCCCATAAAGTATATATATTCTGGGTCGTGGTGAAATTCTGAGTCGATCTGAGCATGTCCGTCCGTCCGTTTGTTGAAATCACGCTAACTTCCGAACGAAACAAGCTATCGACTTGAAACTTGGCACAAGTAGTGGTTCTTGATGTAGGTCGGATGGTATTGAAAATGGGCCATATCGGTCCACTTTTACGTATAGCCCCCATATAAACGGACCCCCAAATTTGGCTTGCGATTGCTCTAAAAGAAGCAAATTTCATCCGATCCGGCTGAAATTTGGTACATTGCGTCAGTATATGTTCTCTAACAACCATGCAAGAATTGGTCCACATCGGTCCATAATTATATATAGCCCCCATATAAATCGATCCCCCGATTTGTCTTGCGGAGCCTCTAAGAAAAGCAAATTTCATCCGATCCGGCTGAAATTTGGTACATGGTGTTGCTATATGGTCTCTAACAACCATGCGAAAATTGGTCCACATCGGTCCATAATTACATATAGCCCCCATATAAACCCATCCCCCGATTTGGCTTGCGGAGCCTCTAAGAGAAGGAAATTTCATCCGATCCGGCTGAAATTTGGTACATGGTGTTAGTATATGGTCTCTAACAACCATGCAAAAATTGGTCCACATCGGTCCATAATTATATATAGCCCCCATATAAACCGATCCCCCGATTTGTCTTGCGGAGCCTCTAAGAGAAGCAAATTTCATCCGATCCGGCTGAAATTTGCTACATGGTGTTGGTATATGTTCTCTAATGACCATGCCAAAATTGGTCCACATCGACCCATAATTATATATAGCCCCCATATAAACCGATCCGCAGATTTGACCTCCGGAGCCTCTTAGAGGAGCAAAAGTCATCCGATCCGATTGAAATTTGGTCCGTGGTGTTAGTATATTGTCTCTAACAACCATGCCAAAATTGGTCCATATCGGTCCATAATTACATATATAGGCCCCATATAAGCCGAATCCCAGATTTGACCTCCGGAGCCTCTTAGAGGAGCAAAATTCATCCGATCCGGTTGAAATTGGGTACGTGGTGTTAGTATATGGTATCTAACAACCATGCAAGAATTGGTCCATATCGGTCCATAATTATATATAACCCCCATATAAATCGATCCCCAGATTTTCGGTCTATAGTTATATATAGGCGATCCCCAATCACACAAAAATTGGTCCTAATGGTTGCCACTCGAGCCAAAAATAATCTAACAAAATTTTATTTTTATAGAAAACATTGTCAAAATGTTATTTCTATAGAAAATTTTGTCAAAATTTTATTTCTATAGAAAATTTTGTCAAAATTTATTTCTATAGAACATTTTGTCAAAATTTTATTTTTTTATTTCTATTTCTTTATTTTTTTATTTCTATAGAAACTTTAAACTCAATTATATACGTATTTAATCGGCCTTTTTTAGTTTAATATATACCACGTATGGACTATGTGGTAAATATTACGGTGTTAGAAAGTTTTAAGATACCTTGCCATCGGCAAGTGTTACCGCAACCCAAGTAATTCGATTGTGGATGACAGTCTTCAGTAGAAGTTTCTACGCAATCCATGGTTGAGGGTACATACGCTTCGGCCTGGCCGAACTTACGGCCGTATATACTTGTTATTATTATTATTATTATTATTATTATTTACATGACCGATCTTTTCCACGATTTTTAAAATAAAAAATTGTATTGGCAGCCATGTTCCAACCAACTGTCTTGGAGCTTGTTCGCATAGTAAAATGATCGTCCGTATTTTTGAATATTCTTGTGCTATCTCTCTTTGGATGGATACGACGTTAAGTTCGGATTCTATGACAGAATTTGTATTCTACAATTCTAAGAATATTTCTTTTTCTACAATTCTCTTTGGAGTTTATTCGCATTGATCGAATGTAAGGAGAGCGTTCTGCTGATAATCAGTAGCCTTGTATTAAATTTATTTACTTGGTAATAAGGAATTTACTTTAGAACTTATCATCGGAAAATTGTATATATTGAGGGTTCTGCGCTTCAGTTGGTTTTGTTGAGCAAGTCCACATTAAATAAGTAGATTAAAATAAAAATAACGATTTAGTTTTGACAAATTACAAAACCCCCAGAAATGTGTGCTGCTATCCTTTTGATCTCGAGTGTATGCATGAACTTGCTCGCATTTACTAATGCGAACATGTTCGTGGTTCTTGATGTAATTGTGCCTACATTATCCGGCGGAACATCCTTTCGCAGACATCATTTGAATGTGAACATTAAAGTTCAGTGCCATTCGACATCATTGTCGCTGTTTTCATTGATGTAGTCATGTTGGACGATGTTGGCGTTGTTCTGGTGTTTTATTAATCTCAGCCAAGTAACAAATTGCGTATAATTGAATTGAATATTTATTAGACACGTTTCTGTCTTATTATACGAGGCTTCAGTCATTCTGGAAGACTTCCCGCCACAGTCGACAAATCACTTTGGCAATATCTCGCTTGTCGGAGCATAAAACACGGCGTCCTTCACTCCACCACTAACCTCCATATCATTGTTCTAATGACACCAGTGCAGGGATTTTTTCTATATAGTAGATCACATATATTGTAAGTCCTCCCACACATTGATATGTGAGAACCTTCGTCCCCACACGAGCACACGAGCACACAAGCACACCCATACACACTAAGGCAATCGAGTAAATACTCGGTCCTGTTTAGACGGAATGTACTTTTGTTCGAAGAACATGAACGGGCGTTTTACTTGGGCCCAACATGAATTAATGTTGTGAAAACATTAAAATCATGTATGCGTAAAGAAGAAAACGCATAAAATGCATTAATAGCAGTTACTTTACCATGTCGGCATAATATATGACAACAATAAAAGTTAATGATGCTACCCCAAAAACGAAAAAGCAAAAAGTGAGACGACAGAGCCAACTATACAATGTAAAGAAGAGCCAAGGAGTCATTGTTGGTAGAGAGTTTTAAGATAACTCCTATGGTCGTTCCGTATCATAGATATGCCCTCCATAATTTATTGGAGCCCAAACCAAAGCCCTCTCTTGAATTACATGTGCTACGACAAATGCCATAGTCTGTTACAATTATCACTTCCGATACCAATAGAAGATAGGGGTTTGGGGTCAATTTAGAAAACCCTTTTGTCTCTGGACATTAGCCTTTTCATGGTGTTGGACAGTTGAAATTTTCCATAATATTGGCCAAATATAAGCTTGTGTTCAATACCCATTACATCCAATTATCACCAGCACAAGAACATTACACACTCAAAGAAAAAGTATTTTTTTGCTGCGTTTATATTCCCAGAGCAAAATATTATAATTATCGCAGGAAAAAAAATGGAAATCTTATTTTTAAGTATTTCAGGTGCGATTTATTTCGGTATTTAGAATTTAATTTTATAGAAATATCCTTATTTTTTATTTCTTCTTTATTTTTATTTTTTTTTAATTTTTTCGACTTTTTCATTACACTGAAAAAACAACGAACCCATCAGGAAGAAAACTTTTGGTTAGTTGTAGAAAATTTTTAATATTTTTAGAAATTTTTAACTAAACATTATTAAAAACTCTGGCATCAAGTCGATATCACAAAAATAAGTAAATATTTTTCGACAAATTCAAGAAAATTTATTAGATATAAATAATTTTTTTCACTTGTTAAAAAAATTTTTTAGTTTAAAGGAAAAAAATTGGAGTTCAAAATTGGAAAAATATCTTTAGTGACATACGAAGTTCATGGTGAGCGCATTTGTAGAAAAATTAACAAATTTAAGGAAATAATGAACTATTTTGTGAGAAATAGGTTAGGTTAGGTGACAGCCCGATGTATCAGGCTCACTTGGACTATTCAGTCCACATTGGTGAACTTCTCTCTTATCACTGAGTTCTGCCCGATTCCATGTTAAGCTCAATGACAATGGACCTTCTTTTTATAGCCGAGCCCGAGCGGCGTTCCACATTGCAGTGAAACCACTTAGAGAAGCTTTGAAACCCCTCAGAAATGACACCAGCATTACTGAGGTGGGATAATACACCGCTGAAAAACTTTTTGGTGTTCGGTCGAAGCAGGAATCGAACCCACGACCTTGTGTATGCATGATATTTGACACATATAGTCAGTACTATAAAAGATTGGAGTAAGTCAAATTTGAGTAAGATCGGTTGATAAATAAGGGACTTATTGCCAAATTTGGGAAAATCGGGCGGTACATATATATGTGAGCTATAGCTAAATCTGAACCGATTTCGATGATTTTTTGCACATCTAGATAGTGCTATAGAAGATTACATTTAGCCAACTTTGAGTAAGATCGGTTAATAAGTAAGGGTTTTGTGGCCAAATTTGGGAAAATCGGGAGATACATATATATGAGAGCTATATCTAAATCTGAACCGATTTCGATGAAAGTTGGCACACTTTAAGGCTTGCCAATAGGATTACTTCGTGGCAATTTTGACGCCGATCGGTTAGTAAATGAACGCATTTCGACCTCATTTATCGACATCGGGCGATACATATATATGGGAGCTATATCTAAATTTGATCCGATTTTTTCCAAATTCAGTAGCGGTCGTCTATACCAAACAAACGCCACATACCAAATTTCATCAAAATCGGTTAATAATTGCGACCGGAATCCTGCGAACAACAACTACATGGACGGACGTACACCAAGCGCTAGATCAACTCAGGAGGTGATTCTGAGTCGATCGGTATATGTTTTATGGGGCTTAAATCAATATTTCTGGTAGGCACATTTTTTGGCAGATCAAAGTTATTATACCCTGACCACTATGTGGTTTAGGGTAGACAAGTTGGATTTTTATACTGTGGAACAGGGTATTATAAGTTAGTGCATATGTTTGCAACACTCAGAAGGAGAAAAGTATAGTCGCAGTTTAAGTCCAGTCGGCTTCAAATTTGGCACAAGTTCTTGTTTTGGGTCAGAATAGAACCCTATTGATTTTGGAAGAAATCGGTTCAGATTTAGATATAGCTCCCATATATATATCTTTCGCCCGATATGCACTTATATGAGCCCAGAAGCCAGAGTTTTACCGTAATTTGCTTGAAATTTTGCACCAGGAGAACAATAAGTACTATAGTCAGCTGTGCCAAATTTGATTGAAATCGGTTCAGATTGAGATATAGCTCTCATATACATCTTTCGCCCGATATAGACTTATATGGCCCCAGAAGCCAGAGTTTTAGCCCAATTTGGTTGAAATTTCGCAATTAGTAGGAGTACAATTAGTAGTATAGTCAAGTGTGCTAAATTTTGTTGAAATCGGTTCAGATTTAGATATAGCTCCCATATATATCTTTCGCTCGATTTTTCGTCATATGACCACAGAGTTCAAAGTTGTAGTCCGATTTACGTGAAATTTTGCACAGGGAGTAGAAATAAAATACTAAGTATGCATGTCAAATTTGGTTGAAATCTGTTCAGATTTCTGTATAGCTTCCATATATATGCTTTTCCGATTTAGGCAAAAATGAACAAAATACCCACATTTTCCTTATAAAATCGCCACTGCTAAGTCGAAAACTTGTAAAAGTGACTCAAATTTTCCTTTATTTTTAATACATATCTATCGACCGATAAATCATAAATACACTTTTGCTAAGTTGCCTCAAAATTGGTTCAGATTAAAATGTTTCCCATAGTTTTTTTACTAACATAGTGTACCATCCCAGGGAATTAGCCGACTTAAATTTTAAGTCTATAGATTATAAATTTTGTTCAGATGGAGTCAGATTTAAATGCATGTATTTGGGACAAAAACCTTTATATATAGCACCCAACACATTTGACGGATTTGATATAGTATCGAAAATGTGGATTTACAAAGTGGTGCAGGGTATAATATAGTCGGCTCCGCCCGAATTTAGATTTTTTTACTTGTTTTAAGCTCGTTCTTTGCAAACCAAGAAAGCCTTACCAATAGTCTAATAATTGAAATGTGTAGATAAATAATAAAGGGAACCGATAAGAATGAGGAAATCCGAAACAGCTGTCTTCCCAACCATTTTGGACCACATGTGTAATGATAGGCTCATAATTAATTGATCCAATTAATATTTTAATTGAAATGTCTTCAATCACCAAGATGATAGTTTTAATTGGACATTACACAATACTTCATTAAAAATTTAATTGATATCATTAGCAAATTTCAAATAATTGTTTAATTGATTCAATTAAAAAATATTGATTGCAAAACTCAATTAATTTTTTCATTCAAAATTGAGGCTTAATCCTTTTGTTAAAAAATATGTCCATAATCAGATATACATTACCCTAGAAATATTGATTTCTACACGCACAGAAAAACCATGTTTGGACATGGTTGCCGCATCCATTTAATGCTTATCTATAGCATGTAATTGCCGCGAAAGCCATGTATTTTGTCTTTGTGAAAATAGTTTCGAGCGGAGAAAAATGTATGGTGGCAATAAGCATTTGAATGGTTATCAAATACCGCAAACATGTTCTATCATTTAAATGATAGAATTTGAGACCATTAAATGGTCGGGAAAATCATGTACCTGACCATTCAATTTTTTTTACTTTTTTACAGGGAAAAAGTATTTTTTATAGGTTAAGTATAGATATGTCTAGAACCATTACATGACCATAAAGACCATTTAAATTGTTTCGTGACCATTTATTTTTTTAACTTTTTTGCAGCGAAAAGAATTTTATAAAAACATTGAGCAGGTACACACGATTTTCATTTTGCGCGTCAGTCGTGTGTTGATTGTTTCTTGGAATGGACGGAGAATACGGATTTACTGTGTTTTGTGTTAATTTATTTATGCAGAAGTGGCACGTGGTTTTATGTGAATACAAAAAAGGAAAGTGTAATTGAAACAAGTATATACGGCCGTAAGTTCGGCCAGGCCGAAGCTTATGTACCCTCCATCATGGATTGCGTAGAAACTTCTTCTAAACACTGCCATCCACAATCGAATTACTTAAGTTGCGGTAACGCTTGCCGATGGCAAGGTATCTTAAAACCTCCTAACACCATCTTCTAAATTGTATGTAAGTCCATACGAGGTATATATTAAATCAAAAAAGATCGATCCAATACGTATATAATTCAGTTTGACAAAGTAGACATAAAATTTTGACAAAATTTTCTACAGAAATAAAATTTTAACAAAATTTTCTATAGAAATAAAATTTTCACAAAATTTTTTATAGAAACAAACTTTTGACAAAATTTTCTATAGAAATAAAATCTTGGTAGATTATTTTTGGCTCGAGTGGCAACCATGATTATGAACCGAATAAAATTTGAACACAATTTTCTATAGAAATAAAATTTTGACAATGATGAAAATTTTATTATGAACCGAATAAAATTTTAACAAAATTTTCTCTAGAAATAAAATTTTGACAAAATTTTCTATAGAACTAAAATTTGGTAGACTATTTTTGGCTCTAGTGGCAACCAGGATTATGAACCGATATGGACCAATTTTTATGTGATTGGACCAATTTTGGTATGGTCTGGAGAATGTTTTATATGGGGGCTATATATAATTATGGACCGATATGGACCAATTCTGGCACGCTTGTTAAAGATCATATACTAACACCATGTTCCAAATTACAACCGGATTGGATAAAATTTGCTTCTCTTGGAGACTTCGCAAGCCAAATCTGGGGATCGGTTTATATGGGGGCTATATATAATTATGGACCGATGTGTACCAATTTTTGCATGGTAGTTAGAGACCATATACCAATATCATGTACCAAATTTCAGGCGGATCGGATGAAATTTGCTTCTCTTTGAGGCTCCGGAACCCAAATCTGGGGATCGGTTTATATGGGCGCTATATATAATTATGGACCGATGTGGACCAATTTTTGCACGGTTGTTAGAGACTATATACCAACACCATGTACCAAATTTCAGACGGATCGGATGCAATTTGCTTCTCTTTGAGGCTTCGCAAGCCAAATCTGGAGATCGGTTTATATGGAGTCTATATATAATTATGGACCGATGTGGACCAATTTTTGCATGGTTGTTAGAGACCATATACCAACACCATGTATCAAATTTCAGCCGGATCGGATGAAATTTTCTTCTCTTTGAGGCTCCGCAAGCCAAATCTGGGGATCGGTTTATATGGGGGCTATATATAAGTATGGACCGATGTGGACCAATTTTCGCATGGTTGTTAGAGACCATATACTAACACCATGTACCAAATTTCAGCCGGATCGGATGAAATTTGCTTCTCTTTTAGGCTCCGCAAGCCAAATCTGGGGATCGGTTTATATGGGGGCTATATATAATTATGGACCGATGTGGACCAATTTTTGCATGGTTGTTAGAGACCATATACCAACACCATGTACCAAATTTCAGCCGGATCGGATGAAATATGCTTCTGTTAGAGGCTCCACAAGCCAAATCTGAGGGTCCCTTTATATGGGGGCTATACGTAAAAGTGGACCGATATGGCCCATTTTCAATACCATCCGACCTACATCGATAACAACTACTTATGCCAAGTTTCAAGTCGATAGCTTGTTTCGTTCGGAAGTTAGCGTGATTTCAACAGACGGACGGACGGACGGACGGACGGACGGACGGACATGCTTAGATCGACTCAGAATTTCACCACGACCCAGAATATATATATATACTTTATGGGGTCTTAGAGCAATATTTCGATGTGTTACAAACGGAATGACAAAGTTAATATACCCCCATCCTATGATGGAGGGTATAAAAATGTACCTGTTTTTTGTTCTGCATTTTGCTATATGGATCATTTATTTTTATTTGCAGTTACATGATGTCTGCGTTTGTACATTTGATGGGCACGATGTAAATATGGAATAATTACTTATTGTTGAAATTGAAAAAAAAGAATGTGTAAAAATATATGATGTTTGCTTGAACGGCATTATAAATACACATAAACAATGAATTAGTTTATAAATAAATAAAAACAAACAAATAAATGTAATCTTGTGTTTTCTTTTCTCAAGTGGCGTCCTTTTTTCGACGATGAAAAAAGTTTTTTCATAAAGATCAAAACATTTTAGGTTGTGACCATGTTCTTTTAACTAGAAGAAAAACATTTTGAATGAATACCATAACAGTTTAAATCGTGACCATTGTCTTTTCATTCAAACAAAATTCTTTTTATCAATATAATAACATTTTAGATGAGGACAATTATATTTTTCTTAGAACCATGTTCACTGCACGCTCACAAAAAATCGCTTCTGTAACATATACTCCCAAACATATTTTGCTTCAAGCATATACATTTTTGGGTATTGCCCAAACATTTATATGTTTGATCTCTTCCAATATATAATATGTTTGAAAGCATATTGGTCTAAACAATATATGTTTGGGTAGTCGAAGTTCCAAACATTTTGTATTTTTGCATCCAAATTCAATAATGTTGTCTTCCAAAAAACAATATGTTATTATGTGAACATATAATATGTTTGGAAGCATTTTGAACCCAAAAATATTATATGCTTAAAAAAAATTCTCCCAAACAATATTGTGCTCAAAATTTTATTTATTTATTTATATATTTACAATCATAATGAATTATGAAAATAAAAAGGTAATATAGGTGCTAACAACATAGGTTTTCGACCTGAATGCTCAAAATTTTGTTTCTGCCCAATTGTATATTCCCCCACATCTTTCTCACTTCCACGAGATTTTTTAGTTCTTAGCACCTTTTTCTGTAATACAAACATTGTAGAAGAAACTATTCAATTGTATGATTTTTTTTTTAATTTTAATTTTACCTTTTGCCGGACGGGGATTCGAACAGCGGACCACACAGTTTGTAAGGACCAAAGAAGTAGCTGATCAATTGCCCAAGGAAAAATAAAATGTTAATTTTGTAATAACAAGCAACAACCACCAACTTAATTCAATATCGCTCCCTGTTAAATAGCGCTCCAAGCTACTAAACACATATATGTTTATAGGCTATTTCTAAATTAATATATGATTGCATCCAAGCATATTATATTTACAAACATTTTATGTCCCAAACATAATATGTTCTAACATATTAACATATATGTCCCAAACATGTTATGCTAGTTTATGAACATTATATGCTTGCACTCAAAAATATTGTGTTTAAAAATTTGTGTTCCAAACATATAATGTTTATAGCCAAACATATGAAAAACAGTCTTTTTCATCCGTGTGATCCAACATGGTTGCAGGTTAAAATGTTACATGGTCGCCGCAAAAATAGCTCCTATCATATTATTTTGCTCTTCGAATATGATTGTGACAATCATGTTTCTTCTCTGCGTGTACCTAATCGATTATGCTAAAATAATATTAGCTGTATAGTTTTCTTTTTAAATTTGTCATTATACTTTTTCGTAGCACAGAAGGTACATTTTTCCGATACATTTCTTTTTTTTTTAGAAGTCCATGAACTTCTCATTGTGTTTTTCGATTCAGTTTCAAAATGGTAATCGTATTGATTACCGTTGAACTTAGGCCAACTTGTTTTTAATAAATCTGAAATACTCCTTAATCAAAAGTATTCAAAATAGGAGATACCTTTCAAGAGTTTATCCTAAAACCGCTACTTACGTGAATCATGACATAATTCCTACTTGAAGTCGAGTATGAATCTGGAATATTCCGGATACAAATAAAAATTTATTTCCCACTTTAAAAGTTTAAAAGTTAATTGCGTCTTAAATGTAGCCTTAGTGTAATTCCTCACTTCTTTGGCTCGGAGTCAATACTAAATAACTTTCGTTAAACAAAATATTTGGACCTGGGTAAGCTTTTTTCAATGTGGATTCGAACTAACGAGGTTTATGAGACCTCCTCGACTTTCCTGAGTACCATAAAATAAACAACTTTGTCATTAAAAGAAAACTTGATTGGTCTAAAATTTCGTTTCGGAGGAAAGAATGTTTTTTTGTGTGTAGTCAATCAAACTTAAGCAATAGTGATTTCGTGCCGCAGTATTCACATTTTCACCTTAAAAGTGCATACGTTTTCCCTACAATTAAAGGTTGATGTACTCGAAGATTTTGAAAATTTGTAAATACATTTTCCGAATAAATACATACATACTCGTTCACTGTATAGGCATATGAACATTGCCATCGACATGGAAGGGTTCAGAGCAATTGTCATGGCAATTGTCTGGTTACCAGGAGGCCTTTTTCTGGCATAGCCATCGATGACGATGGCAATTTATAACCTCTACTTGTATTATTATTGAGTTGTATTTGCAATTGTTAAAAACTTTGTCAAGTATTTCGTTTTGGGGTATAGACGTTTTTATGGATACATATGTATACCAGCAAGAGGAGGACATGAAATATGATGTCATGTAAAGGAAAATTGTATTGCAAGACTGGAAAAAATGGGATTCATGTGTGCTAATGTGTGGTCGGTCGTTTGCTCCTTACCCTTGGCTTGTGATGATGTAAACAAGTTCTGTGGAAGGACTACTTTGATACAAAAAGTTGTGTGTGTAGTCGTTCGTTTACGAATACACATGTACATCATGTTCATTTATGTTATCCTTTCTATGCATCTCTACGAGTATTGTTTGGTAATTGTGAGAGTAAAACAAATGCAAGCGGCAATCATATAGCATAAGTGTAATGGGCTTGTAGTCCATGCCCCAATGGTGGTTACTGCCTCTGGCGTCTCTGCAACAGAACACATCTGCAATCGTTGGCGGTGGGTAGAACTTAACAAAGTCCCATAAATTTTCGCATGTGTCTATTGTTGAGAAATTTCCGAAGAATTTAAAGAGTTGTGCATGATTGTTTTGTTCAGTTTTTTTTTCCATTTTTTCAAAAAGTTTTGCAAAACATCACTTGACAACTCCACTTCAGAACTACGAGAGAAGTACACTCTATACAATAAATGTTGAAGTAGATGCCTTGATTCAAAAGAAGAGCTTTGGTTTTATTTAACAATAGATTCTTTTTAAATTGTTTATCTGAGAATATAAATTCTGATTGCATGCTGGACACATGAAATCAAATCTAGAATGTAATTTCCCAAAAAAAAAAAAAAAACAAAACAAAAATTAAAACCCATAATTTTAAATCAATGATGCCTTGAACAAAACTGCAGATATCTATGGCAATGTAATATGAAACAATATCGAATATGAAACTAAAGGGTGATACGGTCAAAATTTGGTCAATATAAATTTGACGTATTTCTTTCAATTTTGCATTTAAAAAACCAGAACACCCTTCATTTTGAAGGTGTGTGTGTGTAGAATGTTGCTCCTATTTTGATTTTGTAATTCACTCTTCAGTTGTCAAAATGCCGTCCAAGCAAGAAGAGCAGCGTATCAAAATTTTGCTCGCGCATCGCGAAAATCCGAGCTACTCGCACGCAAAGCTGGCAAAATCGCTAAAAGTTGCCAAATCAACCGTTACAAATGTAATTAAAGTGTTTGGGGAACGTTTGTCGACAGCCAGGAAGTCTGGATTGAAGGAAATCGAAAACCGGAAGCCACTGAGACGACAAAGAGAGTTGCCGTAGTTTCAAGCGAAACCCTAACCTCTCTCTCCGAGATGCCGCAAATAAGCTGGGTGTATCGTCTACAACCGTGCATCGAGCCGGACTATCGACTTACAAGAAGGTAGTGACTCCAAATCGCGATGATAAACAAAATACGACGGCCAAAGCGCGATCCCGGAGGCTGTACACGACGATGCTGACGAAGTTTGACTGCGTGGTAATGGACGACGAAACCTACGTCAAAGCCGACTACAAGCAGCTTCCGGGACAGGAGTTTTATATGGCAAAAGGAAAGGTAGCAGATATTTTCAAGCACATAAAACTGTCAAAGTTCGCAAAGAAATATCTGGTTTGGCAAGCCATCTGTACCTGTGGCTTGAAAAGCAGCATTTTCATAGCTTCCGGGACTGTCAACCAAGAATTTTACGTGAAAGAGTGTTTGAATAAACGTCTGCTGCCTTTCCTGAAGAAACACGGTTGTTCCGTACTGTTTTGGCCGAATTGGGCATCTTGCCATTACGGTAAAAAGGCCATGGAGTGGTACGCCGCCAACAACGTGCAGGTGGTTCCCAAGGGCAAGAACCCTCCCAACACGCCAGAGCTCCGCCCAATTGAGAAATACTGGGCTATTGTCAAGCGGAACCTAAAGAAGACCAAAAAACTGCTAAGGACGAGCAGCAGTTCAAGGCAAACTGGCTTTCTGCGGCGAAGAAGGTGGACAAGGTGGCTGTACAAAATCTGATGGCAGGTGTCAAGCGTGAGGCCCGGCAATTCGGAGTTGGAAAAGCGAAAGCCTAACTGAATATTTTTCCTGAATTTTATACTAATTGAACTTGAAAAAGAAATTTAATTTGAGTTTTTAAATAAACGATTTCACCGATTTACACGCGTTTTCCCTTGACCAAATTTTGACCGTATCACCCTTTATATTCAGACTTCCAAATAAAATGAAAAACAATTTTGAGTTCCAAATAAATATTTATTTAGAATACTGTAGATCCTGGAATTAAAACAAAAATAAACATTTACCCCGAGGCATCTTCAAACTATAAAGTAATCATTTCAAAGTCCAAAACTTCTCAGGAGTTTCCGGCCCGACACTTATATAGCGCAACTACAATTGAGTCAATGTGGCTACATACAATTTGATAGCATCATGCACCATGTTTAAACAAAATATATCTTATAGGCTTACTTAAAGTATATTCCCACCAAATATTTTTAAAGAAAAATTCGTATTTTATTGAAGTGTATTTCAAAATACCAAATATCAAGATACTTATTTGGCGTCAAACTCTTAACCGAACACCGCAGGTTCTTGAAATATTACCAGATATTTAATTACATATATATACTTAGATTGTCCTCAAAAACTATGACAGTTTATTTTTATAATGTTCTACATGCAAGCATACAGAAAGTGTACTGTGAAATCTGTTTGATGGTTGATTACACTCAAAAAAAAAAAAAGATAAATAAATACTGACATAAACTTTCGTTGAGTTATTTAATAAGCTTTAATTTAAAATTTTAATTTATTTTCAAATTCATTCAATGACATAAATGGGAAACTTCTGCGTGCTGCCGATTCTTTGTTAAGATGACAAAAACAAAAACACATTCTTGTTTTCTTTTTAAATAAGAATGAAGTAAATCGATTAGTTACTTCTAAAGTTATAGTCATACCCCATATTCAAAAAACCGCTAAATTAAACTTTGATCCTACTTTTTTCATACAAATTTCATCGGCGAACTATTTATTGTGAATATGGGCATAAATGTGAAAGTAGTAGAGTTTGACCCCTTAGGTTAGGTTAGGTTAGGTTAAAGTGGCAGCCCGATTAAATTTCAGGCTCACTTAGACTATTCAGTCCATTGTGATACCACATTTAACTAAAAGTACCTATTACATATGGGCACTTCTAGTCTTAACCACTGAACCTTCTCTATTATTTACTTTTGTGGAACCAACCAGATTGCTCCAAAAACATTAACAAACTGCTTAAGTTAACGTTTTCCAGGTCAGCCAGTAATCTAAAGCTATATGCTCCTAAAATTCGCTTACGCCTTACACAAAAAGCAGGACACTCACACAAGAGGTGTTTAATTGATTCCTTTTCCTCCACGTCATGACAGCTTATACAATAGTCATTATACTTCGCACCTATAGTTTTTGCAAATTCGCCTATCAGGCAGCGACCCGTTATAGCAGATATTAGGAGTGCTATCTGACGCCTTGAGAACACTAGCATATCTAGTGTGCGGTTTAAGTTTAAATGGGGCCATATTTGCTTGGTGTCGTTACAACCCTTGCAATTTTCCCATCGAATATTGGCCATCATAACAGCCTTCTCACGCAGTAAGAGCTTGCAGGTGGCCAGAGGCATACCAACAGATTCTAGTTCCCCTGGAATATGTACGGTAGTTCCTAGCCTTGCTAACACATCTGCTTCACAGTTCCCCGGTATGTTCCTATGACCAGGCACCCATATTAGGTGAATATTGTACTGCTCAGCCATCTCGTTGAGAGATTTGCGGCAGTCTATGGCCGTTTTTGAGTTAAGGAACACAGAGTCCAAGGATTTTATTGCAGGTTGACTGTCTGAGTATATATTAATGCCAATATTTGTTGGAACATTACTTCTCAGCCAATTCACCACCTCTCTTATTGCCAATATTTCAGCCTGAAAAACACTACAGTGATTAGGTAATCTTTTCGCTATTCGAATTTCCAGATCTTTAGAATATACTCCGAACCCCACTTGTCCATTCAATTTGGAGCCATCAGTATAGAAATCTATATATCTTTTATTCCCCGGGGTCTGTGTACACCACGCCTCACTGTTGGGAATTAGAGTTTCAAACTTTTTGTCGAAAAGTGGTTTTGCCAGGGTGTAATCCACTACGTTAGGCACATCTGGCATTACTTTGAGGACCGAACTATGACCGTACATTTTTTCCGACCACAGCGATAGCTCGCGCAACCGCACAGCCGTTGTTGCAGCTGACTGTTTGGCCAAAATGTCTAAAGGCAATAGATGTAGCATGACATTAAGGGAGTCTGTTCCTGTCTTACTAAATGCGCCTGAGATACATAAGCTCGCCATACGCTGAACTTTATCTAAACAAGTCGGTTTCTGAAGTGCCGGCCACCAGACTACAACACCATATAGCATTATAGGTCTAACCACTGCCGTGTATAACCAATGCACAATTTTTGGTCTTAGTCCCCACTTTTTCCCTATTGCCTTTTTGCACGAGTACAAAGCTACCGTGGCTTTTCTCGCCCTCTCTTCAATATTAAGCCTAAAATTTAGCTTCCTGTCCAAAATAACGCCAAGGTATTTTGCACACTCACCAAAGGGAATTTCAGTACCCCCTAAGGAAATAGGCCTAACCGTGGGAGTTTTGCGATCTTTGCAGTACATGACTATTTCTGTCTTTGCTGGATTTACACCAAGACCATTATCTTTCGCCCATTTCTCAGTCATCCGGAGAGCTCTCTGTATAATATCTCTGATTGTGGAGGGGAATTTTCCCCTGACTGCTAGCGCCACATCATCTGCGTATGCCACCACTTTTATCCTTTCTTTTTCTAGGGAAACCAGAAGGTTGTTTATAGCAACATTCCAGAGAAGAGGTGATAGAACTCCTCCTTGGGGAGTGCCTCTGTTCACATACCTTTGTATGTTTGCTTGCCCTAGTGTGGCTGAAATACGTCTCTTCATTAGAAGTTCGTCTAACAGCCTAAGTATACCTGGATCAACATTCAGAGTTGTCAGTCCATTTAATATCGAGCTCGGATGGACATTATTGAACGCCCCTTCGATGTCTAGAAACGCCACGATTGTGTATTCTTTGACAGATAGTGAGCTTTCAATAAAGCTGACCAGTTCATGCAATGCGGTCTCAGTAGACCTGCCCTTCGAGTATGCATGCTGTCGTTTCGAGAGCAAACATGAATCCACGCTAGTTCTAAGATACATGTCTATCATCCTCTCCAGGGTCTTAAGTAGGAATGAGGATAAGCTGATTGGTCGGAAATCCTTCGCACTCGAGTGAGAGGCTTTTCCTGCTTTAGGTATGAAGACGACTTTTGTTTCCCTCCACTTTTCTGGAATATATGCTAAGTTTACACATTGTTTATATATCACCGTCAACCAGGGGATAATTCTTTCAGCCACTGCCTGTAACTCCGCCGGAGTAATTCCATCAGGTCCGGGGGATTTGAATGGTCCAAAGCTATTTAAAGCCCATTTTATTCTAGATTCCGACACAATTTCCTCGATAGGAAATGATCGCTGAGCCTCTGTTACACCGCCGGAACATGGTTCAACCGTCTGATTTCCAGGGAAGTGTGTGTCCAGAAGTACCTCCAACGTCTCGTCACTGGACGTTGTCCAATTTCCCTCCGATGTTTTAATGAAACCTGGAGCGGTGTTAGTGGATGCTAGTACCTTCCGTAGTCTGGAAGCCTCTGACGTATTCTCAATACTGCTACAGTAATCATCCCAAGAGTTTTGTTGAGACCTTCTCAGTTCTCGTTTATATTCTCTCAGATTCATCTTGTAAGTGTCCCAATCCTCCGGAGCTCTTGTGGACTTTGCTTTGTTAAAGAGTTTCCTGCAGGATTTCCTCATATTACTTAACTCCGTAGTCCACCATGGCGGCCGATTTTTTCCCCTTGGCTTTCCTCTAGGACATGCAGCTTTCAGTGAAATGTTGAAGGCCTTAGTAATCCGCTCCACTGCGTGTTCGATATCTTGCACAGTGCTCATATTTGTCTCCGGCACTTCCGGTATCATCAAATTGAACGATTCCCTATACCTATTCCAATCAGCTTTCCTAACATTTGGCGGAAATATGGTCTTTGAAGTACGAACAGCCAATCTGAAACTGATGTAGCGATGATCTGAGAAGCTATGTTCCCTCAAAACTTGCCACTCAGATATCTTGTCATTCAGTTCCGGAGAGGTCAACGTTACGTCCAAAACCTCTTGTCTGTTCCTGGTGACGAAGGTTGGTGCATCTCCCTTATTGCAAACTACCAGGTTAGTACGCAAAATAAACTCTATTAGCGACTCTCCCCTTGCATTAGTATCACTACTTCCCCAAATACTATGATGTGCATTTGCATCGCATCCCATAATGAGTTTTGTCTTTGTTTTTAGTGACTCCTCAACTAAGGTCTTAACGGCACAGGGTGGCATATCCCTATCATGTCCCATGTAGACCGAAGAAACCCAATATTTGCATGTGGATATCTCTAGACTGGCTACGACAGTGTCTGCATTGCTCAATGAAGGAAGCAGAAACAAGTTTAGTTCGTTTTTAGCAATTATACATGCTCGATTTATATTGTTACCGGTATTATGTAAAAGTTTGAAACCCGGAGTGATTAATTCACAGATCTTGTTCTTATATATGTATGGTTCTTGAATAAGAACTATATCTATGTCTCCTTTCATCAGGAGAACTTTTAAGGCAGCACAAGCGGCCTTACAATGGTGAAGATTTATCTGGAGGAACCGTAGAACCATCCAAATTTTCAACCACCGTCACATCAGCCGCTTCAATTGAGTCATCAAGGGCTTCCTCTTCACAGATCTCGGTGACTCTCGCAACAATCCGCGGTTCAGCTTTGGTGAGGCTTGAGCCTGTAGAAACTTCCCGCATATGATTTTCGCCATAGTCTGTAGGTTTTATGTCTCCTTCGGCTTCGCTAGGAGATTTTTTCACTGCTGACTCTACCGGAGGCTTGTCCATTTCGGTATCCTTTGGATGATCGCTTTTGTATACCTTCATATGGATATCATGAAAGCCATAACTTACGCGTCCTTGGGTCTGGGCTAGATGTGGCAGCGACTCTATGTTTAATATAAACACCGCATGTCGTCTTGGTCCATCCACCTCATCCAAACGACCAACCTTCCAATCGGCGGTTGGAAGATCTGGGTTACATTCTTTTAGTCTCTCTAGTATTGACTCAGGATCAGGAGGGTTTGCCGGTATCCATGCATGTGCTCTAGGTTTAGCCGGTATGTCTTTTTTATCGACTAACTCCAAAGCGGCTCCTTCCCAAACTTCACCAATTAGCATCAATGCAGCTTTAAAGCAATCCATAGACCTCTGGTCTGCAAAAGCTATTAACTTATATCGTCCTTGATACCATCCAGCATCTTGCCGTCGAGGACTTGGTCCGGGAAACTTTTTTCGCACCTCTGAGTAGACACCAGACATCGCGTTCTCAATTTCCCCCCATTTTTGCCTTGGAATCATACCGTCCAATGCTCCTTTATTAATAATAGCCATCACAAGGCTGTCTTTTGCAACTGAGGCAAACGATCTTTGATCCCGTTTAGAGGATGGTAGCTCATCCGGTGATCGTTCCCTTTTTCCAGCTTCAAGAATTCCTTGATCCCATTTTAAGGAATCGCTTTGCTTAGCCGACAACGTGCTTGGGTCGACTGATCCTAATTTCTTTAGGATAAACAAAGCATTTCTTCGTTCCTTGAATCTCTTTCGAGAGGGATTGCCTCCTTTTGATATCGTCACCTTAGAAAAGGTTCGACTTGCCAAAGTGTCACCGCCAGTCGACCCGTCTACAGGTCGACTAATTGGGCCTGACTCTTGGTCGCTGCCCAAATTTATAACTTCAGTCGTTACCCGTCCACTGGGCCCTGAAGTTAGCAACCCAGTGGATGACTTTGAATTTCGCTGCATGGTGGTTTATTATTTCCACCACACGTGAAATTCGTAATAAGTACTTATTACGATGAAATACTCCGCTATTAGAAAACACGTCCGTTCAGTTCGACGGTTGAATAGCTTATCCCTTATATTGGTGGTCTACAACTGCACCAGTTTTAAAGCTTATATCCTTTTAATGAATGTCTAGAACATTTTATACACGGACGAAAAAGACTATTTATACCCTTCACCACTACTGTGGTACAGGGTATAATAAGTTTGTGCATTTGTATGTAACGCCAAGAAGGAAAAGTCTGAGACCCATCGTTTAGTATACCGATCGTCTTAGAATTAAATTCTGAGTCGATTTAGCGATGTCCGTCTGTCTGTCTGTCTGTCTGTCCGTCTGTCTGTCTGTCTGTTGATGTATTTTTGTGTGCAAAGTACAGCTCGCAGTTTTAGTCCGATTGTCCTAAAATTTGGTATAGGGTCCTGCTTCGGCTCAAAGACGATCCCTATTGATTTTGGAAAAAATCGGTTCAGATTTAGATATAGCTGCCATATATATTTTTCACCGATCTGGTCATAATTGGCGTGTATATCAACCGATCTTCCTCAAATTCCGTACATCCGAATATTTTATGAGTCTCGAAAAACTTGCAGAATATCAGCCACATCGGCTCAGATTTAAATATAGCTCCCATATATAGCTTTCGCCCGATTTACACTCATTTGCCCACAGAGGCCAACTTTTTTGCTCCGATTTAGTTGAAATTTTGCACAGGGAGTAGAATTAGCATTGTAGCTATGCGTGTCAAATTTGGTTGAAATCGGTTCAGATTTAGATATAGCTCCCATATATAGCTTTCGCCCGATTTACACTCAAATGACCACAAAGGCCAATTTTTAGCTCCGATTTAGTTGAAATTTTGCACAGGGAGTAGAATTAGCATTGTAGCTATGCGTGTCAAATTTGGTTGAAATCGGTTCAGATTTAGATATAGCTCCCATATATAGCTTTCGCCCGATTTACACTCAAATGACCACAAAGGCCAATTTTTAGCTCCGATTTAGTTGAAATTTTGCACAGGGAGTAGAATTAGCATTGTAGCTATGCGTGTCAAATTTGGTTGAAATCGGTTCAGATTTAGATATAGCTCCCATATATAGCTTTCGCCCGATTTACACTAAAATGACCACAAAGGCCAATTTTTAGCTCCGATTTAGTTGAAATTTTGCACAGGGAGTAGAATTGGCATTGTAGCTATGCGTGTCAAATTTGGTTGAAATCGGTTCAGATTAAGATATAGCTCCCATATATAGCTTTCGCCCGATTTACACTCAAATGACCACAAAGGCCAATTTTTAGCTCCGATTTAGTTGAAATTTTTCACAGGGAGTATAATTAGCATTGTAGCTATGCGTGCCAAATTTGGTTGAAATCGGTTCAGATTTAGATATGGCTCCCATATAGAGCTTTCGCCCGATTTACACTCATATGACCACAGAGGCCAATTTTTAACTCCGATTTAGTTGAAATTTAGCACAGGGAGTAGAATTAGCATTGTAGCTATGCGTGCCAAATTTGGTTGACATCGGTTCAGATTTAGATATAGCTCCCATATATATGTTTTTGATTTCGACAAAAATGGTCAAAATACCAACATTTTGCTTGTTAAATCGCCACTGCTTAGTCGAAAAGTTGTTAAAAATGACTCTAATTTTCCTAAACTTCTAATACATATATATCGAGCGATAAATCATAAACAACCTTTTGCGAAGTTTCCTTAAAATTGCTTCAGATTTAAATGTTTCCCATATTTTTTGTACTAACATTGTGTTCTACCCTAGCGCATTAGCCGACACAAATTTTGAGTCTATAGATTTTGAAGAAGTCTATCAAATTCTGTCCAGATCGAGTGGTATTTAAATGTATGTATTTGGTACAAACCTTTATATATAGCCCCCAACACGTTTGACGAATGTGATATGGTATCGAAAATTTAGATCTACTAAGTGGTGCAGGGTATAATATAGTCGGCCCCGCCCGACTTTAGACTTTCCTTACTCGTTTGTACTAACATTGTGTTCTACCCTAGCGCATTAGCCGACACAAATTTTGAGTCTATAGATTTTGAAGAAGTCTATCAAATTCTGTCCAGATCGAGTGGTATTTAAATGTATGTATTTGGTACAAACCTTTATATATAGCCCCCAACACGTTTGACGAATGTGATATGGTATCGAAAATTTAGATCTACTAAGTGGTGCAGGGTATAATATAGTCGGCCCCGCCCGACTTTAGACTTTCCTTACTTGTTTTAATATAATATATGCGGATGCAAACATATTTAAATTTAGAAATTGCCTATAAACATATATATATGTTTAGGAAGAGAGACCGAGAGAGTATGTTGCAAGTAAACAAACGGAAGGACCTAATCGGCGCCTTAAGACTTAACTACAAAATTTTATTTCACAAGTAAAAAAAAAACAAGTATATAAAGGGTGATACGGTCAAAATTTGGTCAAGGGAAAACGCGTGTAAATCGGTGAAATCGTTTATTTAAAAAATCAAATTAAATTTCTTTTTCAAGTTCAATTAGTATAAAATTCAGGAAGAATATTCAGTTAGGCTTTCGCTTTTCCAAATCCGAATTGCCGGGTCTCACGCTTGACACCTGCCATCAGATTTTGTACAGCCACCTTGTCCACCTTCTTCGCCGCAGAAAGCCAGTTTGCCTTGAACTGCTGCTCGTCCTTAGCAGTTTTTTGGTCTTCTTTAGGTTCCGCTTGACAATAGCCCAGTATTTCTCAATTGGGCGGAGCTCTGGCGTGTTGGGAGGGTTCTTGTCCTTGGGAACCACCTGCACGTTGTTGGCGGCGTACCACTCCATGGCCTTTTTACCGTAATGGCAAGATGCCAAATCCGGCCAAAACAGTACGGAACAACCGTGTTTCTTCAGGAAAGGCAGCAGACGTTTATTCAAACACTCTTTCACGTAAATTTCTTGGTTGACAGTCCCGGAAGCTATGAAAATGCTGCTTTTCAAGCCACAGGTACAGATGGCTTGCCAAACCTGATATTTCTTTGGCAACTTTGACAGTTTTATGTGCTTGAAAATATCTGCTACCTTTCCCCTTCCTTTTGCCTTATAAAACTCCTGTCCCGGAAGCTGCTTGTAGTCGGCTTTGACGTAGGTTTCGTCGTCCATTACCACGCAGTCAAACTTCGTCAGCATCGTCGTGTACAGCCTCCGGGATCGCGCTTTGGCCGTCGTATTTTGTTTATCATCGCGATTTGGAGTCACTATCTTCTTGCACGGTTGTAGACGATACACCCAGCTTATTTGCGGTATCTCGGAGAGAGAGGTTAGGGTTTCGCTTGAAACTACTGGCAACTCTCTTTGTCGCCTCAGCGGCTTCCGGTTTTCGATTTCCCCCCGATCCAGACTTCCTGGCTGTCGACAAACATTCCCCAAACACTTTAATTACATTTGTAACGGTTGATTTGGCAACTTTTAGCGATTTTTCCAGCTTTGCGTGCGAGTAGCTCGGATTTTTGCGATGCGCGAGCAAAATTTTGATACGCTGCTCTTCTTGCTTGGACGGCATTTTGACAACTGAAGAGTTAATTCCAAAATCAAAATAGGAGCAACATTCTACACACACACCTTTAAAATGAGGGGTGTTCAGGCTTTTTAAATGCAAAATTGAAAGAAATACGTCAAGTTTATGTTGACCAAATTTTGACCGTATCACCCTTTACGGCCGTAAGTTCGGCCAGGTCGAATCTTATGCACCCTCCACCATGGATTGCGTAGAAACTTCTACTAAAGACGGTCATTCACAATTAAATTATTTGGGTTTTTAGAGTTTAGAAGATGATGTTAAAACTTCTTAACCTCATCTTCTAAATTGTAAGTTAGTCCATGCGGGATATATAGTAGATAAAAGAAAGGTCGATTAAATACGTATATATTCAGTTATTGACGGGTATATGTTACACTGTCTCAAACAATTGTCCGTACACCAAACTGTTAAAGCTACATTTCATTGTATCTCAGAAACTATATGGCCGATTCATTTCAAGTAAATTGTATTTTAAAGATCAAGCATGAATGATTATTTTCTACTTGATAACAAAAAGATTGAATAAAATCAAATTATCTAGTTTCTAAGATACGATTAAATATATGTTCAACAGTTTGGTGTACGGACAATTGTTTGAGACAGTGTATATAGGGAAGAAATAATTACGAGCCGTTATCGATTATCTTGAGAAGGGAAAAAACCATGACTATTGTATGGCGTTATTGGAGCGCTTGAAGATCGAAATCGCGGCAAAACGACCCCATATGAAGAAGAAACAAGTATAAAAAGCAGTAAATTCGGCCGGGCCGAATTTTAAATACCCACCACATTGATTTAAAATCTTAAATCTGTAGATTTTTCCGCATTTATTTAAATACGATGAGTAAAATCTGGAACTTTTACTTTCAGTTTGAAACAATTTTCATGATCCGTGCGCCTGCTATACCCTGAAAGAAGTGTATTCTTTTTTGAGAAACGTAATTTTAGACAAGCAAAGTTTTCTTTTGACACAAATTTTAGAGACAATCGTTGAATAAACGAAAGCACTTTATAAGAAAAAGAAATTGCGTTAGTCTAAAATGTTATTATAGATTACTAATTTCCAGCAAATCGGATAAAAACTACGGATTCTAGAAGCCCAAGAAATAAAGCCGGGAGATCGGTGTATATGGGGGCTATACACCCAGAAAAAAGTGTCTTCGAAACTAAAGGAAAAAATGTTCATCAATTTAGTTTAGCCATTTTATTTCCATTCAGTTTAATTTTTGTGTCAAATAATAAAATTTACTGGTTTCAGTAAAAAAATCCTAAACTGAAAGCAGTTAGGAATAGTTCATTAACTAGAATAAGGCATGTAATTTTACTAATACTGTTTTCTTCGCTGGGTATAAGAATTTACTACTGAACAAGAAAATTTTATTCACTGATAACAAAGCATTCGTAAAAATAAACAAAAACCGAACTAAAACCAAGTTTCCTCAAATTTAGTAAAGTTTCTTATAAAATGATACATTTATTTATTTATTTTATTTATGTATATTCCTACTACGAAGTATTCAATCCTTTCACAACTTAAGGAAACACACTTATTAGAATATAGGAAAATTTCCTACATTTCTTTTATCTACCTGTAATCGATACCTGTCATCGATATGTTTGCGCGTGGGTTGTTTTTAGTTGGAATCGCGCTGTTATGGTATATGGAGAGATTGTTAAAAAATATTATAGTAAAATAATATAATAAAAAAACAAATAAAATATATAAAATATTTGTTATTTTAAATTAGTGAGAAAATTTTTTGAAAATTGGTTTACAAAAAAAGAAAACACCAGCAGAATAACAACCCCTTCATTCGACTTCATTTTGGAATCTTCGATTATCAGGTAATATTCAGTGACGCTAACCTTTTGTGAAAAAATTGGTTTAGGATTTTTTGTTTATATTTGTAGGTATTGAAATTGGAAAAAAGTGGACAAAATTGCTAGGCAGCAACTTTTTCAAAGTGAAAGGTAGTAGAAGAAGAAAAAAATATTTCAAGGTCAGTCGATGCTGTTGATTCTAAATAAATATATTTAATATATTAAAAAAACATGTCTTTTATTGAAGAAAAAATTGCCTATATAAATAAATAAAATTCTATTTAAAAACGAAGATAAGCAGTTCTAATTTCGAAGTAAAAGGTTTACCACAAATATGTAAGATTTATCCAAATGAATGAGACAAGTTCAATAAAATCATTCCATATATGAATTCAATTCAGTTACATTTTTTCATTCTGTAGTATAGTTGTACAAAAATATAGGAAAATGTTAACTAATATATGGAATGCATTCTACCTAATTTCTACGAAAATCATATCGTTCAAACAAATAAAAATGTCTTTGGCGCTATACGAAGTTATATTTTCTTCACAATAAGTTCATTTTAACTTAAAGAAGAGGTCACTTTTTTCTGGGTGTACCAAAACATGGACCGATAGGCACCATTTGCTACTCACATATTTGTGATCTTAAAATATCTCCAGATTTTCAATTTCAAACAAATCGGCCAGAAAATATAGTCTCTAGACGCCCAAGAAGTAAAAATCGAGAGATAAGTCTATATGGGGGTTATACCAAAATATGGACCGATATACCTCAATTTCGGCACTCTTATTTGTGGTCTAAAAATACCTCTAGATTTCGAATTTCAGGCAAATCATGTAATAAATACAGTTTATTGTAGCTCAAGAATTTCAGGCAAAGCGGATGGTAAATAGAGTTTCTAGAAGCCCAAGAAGCAAAATGTGAGATCGGTCTATATGGGGGCTATACCAAAAAATGGACCGATGGGCACCATTTTCGGCACACCTTTTTATGGTCCCAAAAGAACTCTAGATTTTCAATTTCAGGAAAATCGGATAGAAAATATAGTTTCTAGAAGCCCAAGAAGCAAAATCGGGAAATCAGTCTCTATGGGAGCTATATCAACGCATGGACCGATGAGCACCATTTTCGGCACACCTTTTTATAGTCCTAAAATACCTATAGATTTCCAATTTCAGGCAAATCGAATGGTAAATATAGTTTCTAGAAGCCCTAAAAGCAAAATCTGGATATCGGTCTACATGGGGGCTATACCAAACCATGGACCGATGAGCACCATTTTCGGCACACCTTTTTATGGTCCTCAAATACCTCTATATTTCCAATTTCAGGCAAATGGGATAAAAACTACGGTTTTTATAGGCCCAAGACTCCAAATCGGGAGGTTGGTTTATATGGGGGCTATATCAAAACATGGACCGATGCGGACCATTTTCGACACACCTCTGTATGGTCCCAAAATACTTTTAGATTTCCAATTTCATACAAATCGGATAGAAAATACTGTTTCTAGACGCGTAAGAAGCAAAATCGGGAGATCGGTCTATGTGGGGGCTATACTAAAACATGGACCGATATGGACCATTTTCCACACACCTCTTTATGGTCCCAAAATACCTCTAGATTTCCAATTTCAGGCAAATCGGATGGTAAATAAAGTTTCTAGACGCCCAAGAAGCAAAATCGGGAGATCGGTCTATATGGGGGCTATATCAAAACATGAACCGATACGAACGATTTTCGACACACCTCTTATGGTCCTAAAATACCTCTAGATTTTCAATTTCAGACAAATCGGATAGAAAATACTGTTTCTATACGCCTAAGAAACAAAATCGGGAGATCGGTCTATATGGGGGCTATACTAAAACATGGACCGATACGGACCATTTTCGACACACCTCTTTATGGTTCCAAAATACCTCTAGATTTCCAATTTCAGGCAAATCTGATAAAAACTACGGTTTTTATAGGCTCAAGACCCCAAATCGGGAGGTCGGTTTATATGGGGACTATATCAAAACTTGGACCGATATAAAAACTAATCTGTGCCAAATTTCGGGACGATAGCGCCATTATTGAAGGCTGTAGCGTGATTACAACAGACAGACAGACGGACATGCTTATATCGTCTTAGAATTTCTCCCTGATCAAGAATATATATACTTTATATAGTCGGAAATCGATATTTCGATGTGTTATAAACGGAATGACAAACTTATTATACCCCCGTCACCATTTGATGGTGGTGGGTATAAAAAGTGTTGTTCCACCAAGACAACGCACCGTGCCACAAGTCATTGAGAACGATGGCAAAAATTCATGAATTGGGCTTCGAATTGCTTCCCCACCCACCGTATTCTCCAGATCTGGCCCCCAGCGACTTTTTCTAGTTCTCAGACCTCAAAAGGATGCTCGCAGGGAAAAAACTTGGCTGCAATGAACAGGTGATCGCCGAAACTGAGGTCTATTTTGAGGCAAAACCGAAGGAGTACTACCAAAATGGTATCAAACAATTGGAAAGTCGTTATAATCGTTGCATCGCTCTTGAAGGGAACTATGTTGATTAATAAAAACGAATTTTGACAAAAAATTGTGTTTTTCTTTGTTAGACCGGGGACTTATCAGCCAACCTGTTATATGGGGGTTATACGTAAAAGTGAACCGATATGGTCCATTTGCAATACCATCCGACCTGCATCAATAACAACTACTTGTGCCAAGTTTCAAGTCGATAGTTTGTTTCGTTCGGAAGTTAGCGTGATCTCAACAGACGGACGGACGACGGACATGCTCAGATCGACTCAGAATTTCACCACGACCCAAAATATATATATACTTTATATACCCCCATCCTATGGTGGAGGGTATAATTATGTATAAATTCTTTTGAATTTGTCGAAAAATATTTATTTATTTATTTATTTTTGTGAAATCGGCGTGGAATCTTAATTTTTTTTTTTAACATTAACAAAATTGTGCATCCTCGTGGCGTCACTGTTTTTTGAGTGTACTGAAATTTTAATTCATTGATGGCCCCTAAACCGAAACTCATACAGTGAATTACGGATATAAGAAACTCAGAAAAGCGCTCAATCTTTGTTTCTTAAACTGAAAACCAGCTTGTTTTCACGGTTACTTTTTTAAATTAATTAAATTATAAATATAAAATGGTTCACAATCATTTCCTTAGATGTTTTCCATTCATCATTTCACAAGACTTTATAAAAATATAATCGTCTTCATACAGATTTTTGTACTTTTAATTTTGTGTTTTGGTGAAAAATACGACATAGTACTCATCTTTATATGCATTTTTTCTTATAGGCAAATTTTGTTCATAAGAAAAAGAAGGTATGGTGGTTTTAATAACTTTCTTATATGCATAATTTTCTTATATGATATGTGCCCTTATCCGTTACCTACTGTAACGGATATAAGATATCGAACAGATAACCAGGGGAACACAAGAAAAGTCTTTCATGACAATGTTCACTTATGGGAATTAAGAAATTCCAATTTCAGACAAGTAGACTGAGAACAAGATATCAAAGAAATCAAATTGGGTGATCGATACATATATATTTTCCACAAAATCTTCATCATTTTTATGGAAAATATATATGGAAAATATTCTCCAAATTAGGGACATCAGCAGATGAGGAGTAACATGGAACCCGGTCCCGCCAGATATGATTGCACAATGTGTAATAGTAAATATGTTTTTAATGCGTTTAATTTTCACGTTATGTTCGTGCCTCTAACATGTAAATTATTTTATTATAGTGAATAGATTTCGAAAAATCCCTACAAATAGTCCCATCAAATCCCCAAGACCCCAACTCAAAAATATTGTCGCTTTTCCTAAAAAATTCCTAATTGGGGAAAATTCCCTATACTGGCAACACTGGTCATTTTTGTGTTAGATATATATTACTGCGATTTACTTTGCTGTTTAGCAAAGTGTATATATTCATTCCAAAGTGTTATTTCTCCATTACAAAATTGTCTTGGTTGGATAATGGTTTGTAAGAACAAGAAGAGTCTTTAGCTTATGACAATATTGTTTTTCCAGTGTATAAAAATAAAGTATCTTATCAATGATGTTGTTGGCATAATTCATATGATGTGTATAATAAGAAAAATATTTTGAGTGTAAAATTGTGAAAGCAAAATGTACTCGCTTTCTCATTGCCAAGTCATGTGCAAAAATTCTAAAGACTGAACCAAAAATGATATCAAAAGCAAAGTGAAATAGCAACATTTGGCCGATTTGTTTCCCCTCAGTTGTCCCATGAGCACATACACTTTTCTATAAAATGCATACACATACTTGCTTTAAAAGTGCACTCATATATGCATTTTAGAGTGAAATGGGACGTACCGATAAATGGAAATACTCTTTTCGAGTAAGCTTTCGAAGCGGATTGTTTCCTTCAAGTTTCATTCTTCATCATAGAATTTCGAGGGAATCAAAATCATTTTAAATCATAGCAAACAAACATTGCCAGCTATCCCATTACAACTCTTCGATATGGATGAACCTTGACACCAAAAGGTAACAGAGATTCTGTAAGCAACTGGCTGTAGAGAGTAAAACCAATCTGCCAAGTAGTATTATATTTTGCAAGGTACACCGAAACCATATTGATAAATATTTCGGTATTTCACAAAAAGCAAAAAACAAACATTGTGGTTCTGGATATTTTGTAGATAATACTTAAATATCTTAAGGTCGATTTGAACGTCAATGTTCAATGTGGAAAGATTTTTTTATTTAGTTATGGAGTATTTAAAAATAGTAGAATACGATTTTATATCTTCTCTTTGACAGTATGTAGGAGTGTGAATATCAGTACGATATATTTTAATAATATTGCTTAATTGTTTAATTAATTCTAATAAAACTTGTTTATTTAATTTTATGTGGAAAAATTTTTAAACAAAACTAAGAGAAAAATATAAAAACTGCGTTTTTAAAAAAATTTTACATTGCTAATAATTTGTATTCTAGATGACAAAGAGTTACATAGGATATAGCTGTGTATGAAAATAGTCTTTCGAATTATTTTTAGGCCTCCATTCGATATTGCAATAGTACACTTAAAAAAGCATATCCGGTTCCAAAGATTTTGTCTTCACATTCCCAGCAAAAAAGAGCTTCCAAAAAAGTAGTTTGTATACCCAATTTGTGATCATCTCCAATGAATTTAACGTGGCCTTGTCATAGGACGGAAGTACTTCGATTTTGGATCCTTGGATTGCTTTAGAAGTTGTGCCTTGGAAGTTCATTTGGTTGGAGAAATTTAACAAAAGCTAAAAACAAAAATTTGTTTTCCAATTCCACTTTATATTTTTAGCAGTATTTTTTGTTAATTTTTTATTTAATTATTATTATATTTTTACAAATTGAAAAACTTTTTCGCTTCCATCGGAGTTGAACCTGGGTCTGATGGCACCATACCAGAACTAACTACTTCCTGAGATGTTATTTATTATTATGCATTAAAAACTAAAGAACGATGCTTCAAATCTCACTAGCGGCAATTTTTTTTATTAATTTTTTTTTTTTAATTATTTTTTATGTTATACTTCGTTTTTAATTTTCGTAATTTGAAAAGCCTTTTCAAAAGAACTTCCATGGATGTGAAAAAGTTCAAATACCAGCGGGGATGATTTTTTTATGTTTTTATTTTTTTATACCCTCCATCATAGGATGGGGGTATATTAACTTTGTCATTCCGTTTGTAACACATCGAAATATTGCTCTAAGACCCCATAAAGTATATATATATATTCTGCGTCGTGGTGAAATTCTGAGTCGATCTAATCATGTCCGTCCGTCCGTCTGTTGAAATCACGCGAACTTCCGAACGAAACAAGCTATCGACTTGAAACTTGGCACAAGTAGTTGTTATCGATGTAGGTAAGATGGTATTGAAAATGGGCCATATCGGTCCACTTTTACGTAAAGCCCCCATATAAAGGGACCCTCAGATTTGGCTTGTGGAGCCTCTAACAGAAGCATATTTCATCCGATCCGGCTGCAATTTGGTATATGGTGTTGGTATATGGTTTCTAACAACCATGCAAAAATTGGTCCACATCGGTCTATAATTATATATAGCCCCCATATAAACCGATCCCCAGATTTGGGTTGCGGAGCCTCAAAGAGAAGCAAATTTCATCCGATCCGCCTGAAATTTGGTACATGGTGTTGGTATATGGTCTCTAACAACCATGCAAAAAGTGGTCCATATCGGTCCTTAATTATATATAGCCCCCATATAAACCGATCCCCAGTTTTGACTTCGGGAGCCTCTTAGAGGAGCAAAATTCATCCGATCCGGTTGAAATTTGGTACATGGTGTTAGTATATGGTCTCTAAAAACCATGCAAAAAGTGGTCCATATCGGTCCTTAATTATATATAGCCCCCATATAAACCGATCCCCAGATTTGGCTTGCGGAGGCTCAAAGAGAAGCAAATTACATCCGATCCGGCTTAAATTTGGTACATGATGTTGGTATATGATCTCTAACAACCATGCAAAAATTGGTCCACATCGGTCCATAATTATATATAGACCCCATATAAACCGATCTCCAGATTTGACTTGCGAAGCCTCAAGATAAGCAAATTGCATCCGATCTGGCTGAAATTTGGTACATGATGTTGGTATATGATCTCTAATAACCATGCAAAAATTGGTACACATCGGTTCATAATTATATATAGACCCCATATAAACCGATCACCCAGATTTGGGTTGCGGAGCCTCAAAGAGAAGCAAATTTCATCCGATCCGCCTGAAATTTGGTACATGATATTGTTATATGGTCTCTAATAACCATGCAGCGCCCATATAAACCGATCCCCAGATTTGGCTTGCGAAGTATCCAAGAGAAGCAAATTTCATCCAATCAGGTTGTAATTTTGAACATGGTGTTAGTATATGATCTTTAACAACCGTGCCAGAATTGGTCCATATCGGTCCATAATTATATATAGCCCCCATATAAAACGTTCTCCAGATTTGACCTCCGGAGCCTCTTGGAGGAGCAAAATTCATCCGATCCGGTTCAAATTAGGAACGTGGTGTTAGTATATGGTCGCTAACAACCATACCAAAATTGGTTCAATCACACAAAAGTTGGTCCATATCGGTTCATAATCATGGTTGCCACTAGAGCCAAAAATAATCTACCAAAATTTTATTTATATAGAAGATTTTGTCAAAATTTTATTTCTATAGAAAATTTTGTCAAAATTTTATTTCTATAGAAAATTTTGTCAAAATTTTATTTCTAGAGAAAATTTTGTTAAAATTTTATTCGGTTCATAATAAAATTTTCATCATTGTCAAAATTTTATTTCTATAGAAAATTTTGTTCAAATTTTATTCGGTTCATAATCATGGTTGCCACTCGAGCCAAAAATAATCTACCAAGATTTTATTTCTATAGAAAATTTTGTCAAAAGTTTATTTCTATAGAAAATTTTGTTAAAATTTTATTTCTGTAGAAATTTTTGTCAAAATTTTCTTTCTATAGAAATTTTTGTCAAAACTTTTTTTCTATAGAAAATTTTGTGAAAACTTTATTTCTATAGAAAATTTTGTTAAAATTTTATTTCTGTAGAAAATTTTGTCAATATTGTAGACAAACTGAATTATATACGTATTGGATCGATCTTTTTTGATTTAATATATACCACGTATGGACTTACATACAATTTAGAAGATGGTGTTAGGAGGTTTTAAGATACCTTGCCATCGGCAAGCGTTACCGCAACTTAAGTAATTCGATTGTGGATGGCAGTGTTTAGAAGAAGTTTCTACGCAATCCATGATGGAGGGTACATAAGCTTCGGCCTGACCGAACTTACGGCCGTATATACCGGCCTGGTTCCGTATTTTCAAAGACTTGTCCAAACGGACTTCATCGGAAGTGGAAATTTCTTTCATTTTTAAGTCGAATCAGTTAACTTCATATTTATTTTAATATTTTAGTATATAATATTTATTTAATATAAAGATCTTTCCTTGTTCAAAAGTCGATAAACTAAAAGTAAAGCAAATAAATCATTGGCGTTACGTTTAGTCAATAGAATTTTTGAGACTTACTTGGAATAACGAAAATTTCTTTGCGCTGGGGAAATTATTATAGCTTTTGAAGATATAATAAAATGTACCAAAAATATATTATTTTATTCTGTTTTTACTGGTTCATTTTTAGATGTTGGCGGCTAAGGTCGAACTTAGTTCCCATGTTTAAGGAAAACTACTATACTGAAAAAAGAGTTCTCTTTTCCGAGTAGGAAAATTTGAGACAAGCAACGATTTCATTTGACGCTTAAAAATATGCTTGAAAAACCATAGAAAAGCATATTTTCTCTAAATGAAAAGGGAATTATTACTTTAGTTCTAGATATGGCAATGTCGCCGTACACAGAAAAAAATTTCAAGAAAATTTTTCCACTTAAAGCTTTAATTGAGTTTTAAAAAATATTCAAATACAAATTTTATTGATTCAACAAATTTTTTAATTGAAACAAAAATTAGTACTATCAATTAATTTTTTAATTGACTTTCAATTAATTTTTTAATTGATACTGTCATTGCTGTGATTGAAGACATTTCAATTAAAAATTAATTGGATCAATTAATTTCGTAATTCAAATATTTTTTTTGTGTTTATTGGACTAAGGCCAACTTGGCTTTAATAATTCTGAAAGAATTAGTGAAATGATTTTGTCTATTTTTATGTTAGCCTGATATCAACGCAGGCTGGTTTTTCGTCCAAATCAATTACTTTACATTAATTACAATTTTAAATGCGAGCTAATTGGACATGAAGATTAAGGAATTGGTAATATTATGCTATTGAAAAGAAAATGCCAGATACCCATCTTACAAGCCTGACTATACATATGCTTCAGTGTTGGCTAACCCACATTTCCATAGTTTCTAGTAAGATCTGACTGGGTGAGGTGGTTCAATTTGGGTCTTATATGCTAAATTCTTATGGAAATTACACACGAGAATCATGATTTTGTCTTAATTTATTTGTTGACTTATTGTATCTTGACCACAAAGCTTAAAAACATTCAAAAATAGGAGTTGTCGTTAATACGTTTCTAAAGTAATCTTATGACACTTATGGCAGAAAAACAAAGCAAAGCACCAATACATTCAAATAGAAGTATTCAAAATTGAAATTTAAAAGAGAATTGTATCTTAACCCAGGAAAAATAGCGTCGCCAAAAAGTAGTGAAAATGTTCTTTTTGGATTCGGGGGTAGTGTTAAATTGGCGCAAAAGCGATGATTTTATATGGGATTGTCATAGGACGGATGTCCACCGTTGCACTGAATTTGCATCACTTCTTAAGGTGTGATCTGAATTCAGTGTTTTGAATGTTAATTTAATTATTTTGCGATATTTTGCAAAATAAATTATATTCATATTTTTTTTTTTTAATGCATTCAAACGCTTATGTGAAACGTGTGACCTCAAATATTTTGCGAAATTCGCAATTTTTCTAGAATATATGTAACATTTTTTTCGGCAAAACTCGAAAAATTTGTACCATTTTATTAATTTTTACTAACCTATTCGAACCAAATTACCCATTACAAATTGAAAAAATGAGTTATAAAAAATTGAATTAGAAAAACTTCTTGTGTAGTTAAAGTAAAGAACATTTTTTGGAGGACATTTTTTGAAGTGCTTTTCAAGTTGTGCCTTTAGAAAAACTTCCACAGTTTTTTGCTGGAAATGTATCCTTACTTCAAATCTCTGCTTCTTTGGCTCGAATGCAATGGCATCCGAGTATTAGTGTAAACAGAAAATCTTTGGAAGCGGACGAGCTTTTTTCATTTGAAAGCAGTCTAACTGCTTTCATTTGAAATTTTTGAGTCGAACATTTCTGGGAGGATTAGCCGAAACTGCTTCAATTATGAAATTATTGTATAAATCGCAGAATTAATTAGCAACACAAATATTGTAATAACTTTTTTAATTAAATGAAATGATAATTGGCAGAATTAATATTTTAATTAAGGGTGTATCAACTTTCAACAGTTTTCTTAGCTGCTTTAGTTTTCAATTTGATTAAAAAGTTAATTGTATCAGTTAATTTTTATACCCTCCATCATAGGATGGGGGTATATTAACTTTGTCATTCCGTTTGTAACACACCGAAATATTGCTCTAAGATCCCATAAAGTATATATATTCTGGGTCGTGGTGAAATTCTGAGTCGATCTAAGCATATCCGTCCGTCCGTCCGTCCGTCTGTTGACATCACGCTAACTTCCGAACGAAACAAGCTATCGACTTGAAACTTGGCACAAGTAGTTGTTATCGATGTAAGATGGTATTGAAAATGGGCCATATCGGTCCACTTTTACGTATAGCCCCCATATAAAGGGTCCCTCAGATTTGGCTTGTGGAGCCTCTAACAGAAGCATATTTCATCCGATCCGGCTGAAATTTGGTACATTGTGTTGGTATATGGTCTCTAACAACCATGCAAAAATTGGTCCACATCGGTCCATAATTATATATAGCCCCCATATAAACCGATCCCCAGATTTGGCTTGCGGAGCCTAAAAGAGAAGCACATTTCATCCGATCCGGCTGAAATTTCGTACATGGGGTTGGTATATGATCTCTAACAACCATGCAAAAATTGGTTCACATCGGTCTATAATTATATATAGCCCCCATATAAAGCGATCCCCAGATTAGGCTTGCGGAGCCTCAAAGAGGAGCAAATTGCATCCGATCCGGCTGAAATTTGGTACATGGTATTGGTATATGGTCTCTAACAACCGTGCAAAAATTGGCCCACATCGGTCCATAATTATATATGGCGCCCATATAAACCGATCCCCAGATTTGGGTTGCGGAGCGTCAAAGAGAAGCAAATTTCATCCGATCCGCCTGAAATTTGGTACATAGTATTGGTATATGGTATCTAACAACCATGCAAAAATTAGTCCACATCGGTTCATAATTATATGTAGCCCCCATATAAACCGATCCCCAGATTTGGCTTGCGAAGTCTCCAAGAGAAGCAAATTTCATCCAATCCGGTTGTAATTTGGAACATGGTGTTAGTATATGATCTTTAACAACCGTTCCAGAATTGGTCCATATCGGCCCATAATTATATATAGCCCCCATATAAAACATTCTCCAGATTTGACCTCCGGAGCCTCTTGGAGGAGCAAAATTCATCCGATCCGGTTCAAATTAGGCATGGTCGCTAACAACCATACCAAAATTGGTCCAATCACACAAAAATTGGTCCATATTGGTTCATAATCATGGTTGTCACTAGAGCCAAAAATAATCTACCAAAATTTTATTTCTATAGAAAATTTTGTCAAAATTTTATTTCTATAGAAAATTCTGTCAAAATTTTATTTCTAGAGAAAATTTTGTTAAAATTTTATTCGGTTCATAATAAAATTTTCATCATTGTCAAAATTTTATTTCTATAGAAAATTTTGTCAAAATTTTATTTCTATAGAAAATTTTGTCAAAATTTTATTTCTATAGAAAATTTTGTTCAAATTTTATTCGGTTCATAATCATGGTTGCCACTCGAGCCAAAAATAATCTTCCAAGATTTTATTTCTATAGAAAATTTTGTCAAAAGTTTATTTCTATAGAAAATTTTGTTAAAATTTTATTTCTGTAGAAATTTTTGTCAAAATTTTCTTTCTATAGAAAATTTTGTCAAAATTTTTATTTCTATAGAAAATTTTGTGAAAATTTTATTTCTATAGAAAATTTTGTTAAAATTTTATTTCTGTAGAAAATTTTGTCAAAATTTTATGTCTACTTTGTCAAACTGAATTATATACGTATTGGATCGATCTTTTTTGATTAAATATGGACTTACATACAATTTAGAAGATGGTGTTAGGAGGTTTTAAGATACCTTGCCATCGGCAAGCGTTACCGCAACTTAAGTAATTCGATTGTGGATGGCAGTGTTTAGATGAAGTTTCTACGCAATCCATGATGGAGGGTACATAAGCTTCGGCCTGGCTGAACTTACGGCCGTATATACTTGTTTTAATTGATACCTTGTTTCACTCTGTAATTGGAAATATTTTCTCTGTGAGCTTCAGTTTTATTTGAAACTCCGATGAGAGCTCCGAATTCCTTGCCTATCTGTTCCAATGTCCATTCTAAAGGGAAACCGTATTAGATAGGGAATGTGCCAAATTTTATTTGGCAAATAGGAAAATAACAACAAAACTGCACTTTATGCAAACAACCTTTGTAGAAAAAAAAAAACAAAATTGGGCAGGCTGAAAAATGCTCACAAATTGAATTAGGCCGAATTTGCATTGCATTGAGTGAGCACTGAGTGGTTTGTTTAGCACCAGCACTCTTGGCTCAAAACAAATTTCCATTATCCTTTGCCACAGAGTGCTGTTGGTCAGGAAATCTGCTCCATAATATTAAAACTACTCCGGCCCCCATTAATGTTTATAAACAAAAATGAAAATCTGATACTCTTTTTACGAATTATTTATTCATTCATTGGTCATCGCCTAACATCCGCCCACTACCTCCCCTGGTAATTATTCTATATGGGTGTAGGCCAAAAAGTTGACTGAGTTTTGACCCTAATGGAGAGAACAAATTTACTTGTAACAGCCAAATGTTCCATCAAAATTATGGAATAATGGCAGTGGCAATGATGAGAACCAGACCATTAGGGCATTTTGGGTCATAGTTTCGCCACATAGACAGGTGATTTAATTTAATGAGAAGAGGACATTAGCTATAATAAGTCTGGAATAAATTTGTTAAACCACATGCCATTCCATTGTCTCTGTAATCTCATCAGCAGTTAGATTTCCCACACACTCTCTCATATATATCTCGCAAAGGATACTCATAAGCATGCAGGTCCTTACAAATTGGGTTAAAATAACCTATTTGGTTTTGTAAACAGGTCAAAAGAAAAGCAACCAGCATCACAAAGTTGATATACTCGGATTCTGGTCGTGCTTCGCTGAAATGGCTAAAGATAAAAATTACATTTAATAAAAGAACATTCTGTTGAATTTGTTATGAGTGAAAGCCCACATAACCTTGGAATGCTTTAATGTTTTGTGTATGCCATGTGTCGTAAAAACGAATGAGCATTTTCGGATGAGCCGGTACTGCCACAAGAACCCAAAACGGGTGGGTTGGATGCGTGCTACTGCCAGATTAACAAGTGAATTTCTTATTTGAAGACGGAATTTCATTATTCCGTTTTTTTTTTGTGCAAAAGAATTCCATTTTAAAATTTTAGGGATGACCGTAAACATGACGAAATTGGTCAATTCTATGTGCCCGTCCCACACACCACCTTCGTATCTAAGGAAACGGCAAAGGAAGCAGAGAGCGAAGAGAGAGTGAGTTTGAAAAAGGTCCTCATTTAACAACAAGTGTTAGCACGTTTTATGTCCTAACGAAAAGATAAACAACCAACAAGCCAACTCCTAACAAAACTGACAACCCGAAACACTTCTCTGAACATGACAACTTGCCATGTTTACACATAGCGAACAATTTCGGCAAGAAGGTCTCATATAACAAAAGGAAGCAATAGTTTACGCATATCCATATGCTTCTCTGGAGATATGTGAAAAAATCTGTGAAAGAATCCATTTTTGAAGATAAACTTTTTTTTCACAATTACTCGTATTCAACTCAGTCAATATGGGCGACCTGAAAAGTAAATGGGTAATAGGGGTTTAACTCATCCACAAACGCAGAGACGTGTTGGTTTTTTGATCATAAGTGGGATAACTAAGAGGATCGGTTGAGTGTGGACAAATCTGAAAACGATGAGTGTACACTCAAAAAAAGTTTATTTGAATCTAATGATTTCACCTTAAGGATTTTGGTATTGTTTCCTAGCCAAAGACATTTTTCTAGTGACCTATTGCCACAGTTGGTAGAATTCTACTCAAATTAGTAATCTTTTTTGTTAAATCTCTATAAAAATTAAATTTTGGAAAAAAGTTTCTAGAAACAAATTTTTGTGAGAAATTTTTCTATAGAAATAAAATTTTGACAATAAATTCTATCGAATTCTATTCTATCGAAAAATTCCACAGAAATAAAATTTTGAGAAAAATTTTTATAGAAATAATATTTTGAGAAAAATTTCTATAGAAGTACACTTTTGACAAAATGTTCTATAGAAATAAAATGTTGACAAAATTCTCTACAGGAATAAAGTTTACCAGACATTTTTAAAGATCAAGCCTTGCCGGCTTCTAATTTCCTCCTCTAGAGCCACCAAAATGTAAAAATTATTACAAATTGTGTTGAGTGAAAATGTCCTACATTGTGGCCCTACGTCCTACAAGACGCTAAATATTAGAAAAACCCTACATATAGGGAATTTCCCCTACTTCTAGCAACACTGGCTGTGTTGATATTGCACCTACGGAGTTAGTATGCCACTAATATTGAGCCCATTATTAAAAAAGAGAAAATCGTTAAATTAGTGTGGGTAATAAATACAAATTTGTAAAAATCGAGCAATATTCTTATATAAGAGCTACAAATACATATAAGTACGTTCGGCTAGTACATCAAAATTTGAAATTTGAGTAACATTGGTTAATAAATAAGAGTACTATGGCCAAATTTGGGAAAATCTAGCGATACATATATATGGAAGCTATATCTAAATCTGACCAATTTGCATAATATTTTGCGGGTTTGATTAATACCACAAAAGGTTACCTTGTGCAAGATTTGAGTAAGATCAGTTAAGAAATGAGGCCTGTATGATCAAACATAAGGTTATTAGGGGCGAATTTTTCAAAATCGGGTGATACATATATGAGAGATATATCTTCATCTGAACCGATTTCGATGAAATTTTGCACATATAGTTAGTACTATAGAGGACTGGATCTAGCCAACTTTTAGTAAGATCGGTTAATAAATAAGGGTTCTATGGCCAAATTTGGGAAAATCGGGCTATACATATATATGGGAGCTATATCTAAATCTGAACCGATTTCGATGATTTTTTGCACACATAGTTAGTGCTATAGAAGACTACATTTAGCCAAATTTGAGTAAGATCGGTTGATAAATAAGGGTTTTATGGCTAAATTTAGAAAAATCGGGCCGTACATATATATGAGAGCTATAGCTAAATCTGAACCGATTTCGATGATTTTTTGCACATATAGTTAGTGCTATAGAAGATTATATTTAGCAAACTTTGACTATGATCAGTTGATAAATAAAGGTTTTGTGGCCAAATTTGGGAAAATCGGGCGATACATGTATATGAGAGCTATATCTAAATCTGAACCGATTTGGATGAAATTTTGCAGACTTAAAGGGCGATGGAAAAGATTACCTTTTGCCAAATTTGGTGACGATCCGTTTGAAAAAAAGCGCATTTGTCGAAATCGGGCGATACATATATATGGAAGCTATATCTAAATTTGATCCGATTTCTTCAAATTCAATAGCGTTCGTCCTTGTGTCCAAAAAACTCCCTGTGCCAAATTTCATCAAAATCGGTTAATAATTGCGACCGGAATCCTGTGAACAACAAATACATGGACAGACGGACGGACGGACACCAAGCGCTAGAGGAGGTGATTCTGAGTAGATCGGTATATATTTTATGGGGTCTAAAATCAATATTTCTGGTAGGCACATTTTTTGGCCGATCAAACTTATTATACCCTGACCACTATGTGGTTTAGGGTATAAACAGCGAATTCCATCAAAACATGCTAAGTCGACTTAGCGTACTCTGGAATGAGGGCATCGAAATGACAACTTAAAACTCCAAATTATGACAAATATTTCATAGTGACAAATATTTGTTGTTGTACTTTTCCTCTGATGGCTAAGCTACTCTTGTAGTTCAGTCAATGCATGGTTTTAAGCTGATATCAAAACAACAATACGGCTGTTTTCTTTTAACACTGGATACCCTAAGCAGTCACGGACTAAAAGAAAACAGAGTACTCGTTTATCCAGGACATCTCCAAAAAATATGCAACACTGTAATCAGATGTTTAAAAACAATTGAACATTTTTAATGAATGAAATGCTCATATAGTAATAAATATATACTGCTGTGATTATTTATGACACTGTACCACTTTGAATCTCATGTTATTCGATAAATTAGTCACAATAATTTACTATTGTGAATCTAAAAAGCGTCACTTTATCAAAATGCAATCTGGCAACACCGACGCATAGAGGGGCAAGATCGCAAAAAATGGAGATTAATTAAAAAATTAAATTTTTGTTTTTTTGAAAAATACTTAGGATCCGATTAAAGTATATAAAATTCTACATCACTACTGAAAATTTCAATGTCATATGTTGTTTACTTGTCAAGCTGCATTATGTTAAAGTTAAACAATTTTTGAGCTATTCGCGCAAAGTAGTGTTTTTTTGAAATTCGGTATATTTCGGAGCCTAATATATAGTATTTCGCAAACCAAAAGTAATATTTTCACTATGGAATCCTCAACCTCTGGTATTTTAGCGTTGTTCTACAAAAATTGTGTAAACAAAAAATGTGTATAAATATTTTGAAAAAATATTTTAAAATGTGTCTAAATTTTGTCTATTTTCAAAATATTCTTGGATATTTAAACATGAATGGGGTCACTTGGCGTTAGAATATTAATGTTTTAATAAACTACAATTCCTATGCTTTCGTATTAAGTAATAAAATGTTGCGCGTTTTTGCGCGAATTTTTCTATCAAATTAATTGTGAAAATAGTCACTCAAGCAAAAAACACGAGTTTTTGTCTTTTATTAGCTTTTTCTTCGTTTTCTTTGTTATAACTGTTGTTTTTAAATATCGTTAGCAACTGTGTGTTACAATGATAATAGTATTTGTTATTGTGCGTTATGTGTTGTGTATTGAAATGCGAAAACGTCAACACGTCTGACGTTTTCGCATGATGTAAAACTTGTAATTGGGTTCCTGGGTTGTCCGAAACAAAGATTTTAAGAACTACAGAGAACATTTTTCTCGCAAATGTAATCGAGAGGATTGCCATCGAGACATATTAAATAGGTTCCTACTTAGTTAAGATCCAATCCTATCTGGTAAATCAAAATTGCCAAAAAAGAAAAAATCCACCAACTTCCAAAATCAGTGATAGATCTACTTGTTTCGCCTTCAGTTTTGACGAACGTGGCACTAGAAGGCACAAATCATGAAACAGATGACGACGATGATTATATGGAGGACAATGCATTCGAGTTTGATAACTTTGGGCATATATTTTAAAATAGCAGATCAGAAATATAATATAAAACGATATAAATATAACAAGTATGTACGGCCGTAAGTTCGGCCAGGCCGAAGCTTATGTACCCTCCATCATGGATTGCGTAGAAACTTGTTCTAAACACTGCCATCCACAATCGAATTACTTAAGTTGCGGTAACGCTTGCCGATGGCAAGGTATCTTAAAACCTCCTAACACCATCTTCTAAATTGTATGTAAGTCCATACGTGGTATATATTAAATCAAACAAGTATGTACGGCCGTAAGTTCGGCCAGGCCGAAGCTTATGTACCCTCCATCATGGATTGCGTAGAAACTTGTTCTAAACACTGCCATCCACAATCGAATTACTTAAGTTGCGGTAACGCTTGCCGATGGCAAGGTATCTTAAAACCTCCTAACACCATCTTCTAAATTGTATGTAAGTCCATACGTGGTATATATTAAATCAAACAAGTATGTACGGCCGTAAGTTCGGCCAGGCCGAAGCTTATGTACCCTCCATCATGGATTGCGTAGAAACTTGTTCTAAACACTGCCATCCACAATCGAATTACTTAAGTTGCGGTAACGCTTGCCGATGGCAAGGTATCTTAAAACCTCCTAACACCATCTTCTAAATTGTATGTAAGTCCATACGTGGTATATATTAAATCAAAAAAGATCGATCCAATACGTATATAATTCAGTTTGACAAAGTAGACATAACATTTTGACAAAATTTTCTACAGAAATAAAATTTTAACAAAATTTTCTATAGAAATAGACTTTTGACAAAATATTCTATAGAAATAAAATCTTGGTAGATTATTTTTGGCTCGAGTGGCAACCATGATTATGAACCGAATAAAATTTTAACAAAATTTTCTCTAGAAATAAAATTTTGACAACATTTTCTATAGAAATAAAATTTTGACAAAATTTTCTATATAAATAAAATTTTGGTAGATTAATTTTGGCTCTAGTGGCAACCATGGTTATGAACCGATATGGACCAATTTTTGAGTGATTGGACCAATTGTTGTATGGTTGTTAGCGACCATATACTAACACCACGTTCCTAATTTGAACCGGATCGGATGAATTTTGCTCCTCCAAGAGGCTCCGGAGGTCAAATCTGGAGAACGTTTTATATGGGGGCTATATATAATTATGGAACGATCTGGACCAATTCTGGCACGGTTGTTAAAGATCATGTACTAACACCATGTTCAAAATTACAACCGGATTGGGTGAAATTTGCTTCTCTTGGAGACTTCGCAAGCCAAATCTGGGGATCAGCTTATATGGGGGCTATATATAATTATGAACCTATGTGGACCAATTTTTGCATGGTTATTAGAGACCATATAACAATACCAAGTACCAAATTTCAGCCGGATCGGATGCAATTTGCTTCTCTTTGGGGCTTCGCAAGCCAAATCTGGAGATCGGTTTATATGGGGTCCATATATAATTATGGACCGATGTGGACCAATTTTTGCATGGTTATTAGAGACCATATACCAACATCATGTACCAAATTTCAGCCGGATCGGATGAAATTTGCTTCTCTTTGAGGCTCCGCAAGCCAAATCTGGGGATCGGTTTATATGGGGGCTATATATAATTATGGACCGATGTGCACCAATTTTTGCATGATTGTTAGAGACCATCTACCAACACCATGTACCAAATTTCAGCCGGATCGGATGAAATATGCTTCTCTTAGAGGCTCCACAAGCCAAATCTGGGGATCGGTTTGTATGGGGGGCTATATATAATTATGGACCGATGTGGACCAATTTTTGCACGATTGTTAGAGACCATCTACCAACACCAGGTACCAAATTTCAGCCGGATCGGATGAAATATGCTTCTCTTAGAGGCTCCACAAGCCAAATCTGGGGATCGGTTTATATGGGGGCTATATATAATTATGGACCGATGTGGACCAATTTTTGCATGATTGTTAGAGACCATCTACCAACACCATGTACCAAATTCAGCCGGATCGGATGAAATAGGCTTCTCTTAGAGGCTCCACAAGCCAAATCTGGGGATCGGTTTATATGGAGGCTATATATAATTATGGACCGATGTGGACCAATTTTTGCATGGTTGTTAGAGACCATATACCAACACCATATACCAAATTTCAGCCGGATCGGATGAAATATGCTTCTGTTAGAGGCTCCACAAGCCAAATCTGAGGGTCCCTTTATATGGGGGCTATACGTAAAAGTGGACCGATATGGCCCATTTTCAATACCATCCGACCTACATCGATAAAAACTACTTGTGCCAAGTTTCAAGTCGATAGCTTGTTTCGTTCGGAAGTTAGCGTGATTTCAACAGACGGACGGACGGACGGACGGACGGACGGACGGACGGACGGACGGACGGACGGACGGACGGACATGCTTAGATCGACTCAGAATTTCACCACGACCCAGAATATATATACTTTATGGGGTCTTAGAGCAATATTTCGATGTGTTACAAACGGAATGACAAAGTTAATATACCCCCATCCTATGATGGAGGGTATAAAAAGATCGATCCAATACGTATATAATTCAGTTTGACAAAGTAGACATAACATTTTGACAAAATTTTCTACAGAAATAAAATTTTAACAAAATTTTCTATAGAAATAGACTTTTGACAAAATATTCTATAGAAATAAAATCTTGGTAGATTATTTTTGGCTCGAGTGGCAACCATGATTATGAACCGAATAAAATTTTAACAAAATTTTCTCTAGAAATAAAATTTTGACAACATTTTCTATAGAAATAAAATTTTGACAAAATTTTCTATATAAATAAAATTTTGGTAGATTAATTTTGGCTCTAGTGGCAACCATGGTTATGAACCGATATGGACCAATTTTTGAGTGATTGGACCAATTGTTGTATGGTTGTTAGCGACCATATACTAACACCACGTTCCTAATTTGAACCGGATCGGATGAATTTTGCTCCTCCAAGAGGCTCCGGAGGTCAAATCTGGAGAACGTTTTATATGGGGGCTATATATAATTATGGAACGATCTGGACCAATTCTGGCACGGTTGTTAAAGATCATGTACTAACACCATGTTCAAAATTACAACCGGATTGGGTGAAATTTGCTTCTCTTGGAGACTTCGCAAGCCAAATCTGGGGATCAGCTTATATGGGGGCTATATATAATTATGAACCTATGTGGACCAATTTTTGCATGGTTATTAGAGACCATATAACAATACCAAGTACCAAATTTCAGCCGGATCGGATGCAATTTGCTTCTCTTTGGGGCTTCGCAAGCCAAATCTGGAGATCGGTTTATATGGGGTCCATATATAATTATGGACCGATGTGGACCAATTTTTGCATGGTTATTAGAGACCATATACCAACATCATGTACCAAATTTCAGCCGGATCGGATGAAATTTGCTTCTCTTTGAGGCTCCGCAAGCCAAATCTGGGGATCGGTTTATATGGGGGCTATATATAATTATGGACCGATGTGCACCAATTTTTGCATGATTGTTAGAGACCATCTACCAACACCATGTACCAAATTTCAGCCGGATCGGATGAAATATGCTTCTCTTAGAGGCTCCACAAGCCAAATCTGGGGATCGGTTTGTATGGGGGGCTATATATAATTATGGACCGATGTGGACCAATTTTTGCACGATTGTTAGAGACCATCTACCAACACCAGGTACCAAATTTCAGCCGGATCGGATGAAATATGCTTCTCTTAGAGGCTCCACAAGCCAAATCTGGGGATCGGTTTATATGGGGGCTATATATAATTATGGACCGATGTGGACCAATTTTTGCATGATTGTTAGAGACCATCTACCAACACCATGTACCAAATTCAGCCGGATCGGATGAAATAGGCTTCTCTTAGAGGCTCCACAAGCCAAATCTGGGGATCGGTTTATATGGAGGCTATATATAATTATGGACCGATGTGGACCAATTTTTGCATGGTTGTTAGAGACCATATACCAACACCATATACCAAATTTCAGCCGGATCGGATGAAATATGCTTCTGTTAGAGGCTCCACAAGCCAAATCTGAGGGTCCCTTTATATGGGGGCTATACGTAAAAGTGGACCGATATGGCCCATTTTCAATACCATCCGACCTACATCGATAAAAACTACTTGTGCCAAGTTTCAAGTCGATAGCTTGTTTCGTTCGGAAGTTAGCGTGATTTCAACAGACGGACGGACGGACGGACGGACGGACGGACGGACGGACATGCTTAGATCGACTCAGAATTTCACCACGACCCAGAATATATATACTTTATGGGGTCTTAGAGCAATATTTCGATGTGTTACAAACGGAATGACAAAGTTAATATACCCCCATCCTATGATGGAGGGTATAAAAAGATCGATCCAATACGTATATAATTCAGTTTGACAAAGTAGACATAACATTTTGACAAAATTTTCTACAGAAATAAAATTTTAACAAAATTTTCTATAGAAATAGACTTTTGACAAAATATTCTATAGAAATAAAATCTTGGTAGATTATTTTTGGCTCGAGTGGCAACCATGATTATGAACCGAATAAAATTTTAACAAAATTTTCTCTAGAAATAAAATTTTGACAACATTTTCTATAGAAATAAAATTTTGACAAAATTTTCTATATAAATAAAATTTTGGTAGATTAATTTTGGCTCTAGTGGCAACCATGGTTATGAACCGATATGGACCAATTTTTGAGTGATTGGACCAATTGTTGTATGGTTGTTAGCGACCATATACTAACACCACGTTCCTAATTTGAACCGGATCGGATGAATTTTGCTCCTCCAAGAGGCTCCGGAGGTCAAATCTGGAGAACGTTTTATATGGGGGCTATATATAATTATGGAACGATCTGGACCAATTCTGGCACGGTTGTTAAAGATCATGTACTAACACCATGTTCAAAATTACAACCGGATTGGGTGAAATTTGCTTCTCTTGGAGACTTCGCAAGCCAAATCTGGGGATCAGCTTATATGGGGGCTATATATAATTATGAACCTATGTGGACCAATTTTTGCATGGTTATTAGAGACCATATAACAATACCAAGTACCAAATTTCAGCCGGATCGGATGCAATTTGCTTCTCTTTGGGGCTTCGCAAGCCAAATCTGGAGATCGGTTTATATGGGGTCCATATATAATTATGGACCGATGTGGACCAATTTTTGCATGGTTATTAGAGACCATATACCAACATCATGTACCAAATTTCAGCCGGATCGGATGAAATTTGCTTCTCTTTGAGGCTCCGCAAGCCAAATCTGGGGATCGGTTTATATGGGGGCTATATATAATTATGGACCGATGTGCACCAAATTTTGCATGATTGTTAGAGACCATCTACCAACACCAGGTACCAAATTTCAGCCGGATCGGATGAAATATGCTTCTCTTAGAGGCTCCACAAGCCAAATCTGGGGATCGGTTTATATGGGGGCTATATATAATTATGGACCGATGTGGACCAATTTTTGCATGATTGTTAGAGACCATCTACCAACACCATGTACCAAATTCAGCCGGATCGGATGAAATAGGCTTCTCTTAGAGGCTCCACAAGCCAAATCTGGGGATCGGTTTATATGGAGGCTATATATAATTATGGACCGATGTGGACCAATTTTTGCATGGTTGTTAGAGACCATATACCAACACCATATACCAAATTTCAGCCGGATCGGATGAAATATGCTTCTGTTAGAGGCTCCACAAGCCAAATCTGAGGGTCCCTTTATATGGGGGCTATACGTAAAAGTGGACCGATATGGCCCATTTTCAATACCATCCGACCTACATCGATAAAAACTACTTGTGCCAAGTTTCAAGTCGATAGCTTGTTTCGTTCGGAAGTTAGCGTGATTTCAACAGACGGACGGACGGACGGACGGACGGACGGACGGACGGACATGCTTAGATCGACTCAGAATTTCACCACGACCCAGAATATATATACTTTATGGGGTCTTAGAGCAATATTTCGATGTGTTACAAACGGAATGACAAAGTTAATATACCCCCATCCTATGATGGAGGGTATAAAAACATGTGTATAAACTTTTTTCCTACTTTGTAGATATGAGGGGACAAGCTATTTTTATAACAAATTTAATATCTGCTTTGGGTCCCGAATTTAGTTACACATATGATACAACAATATCCCTTTCGTCAACGTTATTATAATACAAATAAATTAATTACTATGTGAAAATTGTATTAATTTTTTCCAAAAAACAAAAAATTCGACTGAGCCAGAACATTTTTTAAAAAGGGGCGTGGCCCTATTTCCGCCCTATTTCACCTTGGATGTAACTCATACTGTACGATCAACATATATACCAAATCTCATATTCATACCCCTGATAGTTCATGAGATATATCCGTTCCAAGTTTGAATGGGCGGTGCCACGCCCAATCATAGCCACGGTCTATTAGCAGGACATGTATAGCCAAGGATTATTACCAGATTAACAGTACAACATTGGGAAAGTTTCATGACAGTCGGTCCGTGGGAGTGGCACCGCCCACTTTTCCAAAAGATGTGTAGCCTATGTCACTCAGTGATAACGTAGCATTATAATAGTGAAGGAATTTTTAAAATCGGATAAGTAGTTTAATTAATCTCTTTTTTTTGCGATTTTGCCCCACTGTGCGACGCGACTGGCACTGATGAGATGTTCTGTATAGAACACCGGTGCAACGATGTTCTGGATAGCCCATACAAATATTACAACCAGTGCTAAAAAAAGAGCCCTAATATTACATTTTAAGAAAGTTTCCATGTCCCTAAAATTTTTTGCGTACGTTAATTACATTAACTAAAACAAAGTAAAAAATTACACACAAATGAAGCATAAAGATTAACTAAATTCGAGTTTCCCACAAAATAGTTCAGCATTTCTTAAAATTTTTAAATTTCACCCATAATGCGCACATATTGAACTTCGTATGACACTAAAGATATTCTTGCAATTTTGAACTCCAATTTTTTTCCTTCAAACTATATTTTTTTTAACAAATAAAAAAAATTAATTATGTCTAATATTTTTTTTTTTAATTTGTCGAAAAATATTTACTTATTTTTTTGATATGGGCGTGATGTCAGCGTTAGTAATACTGTTTAGTTAAAATTTTCTAAAAATAATCGAAATTTTCTAAAAGTTAACAAAATGTTTCTTCCTAGTGGGTTCACTGTTTGTTCAGTGTAGGAAGAATAAACTACCTCGTACGAAAATTGAACTAAATTGTACTCCATATATTGAGATTTCCACAAAGCAATGTTAAGTTCACGAAATTATAAAAAGAAAAACGAAGTAAAAGAAACGAAGAAAATTGGCTCATTGGCTCCAAATCATGACCGTTTTAACCATACAGTAGTTCATTCTTACTATTTTTGCTTTAGTTCATATTGAACTTATGTGTACGGTCATTGAACTTTATACCCACTTGTAGTTTATAAAACGTACTTAAGAAAAGGCAAATTTCATTAAGCTGTGGAAAATTTCGAAAAGAATAATAAAAATTTACTATAAACAAATAGTTTAAAAAAAATAATTTAAATTTAGCGTTAGTTTAACAAGGGTTTTTTTTGTGTACAAAGGTACGTTAATTATATATGATAAATGAATTTTAAAAAAAGCCTATTTAAAACAAAACCTCTGATTTAGCCTCTGATAGCCCCCATACAATCAACGGACCTGAACATTTGATGATATGATGATCTCTTGTTAAAAATGTTTACTATGTACAATGCATACTCGTATATGTCCCTTGCATTGTCTTAGTTGTTCACATCCGAAAGAGTTCACAAGTTCATTAGGCTACCACTTTGTGACAATGTTGGAAATTAAAAAGCAAAACTAAATGTGGAAATGTCTCCAAAGTTTGGCAGCATAAATGTACCTCCTGCACCCTTCCATCCACAATTGCGAATTTCACTCGCTATGCAAAAGTTTGTTTTAAATTTATTGTGAATTGCCTGGAGCTATGTAATTTACCATAAATTGTATTACATACATATCATAGAATATGACGAAACTTCTCCCTTTTGGATTAGTGTGGCAAAGGGAAAAGGGCGGAAATTCATCGTTTATACAAATAGTTAAATTGTTTTTGTTAAATGGCCAGAATAGTTTAAAATGCAATTTAGAACGAGAGGATTGGTTGAAATCGTAAACGTTTCGTTGTAGTGGATAAACTCTACGATTTGCCTAAATATGATCGGGTATGTATTAAGTGGTTGCAATAATAGTTTTTTTTTCTTTATTGCTTGAATGTCTTTGCGTTGATAACGTACACGTTTGAATTTAATATGTCATAGAAATTGTACTTTCTCCATGATAGGCGTTCAAGATTGCGTTATAAACAAAACTTGCTTACTAGGCTGTCATTACGTATCATCAGAATTAGCAAAATGATTTCAATTAATTTTTTTGCCGAAAATAAATATTGCCGAGACAAAAACCTTAAATAGGCATGCACACACTGATAAGATTTTGCAAAGATTTTGTCAATTACACTAATGATTTTGGTACTGATTCCGATCCAAAAAAGCATAGGATTCAAGTAAGGAGACTTTTAGACACAATTCTCTTTAAAATTTGTCCACATTTAGAGATTTTCACAAAGGAAAATTTAATGCCCCATTTTAATTTTTAACTGCAGTTTACGAAATTCCACCCTCTCATAGAAGAAAAAATTAAATAAAATTGAATTGTTCATATTAAACTTATGTGTACGGTATGAAATATGAAATGAACCGTTTGAGATATACTTAAGCAATGGAAAATTTCATTGTGTAAAATTTCGAAAAAAAATTAAACTTAAATAACTTAGTTTTTCAATAAAACTATGTTACTTTAAGTTCTGACGTTTTTCAGTGTAGGAAAAAAGTTTAAATTAAATATTTTTTCTGCTTTTTCTATATTTGCTATCTTTAAAAACGTGTTAACGACAACCTAGCTTTCCAAATTCAGACCCGATTTCAAGTAGAAATTATGCTATGACGTTAATATAAAGCGTTGAAACCCATCTCCAATTTTTAACATTTTTTTGCTTTGTAGTCAAGATACAAAAAGTCAATAATCTTAAAGCCGCTGCAACAAATTGTTGTTGAGTTATTAATGACATGTTGACCTTACCCAAACTAAATTTCATGTAAGGAAACCAATGTTTAAGTCGAATCACTTTATTATAAGGACAAAACGACTTCATTGAGCAAGACGAAAACTTTATATCAGAGAAATGCGTCTGCTATGCTAACTTCGCATTCATATTTTAGGGACAAGAAATCACGACAATCGAGATGCGCCAAATACTTCAACCGACAGTTTTCGAGCATCCCGAGAGTGATAGAGCGAAAAGGAGAGCCACTCGTCGCATACGTGGTCTCCGAGCCGATGACACACCACAATTTACCGCAGCCGAAGTTACCAATGTCATCAACAGCGCGAAAGCATCCAAAGCGCTGGGCCCCGACGGAATTTCAATGCTAATGCTGAAGCACCTGGGAATACTGGGATTTGAGTACCTGACCAGACTCCTCAATTTGTCCTTGGAATCACTCGTTATACCCGATGCCTGGAAGATGGGAAGGGTGATTCCACTACTGAAGCCAGGCAAAGATTCGAGTAAAGGTGAATCGTACAGACCGATATCCCTTCTCTCGCCAGTAGCCAAGACACTTGAGGCACTACTCCTCCCCAGCCTTATGGAGAATTTTCCAGCTGCCCACCATCAACATGGATTCCGTAAGATACACAGTACGACGACAGCCTTACATGCCATTTCGACACATATCAATAGAGGACTTAATCAGCCCAAGCTGTGCCATAGTACGGTCCAGCGTTACAAAAGAGAGCCTCTAGATCAAGCAGCGTACCAGGCAGGTTTGAACAAGATTCATGAGGATACTGTAGCTGAAGCGGTGAGCAGCTACAAGGTTAATCCTGTTCCCGGAGTCCGTCCACCACCCATAGCATCGGAGGAAAGAGACCTCCCATGGCGGACGAGGGTAGTTTTAGCCCAATTAAGATCAGGCAAGTGCAGCCGCCTCAATTCCTACTTATCACTGATTGATATCAGCATAGCTGACGTATGTCCAATTTGCAACCAAGGGCCACACGACACGCGTCATCTCTCCTCTTGCCCTGCTAAACCAACCCGACTTACCACCAGATCACTCTGGACGCACCCCACCTTAGTCGCAGAGTTCCTCGATCTGGCCATAAGCTGAAGTACCAGAGCGTAAAGGGTGATACGGTCAAAATTTGGTCAAGGGAAAACGCGTGTAAATCGGTGAAATCGTTTATTTAAAAAATCAAATTAAATTTCTTTTTCAAGTTCAATTTCGCTTTCGCTTTTCCAAATCCGAATTGCCGGGCCTCACGCTTGACACCTGCCATCAGATTTTGTACAGCCACCCTGTCCACCTTTTTCGCCGCAGAAAGCCAGTTTGCCTTGAACTGCCGCTCGTCCCTACCAGTTTTTATACCCTCCATCATAGGATGGGGGTATATTAACTTTGTCATTCCGTTTGTAACACATCGAAATATTGCTCTAAGACCCTATAAAGTATATATATTCTGGGTCGTGGTGAAATTCTGAGTCGATCTAATCATGTCCGTCCGTCTGTTGAAATCACGCTAACTTCCGAACGAAACAAGCTATCGACTTGAAACTTGGCACAAGTAGTTGTTATCGATGTAGGTCGGATGGTATTGAAAATTGGCCATATCGGTCCACTTTTACGTATAGCTCCCATATAAAGGGACCCTCAGATTTGGATTGTGGAGCCTCTAACAGAAGTATATTTCATCCGATCCGGCTGAAATTTGGTATATGGTGTTGGTATATGGTCTCTAACAGCCATGCAAAAATTGGTCCACATCGGTCCATAATTATATATAGCCCCCATATAAACCGATCCCCAGATTTTGCTTGCGGAGCCTAATAGAGAAGCAAATTTCATCCGATCCGGCTGAAATTTGGTACATGGTGTTGGTATGTGGTCTCTAACAACCATGCAAAAATTGGTTCACATCGGTTCATAATTATATATAGCCCCCATATAAACCGAACCCCAGATTTGGCTTGCGAAGTCTCCAAGAGAAGCAAATTTCATCCAATCCGGTTCAAATTAGGAACGTGGTGTTAGTATATGTTCGCTAACAACCATACCAAAATTGGTCCAATCACACAAAAATTGGTCCATATCGGTTCATAATTATGGTTGCCACTAGAGCCAAAAATAATCTACCAAAATTTTATTTCTATAGAAAATTTTGTCAAAATTTTATTTCTATAGAAAAATTTGTTCAAATTTTATTCGGTTCATAATCATGGTTGCCACTCGAGCCAAAAATAATCTACCAAGATTTTATTTCTATAGAAAATTTTGTCAAAAGTTTATTTCTATAGGAAATTTTGTTAAAATTTTATTTCTGTAGAAATTTTTGTCAATATTTTCTTTTTATAGAAAATTTTGTCAAAATTTTTATTTCTATAGAAAATTTTATGAAAATTTTATGTCTATAGAAAATTTTGTTAAAATTTTATTTCTGTAGAAAATTTTGTCAAAATTTTATGTCTACTTTGTCAAACTGAATTATATACGTATTGGATCGACCTTTTTTGATTTAATATATACCAAGTATGGACTTACATTCAATTTAGAAGATGGTGTTAGGAGGTTTTAAGATACCTTGCCATCGGCAAGCGTTACCGCAACTTAAGTAATTCGATTGTGGATGGCAGTGTTTAGAAGAAGTTTCTACGTAATCCATGATGGAGGGTACATAAGCTTCGGCCTGGCCGAACTTACGGCCGTATATACTTGTTTTGGTCTTCTTTAGGTTCCGCTTGACAATAGCCCAGTATTTCTCAATTGGGCGGTGCTCTGGCGTGTTGGGAGGATTCTTGTCCTGGGGAACCACCTGCACGTTGTTGGCGGCGTACCACTCCATGGCCTTTTTACCGTAATGGCAACATGCCAAATCCGGCCAAAACAGTACGGAACAACCGTGTTTCTTCAGGAAAGGCAGCAGACGTTTATTCAAACACTCTTTCACGTAAATTTCTTGGTTGACAGTCCCGGAAGCTATGAAAATGCTGATTTTCAAGCCACAGGTACAGATGGCTTGCCAAACCAGATATTTCTTTGCGAACTTTGACAGTTTTATGTGCTTGAAAATGTCTGCTACATTTCCCCTTTCTTTTGCCGTATAAAACTCCTGTCCCGGAAGCTGCTTGTAGTCGGCCTTATCATCGCGATTTGGAGTCACTACCTTCTTGTAAGTCGATAGTCCGGCTCGTTTTTTGGCTCGATGTAGACGATACACCCAGCTTATTTGCGGCATCTCGGAGAGAGGTTAGGGTTTCGCTTGAAACTACCGGCAACTCTCTTTGTCGTCTCAGCGGCTTCCGGTTTTCGATTTCCCCCCGATCCAGACTTCCTGGCTATCGACAAACGTTCCCCAAACACTTTAATTACATTTGTAACGGTTGATTTGGCAACTTTTAGCGATTTTGCCAGCTTTGCGTGCCAGTAGCTCGGATTTTCGCGATGCGCGAGCAAAATTTTGATACCCTGCTCTTCGTGCTTGGACGGCATTTTGAGAACTGAAGAGTGAATTCCAAAATCAAAATAGGAGCAACATTCTACACACACACACCTTCAAAATGAGGGGTGTTTTTAAATGCAAAATTGAAAGAAATACGTCAAGTTTATATTGACCAAATTTTGACCGTATCACCCTTTATAACATAAAAATGGATGAAATCACAATAAACTGTTACAACAACAACGACAATAGTTTTGTGAGTTAACCCAAAAACCAGTATGGGTTCACTTTTTTTAGGCGCATTGAAAAAATGTAGGTTACTTTTAGAAATTTTTAACTAAACTGTATTCCAAACGCCGGTACCACAAAAAGAAGTAAGTATTTTTCGACAAATTCCAAAAAATTTTAGCTTGATGGAAAAAATTGAAATGGGTGAATTTTTCATAAAATTTTAAAATATACTTTGTACCCTTAGTGCGATTCTCCGCTTCTTTGACTCAGAATGAATATCAAACCCTTTAATGATGGTGCCATTCCGTTTGTAATACAACGAAATAAAGTACATAAGAAAACAAGTCAGTTTATATATGTCCATTCAATAATTAAGGCATCGCACACAATTTAGATTTTAAAACACGTAAAAGCGTTATTTGACCGGATTTTCTTACACGCGTAGACGAAAAGTTTAATATACCTCTAAAACTTAAACGAAAATGGCTCTTATAAATCCAGAATCTGATATAGTCTCCATATCTATACACATTAAATTAAATTTCGGGAACCATGCCATTTGATCCGATCCACCCGAAATTATTATCAAGTAACCGGTGAGGGCGAGGTCTTTTCAAAGAAAACTGTTTTCAAAGAAAACTGACCCATGTTGTAATTCGTATTTATACATGTTTCATGGTTTTATGAAATAAATATAAATTGGAGAGAAGGCAGCTATTTGTGGAGCTCCATCTGAATAATTTAAAATTCGATATGTCAATCAGTAATGCCAATTTAGTGTTTTTTGACCAAATTGCCTTTTTAGTGCATCTTCCAAAAAAACACCAACTTGGTGCTTTCTGGTGTTTTCATTTAGTGCTTTTTTCAATTTGAACAATATTGAGTTTAATTGACAACAGCTTTTCATACAAAAAATCTAATTAGACTTTCACACGCTTAAGAAACTCAACAATATTACCAAATATGGAATTTGATTGTCATTAAGGTGGTATTGCTCTTGTTTTTAATCAATATTGTTATTTAGGGTATTCTTTGGAAAATTCTAGCAACGAATGCAGAATGAACTTGATAAAGATGGCATTAGGTTAGGTTAGGTGGCAGCCCGATGTATCAGGCTCACTTAGACTATTCAGTCCATTGTGATACCACATTGGTGAACTTCTCTCCAATGTTCACATGGCATTAAAAACTTTTGTATTAAATTCACAAAAGGACTCGTAATTGATATAAGAAATAGACTCTCTTCAAATAGTAAAGTACTAGACTATTTATATTTCGACAATATATTATCGAAAAAATTTTTTTCTCTTCTGAAAAACATATTTTGAAATTCATTACTGATCATAAGGATTGAAATGAATGAGAATAAAATAAGCGTTAAAACTTATAAAGTTGAACACTTGGATACTTTCATAAAATTAAGATGCTTCAAATCAATACCCAAATGTTCTATAATACAAGGACAGTTCGGAAACTTCTTAGCCTAGCACAAAAAGCGCGGTATAAACAGAAAAAAGTTAAGCGTTTTGGAAACTTCCATCACATGTTAAATTTTGTTTCGATCTGGCAACTCCTTCATATAGAAACAGGTGTTCAAAAAAGACACATTCGCAATTTTTTTACAATGGAAAAAATTAGAAAAGCGTGCTGTCATGAAATATTTACATACATTTAATCATACAAGCATTGAAGATGAACCACGTAGTGGACGTCCAAAAACAGCAACAACAGCTACTAAACATATAGTTGTTAATTCCCACATCTGTTGCAGCATTACACATAAAATTCTGATTCAATCACCAAATTAAGTGTTCCAAATATTTTTTAATTGGGCCACAAAAATAGTATCAATGACAAAATTCATTAGAAATAAAACACATACATGATTACAAATTTTTGATTTTTCGGCAATTTCGATTATTTTTTTTATTTCAAGTAATTAAAAATTCAACTAATTTTAATTGCTTAAAATCAAATAATAATTTTTTATAATTATTTCAACATTCGATGAAACTATTTCCTTATAATTCTATATGAGTGTAACATATATGATTTAGCATTTTTTATGTTTTTCCGATTATAACAGTTGGATTTTTATTTGGATTTGCGTGAAAATTTAATTAACAGTATGCTAATATAAAAACTAATTATTTAAGACCAAATCATTAAAATATATTTTTAATTTGAAATATTTTGTACATATGTTAATTAATATTTGAATTAAAAACTTGAAAACTATCAACCTTTCCCAACTGAGTTGAGTTTGTATTTCGATTATTTGAATGAGTTAAGTTTTTATTTAGAAATTAATGCATTTTTGGAGTTTAAATCTCATTCAATGTAATGTGCCAACATTTCGACTTGAGTGTAATCGCAGGACTATATATATATATATATATATATATATATATATATATATATATATATATATATATATATATATATATATATATATATATATATATATATATATATATATATGTATATATATATATATATATATATATATATATATATATATATATATATATATATATATATATATATATATATATATATATATATATATATATATATATATATATATATATATATATATATATATATATATATATATATATATATATATATATATATATATATATATATACATATTGATTTTTTTTTTACTTTCCCCATATCGTATTGAACCCCTTATACTGTGTGTACTATACAACTTATTGTAGAAATATCGAAATGAGTAAAGTAATGAGGAAATGTATGTATTCAACGTAGATTTATTGGCGTTAGCATATCGACCGTAATGGCAAATAAAAAACATGAATCCCTATCTATTATACATTCATCATGATTGCGGAATTATTTCTGTACACCATTTACAATTGTGGACATGAGTGTATCTATGTCACTTTGTATGGCATTTTTCTATGCCATATTCTATGAAAATATCTTTGTGTTGATATTAATTCAATCCGTAGCTCTGTTACAAATCATACTAACATATACACATTTGTATTTTTGTTTCGATACAAACTCAAGCTCACAATTACATATGTGTGTACATGAATTTGAGTACGTTGGGGATTTTTGGCGCTTTCAAAAACAAAGAGAAAAAAAATACTGGTGCAATTATGCTTTTCATTCGTTTTCCATGAAAGAAAGTTGCATGAGTGCCCTCGACATCGTTACACAGAAAACAAATTGTAACACCACTAAATATTAAAAGACTTAATTTCATTGCAGTGCTTAAGAACTTAAATTTATAACATAATTCTAACACTTGTATTGTTGAATAGAAAGGCAACAAATATTGTGTATATTAAGATGGGACAATGCTTTGTATATTGAAATAAATAGTTTTATAAGTTTTTTTTTGCTTTTGTATATACGATATTTTTTTACTTTTTCAATTTAACCCTTACATTGTATGTTTTGTTCTTACATTTTAAACTTTTGACCGAATTCTATAAAATAAAGTTTGTTGTATTAAATACATCATAACGCCATTTCTAAAAATATGTTTTTCTGGAAAATTTGCTGCCCTTCTGAGTAATCAATTTTTTTTGCAAAAAAAAAATCAAAAAACTACAAAATTGGAAGTGATCGTCAAGAATCAAAAGTGTTGACATCGTAACAATGATTTTTGTTTCCCTAACTTTACGTTATATATGCTACTTTGTATTTGCGTTTTCAACTAAATGTAATTATATTTCTTCAAATAAAAATATCCTTGGAGAACTTTGGAAATAAACCAACGAAACGTCAGGATAAAAAAATTAAGTAAAACTTGAATTTTAATTGTTTAAAAACCCAGAAAAAAAATTGGAAGTTGTTCCACAAACATTTCTTTTAAAGCCCATCCCAGAATCCCACATCGATTTTTTCAACTTCCGATACAGTCCTTGTCCAAAAGTCCACAAACATTTCTTCTAAAGCGCATCGTGGGATCCCCCAATGATTTGTTTCTACTTCCGATGCAGTCCTTGTGGACAAGTATTAGAAAGTACGCAATCAGGCTATTTTAAGTGCAAATTTTGAACAATTAAATTTCACAAAAACAAAAAAAAAAATAGAAAAATAAAAAAAATAATAATAATAAAAAAAATTTGTTGATTTTTAATAGAAAAAAACATGATCTTTGTAAGGAGAAAGTCCATAACTTTGTAAAATATAATATCTCGCTGAAGATGATCACCGATGGTGTATCGAAATATCCGAGAACAGCAACATTTCAATAAAAAAGTAATGAAAAACAACAACACCAGCATTTTTCATTAGTCCATGACCTCAAGCCAAACAAATAATCCAAAAATTAGAAAAAAAATATATTTATACGAAAATATATGCCGAAAATAAAAAATAAAAACGATGCAAAACATAAAAAAATATTTGATAAAACAAAATTGCCTCTGGTGAGATTTGAATTTGCGTTTATTATTTTTTCGTTCATACTAATAAAGAACATCTCGAGAAGCAATTAGAATGTTATTCTTTGGTGTCATATTACGATCATACCACAAACATTTGAATTGACCTTTCGACGCTTTATGTTCAATGGCGTTTGTGGCTGAGTGTGCTAAGGCGTTCTGTTATGGTGTCATCAAACCCAGGTTCAACCCCTGGTCGAAGCGAAAAAGTTTTTCAAATTGTAAAAAATTAGATAATAGGAAAAAATAGTGTAATAAAAAATATGGTTGAAAAAAATGAAATTGATTGAAATTTTTTTCGCGTTTTAATTTCTTCATTCAAATTAACTTCCAGGTCACAACTTCCAAAGCAATGCAAAGGATCCAAAAAGGGAGAACTTCCGCCCTATGACAAGCCCATGTAAAATTCATTGGAGATGATCCAAGTTTGCACTACTTCCGGATCACAGATTGGGGATCCAAACTACTTTTTTGGAAGCTCTTTTTTGCTGGGAAGTAGACCAAAAAATCCAAAGAAACCCAATATAAAAAGAATGTTAAATAATATTTACTAGAGATGAAAGTAATGTTGTAAAAACCTGTGTAGTGTAAAAATATCTCTATTCTCTACTAAAATAAAATTGTTTATTTGTAAATAAAAGCTAAGTTTAATGCGCACTATAGTTTTTAAGATAAAACAACTATTTAAAAAAAAAAACAATTTTTTTTTTAAATGTGGTATGCAGATGTTATTTAATATATTTTTTTCGGAAGAATCGGTGATGTTGTGCATTTAAGGGTTAAAGAAAGATTTGTTTTCGACATGTTCAATTATTTCAATGTTGACTCATGAATTTTTCAAAAATTTTTAAAGTCAACTTTAAGTTTTTCCAATAACGTAGTTTCTGTGTTTCGTTCGGAAATTGGGGTGATTTTAAAAGACATTGCTCGACCGATTCAAATTTCCCCACGACCGAGAATATATAATATTTCAATGCTTTGCAAACGGATTAAGACAACAAGTAAGTAAAGTAGAAAGTCGGGCGGGGCTGACTATAACATATCATACCCTAAACTACCCTTACTGAATTAGTAATCATAAGCTTTTATGGGGACAATAGGTCTGAGAGATAAACCCAGTTGTATATTTATGAAAATTAAGGGCCACATGTTTATGGGTGCTTTGTCTCAATCTGACTATAGCCAAAGATAATTGAGTATAACAAGATTAAGCATTGTGCTCTTATAAATAGAAAACAAATGTCAAGGTGTAGAGGGCTATGAGAAAAAAATTGTTTTATTTGTCAATTTTTTCCAAAGCAGCTCTGCCCAGGAATAAATTCAAAACGGCAATATTCACATAAAACCATAATGAATATTCGCTTTAAAATACACATACGTTTTATTTTAATTTTCTACAATAGTTTTGGTATTGCTTTTTGGGTTTTTATTCAGAAATTTATGAAAAACACAAATGTTACGATATTTTCCGACGCAAACGGCAGTACATTTGAGAGACACGTCGACGCAAACTTTATGATATTTTTTTGGCAGAGTCCTCTGGTGCTTCAGTTTTGCTATGACAAGACTGCATCTTCTTCTCAATTATCTTTGCTATAGCTCATAGTCAGTGTTGCCAGGGAAAATGTTCGGTTTACCCTACAAGGACAAAAAAGTTCCCTACTTTCCCATACATTTCCAAACAATTTTCCCTACAATATTTTCGTTAAATTTAAACAAATTTTACAATACAAAAATGCTTCTTAGTACTTTATTATCTTAAAACATGAAAATGCAACGTATATAACCTAGAAAATAAATTTGTATTACCACTACGGTTGCCACAGTTGGTTGGATTCCACCAAAAATAGTATTTTTTTTTGTTAAATGTTAAAGAAATAAAATCTTGGAAAAAGTTTCTATAAACAAATTTTTTTGAGAAGTTTTTCTATAGAAATAAAATTTTGAGAAAAAATTCCATAGAAATACATTTTTGAGACAATTTTTAATAGAAATAATATTTTGAAAAAAAAGAAATCTTATACACCCTCAAAAAAAATCGCTTCTTTAACATATGTTCCAAACATATTTTGCAGGAAGCACATATATTATTGCATACTGCCGAAACATTAATATGTTTGTTTTATGTGAACATATTATATGTTTGGAAGCATTTTGAGCCAAAAATATTATATGCTTGGAAGAATTTTTCCCAAACACGATTGTGCTCATTCCCTAACATACTCGTAATTTTCACTTCCACGAAATTTTTTAGTTATTGGCACCGTTTTCTGTAATACAAATAATGTTGAAGAAATTATTCACTTTTATAAATTTTTTAAAATTTACCTTTCGCCTGCACGGAGAATCGAACCGAGGACCATACAGTTTGTAAGCCAACACACTATCCACTGGGCTACGTAGCTGTTATAGTCACCAGTAGATAATTATCGTTTTAAGTTACATTTATATAGCATAGTTTGCAGCGCCCACGAGCCCATGCAAACATAACATTATTTAACAGAAACATACATTTGTTTGCCACGTGGGGCAGTGGTTAGCATGTCTGCCTTGCATACAAAGGGTCGTGGGTTCAATCCCTGCTCCGACCGAACATTTTTGTTTTTTTTTTTTTTTTAATTTACACATTTATATTTATACTATATTAATTTTTTTTAAAATGAAACTTCGAAATGTGTGTTATTAAAGATTTATAGTCAGTAACAGAGCTTGATATAAATGAAATTGACTGATTTTTGGATAAAATATTTTTTTTTATTGCAAAAATAACAATTTTTTAATAAAAAACTGTTTTTGTACAAAACTTTAAAATTTGGAAGGAATTCAAAAACTAACAAAAGAACGTGGAGTCGAGTATAAACATACATACATAATTTTATAATATAAACATAAATTTATTTATAAATTTAAAATTCCTTTTATTTTTCTTTAATAATTCATTTTAAAGAAAATAAACTTTTTAAATTGTTTTAGCTGTAAAACTCGAACTTAATGCCCGCTTTTATATTTGATGGTGTCCGTCAACTCCTCGTGGACTACTTTTTAATAAAGAGGAACTAAAGTTTGTATTTTTACATTTTACTGTGTAATTTTTCACTATTTCCTCCTTATTTCATTTTACTGTCCCAACTCTAAAAAGAGTATAGTGCCCTTTCGTTATTTTTATGAAGACCCCTGATTTATTTCAACGAAAAATTGTGCCCATAATGCCAAAATGATAAACAAAACACATGTCCACACATGCATAAAATGCTGCTCTCAAGGCGAAAACATTGCAGTTTGTTTTTCAAATGTCTATTCTCTTGGTTCCGAATGTCTATTCTCTTTATTCAAATTAAATAATATTTAGACTTAAGCATATCAAAATTTTTAGCCTTATCATAAAACAGTTTTCCGAAACAACATACAAGCGGTTTCATAGAAACTGTTCTTTTTTCATTCTCTCGCTTTGTTATGTTGATATCTTTCGTCAACCCTCCCGGTTTCCATCTCTATTTCTTTCTCTATACTCTCTTTTTGTCGCTCTCTGAATAAAATATCACAACATATATATGTTTACTCGAAATTTGTTAATTTATATATGTTTACATTCACACATATTATTTTTATGAAACATTCATGCCCCAAACATAATATATTCTAACATATTAACATAGATGTCCCAAACATTTAGTGTTAGTTTAGGAACATTACATGTTCGCACTTAAATATATTGTGGTTTAAAATCGTGCCCGAAACACATTTTGTTTATATCGGAACATATGAAAAACATATTTTTCTAACAGTGTAGAAATACAATTTTGACAAAATTTTCTATAGAAACATTTGTTTGGTAGATTTGTGGTAATCTTCAAATTTGGTTAGATTTTCTTTTTTGGCACGAGTGGTAACTGTTGTTACCACACATTGTTAAAGATCAAGCCTTGCCGGCTTCTAATTTCCTCCTCTAGAGCCACCAAAATGTAAAAATTATTACAAATTGTGTTGAGTGAAAAATGTCCCTACATTGTGGCCCTACGTCCCTACAAGACGCTAAATATTAGAAAAACCCTACATATAGGTAATTTCCCCTACTTCTAGCAACACTGGCTGAGTTGATATTGCAACTAAGGAGTTAGTATGCCACTAATATTGAGCCCATTATTAAAAAAGAGAAAATCGTTCAAATAGTCTGGGTAATAAATCCAAATTTGTAAAAATATTCTTATGTAAGAGCTACAAGTACGTATAAATACGTTCGGCTAGTACATCAAAATTTGAAATTTGAGTAACATTGGTTAATAAATAAAAGTATTGTGGCCAAATTTGGGAAAATCGAGCGATGTATAGATACATATGGATGCTATATATAAATCTGAACCAATTTGCCTAATATTTTGCGGGTTTGATTAATACCACAAAAGGTTACCTTGTGCAAAATTTGAGTAAGATCAGTTAAGAAATGAGGCCTCTATGGTCAAAAATAAGGTTATTAGGGACGAATTTTTCAAAATCGGGCGATACATATATGGGAGCTATATCTACATCTGAACCGATTTCGATGAAATTTTGCACATACCGTTAGTACTATAGGGGATTGGATCTAGCCAACTTTGAGTAAGATCGGTTAATAAATAAGGGTTCTATGGACAAATTTGGCAAAATTGGCCTATACATATATATGGAAGCTATACCTAAATCTGAACCGATTTCCATGCTTTTTTGCACATATAGTTAGTGCTATAGAAGATTACATTTTTCCAACTTTGAGTAAGATGGGTTAATAAATAAGTGTTTTGTGGCCAAATGTGGAAAAATCGGGCGATACATATATATATGATCTATATCTAAATCTGAACCGATTTGGATGAAATTTTATATATATATATATATATATATATATATATATATATATATATATATATATATATATATATATATATATATATATATATATATATATATATATATATATATATATATATATATATATATATATATATATATATATATATATATTAGAGCTATAACTAAATTTGATCCGATTTCCAAATTCAAATTTCATCAAAATCGGTTAATAATTGCGACCGGAATCCTGTGAACAACAAATACATGGACAGGCGGACGGACGGACACCAAGCGCTAGATCGACTCAGGAGATGTATCTGAGTCGATCGGTATATATGTTATGGGGTCTAAAATCAATATTTCTGGTAGGCACATTTTTTGGCAGATCAACCATGTTATTTTCTCAAAAAGACTATGTCTGACTTCGGCAACCATGTATATGTTTGCCGAGAAAACAACATTTTTGCAACAAAAAAGCTCCATGGTCACCGTCCAAAAATAACATTTTGTTCTCCAAACATGGTTGAGGTGATCATATTCCTTCTCTGCGTGTAGGAGTTACCGTGTTTCCCAGTTTCGAACACATACCAAAAAGTTTTTCAATAATGGATTATCCCCTCAATCCAACAAAACGGAGAACTCATGTAAAGATATATTTCAGACACAATTCTCGTTTTTATGGAGCGCCTTTTGTCGAAAGTAACAATCGGTGTTAGACAAATTTTCGTTAATATAAAATTGCGAGTCAGTCCTAAACCCTATAGATTTAAGCAGTAAGCAGTTATTGTTTTGCTTTTTAGAAGCTGACACAGACTTCAAGAAGAAGTTTTTGTCGTACGGTGACATGAATTTAACTAGAATGACACCATCTTTTGAGTTACAATTTTTTGTTTTATTTCTATTTTGCAGACGATGTATACTTTTGAATCGGGGTTTTGAGATATTCATGGAATCACAAATTTTATTAAACAACTCGATCAAGTTCTCTTCTTGTTGGTAGGGTATTCCATTAATGCGTATTTCTGAGGCAACATGTGCGTTTTCTTGTGTCCTTATTTTCGGATTTCAGTACTGCGATTTCTTCTGAGCCTTTTTCCAAATGAAGGACACGATCATTAAGCTCTTTCACGTCACACAATCTTTTGTCGAACTCTTTAAAACATGCAATGGCATCGCACAGTATTCTGTCGAGTTCATTTAATATGAGACTCTCAGTTTCTTTTAATATGTTTTTAAATTGATCACTTAAACGGTCGCTTAGTTTTGAAAAACGATCATCAAATATCTGCATAACTCGGAAAGGAGATTCTGAAGATTTTGGTGTTTTAGAGAAGTTACCATAGGTACGTAATATAAAACTTTCTCTATTTATGACGTTTGGGTGCTTTAGAGCTACGTATAACATTATCATTATCTTCAATTAAATCCATCTCCTTGGTTTTGTCCAAGCATGATTGCTACAGTATATGATTATGTTGTAAATGTATGAGAGGGTAACAACAGGACAACGGAGTGAAGAGCTATTAAAGTTCTTTTAAAACGTGTTAATGAAAACTTACATTTCCAATTTAGACTCGACTTCCAGTAGAAATAAGCTAGGTTTCATGTAAAAAGTCTTTGAAATACGTCTCCTATTTTGAATAATTTTTAGCTTTGTAGTCAAAAAAAAGGAGAACAAATTTAAAGACAATTTCATTAATTTTGAAAAATTTTGCAGACTTATTAAAGCCAAGTTGATCTTAGTCAAACAAAATTTTCTTTCATGTAAAAGTACCCATTTTTAAGACGAATCACATATTTATGCGAACAAAACGATATCATTAAAAAATCTATCGTCTTTGGGGTTTTTGCATATTTTATTTATTCATATTTTATGGGCATGACATTTCTGGCCTCAATACAATATTTTTTCAGTGAAGAGAATGAATATGACTCCTTAAATATATTTCAAGAGAACAATGCCCTCACTTCTTAGGGATTTTCAACATTTCAATCGAACCAAATCGAGTAAATTATCATCAGTGATAAGAGAGAAGTTCACCATTATACAATGGACTGAATAGTCTAAATGAGCCTGATACATCGGGCTGCTACCTAACCTAACCATCATCGGCTAGTGTTATAAATATTTAATGGGTATGGGAAATATTGTTTATTTATTTTTATATAGATATATAAATAAAATAAATTAATAGTAAACGCAAAATTAATATTGGCTACTGATGCTATTAGCTAAAGAGGAACATTTTATGGTTTAACATTTCGTTTTGAATAGAATTATTTTTGATGGCATGTTGATACTTATTTTGTTGCATTAAAACACCGACATCGTAGACTTGTTTTCTTCTTCTGCATCTGGATTTTTTTTTTTAATTTCGAAATGTAAAAGTTCCAAATTTATTTGTTTTGAACTGCGGAATATCAATTTTACAAGCCAATCTACTGTGTAATAAACTTTTGAAACGTATTTAGCGGCCTTTACTTTCCATTTAATGGGATTTCTGTTTCAAACATACTATTAGACTCCGACTCAAAGCAGCTTCTTAAACGTTATTAAATTGTCCAAAACAACTGACAGGAAAAGCAACCCAAGGGTTACAGAAAAGAAGTTAAGAATCAAATATAAAACAGGGTTTAGTATTTTTTTGACGTGTACTTGGACACAACACCTACTCCCCAATCGCCAATTTCAAAGTTGGATTCGTGGTGGGCTGTTGGTGGGGAGGTGGGATACGTTTCGTTGTTATACCACAAAAGGCAAATGGAAAACAAAAAGCTAAATACATTCTGTTTTGTATTCGCAACCAGCTATGATGCTCCATGCCCCCTGATGAGGTCCCGGTGACGATTAAAGAGGACGTAGACCAGGACATGCAGGGAATACACATACATTAAAATCAACAAAACAACTGAATAAAGAGGGCAAAGATGTTTTGTATGAAACAAAACGTGTATGTATATATAGGCATACACATACAAGTGCACATTAGGCCGGGTCGTTTGAAATTAGGAATTCACTAGAAACATGAGTATTTTGTTTTAACTCTAGCTGCACAAAGATATTTACCCAATATCAATGTTTTTTATAGTGTCCCCCGTTAAGGCTTCACACTGAAAAAACAGTGAACCCACCAGGAAGAAAAATTTCGGTTAATATTTTAAGAAAATTTTAACTAAACAGTATTACAAACGCTGGCATCACGCCGATGTCATTAAAATAAGTAAATATTTTTCGACAAATTCAAGAAAATTTATTAGACATAATTAAGTTTTTTCACTTGTTAAAGAAAAATTTGTAGTTTAAAGGAAAAGTTTGGAGTTCAAAATTGCAAGAATGTCTTTAGTCACATATGAAGTTCATGATGAACGCATTTGTAGTAAAATTTGCAAATTTAAAGAAATTCTGAACTATTTTGTGGGAGACTCGAATTTAGTTAATCTTTATGCTTCATTTGTGTATATTTTTTTCCTCGATTTTAGATAATTTAACTAACGTACGCAAAAAATTATTGGAGTAAAGAAAACTTTCTCCAAACATAATAATTCTATGAACTAAAATAAAGTTAAATTGGCTTTAGTGAAATAGAGGGTTCACTTTTTTTTGAGTGCACAGAAAAAAATTTCACCAAAATTTTTCCAATTAAATTCTTAATTGAGTTTTAAAAAATATTCAATTAAAAAATTAATTGATTCCAAAAATTTTTTAATTGAAATAAAAATCAATCACAAAAATTAATAGTATCAATTAATCTTTTAATTGGATCAATTAATTTTCTAATTGACTTTCAATTAATTTTTTAATTGATATTATCATTGAAGACATTTCAATTAAAAAAATAATTGGATCAATTAATTTCGTGATCAATCACGAAAAAACTTTTTTTGGAGATCTCAAACAAACTCTGTAATAGTTCTAAGAGCCAATTAAACTTTATTTTAGCTCATGAAAATAAATTGATTGTTGTTGAATTTTCCTCAATGTGAAGACATTTTCTTGACCTTTATCATTTTTTTTATTAAAGAAATTTTAATTAAACATTTCTTTCTACGTTACGGTCGAATGTCTTTGAAGTAAGGTAAATCGTTGATGAAGTAAAAAGCTTCAGTATTGATTTAAAGAAATAATCCTGAATTTATCCGAGTTATTGAATCTTTGGATTGAAGAAAAAACGTTAACTATTAGAAAAATGTTTTTCACTTTATGCCAGAAAATTACAAAAAAGAATAGTGTCATAAATTTCTATTTCTATCAACAGCAAACTTTAATATAGTTGAAAAGAAATTGCATACGCTTAATTAATTACAGTTTAAAATATTAATTACAAATATGTTATTTATTTGTCTATCAATTAATTTAATTATAAAGTTATAGACAATTTTTCACTTTTTATTAAGTTCCACATTTTTTTTTTCTTACGACGGCATATACTGGAAAACAAAACAAAATACAGGAAAATCAAAGATTAATCGATTACTAGTGAGTTTAATAAAATAATTATCATTTAATATTATGTTAGATTTAATTAAATCAGTTTAAATTATCATCAAATGATTTATATTTATTTCGCTATGTTTGTGCACATATGCCACTATCTGCCCCACGCCAGAACAAAGGGCTATGGAAATTCACTTTAGGCGGTGGAAAACAATTAAGCATTTGTAGATTCGCATCCAGAAAAATATAAAATAATTTATGTTATAAAAAATAAAATAATTTATGTTATATTAATAAATTTAAAGTGAGCCAGCATTGATTTAACGTCAATTTTTTTATTAAGACAATGAATGTGTTCATTAATAGTATCACATCGCCTGATGCAAATGTATCGCAAAAGCAACTTGGCATTACATAGTACACCGAACAAAGTCCGTAGTTTTACTAATGCCAACTTTAAGTTATTTTCATTGGAAAAAATTATTTGTTTGTAGTTAAATTTTATCATTTTTTGGGAACATTTTCACAGCCCAATGAAATTTTCCTTTTATTAAAATATGTCTCAAATATTTTATGAACTAAAGTTCAATGACCGTACACTGAAAAAAAGCATACTCGGTTCCAAAGATTTTGTCTTTACTTTAAAAAATTTGGTATTGATTCCGAGCCAAAGAAGCGGAGAATACAAGTAAGGATACTTTTAAGACACAATTCTCTTTTAAAGTCGGGTTTTGTGTACTTGCTTCTAGGAAGCAAATTTTAATTTTTCGCTTTTTCAGCTTTTTTTCTTCATTTGCTATCAAAGTCCTTTAAAAACAAGTTAACGACGACTTTATTTTCCAAATTAAGACTCGACTTCTAGTAGAAATTATGATGTGTTTCAAGTAAAAAACGTCTTTAAAATAAAGTGTTGAAAAACATGTCCTATATTTGAACGATTTTTGGCTTTGTAGTCAAGATGCAAAAAGACAACAAATTTAAAGACAATTTCATTAAATTTAAAGATTTTTTCTAAATTATTAAAGTCAAGTTGATCTTAGCCCAAACATTTTTTCTTTCATGTTATGATATCCATTTTTAAATCAAATCACTTAATTATAAGGACAATACGACTTAATTGAAAAGTTTATCGACCTTTGGTCAAGGAAAAAAAACTTTATACTAGAGAAATGCGTCTTCTATGCTAAGCAAAATTTGCATTCGTATTTTAAGGACATGAAATCTTTGACCTAACGACAATATTTTTTTTAGTGTACACACAAGTTCAATATAAACTAAAGGTGAAGAAAATGTTGGTATAATTCCCACAAATAGTATGAATGAACTACTGTATAGTTAAAATGGTCATGATTTGTCGCCAATATTTTTTTTCTTTACAGCTTCAAGTTTCAACTAAAGATTATATGTTATAAAATTATTAGATGCCGACTTTTAGACTTTTTCGTTTCTCCCTCGTTTGGTCAGTAAAAAAGGTCGATTTGCCAAAAATGCAATAGCCAATTTGACGTTTAAAAGTAGATTTTCAAATTTTCAACTTTGAAGACCATGTCCAGGACTATCACAAGATTCCAAATAAGAAGAAAACTTAGATAAAACTGTTCAAGAGGCTTTGCAGCATATACTGAATTTTACCGTATAAATTTCTCTTGTTTAGTTTTCTTGATTTTGTATCGTTAACATTGAATGTTGAATCAGCTGGCAAAAAATTGGGGCATTAGAGGGTTAATAATGTTGCACGGAGATTCACTAAATTCCTGTCTCCCACAAAAAAATTCTGAGTTTCTTAAAACTTGTAACTTTACCAATAATGCGCCCATCTTGAACTTCGTATGGCGGCACTAAAGACATATTTGCAATTTATAACTCCAATTTTTCCTTCAAACTACGAAATTATGTCTAATAATTTTTTTCGAATTTTCCGAAAAGTATTTAGTTAGTTATTATTGAGAAATCGGTATTTGTAACACAGATTAGTTAAAATTTTCTAAAATTAAACAAACTTTTCCTTTACTCTTTGGGTTTACTGTTTTAGAGTGTACATAGAAAAAAAGTAAACTGTTTCATAGGAAGAACTAACTGACTCGTGCCAAAATTGAACTAAATAGTACTCCACATTTTATCTTGAAGCGACCAATGAACGGGTTTATTTTGAGACTTCTAATGATGGAGATTATTCTTTATTTTTAGGTTAGACTAAAAGATTGACTGAATCGATCCATTTTAGAGCACACCAAATGTATATGTAACGTTTCGATATATCGATTTTAATTTCTCATTTAATTTTTTAATTTTATTTTGAGACGATATAGATATTTCCGTGCGTCTGTAGATTTCACGTTCGAATATCGGTCACATCCGGCAATTTTGTGATGTAGAACTCACATATAAACCGATCATACGATTTGGCTTCTTGAGAGATAAGGTTAGGTTAGATTAAAGTGGCAGCCCGATTTATTGTCAGGCTCACTTAAACTATTCAGTACATTGTGACATGATTTTGTTTCTTATACTTCTTGAAGCAGAAATATTTGTTTAACAATTTTATGTTTTTATAAATACATTTTGCTGAAGATTGTTGGTATCTGTTTATATTATGTTATGACTGGCCTCTATACATGCATATGTTATAATTTAATTTATTGAACATTGGTACCTCCGCCACAGAATTGGGGGGCAAGGCCTTCTTTGTAGCTTACATAAAAGGGGCGTTCACCAGCCATCTAAACAGAAGGAGTTCTACAGGGGTGTATATTAGAATTCCTACATAATTACTGAAACTAGAACCACACCTCCCCTCCTTCTTATTACAGGCATATTGCAGCGCTACGTTCAGAAGGTGTTTTATAGTACAGGAAGGTCTTCCCTATACGTTCACAAAAGAATGGCTTTATTATTACTAAATAATACGATATTAACATACATAGTTATTGTTTTAATTCACAATTATTTATTGTTAAAGTAAGAAGTTCCGAGTTCAAAGATAGATAAATAAAGAGATAACTATAATTTTATATTAGTTATCTCTTTATTTATCTATCTTTGAACTCGGAACTTCTAAAAGTCTAAAAAGTTTCTAGTCTGGACTTTTTTCGCCATATTTGTTGTCGAGATCTAGAAGAATTTAAATTCAAGAAATTAAAGAAAAATAATGGCAGATTTTGGGAAGTTGAAGGCAATCCAATTAGATGCTTGTCTACTTCTAACATATTTGTAAGTGTGATTTTATAAAACGAGCGATTGACTTAGAAAGGTCTTGAAAATGCATTCTAATTATAATTAAATAGGAATGCAAACAATTTTAAAACTCTCTTTTAAAAGAGAGCCCAATGGAAATCTCCTGCTGCATAACATTAACACCCATGCTATACAACTTCTATCAAGTAAGCAAAGAGAATGTCCGGGTGTATAAAATGAAAAACTAAATGAAACGCAGTGCTTAATTACAGGTCTGATTTTAGAAGGCCTACGATGAATGCAAAATCTGTACACCTGCATGCCTTATAAACATAACTCCTTCTAATTTAAGGCATTTAACATGCCTGCATTTGCAAGGTCCTTTTCGATTCCGCCGCTGGGTTTCTGATTTGATTTTCTAATAAACCAACACCAACCTAAAATAAATAGAAATGCGTCTCAAATACTGTCTCATTTTTGAGTGTTGGCGACACGTAAAAAAAGTTTCTTATAGGAATTGATATTTAACGGGACTTCGTTTTTGTGTGAATGCCAGATTGTTCTTTTGTCATTTTTATACCCACCACCATAGAATGGTGACGGGGTATAATAAGTTTGTCATTCCGTTTGTAACGCATCGAAATATCGATTTCCGACTATATAAAGTATATATATATATTCTTGATCAGGAAGAAATTCTAAGACGATATAAGCATGTCCGTTTGTCCGTCTGTCTGTCTGTCTGTCTGTCTGTCTGGCTGTCTGGCTGTCTGTTGTAATCACGCTACAGCATTCAATAATAGAGCTATCGTCCTGAAATTTGGCACAGAATCGTCTTTTGTCTGCGCGCAGGTCAAGTTCGAAGATGGGCTATATCGGGCCATGTTTTGGTATAGCCCCCATATAAACCGACCTCCCGATTTGGGGTCTTTCGCTTATAGAAACCGTAGTTTTCATCCAATTTGCGCGAAATTGAAAATCTAGAGATATTTTGGGACCTTGAAGAGGTGTGCCAAAAATGGTGAGTGTCGGTCCATGCTTTGGTATAGCCCCCATATAAACCGACCTCCCGATTTGGGGTCTTTCGCTTATAGAAACCGTAGTTTTCATCCAATTTGCGCGAAATTGAAAATCTAGAGGTATTTTGGGACCTTGAAGAGGTGTGCCAAAAATGGTGAGTGTCGGTCCATGGTTTGGTATAGCCCCCATATAAACCGACCTCCCGATTTGGGGTCTTTCGCTTATAGAAACCGTAGTTTTCATCCAATTTGCGCGAAATTGAAAATCTAGAGATATTTTGGGACCTTGAAGAGGTGTGCCAAAAATGGTGAGTGTCGGTCCATGTTTTGGTATAGCCCCCATATAAACCGACCTCCCGATTTTACTTCTTGGGCTTATAGAAACCGTAGTTTTTATCCAATTTGCCTGAAATTGGAAATCTAGAGGTATTTTTGGGCCATAAAGAGGTGTGCCGAAAACGGTTAGTATCGGTCGGGAGCCACCGTGGTGCAATGGTTAGCATGCCCGCCTTGCATACACAAGGTCGTGGGTTCGATTCCTGCTACGACCGAACACCAAAAAGTTTTTCAGCGGTGGATTATCCCACCTCAGTAATGCTGGTGACATTTCTGAGGGTTTCAAAGCTTCTCTAAGTGGTTTCACTAGAATGTGGAACGCCGTTCGGACTCGGCTATAAAAAGGAGGTCCCTTGTCATTGAGTTTAACATGGAATCGGGCAGCACTCAGTGATAAGAGAGAAGTTCACCACTGTGGTATCACAATGGACTGAATAGTCTAAGTGAGCCTGATACATCGGGCTGCCACATAACCTAACCTAACCTATCGGTCGGTATTTTAGTATAGCCCCCATAAGAACGATTTCCCGATTTAACTCCTTAGGTTTCTAGAAACCGTAGTTTTTATCCGATTTGCCTGAAATTGTAAATATTCTCGTATTTAAGGCTCACAAAAACGTGTATCGGATTAAGTTTTTATCGGTCAATTTGGTAATGCCTCCATATAGACCAATTTCACTTCTTGTGAGTATAGAAGGCGCACTGATCATGAAAATTGCTTGAAACTCAATGTAAAATTTCCAGATTTTATTTTTCGGGTGAAAATCTACAGATTTAAAATTTCAAATCAAGACGTTATTTTATAATTTTCTTGCACACTTACAAGAGATGTTAATGATTCCTCTAAAACTCAAACAAAAATGGTTCTTATAAATCCAGAATCTGATATAGTCCTTATAGGTGAAATCTTTAAATGTATCTTCGGGAAGTGTCCTCAAGTCCTCAAGCCCTCCTGAAATTTCAAAGGAAATCCTAATATTTGGTTCATGGTGGTGGGTATTTAAGATTCGGTCCGGCCGAACTTACTGCTGTATATACTTGTTTGTTTTGTTTTTCTTATACACTTTTTTTATATCAAAACATTTTCGCACCAAAGCACAGCAAAATACAAGGTGTTTTTGCTACATTTTCTTATATCCGTTTTTTTCTTCTTCTTTTATGAGATGTGCTTATAGCCATTACCTACTTTACCTTTCCTAATAAATCTTTGTGTCTTTACGAATCTAATATTTGTTGTATGAACTTTGCGATCATAATTACCGACGACCATGTCTAATGTCGCTTACACATCTATCTACAGAGTCTTGGGTACATTAGTATGGATGATGGTTGATATGTATAAATTCAAGTAAAATATTTACCCAAAGGATCCACACGGTAAATAACTTCTGGTAAGACTGGATTCAGCGTACACATGAAAAATACCCAGAATGTTAACCAAGCGCAAAGCCCATGACGCCAGCTGTGATGCAGCAGCCACTGGCTCAGATTCTGTCCGGGATACCGAAGCGGTGCCATGTTGCACAGACGGCCTTAGCGGCCTCTCTTTGTTCTTTGGTTTGTTTTGTTGCTTGGTTGTATAGCCCGTAGTCGTCTGCTTGTCTGTCTGTAAGAACTCGGCGTTTGCTGCCGTCGTTGTTGACGTGACGATGTTGTTACCGTGGTTAAGACTCGAATTTATGTCCTCGTCTTTATGCTGCTGCACCCAGACCTTTTCACTTCACGTCTTTTCTTGTGCTGTTGTTTTTAATTTTTGTGCCGCTGTTGTTGTTGATTGTTGCAAGTTTGCCTTTCACCAATGGTTACGGCTTCCGTTTTCTTCGCAATTGTTCTAAAGTTAAATGCTTTAATGGCAATTCTTGTTTGTTTTTATTATTTTTATATTTTCCATTCATGCCCTCGTCGTTGCCCTTTATTATTGTTATTCACTTGATGTTTTATTTTATTTCATTTCATTCCATTTCGGTTGCCAGCTAACGTCCCCAGGATTGCTAGAAGAGAGCGAGAGAAGAGCAAGAAGAAGAAAATAAATGTTAAAACAATACACAATAAACGTTCTTTGCTGATTTTCGTTTTGTTTCATTTTTTTTGTTATTCATATTGACAATAATGTTTTCATTTTTTAAATTATGCATATAAAATAAATATGGAAATTTACAAGCACTCTCGCCCCACACACACACACAACCACACGTCCTTCATACCATTTGCATATAAAAAAGGCACTCTCACGCACTCTTCAAATAGCTGGCGGCTTGCTCGATAAGAGGCTGAGGCTGAATTGAAAAGTGAAAATAATTTCGCCAAGTTAAATGATGGTATTACTTTTCAATTCACGTTTAAATGTTGCTAATTAAAATGTTTGTTCATAATTAATTGAGTATGCCGCTTAAGTGCAGCACCCAAACCAAAACCAAACACATGGTGTTTGCCAATGGAGTTTACCTCATTCACAATTTGAGAATTTCGAAAATCAAAATGCATTGCAAACTGAAATAAAACTGGAAAATTGTGGGCATTATTGCGAAAGCGTTGGCATTAAGATAAAATGCAATGAAAGTATCCAGTACGTTACATACATACATATGTTCGATGGCATTGACGTGGCTTAGCTTCCTAAGTGGAGTTGTATTTCGCGGATTTTTTTTTTCTATTTTCGGAAAGGCGGATTTTTATTTTTAAATTTCCCAGGATCCCACTCAAAGGGAAATTCCTTTTTGAATTGAATACATTTTAGGCATTTCAACAAGGCTCTATGTGGAAATCTAATAATATATTTTGTTTTTTGAACCACTTACACCAGCCAAAAATTAAAAAAAAAAAAAAACCTACAAGTGAATAAATTATTCAAATCAAGAAGAAATATTTTAAAATCAAACAAAGTTTTACAATTGTCAGGACAGTCTCGTCCAACATAGAGGTTTCGCGTATTTCAAATGATCACTATGTTAACATGCGATGAAAAGGTGTTTGGAAAATGGAAGAAAGGACTTGCATTTTCGTTTTTCGTAATAACTTCTCTCCAATAATTATTACAATATTTATATAAATTATTCAATTGCAAAATAAGGTTATTTACGGTAAAAAAGACCCATAATTTATAAAAGCCCACTTAGTCTACACTGAAAAAACAGTGAACCCACCAGGAAGAAAACTTTTGATTAATATTAGAAAATTTTGAATAGTTTTAGAAATTTTTAACTAAACAGTATTACAAGCGCTGGCATCACGCCGATATCACAAAAATAAGTAAATATTTTTCGACAAATTCAAGCAAATTTATTAGACATAAATAATTTTTTCATTTTTTAAAGAAAATTTTGTTGTTTGAAGGAAAAAATTGGAGTTCAAAATTGCGAGAATGTCTTTAGTGACATACGAAGTTCATGATGGACGCTTTTGTAGTAAAATTTACAAATTTGAAGAACTAATGAATAAAAGTTTTTATGAGAAAGATAAAGAAATAGGCTCTACTGTAGAAAATCAGTTAAAATTGAAAAAAAAATACATCTTTTGTCATACCAGATTGCGGACTCCAATAATATTACGATTTTGAAATGCAAAATCACGAAAGCTGTGATCGTCTTCCAAATGCTACAGAAATGAAAATGAAAGAAAATCTACTTCTACATACTCAAGTAACTAAATAGGTTTGTAGATCAATATGAAGGTGAACCATCTTCATAGTTACTATATTTATGGGATAAATTGTCCAAATCAGTGAGGAACTGTTAGGACTAAGTCCTCACAAAATCACAATTTCAGAAAAATGTCTACCCCAAGCTGAGTAAAATTATAAATTAGCGCTTGGGCCTCCTAAATAAAATACTGTGTCCGCTTGTATGATTGTATGCCTTGGAATAAAGAGGAGCAAAGTTTTCTTTTTTTAATTTTAGCGATTTGTTTTTGTAATAACGTTAACCTAATTAATTAAAAAACCCAAATTAATGGAAATTCCCCACCATATTCTCAAGTCTTAAACTCCAAAATTGTGTTTGGGGAAAAATTTTAAACATTGGCAACACTGCTGCAACGTCTGGTCCTTCGAGTAAGGATTGTGTTGAAAGCAGCATTGAATCAGTACTAATACAAAGATATAAAGCTATGAACCCCTTAAAAAGAAGCAATGAGGATAAGCTTACGGAGAATGCATTTTTTATAATGATCGAGCAAAAATCGATAAAGCCTTCAAAGACACGTTCTGATTTATCCTTATAATGAAGTTACAAAAAATCATCGTATCTACGAACGATTTCTGTAATATTCAAGAATTGATTCAGACCTATTAAAGCCACGTCCACTTCAGTTGAAAAGAATGTTTTTTTATCGGAACGAAAATTTAACAACTTGTGGTCTTTTAAAATATCGTTGTATCACAAAAAGACAATATTTTTGCCCTGCGTCATCCCACACAGAAAAAAAGGATACCCGGTTTCCAAGATTTTGTCCTTACACTAATGATTTTGGTATTGACTCCGAGCCAAAGAAGCGGAGAATTGAAGTAAGGATACTTATAAGACAGAATTGTCTTTTAAATTTAAGCGTACTTGATTTTAATTTATTCGTTTTTTCTTCATGTGCAATTAAAGGCCTTTAAAACGTGTCAATGAAACTTCAATTTCCAAATCCGGAAACGCATTCAAGTAGAAATTAAATAAAACAAGTATATACAGCAGTAGGTTCGGCCGGGCCGAATCTTAAATACCCACCACAATGAACCAAATATTAGGGTTTCCTTTGAAATTTCAGGAGGGCTTGAGAACACTTCCCGAAGATAAATTTAAAGATTTCACTTATGAGGACTATATCAGATTCTGGATTTATAAGAACCATTTTTGTTTGAGTTTTAGAGGAATTATTAACATCTCTTGTAAGTGTGTAAGAAAATTTAAAATAACGTCTTGATTTGAAATCTTAAATCTCTAGATTTTCACCCGAGAAGTAAAATCTGGAAATTTTACATTGAGAAGCAATTTTCATGATCAGTGCGCCTTCTATACCCTCAAGAAGTGAAGTCGGTCTATATGGAGGCATTACCAAATGGACCGATAAAAATTTAATCTGATACACGTTTTTGTGAGCCTAAAATACCAGAATATTTACAATTTCAGGCAAATCGGATAAAAACTACGGTTTCTAGAAACCCAAGGAGTTATTCACCGTTTTCGGCACACCTCTTTATGGCCCTTTAGATTTCCAATTTCAGACAAATTGGATAAAAACTTCGGATTCTAGAAGCCCAAGAAGTAAAATAGGGATATCGGTCTATATGGGGGCTATACCAAAACATGGAACGATACGGACCATTTTCGGCACACCTTTTGATGGTCCTCAAGTACCTCTAGATTTTCAATTTCAGGCAAATTGGATAAAAATTACGGTTTCTATAAGCCCAAGACCCCAAATCGGGATATCGGTCTATATGGGGACTATATCAAAACCTGGAGCAATGCGCACCATATTTGCCACACCTCTTTACGGTTCTAAGGTACCTCTCGATTTCCAATTTCAGGTAAATTGGATAAAAACTGCGGTTTCTATAAGCCCAAAAATAAAATCGGGAGATCGGTCTATATGGGGGCTGTACCAAAATATGGACCGATACTCACAATTTTTGGCACACGTATTTGTGATCCTACAATACCTCTAGATTTCCAATTTCAGGCAAATTGGATAAAAACTACGATTTCTATAAGCCCAAGACGCCAAATCGGGAAGTCGGTTTATATGGGGACTATATCAAAACCTGGACCGATATAGCCCATCTTCGAACTTGACCTGCCTGCAGACAAAAGACGAGTTTGTGCAAAATTTCAGCACGATTGCTTCATTATTGAAGACTGTAGCGTGATTACAACAGATAGGCAGACAGACGGACATCGTTATATCGTCTTAGAATTTCTCCCTGATCAAGAATATACTCTATATAGTCGGAAATCGATATTTCGATGTGTTACAAACGGAATGACAAACTTATTATACCCCCCTCACCATTCTATGGTGGTGTGTATAATAAAGTGTTGAAAAACCTCTCCTATTTTTAAGCATTTGTTGTCAAGATGCAAAAAGACAACAAGTTTAAAGACAATTTCATTATTTTGAAGAATTTTTCGCAATTATTAAAGACAAGTTGACCTTAGTCAAACAATTTTTTTTTTTCATTTTAAGACACCCATTTCTAATTCGAATCACTTAATTATAAAAAAAACGACTTTATAGAAATGTTTATCGTCTTTTAAACAAGGAAACAAACTTTATATCGGAGTAATTCGTCTTCTATGCTAACAAAAAAACGCATTTGTATTTTAAGGACGTGAAATCTTTGGCCTCACTACAATATTTTTTCAGTGCAAATATATTCCTCATTTTAACTACACAGGAAGTTTTTTTTTAAATCCAATTTTTATAACTCGTTTTTTTATTGGGTAATTTTTATTTTTTTTTTTTTTGGTTCCCATAGGTTAAAAACAGAGTAAGAATTAATAAAATGGTACAAATAATTAAAATTTTATTGAAAAAAAATGCTAAATTTATTCTAGAAAAATTGCGAATTTTTGAAGGTATTTGAGCCCAAATGTTTCAAATAAGCATTATAATGCATTAAAAATCATTAAAAAAAAATATAAAAACAATTTGTTTGGCAAAATATCACATTTTTTTAATTCACATTCAAAACACTGAATTCAGATCACATCTTAAGAAGTGATGCAAATTCAGTACAACGGCTGATGAAATGACAAATTCAATTCATTCATTCATGAAATTCATCGCTTCTGAGCCAATTTTACACCACTTCCAAATCCAAAAAGAATATTTTCACTTCTTTTTTGGCGACGCTTGCTTTGCTGGGAAGTTTCGCTGGAAATCTTAACCCGGCTGCTAACAGTCCACTTCATTTCGTTTTCACTCCATAATCGCCATCCATAGTAAAATTATACACTCGTCTAAGATTAGATTTTGTTTAATTCCAGTACATTTAGAACCAATAACCCAAAAAACAGAAAAAAAAATTGCCACCGAAATTAATGCAATTGTTGAAAATAATCTCCCAAGGGCAGTAGTCATAATAAATGCAAATTTGTTTTAAATTCCCTCTCATCAAAGGATAAATCAGGTATTAGGCATTACAATTTAAAGCCTAGTATACATCTACATACATGGTGCATATGCGTGTAGGTACCTTTTGTATAATGCATTTTGTTCAACAATTATATGTGATAATTCAATAATATGATCTATTTGATGTAACAGGGGCTTTAATGGTGCTTTACTTTCAACAATTTAATAATGGCTTATTAACATTCATATAAACTAATGGGCTGGTAATTATGGCACATACAAAACTTTTGAAGTGTCCAGGGATTTTAGCATAGGGAATCACAGCAAATGCAATTACATCCTGTATGCAACTGCATATGTAAATTAAAAATTCTGAGTGTTTCTATGTATTGTGGATGTAATCAACGGAAGTAATGGAATTACTATTATGAATTACTGTTATGAACAATATGTGGATGTGTGAGAGTGGACTGATTAAAATTTAAACATAGGTATATTCAGTTTAATTTAGCATATTTCATTTCAATGGTTGGCACAACAAAGATAAAGTCAACATTTCAGACGTACCTATACTGAGAAAAATATTGTCGTGTGGTCAAAGATTTTATGTCTTTAAAATACGAATGCATATTTTGCTTAGCATACACGGATGAAAAAGACTGTTTTTCATATGTTTGGCTATAAACATTATATGTTTGGAACACAAATTTTTAAACACAATATTTTTGAGTGCAAGCATATAATGTTCATAAACTAGCATAACATGTTTGGGACATATATGTTAATATGTTAGAACATATTATGTTTGGGACATAAAATGTTTGTAAATATAATATGCTTGGATGCAAACATATATTAATTTAGAAATAGCCTATAAACATATATGTGTTTAGAAGCTTGGAGCGCTATTTAACAGGCAGCGATATTGAATTAAGTTGGTGGTTGTTGCTTGTTATTACAAAATTAACATTTTATTTTTCCTTGGGCAATTGATCAGCTACTTCTTTGATCCTTACAAACTGTGTGGTCCGCTGTTCGAATCCCCGTCCGGCAAAAGGTAAAATTAAAATAAAAAAAATCATAAAATTGAATAATTTTTCTACAATGTTTGTATTACAGAAAAAAGGTGCTAAGAACTAAAAAATCTCGTGGAAGGGAGAAAGATGTCGGGGAATATACAATTGGGCAGAAACAAAATTTTGAGCATTCAGGTCGAAAACCTATGCTGTTAGCACCTATAGTACCTGTTTATTTTCATAATTCATTATGATTGTAAATATATAAATAAATAAATAAAATTTTGAGCACAATATTGTTTGGGAGAATTTTTTTTTAAGCATATAATATTTTTGGGTGCATAATGCTTCCAAACATATTATATGGTCACATAATAACATATTGTTTTTTGGAAGACAACATTATTGAATTTGGATGCAAAAATACAAAATGTTTGGAACTTAGACTACCCAAACATATATTGTTTAGACCAATATGCTTTCAAACATATTATATATTGGTAGAGATCAAACATATAAATGTTTGGGCAATACCCAAAAATGTATATGCTTGAAGCAAAATATGTTTGGGAGTATATGTTACAGAAGCGATTTTTTGTGAGGGTGTAGAAGACGCATTTCTCTAATATAAAGTTGTTTTCCTTGCCCAAAAGTCGATAAACTTTTCAATGAAGTCGTATTGTCCTTATATATAAGTGATTTCTCTTAAAATGGGTATCATAACATGAAATAAAAAATGTTTGGGCTTGACTTTAATAATTCTGAAAAATTCGTTAAATGTAATGAAATTGTCTTCAAATTTGTTGTCTTTTTGCATCTTGACTACAAAGCAAAAAATCGTTCAAGTATAGGACATGTTTTTCAACACTTTATTTTAAAGACGTTTTTTAGTTGAAACATAGAATAATTTGTACTGGAAGTCGAGTCTTAATTTGGAAAATAAAGTTGCCGTCAACTCGATTTTATTTTATTTATTTATTTATTTTCTTGGCGATTCCAAGCCGCAAAGCCATATACGGATTCCAAAACTACACAAACAAGTTTTTAGAAGAATTTAATAGCATATGAAGAAAACAAGATGAAAAAGCTAAAAATTAAAATGTGCTTCCTAAAAGCAAGTACACAAAACCCAAATTTAAAAAAAAAATTGAAAAAAAAAAATAGAAATTAAATTTTGATAAAATTTTCTATAGAAATAAAATTATGACAAAATGTTCTCTAGAAATAAAATTGTGACAAAATTTTCAATAGAAATAAAATTTTGACAAAATTTTCTATAGAAATAAAAGTTTGACAAAACTTTCTATACAAATAAAATCTTGACAACATTATCTATAGAAATAAAATTTTGACAAAATTTTCTATAGAAATAAAATCTTGTCAAAATTTTTCTTTTGAAACAAAATTTTGACAAAATTTTCTATAGAAATAAAATTTTGACAAAATTTTCTATAGGAATAAAATGTCGACAAAATTTTGTATAGAAAGAAAATTTTCGTAATTTTCTATAAAAATAAAATTTTTTATTAAAATAACATTTTGGTATGTTTTTTTTTTTTTGGCGATATGGACCAATTTTTGTGTGATCGGCAATCGGCTATGTCTAACTATAGAGCGATATGGACCCATTTTGGCATGGCTGTTAGCGGCCATATACTAGCGCAATGTACCAAATTTCAATCGAATGGTATGAATTTTGCTACTCCAAGAGATTTCGCAGGTCAAATCTGGGAATCGATCTATATGAGGGCTATATATAATTATAGACCGATATCGACCAATTTTTGCATGGTTGTTAGAGGCCATATACTAACGCCTCTACCAAATGGACCGATATGGCCCATTTGCAATACCATCCGACCTACCTCAATAACAACTACTTATGGCAAGTTTTAAGTCGATAGCTTCTTTCGTTCGGAAGTTAGCGTGATTTCGACGGACATACGGACGGACGGACATGCTTAGAATTTCACCACGACCCAGAATATATATACTTTATACCACAGGGGACAATTTTTAACTCCGGTTTAGTTGAAATTCTGCAAAGGGAGTAGAATTAGCATTGTAGCTATGAGTGTCAAATTTGGTTGAAATCGGTTCAGATTTAGATATAGCTCCCATATATAGCTTTCGCCCGATTTACACTCATATGACCACAGAGGCCAATTTTTTGCTCCGATTTAGTTGAAATTTTGCACAGGGAGTAGAATTAGCATTGTAGCTATGCGTGCCAAATTAGGTTGAAATCGGTTCAGATTTAGATATAGCTCCCATATATAGCTTTCACCCGATTTACACTCATATGACCACAGAGGCCAATTTTTTGCTCCGATTTAGTTGAAATTTTGCACAGGGAGTAGAATTAGCATTGTAGCTATGCGTGCCAAATTTGGTTGAAATCGGTTCAGATTTAGATATAGCTTCCATATATATGTTTTTCTGATTTCGACAAAAATGGTCAAAATACCAACATTTTCCTTGTAAAATCGCCACTGCTTAGTCGAAAAGATGTAAAAATGACTCAAAATTTCCTAAACTTCTAATACATATATATCGAGCGATAAATCATAAATAAACTTTTGCGAAGTTTCCTTAAAATTGCTTCAGATTTAAATGTTTCCCATATTTATACCCTTCACCACTACTGTGGTACAGGGTATAATAAGTTTGTGCATTTGTATGTAACGCCAAGAAATAGTGGTCATAGACCCATCTTTTAGTATACCGATCGGCTTAGAATTAAATTCTGAGTCGATTTAGCGATGTCCGTCTGTCTGACTGTCTGTCTGTATATGTAATTTTGTGCACAAAGTACAGCTCGCAATTTAAGTCCGATGGTCCGTTTCTTGGGACAGAGACAATCGCTATTGGTTTTGGAAAAAATCGGTTCAGATTAAGATATATATATATATATATAATCGGTTCAGATTATATATAGCTCCCATATATACGTACACCAGAGTTGAGGAAATATGGTAGACTGTTACACATTTTAGACCCATTTTCAATGGAAGTTGGATAGCGTTAGCCGATTTAAATTTTAATTCTAGAGATTTTGTAGAAGTAAAAAAATTGTCTCCTTTATATAGCTTCCAGCAAGTGTGAAGTAGTTGAGGTAACACAAATTTTGGCCTACATAGGGGTGAAGGGTATAATATAGTCGGCCCCGCCCGACTTTAGATTTTACTTATTTGTTTTTTACTAACATTGTGTTCCAACTTAGTGTATTAGCCGACTTAAATTTTGGGTCTATAGATTTTGTAGAAGTCTATCAAATTCTGTCCAGATCGGGTGATATTTAAATGTATGTATTTGGGACAAACCTTTATATATTGCCCCCAATACATTTGACGGATGTGATATGGTATCGAAAATTTAGATCTACAAAGTGGTGCAGGGTATAATATAGTCGGCCCCGACCGACTTTAGACTTTCCTTGCTTGTTTTTGTCAGTATTTGCGAGTTTAAAATGACCCACATTCCACATTTAAGCAAATTGAATAAAACTGAATGAATGAATTCAGCTGATTGGTCCCCAATACAGGGAAATCTCCTGGCTTCAACAATGGGTGTGTGATTATAGCAGACACTCTACTGTTGCACACTATTACGGCCTTCCTGTTGTGTATCCCAGGCATGTCATTAGCTTTCATAGGAGGCAAGGTTTGAATTGGAATTATTGTTTAATTTAGAATAAATAAATAACAGTTTTTCGAAAATTGAATTCAGTTTCGCCCAAAACACAAGCAATTGTCCGAATTAATGGCAAAACGAAATATTTATGGTTTTGAATGGTTCACATATTCAATTCAGTTCAATTTCTCTTCTATGCAAACAATATAAAATTCTCAATACAAACAAAGAGGATTAAATTGATATAGATGGTAATTTAAGATTTACTATGCGTGTTATTATGCATGTATACTTGTAAAAAAATTTGAGACACACTTGGAATAAGGAAAATTTCATTGGGTTGGGAAAAATTTATTTTAAGATTCTAATACTTAGATCTTAGGCTTTAGCCCCATCGGATTTTCCATTAAGTTTAAGAATTTTTTGTCATGTCACTCAAATCGGTTTCTTATGTTACACAAAATTTCATCTGAATTTTAAGGACAAGATATTATTATCCTCACGGCAATATTATTTTATTGCAGCAAATTTATCTGGGGTAAGGTGAAATACACGGAACTATGTGGTATCATATACAAATAAATGGTATTTCTTTGTCATATTGAAGAGTTATAAGCACCAATATTGTGAAAGGGCTAGAGTCTTGCATTATCGATTATATGGTCTTGTTATAATCTCTCCAATTATAGCATATATTTATTTCCAGCTTTCTGGGACAAAGCAAATTGAGGAATGTGATATTTTTATGACATTGAAAATATAATTTTTTTCTCTTCTGTGAAACAGGGCATTGCTGTAATTTGTTGGTGACTAAGAACAAGACATTGTCTGATTGTTCGCCATTAGGTGAAATAGATTTCTATTCGTTTATGAATTAGTGTGATGACCAAAAAATAAGATCAAGGAATTAGTGTTACACTTGTTACATATACAACAATGCTTGCATATGCTTATGACACTTTCTTTGTATAGCCGAGTTCGAACAGCGTTCCGCACCACACAGAGAAGCTTTGAAACACTCAGAAATATCACCAGCATTACTGAAAGGGGATAATCCACCGCTGAAAACCATTTTGGTTTTTGGTCGTAATTGGTCTTGAACCCATGACCCTGGGTATGCAAGGGGTGTCCGCCTTGCTCCTTCTTAAAAAAGGAAAACTCGTCTTTCAGTGTAAGAAAAAGAGCTGGGCAAAATATTCAGTTGTCACAACCAATCTGTTTTCCCTGTGGCTCCGTATAAATCGATTTCTAGAGTTTATTTATATCATGCTTTCAAATCGATCATGGCATAATTCTTTCGGTAAAGTTTAGCCTATTAGACATTGCCAAATAATCGATTTGATAATTTACGAAAATAAAATAAAGAAATAAAACACTGAGGTTCATTTTTTTTTTCTTCAAGGTATCAATAATGAAGGGAGTTTAGTTTTAAAATATTTACGCTGAAAACGAGCTTACCCTGTTCCATAGAGTTTGTCTTTACACTAATATTTTTTTGGTATTGTATCCGAGCCAAAGAAGCGGAGAATTGAAGTAAGTATACGTTTAAGACACAATTCTCTTCTAAAGTCAAATTTTGCATACTGGATATTAGGAAACAAATTTTTATTTTTTCGGCTTTTATCTTTATGTGCTATTAAAGACCAGTAAAAATGTATTAAAAACAATTTAAGTTTCCAAATTCATAGTGGACTTCAAGTAGAAACTAGTCTATATTTAAGTAGGAAATGTCATTGAAATAAAGTGTTGAAATACATTTCCTATTTTTGAACGCTTTTTATACCCTCCACAATAGGATGGGGGTATATTAACTTTGTCATTCCGTTTGTAAATTATCGAAATATTGCTATAAGACCCCATAAAGTATATATATTCTGGATCGTCGTGAAATTCAGAGTCGATCTAAGCCTGTCCGTCCGTCCACGAAAAAATTGTTTCAGTGTACCCTTTTGCTAGGAGGACATAGTAAAACATAACTTAAACACGACTAGTTAGGGTACATCTTCTAATGAAGGAGGAAAACCAAATCTACTGCAAGTGAAGTCCCCTTATTATGGATAAATTTTTAATACCCAATTTGAACTTAAACATAAAGTGTTAATAATTTCTATCGAATTGTGAAAATTATATCGCATCTTCTTCGTATAAATGAATATTTTAGTGACCAATGATGTTCTCTTGCCATTTATCATCTTGTCTGGAGAGCTAAGCAAACTTTTCTTATGTAGTGAACGTAAATAAAGAAAAATTCACAAAATATTCTACAATGAAATTCAATTTGTCTCGCTTGTTATGAAAATTTCATGCCGGTTGATTTTCTTTTACGTAGTTATGGTTAATCATTGTGACCTCCTCTAGAAAAATTACTGCCAAAAATATAATCAGTGGAAATCATTCAAATGACATTTTGCCTCAAACGAGCCATTCAGCAGGGCCTCATTCGATGGGTTGTTACAAAATTTCAACTTGATTTTACATAAATTATCAATTTTATCTTTTCTTCTCAAACAACCAAAAGGATATTTAGAACGCAGGTAAATGTCAATGACAGCATATCCTGCTCATAAATATCTTCATGTGTTCTAAATTACCACAGAATTACATGCAAGGATTTTAGCTACGAATTCTACAAAATCCAAAAAAAAAAACAACAAATCGCAATTAAGTGCAAAGTTCATGGTTATCTCTGCTTAATTGGCGTAACGCCATGTTTCATGGTATCATTAGCACATAAAATGCAAATGGTTTCATGGCAACTGTGTCTCGTCATCCAATGTTTAAAGCCCGCTAAACGCAGAGCTGAGCATAATCCCACATGTATGTTTGTTTTAATATGCAAATATATACGAACATATTTATGGTTAGGCTGCTTTGGAATTGGAATATATAATAAAGTGGTCTGTGGAGGACCAATAAGCCAACGATAAGGATCACGTATTGCCATAGCAAATCTAGAATGCCCGCTAGGGATTGAATCAAAAAGTAGTTTGCAGAAATCGACATTTCGACTTTCAACCTTTTTCGAAAATTCAAAAAACAAAATTTTTTAAAATTTGAAAACTTTACTTGAAACATAGCATACTTTTTACTGGAAGTCGAGTCTTAATGTAGAAAATAAGTATATACGGACGTAAGTTCGGCCCGGATGAATCTTATGTACCCTCCACCATGGATTGCGTAGAAACTTCTACGAAAGACTTTCATCCACAATCGAATTACTTGGGTTGTGGTATCTTAAGACTTCTTAAAGTGTGATACGGTCAAAATTTGGTCAATATAAACTTGACGTATTTCTTTCAATTTTGCATTTAAAAAACCTGAACACCCCTCATTTTGAAGGTGTGTGTGTGTAGAATGTTGCTCCTATTTTGATTTTGGAATTCACTCTTCAGTTGTCAAAATGCCGTCCCAGCAAGAAGAGCAGCGTATCAAAATTTTGCTCGCGCATCGCTAAAATCCGAGCTACTCGCACGCAAAGCTGGCAAAATCGCTAAAAGTTGCCAAATCAACCGTTACAAATGTAACTAAAGTGTTTGGGGAACGTTTGTAGACAGCCAGGAAGTCTGGATCGGGGGGAAATCGAAAACCGGAAGCCGCTGAGACGACAAAGAGAGTTGCCGGTAGTTTCAAGCGAAACCCTAACCTCTCTCTCCGAGATGCCGCAAATAAGCTGGGTGTATCGTCTACAACCGTGCATCGAGCCAAAAAACGAGCCGGAATCTCGACTTACAAGAAGGTAGTGACTCCAAATCGCGATGATAAACAAAATACGACGGCCAAAGCGCGATCCCGGAGGCTGTACACGACGATGCTGACGAAGTTTGACTGCGTGGTAATGGGCGACGAAACCTACGTCAAAGCCGACTACAAGCAGCTTCCGGGACAGGAGTTTTATACGGCAAAAGGAAGGGGAAAGGTAGCAGATATTTTCAAGCACATAAAACTGTCAAAGTTCGCAAAGAAATATCTGGTTTGGCAAGTCATCTCTACCTGTGGCTGGAAAAGCAGCATTTTGATAGCTTCCGGGACGGTCAACCAAGAAATTTACGTGAAAGAGTGTTTGAATAAACGTCTGCTGCCTTTCCTGAAGAAACACGGTTGTTCCGTACTGTTTTGGCCGGATTTGGCATCTTGCCATTACGGTAAAAAGGCCATGGAGTGGTACGCCGCCAACAACGTGCAGGTGGTTCCCAAGGACAAGAACCCTCCCAACACGCCAGAGCTCCGCCCGATTGAGAAATACTGGGCTATTGTCAAGCGGAACCTAAAGAAGACTAAAAAAACTTCTAAGGACGAGCAGCAGTTCAAGGCAAACTGGTTTTCTGCGGCGAAGAAGGTGGACAAGGTGGCTGTACAAAATCTGATGGCAGGTGTCAAGCGTGAGGCCCGGCAATTCGGATTTGGAAAAGCGAAAGCCTAACTGAATATTTTTCCTGAATTTTATACTAATTGAACTTGAAAAAGAAATTTAATTTGATTTTTTAAATAAACGATTTCACCGATTTACACGCATTTTCCCATGACCAAATTTTGACCGTATCACCCTTTAACATCGTTTTCTAAATTGTGAGTTAGTCCATACGTGGTATATATTAGACAATACGTAGAGAGCCAGAATTGAAATATGGGGGTCGCTTATATGGGGGCTATATACTATTATCAACTTGATATGGACCAATTTTTGTGTGATTGGGGATCGATTTATCTGATGGCTATATATAACTATGGACCGATATGGACCTAGTTAGACATGGCTGCTAACGGCACAATCTACCACATTTCAACTGACTCGGATGAAATTTGCTCCTCCAAGAGGCTCCAAAACCAAATCTCGGGATTGGTTTATATGGGGGCTATATATGATTATGGACTGATATGGACCACTTTTGGCATGTTTGTTAAATATCATATACTACCACCACGTACCAAATTTCAACCAGATCGGATGAATTTTGCTCCTCCAAAAGGCACCGCAGGTCAAATCTGGGGATCGGTTTATATGGGGGCTATATATAATTATGGACTGATATGAACCAATTCCTGCATGGTTGTTGGATACCATATACTAACTTCACGTACCAAATTTCAACTGAATTTTGGTCTTCCAAGAGGCTCCGGAGTTCATATCTGGTGATCGGTTTATATGGGGGCTATATATAATTATGGACCGATGTGGACCAATTTTTGCATGGTCATTAGAGACCATATATTAACACCATGTACCAAATTTCAGAAATTTGCTTCTATTAGAGGCTCCGGAAGCAAATCGGGGGATCGGTTTATATGGGGGCTATATATAATTATGAACCGATGTGGACCAATTTTTGCATGATTGTTAAATACCGTATACTAACATCATGTACCAAATTTCAGCCGGATCGGATGAAATTTGCTTCTCTTAGAGGCTCCGAAAGCCAAATCGGGGGATCTGTTTATATGGGGGCTATATATAATTATGGAACGATGTGGACCAATTTTTGCATAGTTGTTAGAGACCATATATTAAGACCATGTACCAAATTTCAGCCGGATCGGATGAAATTTGCTTCTCTTAGAGGATTCGCAAGCCAAATTTGGGGGTCCGTTTATATGGGGGCTATACGTAAAAGTGGACCGATATGGCCCATTTGCAATACCATATGACCTACATCAATAACAACTACTTGTGCAAAGTTTCAAGTCGATAGCTTGTTTTGTTCGGAAGTTAGCGTGATTTCAACAGATCGACTCAGAATTTCACCACGACCCAGAATATATATACTTTATGGGGTCTTAGAACAATATTTCGATGTGTTACAAACGGAATGACAAAGTTAATATACCCCCCATCCTATGGTGGAGGGTATAAAAATTCTCTGGAAAAGATCGGAAAAAGCCGACGAAACCTCGAGAAAAAAGATGAAATAAACTTGTTTTATTTGCATTTATATACATTGACCAAAACAGCCCATTAAAATAAACAAAAATCTGAGTAAATTATTATATTTTATAAACTTTTTAGATTTTATCTTTTGCCCGGACGGAGAATCGAATAAGCTAACACGCTATCCACTTGGATACGTAGCAGGCAATTATCGCTATATCGGCGCCCACAAGCCAGAAAAGAAAAAGAAAGAAACTTTATTTAAAGGGAACATACCCCTTACTTACAAAAGATGTACCAAATGCAAATTTTGGAAACGAAAATAATGTAATTGCACGTATTTTCCAAAAATATTCGAAAGATTTCGAAAGGATGTTCGGCTTAATACACGATATTACATTTGTAATACGAAACCTCAAAATGTGTCTTATATACGACGTAAAGGCAGAAAAGACCGGTGCTTGATATAAACGAAATGAACAATGATTTTGGAACTGAAGGTTTTTGATTCATTGCAAACATAAAAATTTCGTATTTTTTTTTTTTTTTTGGTGATAAAGGTTTGGACTTTTTGAAAGAAATCAAAAAACTGCAAGAAAACAACAACGTTTGTGATACCTGTTTTTCAAACGTTTTGTTTTACTTTGCTTGTATGAAAACGAGATTGGCAACTCAATCGATTGCCACAAACACATTTTTTCTCTGCCTATAAGTGAATGCAATAGACATTTTCATCAATGAAACAAATTAGAGTACATAACTTCAAGATAAGCTGATATATTACATTGTTATATACTTTAATTAATATCTAAAGGGTGATTTGTTAAGAGCTTGATAACTTTTTTTTAAAAAAAAACGCATAAAATTTGCAAAATCTCATCGGTTCTTTATTTGAAACGTTAGATTGGTCCATGACATTTACTTTTTGAAGATAATTTCATTTAAATGTTGACCGCGGCTGCGTCTTAGGTGGTCCATTCGGAAAGTCCAATTTTGGGCAACTTTTTCGAGCATTTCGGCCGGAATAGCCCGAATTTCTTCGGAAATGTTGTCTTCCAAAGCTGGAATAGTTGCTGGCTTATTTCTGTAGACTTTAGACTTGACGTAGCCCCACAAAAAATAGTCTAAAGGCGTCAAATCGCATGATCTTGGTGGCCAACTTACCGGTCCATTTCTTGAGATGAATTGTTCTCCGAAGTTTTCCCTCAAAATGGCCATAGAATCGCGAGCTGTGTGGCATGTAGCGCCATCTTGTTGAAACCACATGTCAACCAAGTTCAGTTCTTCCATTTTTGGCAACAAAAAGTTTGTTAGCATCGAACGATAGCGATCGCCATTCACCGTAACGTTGCGTCCAACAGCATCTTTGAAAAAATACGGTCCAATGATTCCACCAGCGTACAAACCACACCAAACAGTGCATTTTTCGGGATGCATGGGCAGTTCTTGAACGGCTTCTGGTTGCTCTTCACTCCAAATGCGGCAATTTTGCTTATTTACGTAGCCATTCAACCAGAAATGAGCCTCATCGCTGAACAAAATTTGTCGATAAAAAAGCGGATTTTCTGCCAACTTTTCTAGGGCCCATTCACTGAAAATTCGACGTTGTGGCTCGTTAGTAAGTCTATTCATGATGAAATGTAAAAGCATACTGAGCATCTTTCTCTTTGACACCATGTCTGAAATCCCACGTGATCTGTCAAATACTAATGCATGAAAATCCTAACCTCAAAAGAATCACCCTTTAGTAAGAGGATTGCGAGGGTGATGTGATTTTGGATTCTGGCATTTTTTTTATGAGAATAATATACGGCACACGAAATGTATCCTATCCGATTATATCTACGGTTTAATCATCCTTCCTATTCAGCAACCTTTCTCACAAATCATCACAGAAAGTAACTGCTAACCTTCCAAAACAGGAATGCTGACATCATTCTCAATATTGGTTTCCTTTGTTACGTTATGTTGTTGTTGTTTTTACCTTCCTTCAAACAAAGTGTCTTCAAACCCATTCGGTTGTGCGTTAGGTGCGACATAAATATGAAATATTAAATGTTCCGACACTTAATACCTCCAAGTGGCGAGAATATGCTAAGACCCCAACAATGGAGGCCCAGGTGGCCATGTGGGCCATTGTCCGTTTGGGACAATTATCCTAATAAGATTTCGACACAACTGAAAAGGACGAATATGCAAAATGAAATTATCGCATAGCACCGAACATTTGAGCTCACAAATGAATGAAACGCACTGATGAATGAAACCAAGTCCCTTTCACATTTAGTTAAACACAGTCTAACAAAATAAGGCCCCCCAAACATAATCCGCTTTCGGGGACTTTTTCAACAGTTGTTATCGCTGTAGGAGTAATGTAATGTGACGCATGAAGATGCGTCGCAGTCATAGTTGTCGGCTCATCCATGCCGCCATGCATCCTAATGAAGCAGGGCAAGCATTTAACATTGTCACCAAACTCGGCTGGCCCACCGACCCCAGTGGGACGATCTATGTTTGGCGTCTGACAAATTTCTGTCCCGGGGTGTGGTTTCGAAGAATTACAATTCTTAAGACAAAACTGAAAAGAAAGATTTTCTCGAGTTGGTTTATTTGTTCTTTTTTACGTTGTTCTTTCATCTTTGGTGCAGTAGAAGCGCCGGATAAAATGAATACTTTTTTGTTAATTTCTCCAGAAAATAACAATACAAAACAATGGTGACATGTTAGCGTCTACGTCGACGTGGACGGGGACGTAAAGCTTCGGGATTGAGATCAGACTATCATAGCGCTGACGTTGACTGTGGCGACGATTCTCGAGAAAACTCAATAATTTATGAAGCTCAAGAAAGTTCTTGTTGTCGCATTATTTTTGGTTCTCTTTGTTGTCCTTGTAATGGAAAATAAGTGCGACTGTCTATGTATGCGCGTGCCAATGTATGTGAGTGTTTTGTGAGGGCTTTGTTAGTGTATATGTAGAACATGTGGGCATGTGTATGCCTATTAAATTCCTTGTGAGGCTCTTTTAGCCCCGAAAGCATTTCTTTCATATATTAATAATAAGTACATAAAGCAGCAAACAAAAGAAAAAAATAAAACAAAGGAATGCTAAATCACACACACACACATACACACTCACAACAAACCTCGGTCCCACTTTCAACCAAATGCCCTCTGTTAGCGCCCATTATTTCCATCGCACACACTTACTCTACGCATAGTGGGATGAGATGACAATAAAATAAAAATTTCTGAACAAAAGGTTTTTAACTTTGGTTTAGGGAGCCACCGTGGTGCATACAAAAGGTCATGGATTCCATTCCAGTTTCGTTGGATTATCCCTTCCCAGTAATGCTAGTGACATTTCTAAATACCACACTTATTCACAATTTGCCTGAAATTCGAAATCTGTGTTTAAGTCTTACACAGACCTGTGTTGAATTTGATTTATTTCGGTACATGTTTTGGTAAAGATCCCATTTAGACCGATCACCCTTTTCGATTTCTTGGATATCTATGCACCGCTATTTTTATCAGATTGTTGTAAATCTAGAAGTATTTTAGAACTATACAGGGATTTGAACATTTTGGTTTATATCGGTAAGGGTTTGATATAATCCTAATAGACATAGGTTTCTCGATTTAACTTCTTGAGGGGATAAAATGCGCCGATTGTACAAAGATAAAAATAAATTTGAGAACTAATAACTTTTGTTAGAAACCCTTCTTTAGGTTCTGTGTTTCCACAGATTTTGGGGGTCGGTTTTCATGGGGGCTATATGATCGGGCACCAATATTGACTAATTTGAGCATCGGTGTTAGAAGGCTGAGGGTAGGGGGGCCACCGTGGTGCAATGGTTAGCACGTCCGCCTTCGTGGTCGTGGTTTCAAATCCAGTTTCGATCAAACACCAAAATATTTTTTCCGCGGTGTATTATCCCCTCTCAGTAATGCTGGGGACATTTATGAGTGTTTCAAAGCTTCTCCAAGTGGTTTCACGTCGTTCGGACTCGGCTATAAAAAGGAGGTCCTTTGTCATTGAGCTAAACATAGAATCTGACAGCACTCAGTGTTAAGAGAGAAGTTCTACACTGTGATATCACAATGGACTGAATAGTCTAAGTGAGCCTGAAATATCGAGCCGCCACTATACGTAACCTTGAGGGCATATATTTACATTACGTATAAAATTTCAACAAGATCGGATCAAATTTGTCCTTCCTAGAGGCTACGGCAATCAAACATGGGGGGTCGGTTTATATGAGGGATATACGAAATAGTGATCTCATTTGCAATACCATCTGACTTAAATCAATGACAACTACTTGTACCAAGTTTCATGTCGACAGCCGGTCCCGTTTGGAAGTTAGGGTTATTTTAATAGACGAACGTGTATCTCTAGAACGACTCGGAATTTCACCATGGCCCAGAATATATATACTTTATAAGGTCGAAGACGATCTGTTGCAAACGGAATTAGAAATGTAGTATATCCCCATCCTATGGTGGAGAATATAAAAAGAGGGAAAACTTGTACACAAATGCAGATTATTAAAGATCTACTAAGTTTGCATTTCCCATAAAATAGTTCAGAATTTCTAAAAATATGTAAATTTTACCACAAATGCGTCCATCTTGAATTTCGGATGGTGCTAAAGACTTTTTTGCAATTTTAAACTCCAATTTTTTGACTTCAAACTACGACCTCTTTTTAACACGTAAAAATAAAAATAACGGGTTAGCTGATAAGTCCCCGGTCTGACACATAGATGGCGTCGCTAGTATTAAATGCATATTATTTTTATATAGTACCAACCTTCAAATGATTCGTGTCAAAATTTAACGTTTAAGTCAATTAGTTTGTGAGATAGAGCGTCTTTTGTGAAGCAACTTTTGTTATTGTGAAAAAAACTGGAAAAAAAAGAATTTCGTGTTTTGATAAAATACTGTTTTCTGTTTTCTGAAGGGAAAAATACTGTGGAAGCAAAAACTTGGCTTGATAATGAGTTTCCGTACTCTGTCCCAGTGAAATCAACAATAATTGATTGATATGCAAAATTCAAGCGTGGTGAAATGAGCACGGAGGACGGTGAACGCATTGGACGCCCGAAAGAGGTGGTTACCGAGGAAAATATCAAAAAAATCCACAAAATGATTTTGAATGACCGTAAAATGAAGTTGATCGAGATTGCAGAGGCCTTAAAGATATCAAAAGAACGTGTTGGTCATTTCATTCATCAATATTTGGATATGCGGAAGCTCTGTGCAAAATGTGAGCCGCGCGAGCTCACATTTGACCAAAAACAACAACGTGTTGATGATTCTGAGCGGTGTTTGCAGCTGTTAACTCGTAATACACCCGAGTTTTTCCGTCGATATGTGACAATGGATGAAACATGGCTCCATGACTACACTCCTGAGTCCAATCGACAGTCGGCTGAGTGGACAGCGACCGGTGAACCGTCTCCGAAGCGTGGAAAGACTCAAAAGTCCGCCGACAAAGCAATGGCCTCTGTTTTTTGGGATGCGCGTAGAATAATTTTTATCGATTATCTTGAGAACGGAAAAACCATCAACAGTGATTATTATGTGGCATTATTGGAGCGTTTGAAGGTCGAAATCGCGGCACAACGGCCCCATATGAAGAATAAAGAAGTGTTGTTCCACCAAGACAACGCACCGTGCCACAAGTCATTGAGAACTATGGCAAAAATTCATGAATTGGACTTCGAATTGCTTCCCCACCCACCGTATTCTACAGATCTTGCCCCCAGCGACTTTTTCTTGTTCTCAGACCTCAAAAGGATGCACGCAGGCAAAACCGAAGGAGTACTACCAAAATGGTATCAAAAAATTGGAAGGTCGTTATAATCGTTGTATCGCTCTTGAAGGGAACTATGTTGAATAATAAAAACGAATTTTGACAAAAAAAAAATGTGTTTTTCTTTGTTAGACCGGGGACTTATCAGCCAACCTGTTATGTCTAATAAATTTCCTTTGTTTTTACAGGCATAAAATATATAACTGCTGTCAGTGTCAAACCATTGTATTATGTAAAGGTTAGTAATAACAATTACCACAAAATGGTGCAAAAATTTTCTACCACTGGATACTGGATATTTTAAAAATGTTCATTTTCCGTGTTAAAGGTTAAATGATTTATTAGCATTATTTTTGAGTTTTATCCCACTGTGAAATGCTATCTCTTTTATTTGCCCGCTGAGTCTGTCACACATATTCGCTACTGTAAAACATAAATTAATGAAAGTATTTATGTCCACGAAGAACTCCCGGGCAAAGTGCTGCCGAGCTTAATTGCCGATATTACTCAACGTGGTGGACGAAACCTAAAGAGACGTAAGAAAACGACCATAAGACAGCATAAACCTCTTTGCTGGGGAAATTTTCGCCCGAAGGGGTCGAATGTACATTCTAACAGACAACAAGAAATCCGAACCACACCAGTTATGGGCAGCCCCGCATGCATTAATGCTCAAAAGGAAATTCTCCACCAACTACATGAATAATGAAGCATTATGGAATTGATGGTGGGATTTTAATTAAACAAAAATCATTTGAATGTGAGACTCGTGGGTCTTGTTCATCAATGATGGATAAATAATCTCATTCATTTGCTGTTGGAAACCGGCAGATCATTAATTAACTCGCACTAGAACAATGTAGGAATGCTTCGTTGGTGCAAAGCAAGGCATCACTGTCACAGTTAAATTGTCCCATCATCGCTATGAATGGCATGGTGCAAATTGCGAAACAGGGAAATATCCTACCACTGCGAATGGGTTTAGTGGGGCATTTATAACCAAATTCCAGTGACACTCAAGGTAGAGAGCATTGTTTGTTTTTTTAATGGGGCCACCCATAATTCTCCTTCTCTAGTGCGTGTGAGATCCATTTGGGAAAATCACTGTGACAAGTTTACACTCTTACTGCTTTTGTGACCAAAAAAAAAATTATTGACAAACTCGTATGCAAACCTTGAGCTCATTTCCCAGGCTGACACAGTGCCAAATGCAAAATGTGTTCACATATTTAGCGACACAGATTTTCCATGCATCTCTCTCTCTCTTCTCTTCTCGCACGCTGTTTGTGTGTGTGGGAGACAACAATGATGTGGGGCAGTCAGTCGTCTGTCGGACTCATCAAAATTTACGCGAGTAGACATCAGGGATTGCACTGTATGATTATGGAATGAATAAACCTCAAATTCTTTTTTGTTTTGTTTTTTAATCCAACTGGGGATTATATTCTGATTCTGTTTCTGGCTTGTTTCATTTCGTATCATGGCAGAGTCGAAAACAGAAAACAAAAAGCGAAAGAATTTAGAGCAAATTATGTACATATTTGTGAATTGTAATTGTAAATAGCAAAGCATGCTATTGTCATTATGTAATTGAAAACAAAGATCTGCATTCGACAGAGCAAATATTGCATGTAACTATGGACCGGGGAAAGGACAAATTCGTTGGAAAAGGGTGTAAATGCGTACCAGGCATAAACGGAAGTTGAAAGAAAGCAAATGCGCCACATTGACTTTTCGCGATCAAATGACTTGACAACTAAGGAAAGTATTCATTTTTAGAAAAATTTTAGTATACAGAAAATAGAAATAGTCATGAATGGCATGAAAGTGAATGAATGCACATTTGGTGTCAAACGAAGAACGGATGGTGTCAATCTAACAACGATAAAAAGAACAACAATAATCTGAAAACGTAGTGGTTACGAATTTAAAAAGACTGTTTTTCATATGTTTAGGTATAAACATTATATAAAGGGTGATACGGTCAAAATTTGGTCAAGGGAAAACGCGTGTAAATCGGTGAAATCGTTTATTTAAAAAATCAAATTAAATTTCTTTTTCAAGTTTAATTAGAATAAAATTCAGGAAAATATTCAGTTAGGCTTTCGCTTTTCCAAATCCGAATTGCCAGGCCTAACGCTTGACACCTGCCATCAGATTTTGTACAGCCACCTTGTCCACCTTCTTCGCCGCAGAAAGCCAATTTTCCTTGAAATGCTGCTCGTCCTTAGCAGTTTTTTGGTCTTCTTTAGGTTCCGCTTGACAATAGCCCAGTATTTCTCAATTGGGCGGAGCTCTGGCGTGTTGGGAGGGTTCTTGTCCTTGGGAACCACCTGCACGTTGTTGGCGGCGTACCACTCCATGGCCTTTTTACCGTAATGGCAAGATTCCAAATCCGGCCAAAACAGTACGGAACAACCGTGTTTCTTCAGGAAAGGCAGCAGACGTTTATTCAAACACTCATTCACGTAAATTTATTGGTTGACAGTCCCGGAAGCTATGAAATTGCTGCTTTTCAAGCCACAGGTAAAGATGGCTTGCCAAACCAGATATTTCTTTGCGAACTTTGACAGTTGTATGTGCTTGAAAATATCTGCAACCATTCCCCTTCCTTTTGCCGTATAAAACTCCTGTCCCTGAAGCTGCTTGTAGTCGGCTTTGACGTAGGTTTCGTCGTCCATTACCACGCAGTCAAACTTCGTCAGCATCGTCGTGTACAGCCTCCGGGATCGCGCTTTGGCCGTCGTAACTTTTTTATCATCGCGATTTGGAGTCACTACCTTCTTGTAAGTCGATAGTCCGGCTCGTTTTTCGGCTCGATGCACGGTTGTAGACGATACACCCAGCTTATTTGCGGCATCTCGGAGAGAGAGGTTATGGTTTCGCTTGAAACTACCGGCAACTCTCTTTGTCGTCTCAGCGGCTTCCGGTTTTCGATTTCCCCCCGATTCAGACTTCCTGGCTGTCGACAAACGTCCCCCAAATTCTTTAATTACATTTGTAACGGTTGATTTGGCAACTTTTAGCGATTTTGCCAGCTTTGCGTGCGAGTAGCTCGGATTTTCGCGATACGCGAGCAAAATTTTGATACGCTGCTCTTTTTGCTTGGACGGCATTTTGACAACTGAAGAGTGAATTCCAAAATCAAAATAGGAGCAACATTCTACACACACACACCTTCAAAATGAGGGGTGTTCAGGTTTTTTAAATGTAAAATTGAAAGAAATACGTCAAGTTTATATTTACCAAATTTTGACCGTATCACCCTTTATCTCAAATTTTTAACACATTATTGTTAAGTACAATCATATAATGCTCATAAACCAGTATAACATGTTTGGGACATATATGTTTATAGAACATATTATGTTTGGGACATTACATTTTATACCCTGCGCCACACTGTGGAACAGGGTCGCAGTTTAAGTCCAATCGCCTTCAAATTTGTCACAAGTTCCTGTTTTGGGTCAGAATACAACCCTATTGATTTTGGAAGAAATCGGTTCAGATTTAGATATAGCTCCCATATATATCTTTCGCCCGATATGGACTTAAATGGCCCCAGAAGCCAGAGTTTTACCCTGATTTGCTTGAAATTTTGCACAAACATAACACTTGGTCCTATAGTCAAGTGTGCAAAATTTCATTGAAATCGGTTCAGATTTAGATATAGCTCCCATATATATCTTTCGCCCGATATGGACTTATATGGCCCCAGAAGCCAGAGTTTTACCCTAATTTGCTTGAATTTTTGCACCAGAAGAACAATAAGTAACATACTATAGTCAGGTGTGCCAAATTTGATTGAAATCGGTTCAGATTTGGATATAGCTCCCATATATATCTTTCGGCTGATTTTTCGTCATATGATCACAGAGTTCAAAGTTGTAGTCCGATTTACGTGAAAGTTTGCACAGGGAGTAGAATTAAAATACTAAGTATGCATGTCAAATTTGGTTGAAATCGGTTCAGATTTCTATATAGCTTCCATATATATTCTTTTCCGATTTGGGCAAAAATGACCAAAATACCCACATTTTCCTTATAAAATCACCACTGCTAAGTCGAAAACTTGTAAAAGTGACTCAAATTTTCCTTTATTTCTAATACATATCTATCGACCGATAAATCATAAATAAATCAAAATTGGTTCAGATTAAAATGTTTCCCATATTTTTTACGAACGTAGTGTACCATCCCAGGGCATTATCCGACTTAAATTTTAAGTCTATAGATTATAAATTTTGTTCAGATGGAGTCAGATTTAAATGTATGTATTTGGGACAAAAACCTTTATATATGTTATAGCACCTAACCCATTTGATGGATTTAATATAGTATCGAAAGTGTGGATAAAGTGGTGCAGGGTATAATATAGTCGACCCCGCCCGACTTTAGAATTTCTTTACTTGTTTAAGTATAATATATGCAAATATATATTAATTTAAAAATTTCGTATAAACATTTACAGTGCTGTTCAAAACATTTGCAACCGCATTCCCTGTTGAAAATAAACCTTAACTATAATGAAAATAAAAATATTATGACCAAACTTTTAATGCAATCTTGTTGTTTATTATGTCAATTCTAAAGATTTAATGGAATAAGGGAACTAACGACAAAGACTTTTTGATAATTTATAAAATTGTTTAAAAATAAGAATTTTCACCTGTTGAAAACATTTGCAACTAATACTAAGTGTCACATATATTTAAAAATAATTAAAGCTTTTGTAACTTTTAACGACAAATGTTAACAGTTTATATTACAGACATGCGGTTTGATTACTTCTGCGCAACTTCTTTCCATTGGTTCGGATTAAATGGTCAATGATATCCTATGGTTCAAATCATAAGCCTTTTGCAAAAAATTTAATACCAATTTTTCGTTTTAAACTTTCCAAAGGTTATTTTATGACTTTTACATTAGACAACTGAGCAAACAAGTCAAGAACCAGCAATTTTTCAACAGAAATCCATGGATTTACTACCTTACACATGTGCTGGAGGTCATGATCGTGCTGAATAATCCATGCAGATGGCATTTCCCGGAATGCTTATGGCAATATCACATGGGACAACATTTTTTTGTAGACTTCCGACAGCATAATACCCTGGAATCCATAAATCGAGACATGGATCCACCACTATACTCCAGAGACAAAAGAACAATCCAAACAATGGACTGAAGCTGGAGGAAGTGCCCCAAAGAAGGCAAAAACAATTCAATAGGCTGGTAAGGTATCGAAGGTATTTCAAAGGTATTTTATTGATTGACTATCTGCAAAAGGGTAAAACAATAAATTCAGAGTACTATTGCAACCTCTTCGATTAATTAAATGTACAAATTCGAGAAAAACATCCTAGCTTACAGCACAAAAAAATAATTTTTCATCAAGACAACGCACCAGCGCACAAGAGTGTTTTAGTAATGGCTTAAATCAACGAATTGAAGTACGAGTTGCTTGACCACCCACCTTATTCTCCTGATTTAACTCTTAGTGACTTGTACTTGTTCCCAAATCTAAAAAAATTCCTTGCTGGCAAGCGCTTTACCTCAAATGAAGATGCAATTACAGTTGTAAACCATTATTTTGAAGTCCTTGAGGAAAACTATTTTAATCAAGGGATAGAATTGCTAGAAATGCGTTGGACTAAATGTATTGAAGTTTCAGGAGATTATATTGAAAAATAAAAATATTTTTGAAAAACTAACTATTCTCTTTCATTGATAGGCTAAGGAGTTTCCGAACCGCCCTCGTATAAGGTCATCAACACTTCAAACGGTGGAGATGTTCCGAATGAAATTTTTTTTGGGGTTTCGATAGTCAAAAAGTTTTAAACGTCATAAAAAGGTATATAACAAAAATTTCAGAAAATTACACGCAGAGAAGGAATATGATCACCTCAAACATGTTTCAAGAGCAAAATGTTATTTCTCAGCGGTGAACATATACATGGCTGCCGAAATCAGATACACAATTTTCGAGAAAATAATATTTTTGCGACAAACATGTTACATCTTCCCCGTCCAAAAATAACATTTTGCCCTTGAAACATATTTGAGGTGTATTTAAAAATTTTGGAAAATTTTAAAATTCCCGCCACCATTTCAAAATTTTGATTTTATCTCCAACGCTACACTATGATAACGCTACTGCCTGATAGGAGATTTTGCAAAAACTATTGGCGCGAAGTATAATGACTATTGTATGAGCTGTCATGATGCGGAGGAAAAAGAATCAATTAAACACCTCTTGTGTGAGTGTCCTGCATTTTGTGTAAAGCGCAAGCAACTTTTAGGAGCATATAAAGGGTGATTCTTTTGAGGTTAGGATTTTCATGCATTAGTATTTGACAGATCACGTGGGATTTCAGACATGGTGTCAAAGAGAAAGATGCTCAGTATGCTTTGACATTTCATCATGAATAGACTTACTAACGAGCCACAACGTCGAATTTTCAGTGAATGGGCCCTAGAAAAGTTGGCAGAAAATCCGCTTTTTTATCGACAAATTTTGTTCAGCGATGAGGCTCATTTCTGGTTGAATGGCTACGTAAATAAGCAAAATTGCCGCATTTGGAGTGAAGAGCAACCAGAAGCCGTTCAAGAACTGCCCATGCATCCCGAAAAATGCACTGTTTGGTGTGGTTTGTACGCTGGTGGAATCATTGGACCGTATTTTTTCAAAGATGCTGTTGGACGCAACGTTACGGTGAATGTCGATCGCTATCGTTCGATGCTAACAAACTTTTTGTTGCCAAAAATGGAAGAACTGAACTTGGTTGACATGTGGTTTCAACAAGATGACGCTACATGCCACACAGCTCGCGATTCTATGGCCATTTTGAGGGAAAACTTCGGAGAACAATTCATCTCAAGAAATGGACCGGTAAGTTGGCCACCAAGATCATGCGATTTGACGCCTTTAGACTATTTTTTGTGGGGCTACGTCAAGTCTAAAGTCTACAGAAATAAGCCAGCAACTATTCCAGCTTTGGAAGACAACATTTCCGAAGAAATTCGGGCTATTCCGGCCGAAATGCTCGAAAAAGTTGCCCAAAATTGGACTTTCCGAATGGACCACCTAAGACGCAGCCGCGGTCAACATTTAAATGAAATTATCTTCAAAAAGTAAATGTCATGGACCAATCTAACGTTTCAAATAAAGAACCGATGAGATTTTGCAAATTTTATGCGTTTTTTTTAAAAAAAAGTTATCAAGCTCTTAACAAATCACCCTTTAGCTTCAGATTACTGGCGGATCTGGAAAACGTTAACTTAAGCAGTCTGCTAATGTTTTTGGAACAATCTGGTTGGTTCAACAAAGAAAAATAATCAAGAAGGTTCAGCGGTTAAAACTAGAAGTGCCCATATGTAATAGGTACTTTTAGTTAATGTGGTATCACAATGGACTGAATAGTCTAAGTGAGCCTGAATCTTAATCGGGCTGCCACTTTAACCTAACCTAACCTACACTATGATAATACACTCAAAAAACCCCTTCCCTAAGGATTTTGGTATCGATTCCAAATTTGCGGATTCTTTAGAGTTAAGACATTTTCTAGGGACCTATCTACTTATATCTTGACTCAATTAGATTAAAATTAGGATACACATTTTATTTATGGAATTCTCGCACAATCAAATGCCGGTATAAAAATCGAAATTATAGCAGATACTTCAAAGTAAATTTTTTTTCTTAATTCGAAAAACAAAAATTTCACCAAAGTTACAAAATCCTCAAAATATATGTCATTTCACATTTGAAGCGTTTTTATCTTAAATCGAAAAATTCAATATTTCAGTTAATTTAAGGACGATCAAAAATTTTATTCTTTACTCTTAGGAAAATTTGTCTTAGTTCAAAGACATACATCTTTAATGGAGGGAAGCCAATTTCCAATAGTTTTGTCGTAAATTTAGTAAAAAAAAATGTATAAAGCAAAGATTATAAAGTTTCTTTTAATTAAAATTTCGTTATTTTAAAGAAAATTGTCCTTAATATTGTGTAAATTTCGATGATAAAATGTAGGTTGCGTATTCTTTAACACCATGTAAATATTTTTTTAATCGTACAACAATCGCCAACTATGATGTGGCAATGTACCAGGGACATTCTAAGGGATCTGTGCCAATTTTCAAATTAAACCTAAAGTCAGTATTTTTTATGAAATCTTATACATTTGAAAAATGCTTATGGGGCACGCTTAATTATTTCAAACTAGACGCATAGTACACTGAAAAAAAAATATTGTCGTGAGGTCAAAGATACGAATACGAATTCAAATTTTGCTTAGCATAGAAGACACATTTCTCTAGTATAAAGCTTTTTTCCTTGTCCAAAAGTCGATAAAATTTTCAATGAAGTCATATTATCCTTATAATTAGGTGATTTGACTTAAAAATGGGTATCATAACATGAAAAAAATTTTTTGGCTAAGATCAACTTGACTTTAATAATTCAAAAAAATTCTATAAAATTAATGAATTTTTCTTTAAATTTGTTATCTTTTTGCATCTTGACTACAAAGCAAAAAATCGTTCAAATATAGGACATGTTTTTCAACACTTTATTTTAAAGACGTTTGATAGCATATGAAGAAAAAAAACTGAAAAAATTAAAAACTATAATTTGCTTCCTACAGTCAAGTACACAAAACCTAAATTTAAAAGAGAATTGTGTCTTAAAAGTATCCTTACTTGTATTCTCCGCTTCTTTGGCTCGGAATCAATCCCCAATTTTGTAAAGTAAAGACAATATCTTTGGAACCGGCCATGCTTTTTTTTCAGTGCAAAGATACTATAACAAACCTTCAATTTATAAAATTGGAGTGGTGCAACTTCTGAATAGTGAGGCGTCTTTCCGATCAGATTTGTATATGAGATTTCTACGAGTGTTTTCAACATGGTTAATTTCAAAAAATGTTGACAGGAATTATAATTGTTTAACTTTTTATTCAAAAGTAAGTTGCTATATTAATGGATTTTTTTTCAAAAACTAAGTATTTTTAGTGGGTTTACAATGTGTTTTCGGCATACCAATTGGAAATATAGGTGCAGGTCAGAGGGATATATGTCAAATTTGTTCAAAATCCTAGCTTTATGCAAAATTTTGTTTTATGTTGCAAATTATTTGTATGACTATTGTCATCAATTACTGCTTTTCTATTCCCAGTACATCGCTTTATCCATAAATTGCTTCTATATATAAGATATCCAACAGGTTCCATGGAAAAATTATTTTCAATCATACGCCACCATTTTTATACCCTAAACCACATAGTGGTTAGGGTATAATAACTTTGATCGGCCAAAAAAGTGCCTACCAGAAATATTGATTTTAGACCCCATAAAATATATACCGATCGACTCAGAATCACCTCCTGAGTCGATTTAGCGCTTTTTACAAACCGATCGTTATCAAATTTTGTACATAGTTCACTTTTTCATCGCCCATTAAGTCTACGAAATTTCATCGAAATCGGTTCAGATTTAGATATAGGTCCCAAGTATATGTATCGCCCGATTTTGCCACATTGGGCCGTAAAACCCTTATTTATCAACCAATCGTACTCAAAGTTGGTTAAATGTAATCTTCTATAACTCTAACTGTATTTGCGAAATTTCATCGAAATCGATTCAGATTTAGATATAGCTCCCATATATATATATATATATATATATATATATATATATATATATATATATATATATATATATATATATATATATATATATATATATATATATATATATATATATATATATATATATATATATGTAATCTTCTATAACTCTAACTGTATTTGCGAAATTTCATCGAAATCGATTCAGATTTAGATATAGCTCCCATATATATATATATATATATATATATATATATATATATATATATATATATATATATATATATATATATATATATATATATATATATATATATATATATATATATATATATATATATATATATATATATATATATATATATATATATATATATATATATATATATATATATATATCGCCCGATTCTGAAAAATTTGCCCCTAATAACCTTATATTTGACCATAGGAGCCTCATTTATTAACTGATCGTACTCAAATTTTACAAAAAGTAATCTTCTGTGGTATCAATCGTACCTGCAAAATAATATACAAATTGGTTGAGATTTAGATATAGGTCCCATATATATGCATCGCTCGATTTTGCCATATTTGGCCATAATACTCTTATTTATTAACGTATGTTATTCAAATTTTGATGTACTAGCTGATCGTATTCAGACTTACATAATAATATTGCCCGATTTTTGCAAATTTGGATTTATTACCCTCAACTAATTGACCGATTTCCTCTTTTTATTTAATAATGGACTCAATATTAGTGGCATACTAACTCTTTAGGTGCAAAATAAACTATAGCTCATAATATTAGACATTTCTGCTCAGATTGTGACAAGACTCCCATAAACATGTACCCCCCCTTTATGTTCTTAAATATGGAAATCTCCAAAACCTATACCAATGATACCACATGCTTATGTTTACTAATTCAGTAGGGGTGGTTTAGGGTATTATATAGTCGGCCCCACCCGACTTTCTACTTTACTCACTTGTTTTTTATTCACTGTGGTTTCTGTTTCAATAGAACCTTCACTATCATTGAATGTTTTTACTAGTGTTTTTCACAGACCAATGCAAACCAATTATTTTCCTGGAATGAACGTCTAATGCTACGAAGGAAAAATCCTTAAAAAATATTTTGGTTTGGTCTGTGTGATAATAAACAAGGAAAAATCTTTTGCTCGTTTTGTGGAATTTTACTCTAACAATTCAAAAGGGTATTTGTTTTGGCATTGTCGTCGGATAAGCCAAAAATATAAATGACCACCATAACAGTCAGATTCATGGACTGTCACATTAGGTATTCATTGTGGATGAACACAGAGTTTACGCATTTTATAGCAACTTTTTCAACATTTTGGTAAACACTCCAATAACACATTCTATGTATGTGAATATCCAGTCATATATTCCAAGGGCGTACTACAGTAGAGGAAAATTGAATGGGATTCCCTGTTGAATTTTAATTTTTTAATAGTTCATAGCTGATGTAGCCCCGAAAATATTTTATAATTAAATTATTAAAATTTATATGGAAATATAGTAAGTACTGCATATAGGCTCCTGAAAAATAAGCCTTTAAAACTAAAATGAAGAAGGACTTCGAAAGAAGGGCAAGAGCAACACCAGATATGTATATATATTTTTTTGGGACTCCAGAAAATTCTTCTGAATTTTTCTATTCTATACACCCAAAGAAAAAATACTTTCCTCCGGAATGAAACGAAATTTTCCTTTCTTATAAAATATTTTCTTTTCAATCGAACAAATCCGAAATTACGATAAATAAGTGAGACAACGATAGTCTCCAAATTTTTATTTGCTTTCAAAGCAAATTTCTTAGTGTCAAAAGAAAACTTTGCTTGTCCAAATTTTCGTTCATCAGAAAAGGAAACTCTTCTTTGAGTGTAGAAATTCGTAGTCCGAAAAACAATTACAATTTTTTGTCGTTAAATTTTTTCAAAAGCAAAAAAATAGGAATTGGAAAAGAGAAGAATATAGGATAAGAAATTAGAAAATTAGGCAAAAATGAAATCATATAGTTTCTTAATAATCCCAATATGTTTCCATAGTCGAAAATATTAAATAATCACTAAACTACGACGAAGTGTTAATTAGGGTACTATTTGGTAGCTACCTCACTCTAAAAATTGATTTTATTTAATTTAATATACGAAAATGTACAAAGGGATTTAATATTGAAACAGGGAATATAAATTCTTATATATCTTATTTAATATTGCAGTCGATCTCATACTGGTTCATATTCTATACACTGAAAAGGCATGCCCGGTTCCAAAGATTTTATCCTTACACTAATGATTTTGGTATTGATTCGGAGCCAAAGAAGCGGAGAATTGAAGTAAGAATACTTTTAAGACAGAATTGTCTTTTAAATTTAAGTTTTGTGTACTGGATTCTACACACAAAAAACACGAACATTTTTCCAATTAAAATTTTAATTGAGTTTTAAAAAATATTCAATTAAAAATTTTATTGATTCAACAAATTTTTTAATTGAAACAAAAATCAATCACAAAAATAATAGTATCAATTAATTTTTTAATTGAATCAATTAACTTTATAATTGACCTTCAATTAATTTTTTAATTGATACTATCAATTCTGTGATTGAAGACATTTCAATTAAAAATTAATTGGATCAATCAATTTCGTGATTGAATCAATTAATTTCGTGATTGAATCAGATTTTTGTTTTTTTGTGTGTAGGTATCAAATTTTAATCTATTCGATTTTTCTGGTTTTTTCTTCACGTGCAATTAAAGTCTTTTAAAACCGTGTTAACGACAACTTAAATGTTCAAATTCACAATCGACTTCAAGTAGAAATTATGCTATGTTTCAAGTAAAAATCGTCTTTAAAATAAAGTGTTGAAAAACATCTCCTATTTTTAAATGTTTTTTTACTTTGTTATCAAGATGCAAAAAGACAACCAATTTAAAGACAATTTTATTAAAGTTGAAGAATTTTTCACAATTGTTAATGACAAGTTGACCTTAGTCAAACAAAATGTTCTTTCATTTTAAGATACCCATTTTTAATTTGAATCAGAGTCATTTTTACAATTTTCGACTAAGCAGAGGCGATTTTAAAAGGGAAAATGTTGGTATTTTGACCATTTTTGTCGAAATCAGAAAAACATATATATGGGAGCTATATCTAAATCTGAACCGATTTCAACCAAATTTGGCACGCAAAGCTACAATGCTAATTCTACTCCCTGTGCAAAATTTCAACTAAATCGGAGTAAAAAATTGGACTGTGTGGTCATATGAGTGTAAATCGGGCGAAAGCTATACATGGGAGCTATATATAAATCTGAACCGATTTCAATCAAAGCTGCCACGCATAGCTACAATGCTAAATTTACTCCCTGTGCAAAATTTCAACCAAAGTGGGCCAAAACTCTGGCTATTAGAACCATATTAGTCCATATCGGGCGAAAGATATACAGTATGTCAAGAAAGTCTTTTGACATTGCCAAATATTTCAAATTCTAGAAATAATTGAAATATTAAATATTTTATTAAATTTTTAATTCTGTGTACGTATGTATACTTTGCATAATAAAATATTTTTTTAAAATTTCATTATATTTAATTTTGGAACAAAACATAATTTTTATCCCATTGTCAAAACACTTTCTTGACAAACTGTATATGGGAGCTATATCTAAATCTGATTCGATTTCAACCAAATTTTGCACACTTGACTATACGACGAAGTGTTATGTTTGTACAAAATTTCAAGTAAATCGGTATAAAACTCTGGCTGCTGGGTCCATATTAGTGCATATCGGGCGAAAGATATATATGGGAGCTATATCTAAATCTGAACCAATTTCTTCCAAAATCAATAGGGTTCTATTCTGATCCAAATTAGGAACATGTGCCAAATTGGAAGGCGATTGGACTTAAATTGCGACCTAGACTTTGATCACAAAAATGTGTTCACAGACAGACGGACGGACGGACAGAAAAATGCAAAAAATGCATTCGTACCCCGAAAAAAACAGTGAACCCACCAGGAAAGAAAACTTTCGATTAATTTTAGAAAATTTTTAATATTTTTAGAAAATTTTAACACAAAAGTATTATAAACGCTGGTATCAATCCTATATCATAAAAATAAATAAATATTTTTCGATAAATTGAAGAAAATGTATTAGACATAATTAAGTTTTTTCACTTCCCAGCAAAAAAAGCGTCGCCAAAAAGTAATGAAAATGTTCTCTTTGGATCCGGAAGTGGTGCAAAATTTAGGCAGAAGCGATGAATTTAACATGGGCTTGTCATAGGACGGAAGTCCTCAATTTCAACAGCCGGTGCACTGAATTTGGATCACTTCTTTAGGTGTGATCCGAATTCAATGTTTTGGATGTAAATTTAAAAATTCTGTGATATTTTGTCAAATAAATATTTTTTATAATTTTTAATGGGTTCTAACGCTTGTCTAAAACGTTTGACCTCAAATAGTTTCAAAAATTCACAATTTTTTCAGATTGGATTTAGCATTTTTTCGACAAAATTTTTTTTTAGTGTATTTTAAGGACATGCAATCTTTGGATTCATGCCAATATTTTTTCAGTGTATAAAGCAGTCGTCCATGTTTAAAGTCTTGTTTCTATTGGGCTTTAGGGCTTATTTTCATGTGGCGTTCCTTAATTTAAAATAATGATTTCACACCGGAAATGATTTCACACACACACGTTGGAAGGGAACAATGTTATTTTTGGATGGTGAACATGGAATATTTTTGTCGTAAAAATGTTGTTTCCCTGTCAAACATATACATGGTTGCCGAATCAGATACTAAATTTTATAGAAAATACTATGGTTGCGACCAACATAATAATTTTAATAGTATAATAAAATGGTTGTGTCAAACATGCTCTATGTTCACCGTCCAAAAATAACTTTTTGCTCTTGAAACATGTTTGGGATGATCATATACCCTCATGTTTCGATATTCGGAACAGTTGCTCGTGTATGTTTATCAAACTGACTTACAAATAAACTTGCTTTCGACTTCATCCGCCCAAATACCACAATATTGAGAATTCATACAAATTGATTCAGTTTCGGTATCTCAGGTATTTCCAATTAACCAGAGAATTTAGATTTTTTAAACCGTTAGGCCAAAGTGGCAAGTGGCCTCGCCCAAAATATCAAGTTCCAGTTTTTCTGCCTGTACCAATTTTTTCGCATGAGCCTATTCTCAACCTACAAAATTCAAGAAATTTTATAATTTATGCTTAGTTCTTAGAATATCGGGAAGTTATCAGATTGTTGTTTAGGGATAATATAGTATTATTTACGAAATTCATATAGATGAGACTGGTCATACACACAAAAAAATAAAATATGAATTTGTACATAAATTGGTACATTTTTAATAATTTATGGACTCTTTCATCAAATAGATGTACGTTTACGTAGTATATTTTTGCGTAAATATTTGTTATTATAAATTATTATGTTTTTACTAATGTGCATGTACTCTTTCATACAATTCATGAAACTTTACATAATATATCCAAAATGCTGGTTTTCTCTTAGCGTGAGAGAGCCACAATGTAATGTTACTCTCATAGCTATACAATACAAGCATACCATACAAACAATACAAGCATACAATAAGAGACAAAAAAACAAAGCGTTTTTTAAGTTAACACGTGTCTTTACTGTGTTTGGTTTGTTCAGTCTAGTTTGATTCGGCGTCGTGATCGGAAGATTATTTATTACTGGAAAGGTTGATGAAATAAAGCAACTTTAACCACGCTTCAATTGCTCATGTTTATAACTAAATTAAAATAATATAAAATTATGTTTTCTTGCTTGATGGGCTTTAACGGATTTTTGTAATAAATGGGCCTATTATGTATGCAATTAGGGCAAATAAAATGCAAAAGAAAAAGTTACATTTAATGTATGACGTTTTAATGACTATTATGTAAAAGTACATATTCTTTCAGTATCGAAAAGTATGTAACATATACTTCATTTATAATATAACAAATTTCATTAAAATTATGTATTCATCCATACTCATTCAAAACCAGTATTTTTTTTAAATTATGAATCGTTTTCATACAAATTATGAATTCAGTGTTTGGAAAAATTTTAAGAACACTATTCATAAAATAAATGTATTATTTTTTTGTGTGTATTTATGGGAGCTATTTCAAAATTTATGTCCAATTTTTTGCATGCTTTTTATGTATCAAATACGCATTTATAAGTAATTATAGCGCATAATTGTATTTTCTTTAATTTGATATAAATGTATTTAATTTAGTTAAATACACTCTTCTTACTGAATTACAAACAATTACAAAATCTGAAAACATGTTTTTAATATGTTTTAGAAGATTTTAATAAAAGTGCGTAATTGTGAACAGGTATGCCGACTATCATAAAAACTCTTCATTGGCTTCTCTCAGTATTTTTTAACACTTCGTGAACGGTTCAAGCGTAATCTTTTTACAAAATTTTTTTCTTTCCTAAATAGATTAAATGCATTCGATCGGATTTAAATTGGGTAACTGAGGAGAGCAATCTAAACGCTTGATACAATTTGCTTTGAATCTTTTTCAATATAGCTGCTTTGGCTTTTCCCATCGCAAGTACCAACTAAATAAATAAGATATTGATAATGTTTCCCAGCAAAAAAGCCTTGCCAAAATAGCAATGAAAATGTTCTTTTGGGTTACGGAAGTGGTGCAGAAAATTGGCACAGAAACTCTTTGGTACTTCACTGTACATGTATGTTAATCTTGGCCCCAAAATAAATGTTTTGCCACAAATTAGGGCAATCGTTCCAGTTTTGTTAAAGTACCCACAGAGAAAGTTCCATTAAAATTTAGGTCAACGAACATTTTTCATCGATGCATCATTAACACAATGATTATTACAATGCTTCGCTGATTAACAGAAAATTATTGTCATTATATTAACGAATTTATTTCATTGGTGCGATTTTGATGCCACTTTCGTCAATATAGCAAAGCATTTACTCTCAGTGTACTAAAAATTACGCATTCCTTTGCCTTTTCTCTAATGACCACTACCAGATAAGTATTATCAGTCAAGAAGAGATGGCCAATATTTCCACGTAGCATCTCGTTTCCAACATTGGACGTAGCATCTACCTTTTTGTATGATTTGTTATACCATCGTATACCAACAAGTCTTGAAAGTTTTCAAACATGTCCGGTTGGATTTATTGCCAATGTTCTCTCTGTTAAATACACACATTTTGAGGGTAAAAATGGAAAACAATATTTATTTGGCAGTTTGTTTGCATTTGCCCGTGGAACTTTTTCTGTTGTTAGAGGGTGGCACCCACATTCACCGAGTATAAAGAAGGATATCGTGTACTAGAGTCCTTCATATTTTCAAAAAAATATTAAATTATCGTATAATCCAATGGCAAGTTTGTTTTTGGTACACCCAAAAAAAATTGTAAACAAAAACTGCAAAGACATTAAAAAATCTCCCACTCCCCAGACTGTGTTTGTTCGGGTGGGATGTTTTTTTTTAGGCTTTCATGCCACCGAGAATGTTCATAAAAACGCCAAGTCAGGATAAAGAAACAAAATTTATTCCTTTCTACCCTTGTGTGGGAGGAGGGGTGTGGGGAGCATTCCAGCGAAAGTAAACAAAACAACATTAGACGATGAAAGCGAAACTATTCCAAATAATGACAGACCCTAAGTAAACGACAGACCAAGGCTATGTGATACTTTTGAAAGTTTCTTGATAAGTTTGGCATGGGCGGTAAGTGATTCCCAGTAAAAGTCTATCCAAAGACTAAGTGCTCCATGGTTATGGCCACATGAATACTCGTATGTAGGCCTATTAAGCATTAATGGCAATTCTGCAAACAAAGCAAAAAAGAACGTCATGGCAAAAAAAAATGTAACTTAGACTTGCCAGACAGACAATTTTCAGTTTTTTTCTTTGTTGTTTGATGAACTCAACAAAGAACTTTGAAAATCTCCTAAGAAAATTTCATAAAACAACTAGAATGCGGTAAAATCGTAATATAATCATAAATTTTGTCAAAGTCATCGATAATAATGCATTTGTGTTACAAAGGAGTACATTTTGTACCACAAACACCCTTAGGGTTATAAACATAAAAATTTTTAAGTTCCCACCATAAAACCTAGTTCAGAGCAGTATGTATTTTCTAATTTATTTCACTTGTCTAATGTCATATCGTATTCGTTAATTTTATGTTGTATACTAATGAACATTAAATATAAAGGATTTATTTATACCAGGGCGGTTCGGAAACTCTTAGCCTATCAATGAAAGAGAATAGTTAGTTTTCAAAAATATTTTTATTTTTCAACATAATCTCCTGAAACTTTAATACACTTAGTCCAACGCTTTTCTAACAATTCTATCCATTGATTAAAATAGTTTTCCTCAAGGTCTTCAAAATAGTGATTTAACATACAACTGTAATTGCATCTTCATTTGAGGTAAAACGCTTGCCAGCAAGGAATTTTTTTAGATTTGGGAACAAGTAAATGTCACTGGGAGCTAAATCAGGAGAATAAGGTGGGTGGTCAAGCAACTTGTACTTTAATTCGTTGATTTAAGCCATTATTAAAACACTCTTGTGCGCTGGTGCGTTGTCTTGATGAAAAACTATTTCTTTGTGTTGTAAGCCAGGACGTTTTTCTCGAATTTTTACATTTAATTGATCCAAAAGGTTGCAATAGTACTCTGAATTTATTGTTTTACCCTTTTGCAGATAGTCAATCAATAAAGTCCCTAAAAACCGTTGCCATAACCTTACCAGCTGATTGAATTTTGCCTTCTTTGGGGCACTTCCTTCAGCTTCAGTCCATTGTTTGGATTGTTCTTTTGTCTCTGGAGTATAGTGGTTTCCGAAAAGATTTTCAACATTACATACTATTATAAATTTTTATTGGACTGTGTTGTTGGTTCAAAAATATTTTTATACCCTCCACCATAGGATGGGGGTATATTAACTTTGTCATTCCGTTTGTAACACATCGAAATATTGCTCTAAGACCCCATAAAGTATATATATTCTGGGTCGTGGTGAAATTCTGAGTCGATCTAAGCATGTCCGTCTGTCCGTCTGTCCGGCTGTCCGTCCGGCTGTGGAAATCACGCTAACTTCCGAACGAAACAAGCTATCGACTTGAAACTTGGCACAAGTAGTTGTTATTGATGTAGGTCGGATGGTATTGAAATTGGGCCATATCGGACCACGTTTACGTATAGCCCCAAATTTGGCTTGGGGAGCCTCCCGGAGCAGCAAAATTCATCCGATCCGGTTGAAATTTGGTACGTGGTCTTAGTATACGGTCTCTAACAACCATGCAAAAATTGGTCCATATCGGTCCATAATTATATATAGCCCCCATATAAACCGATCCCCAGATTTGACCTCCGGAGCCTCTTGGAGGGGCAAAATTCATCCGATCCAATTGAAATTTGGTACCTGATGTTAGTATATGGTCTCTAACAACCATGCAAAAATTGGTCCATATCGGTCCATAATTATATATAGCCCCCATATAAACCGATCCCCAGATTTGACCTCCGGAGACTTTTGGAGGGGCAAAATTCATCCGATCCGGTTGAAATTTGGTACCTGATGTAAGTATATGGCCTCTAACAACCATGCAAAAATTGGTTCATATCGGTCCATAATTATATGTAGCTCCCATATAAACCGATCCCCAGATTTGACCACCGGAGCCTCTTGGAGGAGCAAAATTCATCCGATCCGGTTGAAATTTAGTACGTGGTCTTAGTATACGGTTTTTAATAACCATGCAAAAATTGGTCCATATCGGTCTATAAGTATATATAGCCCCCATATAAACCGATCCCCAGATTTGACCTCCGGAGCTTCTTGGAGGTGCAAAATTCATCCGATCCAATTGAAATTTGGTACCTGATGTTAGTATATGGTCTCTAACAACCATGCAAAAATTGGTCCATATCGGTCCATAATTATATATAGCCCCCATATAAACCGATCCCCAGATTTGACCTCCGGAGCCTCTTGGAAGACCAAAATTCATCCGATCCAGTTGAAATTTGGTACATGGTGTTAGTATATGGTCTCTAACAACCATGCAGAAATTGGTCCATATCGGTCCATAATTATATATAGTTCCCATATAAACTGTCCCCAGATTTGACGTCCGGAACCTCTTGGAGGAGCAAAAGTCATCCGATACGGTTGAAATTTGGTACATTTTGTCAATATATGGCCTCTAACAGCCATGTAAAAATTGGTTCATATCGGTCTTTAGTTATATATAGCCGATGACTTAATACACAAAAATTGGTCCATATCGCCAAAAATAATCTACCAAAACTTTATTTCCATAGAAAATTTTGTCAAATTTCATTACTATAGAAAGTTTTGTCAAAATTTCATTTCTATAGAAAGTTTTGTCAAAAGTTTATTTCTATACAAATGTTTGTCAAAATTTTATTTCCATAGAAAATTTTGTCAAAATTTTATTTCTATAGAAAATTTTGTAATCTACCAAAACTTTATTTCCATAGAAAATTTTGTCAAATTTTATTACTATAGAAAGTTTTGTTAAAATTTCATTTCTATAGAAAGTTTTGTCAAAAGTTTATTTCTATAGAAATGTTTGTCAAAATTTTATTGCTATAGAAAATTTTGTAAAAAATTTATTTCTGTAGAAAATTTTGTCAACATTTTATTTCTATAGAAATTTTTGTCAAAATTGTATTGCTATAGAAAATTTTGTCAACATTTTACTTCCATAGAAAATTTTGTCAACATTTTATTTCTATAGAAAATTTTGTCAAATTTTTATTTCTATAGAAAATTTTGTCAAAATTTTATTTCTATAGAAAATTTTGTCAAGGTTTCATTTCTATAGAAAATTTTGTCAAAATTTTATTTCTATAGAAAATTTTGTCAAACTAGATTATATACGTATTTAATATATGCCCCGTATGGGCTAACTTAAAATTTAGAAGACAGTGTTAAAAAGTTTTACGATACCTTGCCATCGGCAAGTGTTATCGCAACCCAAGTAATTCGATTGTGGATGACAGCCTTTAGTAGAAGTTCCTACGCAATCCATGGTGGAGGGTACATAAGATTCGGCCTGGCCGAACTTACGGCCGTATATACTTGTTTTTATTGAAAAAATAAAAATTTTGTAAAAACGAACTTTTTTTTTTTTTTGGTGATAAAATTTTCGAAGGAGTTCAAAAAACTCTAACAAAAGAAGAAGTTTTTGGTACAAGTTTTCCAAACGCTTTTTCTTTGCGTGTAGATTTTATTTTCTCTTATGTTATAAGTTAGTTTCGTATTCTCGGACTTTTTCTACAGCTATGTTTATATTTATGGTAAAATTTGAACCTTAAAAATCTCTATGACGTCGGGAGGAGTCGCGAATTCAGAACTGTTATTTTTTTGTAATCCAACACACTATACCCTACTCCACGGGATGAATCTACTCAATGATGTAAGTTTACAATAAAAATAATGTATTATTCAACTTAAGAAAACAAGGGTATGTTTTATTGGCATCAAGTCAATTAATATGTTGCAATTTCTTTTTGAAACGCGATTTGGCATTACTTTACGCTATCATAAACGATGTCCACAATCGCTGTAGAGGTTATTCTATTAAAAAAATTCAAGAAAAAATTAAATTAAAAAACATGATTCCTGATTCCAAAAAGAATAAAAAAAAAACTTTTGTTGGTCATCATTTTAAAAATGTGTGGTCTCAGCAGGATTCAAACCTGGACCTCAAGATATATACTAATATTAATAAAATGAATGGCACTTGGTCTACACAGGTTATTATTTTTAAATCCCAGGCAATACTGCAAGTACACCCTCAAAAAAAAATCGCTTCTCTAACATATGTCCCAAACATATTTTGCAGGAAGCATATATATTATTGGATACTGCCGAAACATTAATATGTTTGTGTTATGTGAACATATTGTATGTTTGGAAGCATTTTGAGCCCATAAATAGTATATGCTTGGAAGAATTTTCATCAAAGAAGATTGTGCTCATTCCCTCACATAATTTTAATTTCCACGAAATTTTTTAGTTCTTGGAACCAAGAAAAAAATTTTGCCCATAATACCAAAATGATAAACAAAACACATGTCCACACATACATAAAATGCTGCTCTCAAGGCGAAAACACGTCTTGTTTTTTCCAAATGTCTATTCTCTTGGTTCCGAATGTTTATTCTCTTTACTCTTCTCTACTAATATTCAAATTAAATAATATTTAGACTTAAGCATATCAAATTTTTTGCCTTATCATAAAACAGTTTTCCGAAACAACATACAAGCGGTTTCACAGAAGTTGCTCTCTTTTGAGTCTCTCGCTGTGTTATGTTGATATCTTTCGTCAACCCTCCCGGTTTCCATCTCTATTTCTTTCTCTATACACAGAAAAAAATATCACCAAAATATTTCCAACTAAAAAGTTAATTGAAGTTGAAATTTTTTTCAATTAATAAATTAATTGGTACAATTAACTTTTTAATCAAGATAGAAACATTAAGTTAATTTAGTCAATGATTGAAAATTTAAAAATTTTTAATTAAAAATTTAATTGATACAATTAACTTTTATACATGAAATTGGCCGTTACGGCCAATTTCATGTAGCTCCGTTAGACTTTAACTCCCAGTTAACAGAAAGTAAAATGGAAATATCTTTTCTCCGATTAATTTTAACTGAAAATTTTTTAGCAGTTAGGTGTCTAACTGACATATAGAATATATAGGCGGGATGACAGATATGTCTATAGTACGGTTTAAAAGTTCGTTAGCTAACGTAGCACTAACGGAGCTTCATGAAAATGGGGGTAAGTCAGTTAAAAAAGTGATGAACTTTTTTTTAAAATTTTTAATTAAATTTGTTTTTTTCAAACAATCAATTGTTAATCCAAATAAAAATTCTGAGCCAATTCAGAATGTAATTGAAAATAGTTACCTTTTTTAATTACAAAATTAATTGAGTTTTGCAATCAACATCAATTAAATTTTTAATTGAATCAATTAAAAAATTAATTGAAATTTGGTAATGAAATCAATTAATTTTTTAATCAAGAATTTTTTCTATGCCCAATTAAAACTGTGATTGATACTATCATTTTCGTGATTGAAGACATTTCAATTAAAAAATTAATTGGATCAATTAATTTCGTGATTGAATCAGAAAAAAAATTTTTTGTGTGTACTCTCTGAATAAAATATCACAACATATATATGTTTACTCGAAATTTGAAATGTATATATGTTTACATTCACACATATTATTTTTATGAAACATTCATGCCCCAAACATAATATGTTCTAACATACAACATATGAGTCCCAAACATTTAGAGTTAGTTAAGGAACAATACATGTTTGCACTTAAATATATTGTGTTTAAAAAGTGTGCCCGAAACACATTTTGTTTATATCGGAACATATGAAAAACATATTTTTCTAACAGTGTAGTAGGTTAAGTTAGGTGAGATTAAAGTGGCAGCCCGATTTGATTCAGGCTCACTTAGACTAATCAGTCCATTATGATACCAAATTAACTAAAAGTGCCTACAGGCACTTCTAGTTTTTACCATTGAAGCCACCCGATTATTTTCATCTCTCGAACCAACCAATCAGGTTCCAAAGACATTAGCAGACTGCTTATGTTAACGTTTTCCAAAAGCTATATGCCTCTAAAATTCGTTTACGCCTTACACAAAATGCAGGACACTCACACAAGAGGTGTTTAATTGATCCTTTTCTTTCGCATCACGACAGCTCATGCAGTATTCATTATACTTCGCGCCGATAGTTTTTACAAACGCGTCTATCAGGCAGCGACCCGTTATAGCAGATAGTGATATATGACGTCTAGAGAACACTACACTAAAAAAGTGTACTCTCTATTTCACTAAAGCCAATTTAGTTCATGGAATTATTTTGCTTGGAGAAAGTTTCCTTTTCTCTAATAATTTTTTGCTTACGTTAATTAAATGAACTAAAAAAGGGTAGAAATTATAAATAAATGAAGCATAAAGATTTAATAAATTTTAATAAAATAATAAAATTTTATAAATTTCTAACAAAATTGTTCATTATTTCCTTAAATTTGTAAATTTTCCTTAAATTTGTAACAAGCACAAATAATTAATTATGTCTAATAAATTTTCTTGAATTTGTCGAAAAATATTTTTTTTAATTCGACGTGATGCCAGTGTTTATAATACTGTTTAGTTAAAATTTTCTAAACATTTTCAAAATTGTCTAAAATTAACCAAAGTTTTCTTTCTGGTGGGTTCACTGTTTTTTTAGTGTACATTCACTGCCACGGTCTAAATTTCTGGCTAAAATATCGGAACTAGAGGTGTGCACGTGAGTAATATCTTGCTCACGCACACTCACGACGGAGAAATCTTATTCACGCACACTCACGCACGATATTTTTGGTAGGACTCACGCTCTCGCACGTTCACGAAAAGAAATTTGTACTCACGCACGAAAATCTTTTGAATGTCGTGACTCACGAAAAATATCGTGACTCACGAAAAATGTCGTGACTCACGAAAAACCTCGTGACTCACGAATAATTTTATGAGTGATTTGCCTTTAGAACCAGACTGAAAACATGAGTATGGTTAAAATCGAGTGCGTTATAAAACTCTTACCACCTAGGATGTCACAGTGATGCTCACGCACACTCACGCCGTTGCCGTCAGCGTGACTCACGACTCACGCATGAGTCATGAAAATTTCCGGGAGTCACGACAATTTCGTGTCACGTGCACACCTCTAATCGGAACTGATAAACACTTCTAAATATTTTGTACGTTATATGTATGTCTTGTTGAACTCACAAATTTGTTGTGTTGTTTTAACAAATATATGATGCGGGATAGAAGCGCTGCTGTATCCCCACAATTTCAATTGATTAACAAATTGTATGCATCTGGCAAGTCTAATCCCTATAATCAGCTAGCCGAGAGTTAACAAAAGATGTCTATAGCAAATAAGAATCCTCACATACATTCACATCAATAGTTTTCCAACATCATTTTCCTCGAGAATAGACAATAAGCTAATAAAGAAAAACTATTGATAAATGTACAGTGAGGTATGTGTATAACGAGCTGGAAGTTTTAAACTTTCTTCAGCGAAACCATCAGTGCAGTGTTAGTCATTCATTTTGTGTTCAAATTATTTAATCTATTGTTTTGTAAGTGATAATGTAAAAGTAATGTTCATTTCACATGTTCACATTTCAAGAACAAATAAATATAAAATAATTAAAATGAATCACCAAAAAAGATTTCCAAAATACGTGTGTCATACAAATGGCCTTTAGAACAAGGAGACATTAATTTGGCTAAATTCAAATCACTCATCTGTCATCCTGAAGTTCTCTAAGAAAACTTTTCCTGTGCTCTTATATAGCGTCCTGATGAATGAAAAGCATTAAATGTAGTCCATGATAAATGACGAACATATAAAAATTTATATAGTTAGAGTGTCACTATCTCTCTATAACTTGCTCCCACTGTATTCGGTCCTCGACGCATGGAATTACATATATGAATGATTTTTTCTTTGCAGCTAGCACATAGAACAAATCAATACAAACAAAAAAAGTAATCTAAAGCTTTTGTTCTCCAATAGTTTCCGCTTCCGGTCATATTATTCTCCTTACACACCCTCCCCATTATTATGATTTGGTATGTGTGCGTGTGCGACGACAATGGCAGCTTGTGTGAAGCAATATGGACGATGAAGTTGAACTTTTCGATTGAATTTATGAGAATTTTCACTCAGCAGAACGTGCACTCCAAACCATTTAATCAATATGGTATATCCTGTGATGTGGTACTAAAACATAATGTGTAGCTACACAAGGGTGTGTATAATTTTTCACATTACAAATCACCATTAGCATTAGTTGTGTTCCAATAAAAATACGGTGCGAACCCATCCATTCAGAAAGTATAAAATCAACTATGATATAGTGCATCATTTATCGACAAGAGAGCAGTTTACCACCTGTAATGTGTCCGTCTGTGCGAACTCTGTTTCGCTTTGGTTTTTAATAGGTTAGGTTATATTTATAAAGTATAAACGGCATTAAACCAAAACCAATAAACTACTCCTCTGACCGAAACTGTAGCCATAAAATCAATTTAATGGTCTAAATTTTCTATCTATTTCCGGACAATTCGAAGAAAAACTGTGATATTTAATGATTAAGAATGCATCACAATTTTACATCCTATGCTTGTGCAAATGAGCTATATACATCTCACTTATCGTGTTTTCCTTTCTTTCTTTTTGTGAACTATGATATTAACAAAGCGATTCAATAAAATTCAATAATCACGGTAGTATTTTTCAGGCTGAAATATAAGCAATAAAACGGATGGCAAATTGGCACAGATGTAATGTTCTAACACATGCTGGCATAAATATATATATTCAGACAGTCAATGTTCAATAAAATCCTTAGATTCTGTGTTCCTCAACTCGTTGACTTAGACTGCCGCAAATCTCTCAAAGAGATGGCTGAATAGTGCAATATTCACCTTGTAAGGGTGCCTGACCCCAGGAATGTACCAGGAAATTTCAAAGCTGCTAAACAGTCAAAAAATAAAAAAATCTCTTCTGTAACATATACTCCCAAACACATACTGCTTCAATTTAATTATTATTAAATTTTATTTACAAGCACTTATTTTTTATTTTTTTCTAATATATAATATGTTTGAGTGGCCTAAGTTCCATTCATTTTGTTCTCTTCCCTCTAGATTCAATATTTTATTTTCCCAAAACCTATACGTGTGTTCATAGCAATAAAAATAAAAATCGTAAAAATAAAACAAAAACGTTTGGAAAACGTGTATCGAAAACGTTTTTCGTTTGCTAGAGTTTTTTAAATTTCTTTGAAAATTTTAAACTTTTATCACCAAAAAAATTCGTTTGTTACAAAACTTTTATTTTTTCAATACCAACAACACAGTCCATTTCGATTATATCAAGCACTGTTCTTTTCCGACTTTAAGTCTTTAATAAGACACATTTTACAGTTTCACATTAAAAATTTAATGTAGTAATATGTAATGTTGAACATCCTTTCGGAATCTTCCGAACAAGTTGGAAATATGTAAAAACAAAAAAAAAAAAACAAGTATATACAGCAGTAAGTCCGGCCGGGCCGAATCTTAAACACCCACCACCATGAATCAAATATTAGGGTTTCCTTTGAAATTTCAGAGGATTTGAGGACAGATCAAGCAGAGCAGTTCAACCAGTACACTTCACGAAGATAAATTTAAAGATTTTACCTATGAAGAGTACATCATATAAGAACCATTTTTGTTTGAGTTTTAGAGGAATCATTAATATTTCTTGTAAGTGTGCAAGAAAATTATAAAATAACGTCTTGATTTGAAATCATAAATCTGTAGATTTTCACCCGAAAATTAATATCTGCAAATTTTATATTGAGTTTCAAGCAATTTTCATGATCAGTGCGCCTTCTATACTCTCAAGAAGTGAAATCGGTCTATATGGAGGCATTACCAAATGGACCGATAAAAATTTAATCCGATACACGTTTTTTGAGCCTTAAATACCAGAATATTTACAATTTCCAGCAAATCGGATAAAATCGGGGCTATATTAAAATACGGACCGATACTCACCGTTTTCGGCACACCTCTTTATGGCCCGAAAATACCCCTAGCTTTTCAATTTCAGGCAAATTGGATAAAAACTTCGGATTCTAGAAGCCCAAGGAGTTAAATCGGGAGATCGGTCTATATGGGGGCTATACCCAAAACATGGACCGATACTCACCATTTTTGGCACACCTCTTTATGGTCATAAAATACCTCTAGATTTCAAATTTCAGGCAAATTGGATAAAAACTACGATTTCTATAAGCCCAAGACCCCAAATCGGGAGGTCGGCTTATATGGGGGCTATATCAAAACCTTGATCGATATAGCCCATCTTCGAACTTGACCTGCCTGCAGACAAAAGACGAGTTTGTGCAAAATTTCAGCACGATTGTTTCATTATTGAATAGTGTAGCGTGATTACAACAAACAGACAGACAGACGGACAGACGGACATGGTTATATCGTCTTAGAATTTCTCCCTGATCAAGAATATATACTTTATATAGTTGGAAATCGATATTTCGATGTGTTACAAACGGAATGACAAACTTATATACCCCCGTCACCATTCTATGTTAGGTTGGGTTATGTGGCAGCCCGATGTATCAGGCTCACTTAGACTATTCAGTCCATTGTGATACCACAGTGGTGAACTTCCCTCTTATCACTGAGTGCTGCCCGATTCCATGTTAAGCTCAATGACAAGGGACCTCCTTTTTATAGCCGAGTCCGAACGACGTTCCACATTCCAGTGAAACCACTTAGAGAAGCTTTGAAACCCTCAGAAATGTCACCAGCATTACTGAGGTGGGATAATCCACCGCCGAAAAACTTTTTGGTGTTCGATCGTAGCAGGAATCGAACCCACGACCTTGTGTATGCAAGGCGGGCATGCTAACCATTGCACCACGGTGGCTCCCATTCTATGGTGGTGGGTATAAAAAAACTTTTGGGTGTTCGGTCGAAGCAGGGATAGAACCCACGATTGGTGTGCAAGGCGGACGTACTAACCATTGCTCCACGGAGTTTCTTTGTTTAATCGGTTCGTGGACGCCGAAAACTATGCTATATAAATACAACTGTTTGCGTTGCTTGTGCGTTGGTGGCTATAGCGATAATTGTCTGCTGATTACAATAACAGCTACGTAGCCCAGTGGATAGTGTGTTGGCTTACAAATTGCATGGTCCGCTGTTCAAGTCTAGGTCCAGGCGAAAGGTGAAATTTAAAAAAAATTATAAAATTGAATAATTTATTCTACATTGTTTATATTACAGAAAAAGGTGCTAAGGTGCCAAATAAACTTCCTTACAGCGAAAACCAAATGAGAAAGCAAACATATTTGTCTTGTCGTCCAAATATAATAACACTAGTTTACAAAATAAATTTTTTTTCAAGTACATTTGATGAGATGTAACTTTTCTTATGTTTTTTGATCTGCTGAATTCGAAAAAAATGTTTTAATTTTTTTTTATGGAACAGTTTTTGAGATATTCCGGCGGAAAAGGGTCACTGTAAAACATGATTTTTTTTTGTTGAAAATTTGCCCTTTTTGCATCGAGCAATTGTTCGTCATCTCAATACCTTTCAATTAAGTATCAACAACGATATAATCGGACATTTCTAACTGGAGATATAATTTGTTCAGTGAAAAAAAGAGCGAAAAACTAAATATAACGGGATATCTCAAAAACTGTTTCATACAAATTTTTTAACATTCTTTTTCAAATTCAGCAGATCAAAATACATAAGAAAAGTCACCTTTCATCAGATGTAAATTTTCAGTGTAAACTACAGTAATTTGTGTCATTAGGTAATATATAACCAATTATAAGTTTTTATATAAAAATGCACGTCTTTGGAGACTATTTTTTCTCAAGCATATTTTTTTACGTATTAGCAGTTAGTTAGAGAAGTTCACCATTGTGGTATCACAATGGACTGAATAGTCTAAGTGAGCCTGATACATCGGGCTGCCACCTAACCTAACCTACTAACCTACGTGTTAGCATATAAATTCTTAAGGATAAATAAATGTTCCTATTTTGTTTGGGCGCAAAAATAATTCTTTCCATCTATGTGTATCAAAGGGTAATGTAAAGGTATTAGGTCTAAGAACACAAATGTTTCCATTTACTTCCAGATTTTGTTCGTATTGCCCAGGAATTAACTGCTAAGACGACGTTAATAAGAAAGGCATGGGTATAACGGCTCTAGCAGTATACTATCTTCGACATGAAAAATTAAATTTTTCTTGGTCAATTGAGCAATTAAACAAAAAGGCTTGGTGACAATCACTACTCCCCAGCCAAACATATTATGTTATAACATATTAATATATCGACAAAAAAAAATATTGTCGTAAGGTCAACGATTTCTTCTGTTTAAAATACGAATGCGAATTTTGCTTAGCATAGAAAACGCATTTCTCTGATATAAAGTTTTTTTACCTTGCCCAAAAGTCGATAAACTTTTCAATGAAGTCGTTTTGCCCTTATAGTTAAGTGACTCGACTTACAACTGGGTGTCTTCACATGAAAGAAAATTTTGTTTGACTAAGGTCAACTTGACTTTAATAGTTCTGAAAACTGCTTCAAAATTAATGAAATCGTCTTCGAATTTGTTGATTTTTTAAATCTGTATGAGAGGAGATTTTCAATACTTTATTCAAAAAACGTTTTTAAATTGAAACATAGCATAAGTTGTCATTCATATGCTTTCCAAGGACTTTGATAGCACATGAAGAAAAAAGGTCAAAAGCGACAAACAAAATTTATAACAGAAAATAAAAAATATTTAAGAAAAAAACCTAAATAAAGGATATTTAATTTTCGACATGAAATTGTTTAAAATTTACTATTTTAAGTTTAAAATTAGGTAAAAGGTAAGTTTAAATTTAGTAACAGCATTCATTCTATTTATTATCATTGTTTTCAAAATGATATATGAATATTCTTTGACTTTTGCATTCAATCATGGAAACATTAATGGCGATATCGAATTCAACTAATAAAATGAAAATAACGAAAATGCTCTAGTGTCGCCTATGTAGGTTAAAGTCGCAGCCCGATTAAGATTCAGGCTCACTTAGACTATTCAGTCCATTGTGATAATATGTAACGCACTTAGTTACATTCGGATGAAATATGGGACACCAGTAGGCTTCAGAAGTCAAGTTGGGGATCGATTTGTATCGGGTCTATATATACTACCGCGCTGGCAGGGACTAATTTTTGTATGGTTGCTAGCGGGGAAATTAACCGATCGGTAAAAAATGCGGCCACAGGATATTCAAGAAGTCAAAACAGGAATTGGTTTATATGGGGGGTTATTCTTAATACGGTAACGGACGTGGGTTCAGAATTTCACCACAATCCAGAATATATACATATCCTTAATGGGGTCTAAGATCGATGCCTGACATCTTCTATGCTAAAAGGGTATAATAAAAACAAGTATATACGGCCGTAAGTTCGGCCAGGCCGAATCTTATGTACCCTCCACCATGGATTGCGTAGGAACTTCTACTAAAGGCTGTCATCCACAATCGAATTACTTGGGTTGCGATAACACTTGCCGATGGCAAGGTATCGTAAAACTTTTTAACACTGTCTTCTAAATTGTAAGTTAGTCCATAAGGGGTATATATTAAACAAAAAAAAGGCCGATTAAATACGTATATAATTCAGTTTGACAAAATTTTCTATAGAAATAAAATTTTGACAAAATTTTCTATAGAAATAAAAACTTGACAAAATTTTCTATAGAAATAAAATGTTGACAAAATTTTCTATGGAAGTAAAATGTTGACAAAATTTTCTTTAGCAATAAAATTTTGACAAAATTTTCTATAGAAATAAAATGTTGACAAAATTTTCTATAGAAATAAAATGTTGACAAAATGTTCTATAGAAATAAAATGTTGACAAAATTTTCTACAGAAATAAATTTTTTACAAAATTTTCTATAGAAATAAAATTTTGACAAAATTTTCTATGGAAATAAAATGTTGGCAAACATTGCTATAGAAATAAACTTTTTACAAAACTTTCTATAGAAATGAAATTTTGACAAAACTTTCTATAGTAATAAAATTTGACAATTTTTACATGGCTGTTAGAGGCCATATACTAACGAAATGTACCAAATTTCAAACGGATCGGATGAATTTTGCCCCTCCAAGAGGCTCCGGAGGTCAAATCTGGGGATCGGTTTATATGGGAGCTATATATAATTATGGACCGATATGGACCAATTTTTGCATGGTTGTTAGAGACCATATACTAACACCACGTACTAAATTTCAATTGGATCGGATGAATTTTGCTCATCCAAGAGGCTCCAGAGTTCAAATCTGGGGATCGGTTTATATGGGAGCTATATATAATTATGGACCGATATGGACCAATTTTTGCATGCTTGTTAGAGACCGCATACTAACATCAGGTACCATATTTCAAACGGATCGGATGAATTTTGCCCCTCCAAGAGGCTCCGGAGTTCAAATCTGGGGATCGGTTTATATGGGAGCTATATATAATTATGGACCGATATGGACCAGTTTTTGCATGGTTGTTAGAGACCGTATACTTAGACCACGTACCAAATTTCAACCGGATCGGATGAATTTTGCTGCTCCGGAAGGCTCCGCAAGCCAAATTTGGGGATCGGTTTATATGGGGGCTATACGTAAACGTGGGCCGATATGGCCCATTTTCAATACCATCCGACCTACATCAATAACAACTACTTGTGCCAAGTTTCAAGTCGATAGCTAGTTTCGTTCGGAAGTTAGCGTGATTTCCACAGACGGACGGACAGCCGGACAGACGGACGGACGGACATGCTTAGATCGACTCAGAATTTCACCACGACCCAGAATATATATACTTTATGGGGTCTTAGAGCAATATTTCGATGTGTTACAAACGGAATGACAAAGTTAATATACCCCCATCCTATGGTGGAGGGTATAAAAAGGCCGATTAAATACGTATATAATTCAGTTTGACAAAATTTTCTATAGAAATAAAATTTTGACAAAATTTTCTATAGAAATAAAAACTTGACAAAATTTTCTATAGAAATAAAATGTTGACAAAATTTTCTATGGAAGTTAAATGTTGACAAAATTTTCTATAGCAATAAAATTTTGACAAAATTTTCTATAGAACTAAAATGTTGACAAAATTTTCTATAGAAATAAAATGTTGACAAAATGTTCTATAGAAATAAAATGTTGACAAAATTTTCTACAGAAATAAATTTTTTACAAAATTTTCTATAGAAATAAAATTTTGACAAAATTTTCTATGGAAATAAAATGTTGGCAAACATTGCTATAGAAATAAACTTTTTACAAAACTTTCTATAGAAATGAAATTTTGACAAAACTTTCTATAGTAATAAAATTTGACAATTTTTACATGGCTGTTAGAGGCCATATACTAACGAAATGTACCAAATTTCAACCGCATCGGATGACTTTTGCTCCTCCAAGAGGCTCCGGAGGTCAAATCTGGGGATCGGTTTATATGGGAGCTATATATAATTATGGACCGATATGGACCAATTTTTGCATGCTTGTTAGAGACCGTATACTAACATCAGGTACCCAATTTCAAACGGATCGGATGAATTTTGCCCCTCCAAGAGGCTCCGGAGGTCAAATCTGGGGATCGGTTTATATGGGGGCTATATATAATTATGGACCGATATGGACCAATTTTAGCATGGTTGTTAGAGACCATATACTAACACCACGTACTAAATTTCAATTGGATCGGATGAATTTTGCTCATCCAAGAGGCTCCAGAGTTCAAATCTGGGGATCGGTTTATATGGGAGCTATATATAATTATGGACCGATATGGACCAATTTTTGCATGCTTGTGAGAGACCGTATACTAACATCAGGTACCCAATTTCAAACGGATCGGATGAATTTTGCCCCTCCAAGAGGCTCCGGAGGTCAAATCTGGGGATCGGTTTATATGGGAGCTATATATAATTATGAACCGATATGGACCAGTTTTTGCATGGTTGTTAGAGACCATATACTAACACCACGTACCAAATTTCAATCGGGTAGGATGAAGTTTGCTCCTCCAAGAGGCTCCGGAGGTCAAATCTGGGGATCGGTTTATATGGGAGCTATATATATTTATGAACCGATATGGACCAATTTTTGCATGGTTGTTAGAGACCGTATACTAACATCAGGTACCAAATTTCAACCGGATCGGATGAATTTTGCCCCTCCAAGAGGCTCCGGAGGTCAAATCTGGGGATCGGTTTATATGGGGGCTATATATAATTATGGACCGATATGGACCAATTTTTGCATGGTTATTAGAGACCGTATACTTATACCATGTACCAAATTTCAACCGGATCGGATGAATTTTGCTGCTCCGGAAGGCTCCGCAAGCCAAATTTGGGGATCGGTTTATATGGGGGCTATACGTAAACGTGGGCCGATATGGCCCATTTTCAATACCATCCGACCTACATCAATAACAACTACTTGTGCCAAGTTTCAAGTCGATAGCTAGTTTCGTTCGGAAGTTAGCGTGATTTCCACAGACGGACGGACAGCCGGACAGACGGACAGACGGACAGACGGACGGACGGACGGACATGCTTAGATCGACTCAGAATTTCACCACGACCCAGAATATATATACTTTATGGGGTCTTAGAGCAATATTTCGATGTGTTACAAACGGAATGACAAAGTTAATATACCCCCATCCTATGGTGGAGGGTATAAAAAGGCCGATCAAATACGTATATAATTCAGTTTGACAAAATTTTCTATAGAAATAAAATTTTGACAAAATTTTCTATAGAAATAAAAACTTGACAAAATTTTCTATAGAAATAAAATGTTGACAAAATTTTCTATGGAAGTAAAATGTTGACAAAATTTTCTTTAGCAATAACATTTTGACAAAATTTTCTATAGAAATAAAATGTTGACAAAATTTTCTATAGAAATAAAATGTTGACAAAATGTTCTATAGAAATAAAATGTTGACAAAATTTTCTACAGAAATAAATTTTTTACAAAATTTTCTATAGAAATAAAATTTTGACAAAATTTTCTATGGAAATAAAATGTTGGCAAACATTGCTATAGAAATAAACTTTTTACAAAACTTTCTATAGAAATGAAATTTTGACAAAACTTTCTATAGTAATAAAATTTGACAATTTTTACATGGCTGTTAGAGGCCATATACTAACGAAATGTACCAAATTTCAAACGGATCGGATGAATTTTGCCCCTCCAAGAGGCTCCGGAGGTCAAATCTGGGGATCGGTTTATATGGGAGCTATATATAATTATGGACCGATATGGACCAATTTTTGCATGGTTGTTAGAGACCATATACTAACACCACGTACTAAATTTCAATTGGATCGGATGAATTTTGCTCATCCAAGAGGCTCCAGAGTTCAAATCTGGGGATCGGTTTATATGGGAGCTATATATAATTATGGACCGATATGGACCAATTTTTGCATGCTTGTTAGAGACCGTATACTAACATCAGGTACCATATTTCAAACGGATCGGATGAATTTTGCCCCTCCAAGAGGCTCCGGAGTTCAAATCTGGGGATCGGTTTATATGGGAGCTATATATAATTATGGACCGATATGGACCAGTTTTTGCATGGTTGTTAGAGACCGTATACTTAGACCACGTACCAAATTTCAACCGGATCGGATGAATTTTGCTGCTCCGGAAGGCTCCGCAAGCCAAATTTGGGGATCGGTTTATATGGGGGCTATACGTAAACGTGGGCCGATATGGCCCATTTTCAATACCATCCGACCTACATCAATAACAACTACTTGTGCCAAGTTTCAAGTCGATAGCTAGTTTCGTTCGGAAGTTAGCGTGATTTCCACAGACGGACGGACAGCCGGACAGACGGACAGACGGACGGACGGACATGCTTAGATCGACTCAGAATTTCACCACGACCCAGAATATATATACTTTATGGGGTCTTAGAGCAATATTTCGATGTGTTACAAACGGAATGACAAAGTTAATATACCCCCATCCTATGGTGGAGGGTATAAAAAGGCCGATTAAATACGTATATAATTCAGTTTGACAAAATTTTCTATAGAAATAAAATTTTGACAAAATTTTCTATAGAAATAAAAACTTGACAACATTTTCTATAGAAATAAAATGTTGACAAAATTTTCTATGGAAGTAAAATGTTGACAAAATTTTCTATAGCAATAAAATTTTGACAAAATTTTCTATAGAACTAAAATGTTGACAAAATTTTCTATAGAAATAAAATGTTGACAAAATGTTCTATAGAAATAAAATGTTGACAAAATTTTCTACAGAAATAAATTTTTTACAAAATTTTCTATAGAAATAAAATTTTGACAAAATTTTCTATGGAAATAAAATGTTGGCAAACATTGCTATAGAAATAAACTTTTTACAAAACTTTCTATAGAAATGAAATTTTGACAAAACTTTCTATAGTAATAAAATTTGACAATTTTTACATGGCTGTTAGAGGCCATATACTAACGAAATGTACCAAATTTCAACCGCATCGGATGACTTTTGCTCCTCCAAGAGGCTCCGGAGGTCAAATCTGGGGATCGGTTTATATGGGAGCTATATATAATTATGGACCGATATGGACCAATTTTTGCATGCTTGTTAGAGACCGTATACTAACATCAGGTACCCAATTTCAAACGGATCGGATGAATTTTGCCCCTCCAAGAGGCTCCGGAGGTCAAATCTGGGGATCGGTTTATATGGGGGCTATATATAATTATGGACCGATATGGACCAATTTTAGCATGGTTGTTAGAGACCATATACTAACACCACGTACTAAATTTCAATTGGATCGGATGAATTTTGCTCATCCAAGAGGCTCCAGAGTTCAAATCTGGGGATCGGTTTATATGGGAGCTATATATAATTATGGACCGATATGGACCAATTTTTGCATGCTTGTGAGAGACCGTATACTAACATCAGGTACCCAATTTCAAACGGATCGGATGAATTTTGCCCCTCCAAGAGGCTCCGGAGGTCAAATCTGGGGATCGGTTTATATGGGAGCTATATATAATTATGAACCGATATGGACCAGTTTTTGCATGGTTGTTAGAGACCATATACTAACACCACGTACCAAATTTCAATCGGGTAGGATGAAGTTTGCTCCTCCAAGAGGCTCCGGAGTTCTAATCTGGGGATCGGTTTATATGGGAGCTATATATATTTATGAACCGATATGGACCAATTTTTGCATGGTTGTTAGAGACCGTATACTAACATCAGGTACCAAATTTCAACCGGATCGGATGAATTTTGCCCCTCCAAGAGGCTCCGGAGGTCAAATCTGGGGATCGGTTTATATGGGGGCTATATATAATTATGGACCGATATGGACCAATTTTTGCATGGTTATTAGAGACCGTATACTTAGACCATGTACCAAATTTCAACCGGATCGGATGAATTTTGCTGCTCCGGAAGGCTCCGCAAGCCAAATTTGGGGATCGGTTTATATGGGGGCTATACGTAAACGTGGGCCGATATGGCCCATTTTCAATACCATCCGACCTACATCAATAAAAACTACTTGTGCCAAGTTTCAAGTCGATAGCTAGTTTCGTTCGGAAGTTAGCGTGATTTCCACAGACGGACGGACAGCCGGACAGACGGACAGACGGACAGACGGACAGACGGACGGACGGACGGACATGCTTAGATCGACTCAGAATTTCACCACGACCCAGAATATATATACTTTATGGGGTCTTAGAGCAATATTTCGATGTGTTACAAACGGAATGACAAAGTTAATATACCCCCATCCTATGATGGAGGGTATAATAAATTATATTTCGACGAAACTTCCATTATGCAAAAAAGTTCATAAATAATCGTAATTTATACTACTGTCATGGTGTGTACTAAAAGCCAGACTTTAAAATATATTATATGAAGGGATTAGGCACAGCGGTAGAAATGCTTCTTTTTGCAAGGACATAATTCCTATATGGCTTTTCCATTTGAAGTTAGCATATAGGACCCAAATTGAGTCATCACCCCCAGCCTATGAAATATTCAATTCCAAACATGTTTAACTAACCGTGTATAGATTTGTATCTGACATTTCCTTTCCCAATAACACAATTCATCAAACTTCTTGATCTCATTTGTCCATAAAGTTCGAATTATAATTAATTAAAAATAAAAAATCATTAATTTCAACGTTAATCGCTTGTTAACATGAAAAGTAATAGGATTTATTTTGAAAAAAAAAATCTGTCTTATTTTCCACAATATCCATTTGCCCTAATGTGCAACTGGTGCAATCTAAACCATGGACTTATCGCTCTTAGTTATTGTGTTTCAATTGAGATGGTTGCCATGGATTCATACGACTATTATGTGATCGGCATCATGCAATTAATGGCGCTTGTTCCCATCAATGAATCGTGCTCTCGTGTTCCATGGAATATGATTAATGTTGTGAAGGACTTCAATACAAGTCCATAAACATGTGCCCGTTGCCAGTTTCGAATATACAAATGTTCATGGAGATACAATAATTCAGATATTCGCACTTCAAACCGACGAGAGGGAAGTTTTAATTAATGTATTAACGTAATACAATTGTATGGTGTTTGTGTTAACGTAATACAGATATCACAGGCATGATGGGGCGAGAGTGCGGAGGAGATAATTGAATTTCATTGGGGAAATGACTCAATGCCATTCTTTTGTGAGGGATAATTGCTCATTGTTTAATACAATTGGACTTAGTTTAAGTAAATTTACAAAGAAGATAGTAATCTATATTCACCTTTTGTTCCGGTGGTTAATTGCAAGTGCTACTTTGCCATGTCGTTCGGTATCCTCAACAATAGTTGATTATATCAAATACAGAAATGATTTCATATCACATGAATATTAAAAGTAAATTTCTAAAGAAATCTAACGTTATGGCCACACTAGGCAAATATTTCATCAAAACTCGGAATTCGGAAAATATTCCTGCCATGATACGTTATACATAACATGAATGTTTGCCAGTTGACTGTAGCGAAGAAATCTGTTCAATATATTCCACACATAACATATTTTCCTTTAGTTATTCTAAATATTGCAATTGATTTAATTAAGTATGTAAGAAGGAATTAATAATAGACATGACCAACTATTAAAATATTTAAATATGTCCCTATCAAATCTTTTGTATCCTCCACAATGGGTCACATTTTTATTTTATTTATTTACAGCTGAATTCATAACACGATTAAATATTAAATATTGAGTAATAATTAAGTACATGCACTAAAACTAAGATAAAAGTGAAAAAGATATTTTTCCATATAAATGCATTAGTTGTATTTTGGTGATAGAGCCCCGGTCTGATTACGCTTTTTGCGAGGAAGATCAAGATATCAAATTTGAAGATTGGTTTATTTGGAGGCCATATCTGATTATGAGCCTATGCCAACCACAAAATTTCAAATGTATTAGTTAAGAATATAATATTTAGCACGCTCGAAAAGTCAAATCTCACATGCAGATGGACAAATATTAGTCTCCAGGATGCTCAAAGATACACAGAACGAAAAAAATTAATTTTATTTAATAAAAAAAAATACGAAGATCAAAATCAATTTTTCAATTTTTCTGCGATTAACCTTTTCAAAGATTCAAAGACCCTAGTTGTAGGTGTTTTATCGAAAATATTTTCTAATGTGAAATGATAAAAAAAAAATCCTCTATTCAACAAAAATATCGAAGGCATTTTATCACTTACAAAACCGATAAAGAAATCCATTATTCAACAATTAGGTCCACAATTTGATAAAAAAATATCGTAAGCGATTTATAAACAATAAAAAAATCTTAATTTCGATAAAAATGTCGTAAGCATTTGATCAATTATAATTAATGAATATATCCGCCATTTGATAAAAATATCGTCATCAATTTATCACTATTGATCAAAAAATTTTGTGGTTGAAATAAAAGACTTGTGTACATAAAAAGAAAAGTTATATTATCGCCATTTAGAAATAATTTGTTCAACCCAAAAAATTATAAACATATTTTTTTTTATTTTTTAAAGAAATATTAAATAAAACAAGTAGGGAAAGTCTAAAGTCGGGCGAGGCCTACTATATTATACCCTGCACCACTTTGTAGATCTAAATTTTCGATACCATATCACATCTGTCAAATGTGTTGGGTGCTATATATAAAGGTTTGTCCCAAATAGATACATTTAAATATCACTTTACCTAGACAGAATTTGATAGACTTTTACAAAATCTCAAAAACTCAAAATTTAAGTTGGCTAATGCACTAGGGTGGAACACAATTTTAGTAAAAAAACAAGTATATACGGCCGTAAGTTCGGCCAGGCCGAATCTTATGTACCCTCCACCATGGATTGCGTAGGAACTTCTACTAAAGGCTGTCATCCACAATCGAATTACTTGGGTTGCGATAACACTTGCCGATGGCAAGGTATCGTAAAACTTTTTAACACTGTCTTCTAAATTGTAAGTTAGCCCATACGGGGTATATATTAAACAAAAAAGGCCGATTAAATACGTATATAATCTAGTTTGACAAAATTTTCTATAGAAATAAAATTTTGACAAAATTTTCTATAGAAATGAAACCTTGACAAAATTTTCTATAGAAATAAAATTTTGACAAAATTTTCTATAGAAATAAAAATTTGACAAAATTTTCTATAGAAATAAAATGTTGACAAAATTTTCTATGGAAGTAAAATGTTGACAAAATTTTCTATAGCAATACAATTTTGACAAAAATTTCTATAGAAATAAAATGTTGACAAAATTTTGTATAGAAATAAAATTTTGACAAAATTTTTTATAGAAATAAAATGTTGACAAAATTTTCTACAGAAATAAATTTTTTACAAAATTTTCTATAGAAAAAAAATTTTGACAAACATTTCTATAGAAATAAACTTTTGACAAAACTTTCTATAGAAATGAAATTTTAACAAAACTTTCTATAGTAATAAAATTTGACAAAATTTTCTATGGAAATAAAGTTTTGGTAGATTACAAAATTTTCTATAGAAATAAAATTTTGACAAAATTTTCTATGGAAATAAAATTTTGACAAACATTTGTATAGAAATAAACTTTTGACAAAACTTTCTATAGAAATGAAATTTTGACAAAACTTTCTATAGTAATAAAATTTGACAAAATTTTCTATGGAAATAAAGTTTTGGTAGATTATTTTTGGCGATATGGACCAATTTTTGTGTATTAAGTCATCGGCTATATATAACTAAAGACCGATATGAACCAATTTTTACATGGCTGTTAGAGGCCATATATTGACAAAATGTACCAAATTTCAACCGTATCGGATGACTTTTGCTCCTCCAAGAGATTCCGGACGTCAAATCTGGGGACAGTTTATATGGGAACTATATATAATTATGGACCGATATGGACCAATTTCTGCATGGTTGTTAGAGACCATATACTAACACCATGTACCAAATTTCTTAACTGGATCGGATGAATTTTGGTCTTCCAAGAGGCTCCGGAGGTCAAATCTGGGGATCGGTTTATATGGGGGCTATATATAATTATGGACCGATATGGACCAATTTTTGCATGGTTATTAGAGGCCGTAAACTAACATCAGGTACCAAATTTCAACCGGATCGGATGAATTTTGCCCCTCCAAGAGGCTCCGGAGGTCAAATCTGGGGATCGGTTTATATGGGGGCTATATATACTTATAGACCGATATGGACCAATTTTTGCATGGTTATTAAAAACCGTATACTAAGACCACGTACTAAATTTCAACCGGATCGGATGAATTTTGCTCCTCCAAGAGGCTCCGGTGGTCAAATCTGGGGATCGGTTTATATGGGAGCTACATATAATTATGGACCGATATGAACCAATTTTTGCATGGTTGTTAGAGGCCATATACTTACATCAGGTACCAAATTTCAACCGGATCGGATGAATTTTGCCCCTCCAAAAGTCTCCGGAGGTCAAATCTGGGGATCGGTTTATATGGGGGCTATATATAATTATGGACCGATATGGACCAATTTTTGCGTGGTTGTTAGAGACCATATACTAACATCAGGTACCAAATTTCAATTGGATCGGATGAATTTTGCCCCTCCAAGAGGCTCCGGAGGTCAAATCTGGGGATCGGTTTATATGGGGGCTATATATATTTATGGACCGATATGGACCAATTTTTGCATGGTTATTTAAAACCGTATACTAAGACCACGTACTAAATTTCAACCGGATCGGATGAATTTTGCTCCTCCAAGAGGCTCCGGTGGTCAAATCTGGGGATCGGTTTATATGGGAGCTACATATAATTATGGACCGATATGGACCAATTTTTGCATGGTTGTTAGAGGCCGTATACTTACATCAGGTACCAAATTTCAACCGGATCGGATGAATTTTGCCCCTCCAAAAGTCTCCGGAGGTCAAATCTGGGGATCGGTTTATATGGGGGCTATATATAATTATGGACCGATATGGACCAATTTTTGCATGGTTGTTAGAGACCATATACTAACATCAGGTACCAAATTTCAATTGGATCGAATGAATTTTGCCCCTCCAAGAGGCTCCGGAGGTCAAATCTGGGGATCGGTTTATATGGGGGCTATATACAATTTTTGCATGGTTGTTAGAGACCGTATACTAAGACCATGTACCAAATTTCAACCGGATCGGATGAATTTTGCTGCTCCGGGAGGCTCCCCAAGCCAAATTTGGGGATCGGTTTATATGGGGGCTATACGTAAACGTGGTCCGATATGGCCCATTTTCAATACCATCCGACCTACATCAATAACAACTACTTGTGCCAAGTTTCAAGTCGATAGCTTGTTTCGTTCGGAAGTTAGCGTGATTTCCACAGACGGACGGACAGCCGGACAGACGGACAGACGGACGGACGGACAGACGGACGGACGGACGGACATGCTTAGATCGACTCAGAATTTCACCACGACCCAGAATATATATACTTTATGGGGTCTTAGAGCAATATTTCGATGTGTTACAAACGGAATGACAAAGTTAATATACCCCCATCCTATGGTGGAGGGTATAAAAAACACTCTTCATTGCATATATAATTTTTGACTCAAAACTCATTCCATCTCGAATTCAAATAACTCAAAATCGATTCTAATGCAGTACATAAGATTAGCGGTTGTAATTTATTAGTAATAATAAATGTAAAAATTCTGGCAACACAATAAATACTAAATCACAAAATGAACACTTAATATTTACTTCCAAAAACTAACGGTTTTTTTGCACATTCTCATACGAAAAGTGAGAACATCAATGCATTTTTCTTTTTTTTTTCTGGATGCTGAAGTGCAGATGTATGTATTTATGTGCGCAACATCTGATATAAAACTGACAAGTATATACGGCCGTAAGTTCGGCCAGGCCGAAGTTTATGTACCCTTGGATTACGTAGAAACTTCTACTGAAGACTGTCATCCACAATCGAATTAATTGGGTTGCGGTAACACTTGCCATCGGTATCTTAAAACTTCCTAACACCGTAATATATACAACATAGTCCATACGTGGTATGTATTAAACTATAAAAGGCCGATTAAACACGTATATAATTAAGTTTAAAGTTTCTATATAAATAAAATTTTGACAAACTAAAATTTTGCCAACATTTTCTATAGAAGTAAAATTTGGAAAAAAATTTCTATAGAAATAACATTTGGATGAAATTTCATATAGAAATAAAATTCTGACAATATTTTCTATAGAAATAAAATTTTGACAAAATTTTCTATAGAAATAAAATTTTGACAAAATGTACTATAGAAATAAAATATTGACAAAAATTTCTATAGAAATAAAATTTTGACAAAATTTTCTATAGAAATAACATTTTGACAACATTTTCTATAGAAATAACATTTTGACAATGTTTTCTATAAAAATAAAATTTTGGTAGATTATTTTTGGCTCGAGTGGCAACCATGATTATGAACCGATAAGGACCAATTTTTGTGTGATTGGGGATCGCCTATATATATCAATAGACCGAAAATCTGGGGATCGATTTATATGGGGGCTATATATAATTATGGACCCATATGGTCCATATACTAACACCACATACCAAATTTCAACCGGATCGGATGAATTTTGCTCCTCTAAGAGGCTCCGGAGGTCAAATCTGGGGATCGGCTTATATGGGTGCTATATATAATTATGAACCGATATGGACCAATTTTGGCATGTTTGTTAGAGACAATATGCTAACAAAACGGACCAAATTTCAATCGGATCGGATGACTTTTGCTCCTCTAAGAGGCTCCGGAGGTCAAATCTGGGGATCGGTTTATATGGGGGCTATATATAATAATGGACCGATGTGGACCAATTTTTGCATGCTTGTTAGAGACCATATACAAACACCATATACCAAATTTCAGCCGGATCGGATGAAATTTGCTTCTCTTGGAGCAATCGCAAGCCAAATTTGGGGGTCCGTTTATATGGGGGCTATACGTAAAAGTGGACCGATATGGCCCATTTTCAACACCATCCGACCTATATCAATAACAACTACTTGTGCCAAGTCGATAGCTTGTTTCGTTCGGAAGTTAGCGTGATTTCAACAGACGGACGGACGGACATGCTCAGATCGACTCAGAATTTCACCACGACCCAGAATTTATATACTTTATAGGGTCGTAGAGCAATATTTCGATGTTACAAACGGAATGACAAAGTTAATATACCCCCATCCTATGGTGGAGGGTATAATAAAACACATACAATATTTTTATCAATTGGTGGATTTTTTATCGATCAACTAATTGACAAAATCATAACAATATCTTTATCAAAAGAAGGATATTTTTTTTTATCAGAAATATTTAAAAAGTTTATTAATAAAATCCTCGTACATTTCGTCGTTGATATCCCAACATTTTTTATCAAATAAAAAATCTATAAAGAAATGTTAATTATCAATACAAAACTTTATCAAATTTTTAATAATTTTCTTTATAAATATTTTTATCAAAATTTAACAATGCGTATTTGTTCTGTGTACTCGCTATCCCTAAGCGAGTATTCTTGAGTAGTAACCACTAATGCATTGATCGACTTTTTGTAAAATAAAGTTTAAATCGACATTAGTGAGCTGCACAATCGACCAATGCCTTTCGATTTACTAAAAAATCCACTTAAATCAAATCCTCGGCTTTTGATTCTGGCCAAAGCCGACTTGTGACGAAAATTCAACGAAAAATCCAAAACTCGACACAGTGTACAAGTTATCTCTTCGATTCGATCTTCAAGGATATTGAAGTATGCTGACGATGTGAAACTTCTTTCATCTATTTGTTCAAGTGTAGATTCTGGTAGATTACAAGAGGACTTAAGTGGTACATTGTGCGCGTATGACTTTTTTGAGAAGGTATGCTTTGTCTACTGATTATCATATCGATGACTGTTTTATGGAGAATGTATGTTATCTTTTAAGGATGGCTAAACACGAAATTGAATTTTATTTATCATATTGATTGGGAGCCACCGTGGTGCATTGGTTAACATGCCCGCCTTGCATACACAAAGTCCTGGGTTCGATTCCTGCTTCGACCGAACACCAAAAAGTTTTTCAGCGGTGAATTATCCCACCTCAGTAATGGCGGTGACATTTCTGAAGGTTTCAAAGCTTCTCTAAGTGGTTTCACTGCAATGTGGAACGTCGTTCGGACTCGGATATAAAAAGGAGGTTCCTTGTCATTTTAAGTGCAAGCATATAATGTTCATAAACTAGCATAACATGTTTGATACATATATGTTAATATGTTAGAACATATTATGTTTGGAACATAAAATGTTTGTAAATATAATATGCTTATATGCAAACATATATTAAATTGGATATAGCCTATAAACATATATGTATTTAGAAAGAGAGACCTAGAGAGTATGGTGCAAGTAGAATAATGAAAGTAACCAATTAACGCCTTAAAATATATCCACACAAAGAAAATTTCATTAAAATATTTTTCTACCAGTGTATGCCCTAAGGCATACAGGATTGGTCCAAACAATATTTTGTTTGGACCAATCCTGAAAATATATATGCTTGAAGCAAAATTTGTTTGGGGTATATGTTACAGAAGCGACTTTTTTGAGGGTGTAGGATCGTGTCAGTGCAAATGAATTTTCTGTTATTCGCTTTACGAGGTAGGATGGAGGGACGTGACGGATTTGCCCACGTATGTGGATAGATTGAAACTGATAGATTTGCCGACCCTTGAGAAAAGACGGTGCATGCTTGATATTTTATTTATGGTAAAGTTGGTTAATGGTTTAATTGACTCAGATTTCTTGATTGGACACTTGGAATTCTCTGTTCCAAATCTATCAATGAGACATTTTTTTCCTTTGAGGTTACTATTGTTCAGACACAACTACGAGGTGGTCAATAGCCCATTTGATCGTCCTATGATTGAGTTTAACCATTCCTTTAATTTATTTTCCCCCATTTTTATGTTCAAGTGGGTTGTCAACTATATTGTACTTCGTTTTTATGTTTCTTGACTGTTCAAGCAATAACTCCCGTTCAAATAATACTATTCCCTCCGACTCATACTGATGTGTTCCCGACTCATCCTAGTTCGTGTTCCTATGACGATTTTGGCCAAACTCAAGGTGAGATTTCCTGCTTAGTGAGAATGAAAGTGAACCCTATATGGTACTAAAGCAGCGATGCGCAAAGAGACTACGCGGCGTTCTGCTCTTGCTCACCTAAATATTCTCTCGCTCAGTTATGTCTCAAAACAGGTTTTTTACACACGACGAAATGAATTTGTATTTTGAAAACACATTTCAGTCTCGCTTGAGCAACCGATCGAGCTGGGTGTGTTGTCGCATGTTGTTCAGCGATTACATGAAATTCGAAATAAATGAGTACTTGCAATATAATTTTTTGTTTCCAGAATTCATAACTTCAATTAAATAATAACCAGATGTAATAAAAAAATATTTTTTTAATAATTATTGAATTTTTTCTATTGTGCGTATTTGAAAACCTAAAAATATTATTTATTTTACTATTTCGAATCAAAGGAAAATACACAATAAAGAAAAAACACTTAATATTTTACGATTTTAGATGGTAATTTTTTAGTACAGTGCCTCTTTGGACATCCAAATAATGTTTCCTTTCGTTAAAAAGTTAATTACATTAAAATTCTGTATCAATGACAGAAATACGTCTTTAAAGTCTTTCATAAAAATCTCATAAAAAAACTAACTTAATATAATTATTAAGTATTATTTCTCGAAGTGCATAAAGAGAGCGATCAATTGAAAACGCACACAAACACAAATCCTCTCTGCCCATCCCTGTACTAAAGTCATTTTAATTTTTAGTAGTTCATGGGATTATTATGTTAGGAGAAAATATTTTTGACTTCAATAATTTTTTGTGTACGTTAGTAAAATGAACTAAAAGAGGGAAAAATTATACACATATGAAACATAAAAATTTACAAAATTCGTGTTTCTCACAAAATAGTTTAGGATTTCTTAAAATTTGTAAATTTTACCAATAATGAGCCCATCATGAACATCGTATGCTACTAAAGGCATGTTTGCATTTTTCCTTCAAGATTCGAATTTTCTTTTAACAAGTGAAAAAATTATTATGTCCAATAAATTTGTCGAAAAATAATTACTTATTTTTGCGAAATCTGCCAACCAAACCAAAATTGTCCTTTCTGGTAGGTTCACTGATTTTTGAGTGCGTGTAACTGTACATTTTGATCAGTGTTGTTAAGTGTAATTTAATTCATATTTAAATCAAATTTAAATGGTATGTTTTCCTGGTGCATTGGTAACACATATCGCTCTTGTTAACGTAAGTTCATAAAAGCGTCAAACTTCGTTTTCATGTGACATTAGATACCCACCGTTGAAAAATATTACCGAGATTTATTTTTTAGATCGTGACCATTACTCAGTATAAAATATCATTGTTGTTCTATCACAAATTATTTCCAATTCATAATAGAAAAAACTCCCAAAAGAATAGGTTTCTTTTTACTTAAAATATAGCCCCAAACATGAGAAAAACGACAAAATGAGAGGGGGAAATCCCCAACTAGACAACTCTGGTTTTGCAAAAACACTCTATCACAACTACACTAACTCTGAGTGCAAAACATTTTACCATTTGTACCTCTTTCGGTGACGTGCACTACTCTCATTTACCCAACCATATTTAGTTTTGGTCTGAGGAAAAAACTTTTTCACACTCTTGTAAGTTTCATCCAACCACAAAAGATTTTAAATAGCCACTTGAACGAGTGGTTGTTTTACAACACTTCGATTAAGATAAGAAAGCCTGTAAGGAACCGATTTGTGGTACAGAGCATAATCGTAACTTGAAGGGAAATTTAAATAAGCGCTATTGAAAAGATATTTTGTATGATATCATACATATTGGGTCATGGTTGATTAACGTGTTCAAGCAACTCCGGGCGGATGGAAAATGTGAACTCCAGCAATTTCAATTTCAAGAAACCAAAACCAATCTTAAGAAGGAAAAACAACAAAATTGTGGGAGAAGCCACAAATCTTTTTCCCATAAACATTGTTACATGGCTCAAAGTTCCTTCGTTCGTGTATGAAATTATTGCCTCGCCAAAGTTTATCCTTGAGCTCCAGTAATACAAATTGGTTTCCTTGACGGGGTTTCGCTTTTCGCTCCTTTAACTGACCATTGAAGAAGGTTCCACACTCCCTTCTCAAAAGCCTCATCATCGCTCTGCTTCCTCGTAGTCATGGCAGCCATTTGGCAGTTCGAGGTGCCAGCTGATGCGATTGCGAGTGACTGTGATTCTCGGAAAGCAGGGGAAGTACAAGTGAATGCATCCATTAGTATAAAATGCAAGTAATGTTTTCAAAGTCAACAGTCAGAAGAACATTTGTTAAAACACAAGGGAAATTAGCGAAACTTGTTCATGATGGTGTTGTTGTCTTCCTTAGCTCTTTTCTTTCTTTGACTGGCATCTTAGCCCAGAGACGCCAAGAAGCAAAAATAGCCACTTTCGAATGGAAGCGAATAAATGGCTACGAAGAAGGGTATGTAAGATTGTATGTACGATACTGGGGAAAACCAATATTAAAGGAATATCTGAGGAAAATACTCCAAATGGGATACACTATGGTATTCGCACACACACACACACACACACACCCACATGAACACGTGTATCCCTGGCCATGAGTGAGTTTCTTTGGACGTTTATGTGCTTGTGTATTCGTATGTGGTGATAGAAGAAAAAATTTCAATATTCTTTGGCCTCCTCTAAGATAACTTGGGAGCTTTTGTCGAGGCTGAAACGACAGTGGTAAAGGCCTCATCCATAAAATCAACGAGCAAGCAACCCACTTAAGGATTCTCCCGTCAAGCGGAAGAAGCCTATGCTGGAGATAATCCCTTACAAAATATACAATCAAATAACAATATTGGAACCTTTGGCAACGTTTGGCAACGTTTGTATTAAAATCATCCATATTCTTTGTCAATTTAATATCTTCATACCCAAACAAAGAGGCATCTAGAAACATCCCAGCATGAGTCAGGTTGGTTATAAGGAGCCTTGATAACCATTTTAAAGAAGTTGATAAAATCGAAAGGATGGATGATACCAAAGGTTAAACCTCAATGAATCAGGCCTAACAGAAAAGTTAAACACTGAACTTCCAGTCGGGTCGATCAAATGCTTAATATTCCTCCTTCAGTTCAAAGAAATTTTTATCTGATCCTAATGAAGTTTTTTTTTTTTACTAAGAGACTTTGAATTTTGGAAATGATCTACACAAACAATCAATTTGGCTTACACAATTAGTAATGGGGATTGACAACAGATGGCGTAGTTTGGGATATATGCATATACTCATTTCATAGCTTTCATGATTAGCATGTGTCATTTACCCGGAGTGGAAACAACATAGCTTAGATCTCAATATGTCAAGCTTCGTGCTCACAACATCGACAACAAAGCCTAACATCCATGGAAAGAAGCCTACACACAAAGAAAATTTCATTAAAATTGAACCAACGAAAATGTTTCATTGATATAATGAAACATTTTCATTAATACAATGAAAATATTCGTTAATAGTAGGAAACGTTATGTTAATTAACAGAAAATTCGTTATAATAACGAACATTTTCATGTAATAACGAATTTGTTTTATTGGCTTACTTTTAATGACTCATTTCGTTAATATAACGGAACTTTTTCTACCAGCGTATAAGTACTTTGAAATACAGATTTGGGAGTCAGTTTATATGGGGACTATATAGAATTATGGACCGAAATAGACACATTTTTTCATGGTTGCTAGAGACCATACACTAACACTGCGTACCAATTTTCAACCGAACCCGACGAAATTTGCCCCTCTGAGAGGCTCCGCAAGCCAAATCTGGGGATCGGTTTATTTGGTGGCTATACGTAAAAGAGGTCCGATATGACCCATTTGCCATACCATTCGCCCTACATCAAAAGCAACTACATGTGTTGAGTTTTAAGACAATATCTCATTTCATTCGAAAGTTTACGTGACTTCAACAGACGGACGGATACCCCTAGATCGTCCCAGAATATACATTTTACTGGGTGAAAGTCAATATTTCTATAGTTATGAAGTTATAGTGGAGGGTATAAAAATGGCTTATATTTTTCATACAAGATATTTTAAATTGCACTTTAAAGAAACCGTTTAACAACAAAATTTAAATACTTCTTCTTTTAAAATTTCGTATGGAAAAAATTATTTATATGTACACTACCTCAAACAATTGTCCATACACAAAACTGTTAAAACTATATTTCATTGTATCATTGTATTTTCAACAGCTTGATGTACGAACAATTGTGGAAATTAGAAGCCGGCAATGCTTGATCTTTTACAATGTGTGGTAACTATGGTTACTACTCGTGCCAAAAAAATCTACCAAAATTTGAAGAAAATATTACCAAAAATCTCCTAAACAAATAATTCTATAATAATTTTTTTTTTTATTCCTTGATAAGGGATTGTAGAGAATTATCACCATAATCTTACTGTATAACATTCACCAAATAGAAAGTGCATTATATATTTTCATTTACTCTTTTGTAAACTTATGCTATATATTGTTACTTTCAATTTGTATTTGGACTTCCTCTCCATTCTTAAATAAAGGTTTTTCCCCTATTTTCCTTTGAAATTTTTTTGTAAAACAACCTAGTCATAAAATAACAAGTATATACGGCCGTAAGTTCGGCCAGGCCGAATCTTATGTACCCTCCACCATGGATTGCGTAGGAACTTCTACTAAACGCTGTCATCCACAATCGAATTACTTGGGTTGCGATAACACTTGCCGATGGCAAATTATCGTAAAACTTTTTAACACTGTCTTCTAAATTGTAAGTTAGCCCATACGGGGTATATATTAAACAAAAAAAGGCCGATTAAATACGTATATAATCTAGTTTGACAAAATTTTCTATAGAAATAAAATTTTGACAAAATTTTCTATAGAAATGAAACCTTGACAAAATTTTCTATAGAAATAAAATTTTGACAAAATTTTCTATGGAAATAAAATTTTGACAAACATTTGTATAGAAATAAACTTTTGACAAAACTTTCTATAGAAATGAAATTTTGACAAAACTTTCTATAGTAATAAAATTTGACAAAATTTTCTATGGAAATAAAGTTTTGGTAGATTATTTTTGGCGATATGGACCAATTTTTGTGTAATAAGTCATCGGCTATATATAACTAAAGACCGATATGGACCAATTTTTACATGGCTGTTAGAGGCCATATATTGACAAAATGTACCAAATTTCAACCGTATCGGAAGACTTTTGCTCCTCCAAGAGGTTCCGGACGTCAAATCTGGGGACGGTTTATATGGGAACTATATATAATTATGGACCGATATGGACCAATTTTTGCATGGTTGTTAGAGACCATATACTAACACCATGTACCAAATTTCAACTGGATCGGATGAATTTTGCTCTTCCAAGAGGCTCCGGAGGTCAAATCTGGGGATCGGTTTATATGGGGGCTATATATAATTATGGACCGATATGGACCAATTTTTGCATGGTTATTAGAGGCCGTAAACTAACATCAGGTACCAAATTTCAACCGGATCGGATGAATTTTGCCCCTCCAAGAGGCTCCGGAGGTCAAATCTGGGGATCGGTTTATATGGGGGCTATATATAATTATGGACCGATATGGACCAATTTTTGCATGGCTGTTAAAAACCGTATACTAAGACCACGTACTAAATTTCAACCGGATCGGATGAATTTTGCTCCTCCAAGAGGCTCCGGTGGTCAAATCTGGGGATCGGTTAATATGGGAGCTATATATAATTATGGACCGATATAGACCAATTTTTGCATGGTTGTTAGAGGGCATATACTAACATCAGGTACCAAATTTCAACCGGATCGGATGAATTTTGCCCCTCCAAAAGTCTCCGGAGGTCAAATCTGGGGATCGGTTTATATGGGGGCTATATATAATTATGGACCGATATGGACCAATTTTTGCATGGTTGTTAGAGACCATATACTAACATCAGGTACCAAATTTCAATCGGATCGGATGAATTTTGCCCCTCCAAGAGGCTCCGGAGGTCAAATCTGGGGATCGGTTTATATGGGGGCTATATATAATTATGGACCGATATGGACCAATTTTTGCATGGTTGTTAGAGACCGTATACTAAGACCACGTACCAAATTTCAACCGGATCGGATGAATTTTGCTGCTCCGGGAGGCTCCCCAAGCCAAATTTGGGGATCGGTTTATATGGGGTCTATACGTAAACGTGGTCCGATATGGCCCATTTTCAATACCATTCGACCTACATCAATAACAACTACTTGTGCCAAGTTTCAAGTCGATAGCTTGTTCCGTTCGGAAGTTAGCGTGATTTCCACAGACGGACGGACAGCCGGACAGACGGACAGACGGACAGACGGACGGACGGACGGACATGCTTAGATCGACTCAGAATTTCACCACGACCCAGAATATATATACTTTATGGGGTCTTAGAGCAATATTTCGATGTGTTACAAACGGAATGACAAAGTTAATATACCCCCATCCTATGGTGGAGGGTATAAAAATGCCATCACTCGCTGTAATATATATATATATATATATATATATATATATATATATATATATATATATATATATATATATATATATATATATATATATATATATATATATATATATATATATATATATATATATATATATATATATATATATATATATATATATATATATATATATATATATATATATATATATATATATATATATATATATATATATATATATATAAAATCTCGAAAATATGTACATATCATTAAAAAGAACTACTAATAAAGATGAATTTATGAATTGAAATTGAATAAATTTTTTTTAAAATTCTATTTCTATAGAAAATTTTGTGAAAATTTTATTGCTATATAGAAATTTTATCAAGATTTTTATATCAATATAAAATTTTGTTCAAAATTTTATTTCTATAGAAAATTTTGTCAAAGTTGTATTTCTATAGGAAATTTTGTCAAAGTTGTATTTCTATAGAAAATTTTGTCAAAATGTTATTTCTATAGGAAATTTTGTCACAGTTGTATTTCTATAGAAAATTTTGTCAAAATGTTATTTCTATAGTAAACGTTGTCAAAATTTTATTTCTCGTATGTAGAAATTTTGTCAAAATTTTATTTCTATAGAGAATTTTGTGAAAATTTTATTGCTATATAGAAATTTTATCAAGATTTTTATTTCAATAAAATTTTTTTTTAAAATTTTATTTCTATAGAAAATTTTGTCAAAATTGTATTTCTATAGGAAATTTTGTCAAAGTTGTATTTCTATAGAAAATTTTGTCAAAATTGTATTTCTATAGAAAATTTTGTCAAAATATTATTTCTATAGAAAACGTTGTCAAAATTTTATTTCTCGTATGTAGAAATTTTGTCAAAACTTTATTTCTATAGAAAATTTTGTTAATTTTTTTCTATAGAAGATTTTGTCCAAATTTTTGTCTATAGAATATCTTGTCAAAATTTTATTTCTATATAGAAATTTTGCCAAAATTTTATTCCTATAGTAAATTTTGTGAAATTTTATTTCTATAAAAATTTTGCCAAAATTTTATTTCTATAGAAAATTTTGTCAAAATTTTATTTCTATAGAAACTTTTGTCATATATTTTTTTAATTGAAAATTTTGTCAAAATTTTATTTCTATAGAAAATTTGGTCAAAATTGTATTTCTACACTGTTAGAAAAATATGTTTTTCATATGTTCCGGTATAAACAAAATGTGTTTCGGGCACAATTTTAAAACACAATATATTTAAGTGCAAACATGCAATGTTCCTAAACTAACACTAAATGTTTGGGACATCTATGTTAATATGTTAGAATATATTATGTTTGGGGCATGAATGTTTCATAAAAATCATATGTGTGAATGCAACCATATATAAATTTACAAATTTCGACTAAACATACATATGTTGTGATATTTTATTCAAAGCGACAGAGAGAGTATAGAGAAAGAAATAGGGATGGAAACCGGGAGAGTTGACGAAAGATATCAACATAACACAGCGAAAGAATCAAAAGAGAACAATTCTGTGAAACCGCTTGTATGTTGTTTCGGAAAACTGTTTTATGATAAGGCCAAACATTTGACATGCTTAAGTCTAAATATTATATAATTTGAATAAAGAGAATAACATTCGGAACCAAGAGAATAGACATTTGAAAAACAAACAGCATATGTTTTCGTCTTGAGAGCAGCATTTTATGTAGGTGTGGACATGTGTTTTGTTGATCATTTTGGCATTATGGGCACAATTTTTTTCTTGGTTCGTTAAAAGAAATCAGGGGTCTTCATAAAAATAACGAAAGGGCATTATACTCTTTTTAGAGTTGGGACAGTAAAATGAAATAAGGAGGAAATAGTGAAAAATTACACAGTAAAATGTATAAAAACAAAGTTTAGTTCCTCTTTATTAATAAGTAGTCCACGAGGACGGACACCTTCAAATATAAGAGCGGGCATTAAGTTCGAGTTTCGCAGCTAAAACAATTTAAAATGTTTATTTTCTTTAAAATGAATTATTAAAGAAGAATAAAAGTCATTTTAGAGCGATGGTGTTAAATGCTAGTAAAAAAATGTTCACGCCTAAATAAATTTATTTTTATAACATATTATAAAATTATTTATGTATGTTTATACTCGACTCCACGTTCTTCTTTTGTTATAGTTTTTGAATTCCTTTTTTGTTACAAAATTGTTATTTTTGCAATAAAAAAATAATTTTTTATCCAAAAATCAGTCTATTTCGTTTATATCAAGCACTGTTACTGGCTATAAATCTTTAATAACCCACATTTCGAATAAAAATTTAATATAGTATAAATATAAATGTGTAAAAACAAAAAAAAAAAAAATTTCGGTCGGAGCAGGGATTGAACCCATGACCCTTTGCATGCAAGGCAGACATGCTAACCACTGCTCCACGTGGCAAACAAATGTATGTTTCTCTTAAATAATGTTATGTTTGCATGGGCTCGTGGGCGCTGCAAACTATGCTATATAAATGTAACTTATAACGTTAATTATCTACTGGTGACTATAACAGCTACGTAGTCCAGTGGATAGTGTGTTGGCTTACAAACTCTATGGTCCTCGGTTCGATTCTCCGTGCAGGCGAAAGGTAAAATTTAAAAAATTATAAAAGTGAATAATTTCTTCAACATTATTTGTATTACAGAAAAAGGTGCCAAGAACTAAAATATTTCGTGGAGGTGAAAATTACGAGTATGTTAGGCAATGAGCACTATCGTCTTTGGGAAAAAATTGTCCAAGCATATAATATTTTTGGGCTCCAATTGCTTTCAAACATATAATATGTTCACATAAAACAAACATATTAATATTTCGGCAGTATCCAATAATATATGTGCTTCCTGCAAAATATGTTTGGAACATATGTTAAAGAAGCGATTTTTTTTGAGGGTGTATAGAAAATTTTGTCAAACTGTCTATAGAAAATTTTGTCAAATTGTTTTTTCTAAAGAAAATTTTTTCAAAATTTTATTTCTATAGAAAATTTCCTAAAACTTTTATTTTGTATTAGAAAAAAGTGGCAGTCCAATTTATTGTCAGGCCCACTTACACTATTCAGTCGATTGTGATACCACATTAACTAAAAGTACCTATTACATATGGACACTTCTAGTTTTAACCGCTGAACCTACTCGATTTTTTTTTTTGTGAACGAACCAGATTGTTCCAAGAACATTAGCAGACTGCTTAAGTTAACATATTCTAGGTCCGCAAGTAATATAAAGCTGTATGCTCCTAATATTCGTTTACGCCTTACACAAAATGCAGGACATTCACACAAGAGGTATTTAATTGATTCCTTTTCTTCTGAATCATGACAACTCATGCAGTAGTCATTACACTTCGCGTCAATAGTTTTCGCAAACTCGCCTATGATATATGACGTCTTGAAATCACTAACATATCTAGTGTGCGGTTTAACCCTCTAATGCCCCAATTTTTTTGTCAGCTGATTCAATATTCAATGTTAACGACACAAAAGCAAAAAAAAACTAATCAAGAAAAATTCTGCATATGCTGCAAAGGCTCTTGAACAGGTTCAACTAAGTTTTCTTTTTATTTTATTAATTTTTGTTGTCTTAAGGTGTATTTTACTAAAAGCTTCCTTATTTAATGAATTGGGCATTAGAGGTTTACGTTTAAATGGTGCCATATTTGCTTGGTGTCGTTGTTACAACCCTTGTAATTCTCCCATCATAACAGCCTTCTCACGCAGTATGAGCTTGTATGTAGTCAGAGGCATACCAACAGATTCTAGTTCCCTGGAATGTGTAAGGTAGTTCCTAGCCTTGCCAACTCATTCGCTTCGCAGTTTCCCGGTATGTTCCTATGGCCAGCATTACAATGTTCACCATTTTAGGTGAATATTGTACAGCATAGCCATCTCGTTGAGAGATTTGCGGCAGTCGATGATCTACCACCATGAAGAATTCTACTAAAGAGAAAAAAATCTACTACCTAATTCTACCTATGTGGCAACAGAGGTGGTAATACAAATTTATTTTTATTTTTACGTGATATACGTTGCTTTTTCATATGTTTTAAGATAATAAAGCACATAGAACCATGTTTGTTTTGTAAATTTGTTTAAATTTAACGTAAAATATTTTAGCGGAAAGTGTAGGGAAATTTTTTTGGTCTTGTAGGGTAAGCCGAAAATTTTTCCTGCAACACTGTGTATCTTAGTATATGCATTTATTAGCCTATCATTACTGACTTTTCTGATATTATGGATAAGATAAAAATGTTATCCCAAATGAATAAAATGGAGACAAATATATAAAATTTTTTCGGTCGAATTTATCTTATGTGCAATATTTCTTTTCGTATTTAGGAAGGATTCTACGTAGCAACTGATTACAATATTTCATTGTTGGCAGAATTTTGTGTGTTTAAATTCAAATATATTTTGTTAATGTCATTGGCGTAGCTAGAAGGTTTTTTTGTTTGGTTTGTCACCTCCATTAACAAATATCATGCAATATTTGTTCAAACTATTTTTATCATTATATTAAATATTCTTTGTTCTTTCCATCTGCACAAATTAGATGAGGAACTTACTAGCTACGCCACTGATTAGTTGACAACTATGAAAAATAAAATTAAAATCATCATGTACAAACAATTTTGAAATGTTTAAATTGCTTTAAAAAGATGACAGAAATGTATAGAGCAAAATGGTCCTCTTGATTGATGGTAAGAGATCCTTTAATTGTTTATGCGATTCGTTACATATTTTCTTATATTTCCCTTTGTTTACAATTGCTACTTGTTGAACAATGTTTCAATTCGACTGACAATACGGTAGTTGACATTTTTGCTTCTACACCCTCAAAAAAAATCGCTTCTTTAACATATGTTCCAAACATATTTTGCAGGAAGCACATATATTATTGCATACTGCCGAAACATTAATATGTTTGTTTTATGTGAACATATTATATGTTTGGAAGCATTTTGAGCCAAAAATATTATATGCTTGGAAGAATTTTTCCCAAACACGATTGTGCTCATTCCCTAACATACTCGTAATTTTCACTTCCACGAAATTTTTTAGTTATGGGCACCTTTCTCTGTAATACAAATAATGTTGAAGAAATTATTCACTTTTATAAATTTTTTAAATTTTACCTTTCGCCTGCACGGAGAATCGAACCGAGGACCATACAGTTTGTAAGCCAACACACTATCCACTGGGCTACGTAGCTGTTATAGTCACCAGTAGATAATTATCGTTTTAAGTTACATTTATATAGCATAGTTTGCAGCGCCCACGAGCCCATGCAAACATAACATTATTTAACAGAAACATACATTTGTTTGCCACGTGGAGCAGTGGTTACCATGTCTGCCTTGCATGCAAAGGGTCGTGGGTTCAATCCCTGCTCCGACCGAACATTTTTTTTTGTTTTTTTTTTTTTTTTTAATTTACACATTTATATTTATACTATATTAATTTTTTTAAATGAAACATCGAAATGTGCGTTATTAAAGATTTATAGTCAGTAACAGTGCTTGATATAAACGAAATTGAATGATTTTTGGATAAAATATTATTTTTTATTGCGAAAATAACAATCTTGTAATAAAAAACTGTTTTTGTACAAAACTTTAAAATTGTGAAGGAATTCAAAAACTAACAAAAGAAAAACGTGGAGTCGAGTATACACATACATACATAATTTTATAATATAAACATAAATTTATTTAGGAGTGAACAGTTTTTTACTAGCATTTAACACCATCGCTCTTAAATTCCTTTTATTTTTCTTTAATAATTCATTTTAAAGAAAATAAACTTTTTAAATTGTTTTAGCTGTAAAAGTCGAACTTAATGCCCGCTTTTATATTTGATGGTGTCCGTTAACTCCTCGTGGACTACTTTTTAATAAAGAGAAACTAAACTTTGTTTTTTTTACATTTTACTGTGTAATTTTTCACTAGTTCCTCCTTATTTCATTTTACCGTCCCAACTCTAAAAAGAGTATAGTGCCCTTTCGTTATTTTTATGAAGACCCCTGATTTCTTTTAACGAACCAAGAAAAAAATAATGCCAAAATGATAAACAAAACACATGTCCACACATACATAAAATGCTGCTCTCAAGGCGAAAACATAAGCTGTTTGTTTTTCAAATGTCTATTCTCTTGGTTCAGAATGTATATTCTCTTTATTCAAATTAAATAATATTTAGACTTAAACATATCAAATTTTTGGCCTTATCATAAAACAGTTTTCCGAAACAACATACAAGCGGTTTCACAGAAATTGTTCTCTTTTGACTCTTTTGCTGTGTTATATTGATATCTTTCGTCAACTCTCCCGGTTTCCATCTCTATTTCTCTCTATACTCTCTCTGTCGCTTTGAATAAAATATCACAACATATGTATGTTTAGTTGAAATTTGTAAATTTATATATGTTTGTATTCACACATATGATTTTTATGAAACATTCATGCCCCAAACATAATATATTCTAACATATTAACACAGATGTCCCAAACATTTAGTGTTAGTTTAGGAAAATTACATGTTCGCACTTAAATATATTGTGGTTTAAAATCGTGCCCGAAACACATTTTGTTTATATCGGAACATATGAAAAACATATTTTTCTAACAGTGTAGTAGTTAAAGTACCTCATTTAATATGCCTTATCACTTTTTCACTCATATGTAATATACTTAATTTTAAATTTGAAATAGTTAGGGTATGGTCACACAAAGCAAATGTTTGACCAAAATGAGTGTTAAACTTTTTCAAGGACCATTTTCGAAATGTGTGGATACCGTTTTTGGAAAATAATCCTATCGTTATGCTGTATGCTGAATATGAGCGAAAAATGTTTACTGGTTTGACTGTGGCAACGAATTCGTTTTTGATTTCTGTCAAATATTTGCAAAGTGTAACCGTACCGTTGGACGTTTAGGTCCCAAATTTTGTTAAACACCTCTTCTCTGACGCATAACAAAATCTTAGGAATAAACATACAGGAGTTGGAAAATTTTCCCTTTATAAGCATTTTAATACTAGTCGTTTTCCCTTTCAAAAGAACAAGTTTTCCCCAATAAAATGTCAGAGTGAATGTGAATCCTCGTACTTTTGAATGTGCTCCTACTGAATATATCCACCTCCAAATAATAAAAAAAAACAAATACACAGAAACACTTTTAACAATGTCGGCATTTGAATTATTAATAATAAAAAAAAATTTTATGTTTTTAATTCTGTTAAATGAGCTATTTATGGTCAAGTATTTAAAGATGTAAATAAAACAAACCTATGTCATCGTTTTCTGGACGTTTCGTGTTATTTTTTCAACAGGGTTTTACTGAAATATAATTTTTGTTTTTTACATCACAAATATTTCACTTGTATTATATAAAAAAACTGAACATCACGATAATTAAAATATAACTAAAATAATAGTGAAATGTTTTTGTTTTTATTGCTGAAGGCAAAGCTGACTATCAGTTTTTTGCGGAAAAATTCAGTGATATTCACAATGAGTTTTGTGTCATAAAAGAATGTTTGAGAAAAATGACCCATAATTACAGGACGATTTCGTTTACCATACATAAGATTTTCATGAGTACTACCATGTAGCTCCTACATTTGTTGTTTATTTCTCGCAAACTACACTGTTCATTCATGTCTCGTCCATGCTTACAATTTGGATCCGGTAATGCAGCAGAGAAGTACTTTCCTTATACGACAAGCTAAAGTAAAGAAAATTTTCATTTAATAGTAATTGGTTGCCAATTTTGAACCAAGTTAATTTAAAGATTATTTGGTAATGAGAGCTTTTGCTGAGGAGTGCTGACTCCATATATATATTTCTGTTAGTTGCAAAACTGCTTACCAAGAGCAATACCGCACAGTTGAGAATAATTATAATAATTATCTTCTCCCGATAGTTTGGATTACCATACATCAATTGAGCTCTTAGTAATACTGCAGAGAAATACTTTATTTATTGGACATGTCCTTGTGAAAGTAATTAAGAGTTCCATTTAATAGCAGTACCATTAAAAGCAAGTTCCATTTAATAGCATGTACTAGTTTACCTCCAAGATTATTTCGTAATGAAAGGATCTTCTGGGAGCTGCAGAAGGGTTTACAATTATTTCGATTAGTACTTTACGATTTTAATTTTATATTTTTAATGGGCTCCCTTTTTTTATAGAAGTGGGATATGCCCTATATTGTACGGCCCTACATAGAAAAAGTCATTTATAAAACTGATGCCAAAAAAAAATATTTACGTGAAATTAAAGATTACGCAAGTTAACTTTTAGGATGCGCAATTTAGATAATATTAAGGACATATTTATTTAAAATAATGAAATTTTAATTCAAACAAGTATATACGGCCGCAAGTTCGGCCACGCCGAAGCTTATATACCTTCCACCATGGATTGCGAATTACTTGGATTGCGGTAACACTTGCCGATGACAAGGTATCTTAAAACTTCCTAACACCGTCTTCTAAATTCCAAGGTAGTCCATACGTGGTATATATTAAACTAAAAAAGGCAGACTAAATACGTATATAAGTTTAAGTTTGACAAAATTTTCTCTAGCAATACAATTTTGACAAAAGTTTCTATAGAAATAAAATTTTGACAAAATACAAATTTTATATAGAAGTAACATTTGGAAAAAATTTTCTATAGAAATAAAATTTTGACAAAATTTTCTATAGAAATTAAATTTTGACAAAATTTTCTATAAAATTTTTTTTTTGACAAAATTTTCTATAGAAATAAAATTTTGACAAAATTTTTAATAGAATTAAAATTTTTAAAACATTTTTTATAGAAAGAAAAATTTTGCCAAAATTTTCTATAGAAATAAAATTTGAAAAAATTTTCTATAGGAATAAAATTTTGACAAAATTTTCTATAGAAATAAAACTTTGACAAAATTTTCTAAAGAAATAAAATTTTGGTGGAATATTTTTGGCTCGAGTGGCAACCATGATTATGAACCGATATGGACCAATTTTTGTGTGATTGGGGATCGGCTATATATAACTATAGACCGATATGGACCAATTTTGGCATGGTTATTAGCGGCCATATACTAACAATACGTTCCAAATTTCAACCGGATCAGATGAATTTTGCGCCTCCAAGAGGCTCCGGAGGTCAAATCTGGAGAACGGTTTATATGGGGGGCTATACATAATTATGGACCGATATGGACCAATTTTGGCATGGGTATTAGCGGCCATATACTAACATCACGTTCCAAATTTCAACAGAATCGGATGAATTTTGCTCCTCCAGGAGGTTCCGGGGTTCAAATCTGAGGATCGATTTATATGGGGGCTATATATAATTACAGACCGATATGGACCAATTCTTGCGTTTTTGTTTGAGACCACATACGTATACCACGTTCCAAATTTCAACCGGATCGGATTAATTTTGCTCCTCCAAGAGGCTCCGAAGGACAAATCTGGGTATCGGCCATATACTAATACCATATACTAATACCATGTAGCAAATTTCAGCCGGATTGGATGAAATTTGCTTCTCTTAGAGGATTTGCAAAGCGAATCAAGGGATCGGTTTATATGGTGGCTATATATAATTATGGACCGATGTGGACCAAGTTTTGCATGGTTGTTAGATATCATATGCTGACACCATGTACCAAACTTCAGCCCGATCGGATGAAATATGCTACTCTTAGAGGCTCCGCAAGCCAAATCGGGGGGTCCGTTTATATGGGGGCTATACGTAATAATGGACCAATATGGCCCATTTGCAATACCATCCGACCTACATCAATAACAACTACTTGTGCCAAGTTTCAAGTCGATAGCTTGTTTCGTCGGAAGTTAGCGTGATTTCAACGGACGGACGGACATGCTTAGATCGACACAGAATTTCACCACGACCCGGAATATATATACTTTATGGGGTCTTAGAGCAATATTTTGATGAGTTACAAACGGAATGACAAAGTTAATATACCCCCATCCTATGGTAGAGGGTATAATAAAGTTTATAATCTTTACTTCAAATTTTTCATTAAATTTAGGATACAAATTTTGTAGATTTGCGTTCCTCCGTTGCGTTCGTCAAAGTCGCATGTCTTTGAACTAACGCAAATTTTCCTTAAAGTACAGAAACACATTTTTGATTTAAAGAAATCGTGTTTTAATTAACTGAAATATTGAATAATCTAAAGATTCAAAGATAAAAATTCTTTAAATATAGGCTAAAACTTATTTAGAGGATTTAGAATCTTTGGTCTAAAGTTTTTTTTTTTGGAATTAAGAAAACATGTTGTCCTTTGAAGTATCCGTTATAATTTGCGTTTTTAAACTGGCATTTGTTTGTACGTGAATAGCTTTATTAATATACTGCGTAAAGATAATGAAAATTCGATAAATGAGATCAGTATCCTAATTTCAATTTTATTGATCCTAGATTTAAAGCCAGATAGGTCACTAATAAATGCCTTTATTTAAAAGAAACCGCATCTTTGGATCGGGATCAATACAAAAATCCTTAAGGGAAGGTTAAAATTTTTGAATCCAAGTAAATTTTTTTTGAGTGTGGGTATACATTTCAATGTCTATGGTCTTTGGGTTCAATGCGGATTAAAACGGTAGACAATTTTCGTATACTTCTCAAAAATAGTAAGAATGAACTACAGTGTGGCTTTCTTTTTCCACTTTTAGTTAATTTTTACTTTTATGAGAAGGAAGAACTTCGTAGATGATAGTTAATTTTTTTTCAGAATTTTTAGATTTTAGAGGAATCGGATCTCTCTAAACGTGTAAGAAAATCCAATGATATAACTCTGTTCATAGGATTTGAAATATAAATTTTGTCGATTTTTAAAATTTACTTCTAAGTTCAGACCTTTGGATACTCGGAAATTAAATTGGGAGATCGGTGTATTTGGCGATTATATCAAAGTCTTATCGATATAAGCCAATTTGATATAACTCTTTATAAACCTAACATACCTCTAGATTTCCAATTTCAGGACAAATGGATAAAAATCGCTCAAGAAGTCAAATCGAGAGATTTATAATATATCAAAACATGGACCAACATACAGCATATTCGATACATATATTTGGCGATCTAAAATGCCCCTAGATTTCTATTTTCAAGAAAATCTGGAGCTATGTCATTGATCGATGTATACCAAATATGGCAAAGCTCTTTACAACGAATAAAAATGTGCCGCTTCCATAAGAAGTCAAATCGATTCAAATGCGGGCTCTATCAAATCATGCACCGATTTGCAGCAAATTTAGCATTGTTCTTTATGGACCTAAAATACCACTAGATTTTCAATTTATGGAAATCGGATAAATGTTGCGACATTTATATGCTCAAGAAGCCAAATCGATCATTCGGTTTATATGGTGGCTATATAGAAATATTGGCCGATATATCCCACCTTCGAACTTGATTTACCTGCAGAAAAAAAGTTGAAGGTTGTAGCATGATTACAACTGACAGGCAGACATACGGGCATCGTTATATGTTATCGTCTTGGAATTTATACCTGCACTTTGTACAGTTGGAAGTCGATGTGTTAAATACGGAGTGGGAAATTTATTATACCCGTAACACCATTCTATGGCTATATAAAAATAAGAAATAACTTTAAAAACTATTTTTTTTTTTTAATTTTTGACTTTTGTTATTTACATAAAAACTTTTTGAGGGCCATTTTCATGTAGCTCCGTTAGGCTTTAACTGCCAATTTACAGAAAGAAAAATGTAAATATATTTTCTCCGGTTAACTTTAACATTTTCAGCAGTTAAGTTTCTAACTGGCATATGGAATATATACGCAAGATGACAGATATGTAGATTTCACGGTTTAAAAGTTCGTTAGCTAACGTAGCACTAACGGAGCTTCATGAAAATGGGGGTGAATAATACTAGCTAATATTTTATCGCTAATTTCTGAAATTAAGTCAATGTTTAGAATAGCATTTTTGTATTTACATTAAAAGCAATGGTTAAGAAAAAACTTCCAATTTTGTTTTGCTGTGTTCATTTATGATGCATATTAAATTTATATAATATCGATTCCAATTTAGATATTACATCCGCGCCACCAAATCAGGACAATGATCCGTATGCCATTCATGATGGACGGTACGAGCGTTCCAATCCGGCCGAACTGTGGGTCGCATTTATTAGTTTTAACATAAGGCCTCTCAAAAATTACCTCTGGAATTCAATGAATACAAAGGGACTCATGTGTGTGTGTGAACATGTTCCTTTACATCCCATATGTATACATACACACGGTAGTGAATATACCTACAAATTGTAATCCTCTTAAAACTGAATCGTTTTGAACGTTTATTGTGGTCACAGGACATTCAAAGCTCCATTTAATCCCCCCGTCTCCCAAACATCATTGTATATGAACATGTATGAACTATAACGTAAACCACCATAAATAAATGTATACAGAGTCCTTAACACATACATGCATACACACACACACATATAAAAATTAATATTAGTGTGTGCGGTTGATGATCAATGCTTACAAAATTTATGAGTCATTTTCCAGGAAGCTAAGTGTTTGGCAAATTCGCATTTAACTCGGCCAAGCTAAGATATTTGCACAAATAAAACCCGCAAAACCAAATAAAATAATTCGTTTTGTACTTCCGTAAGGGATCACTTAACGGATACATTCTGAAAATGAAATTTTCATGTAGTAACGACAGTGATATGCAAAATGAAAAAAAAACCTAATAGTCTTCTAAAATAAATTGATAAATTTTCGTATTGAAGTCACAGCAAGCAATCAAGAGACACCAACTTCCAATTTCTGTTACTTGTTAATGATTTCTTTAAATATGAATGTCTTTCTTAACAACAACGACATGGGCGAATCCAACTGGAAAATATATGATCTTTGAATCTTTACCGCTTAAATAAGATTACCGCGTGATTGGCCAAATTTCTGAATCGCCTTTTATTTTTCATGGTTTTAACAAAAAATACACTTTAAATTTTTTTTAATAAGTTTTAGTTAACCATCTCTTTAATTATCCAATGAATTCTAACCACCAAATGAAGAGTCCTTAGAGATTCCTCCGTATAAATACTTGGTCGATAATATAGATTGATTACTGAGACGATTATGTTATAAAACATAAATTTTGGTGTGATTAATATTTTGTCAAAAGGCGACATTTTGGTCGTTGAACATGTAACATGTGTGTCGCAACAACCTTTTTATGTTTTTGCGAGAAAACACAATTTTGCAGCAAAACTGTTCCTAGTTGAATTTTCAATAAATACAATATAGGATCATATTTTTCCAACTAAAGGTGTTTTCTTTTCGCAAAAAACTATGTTGCCTTGGTGTTACACTACTTTTTATACCCTCCATCATAGGATGGGGGTATATTAACTTTGTCATTCCGTTTGTAACACATCGAAATATTGCTCTAAGACCCCATAAAGTATATATATTCTGGGTCGTGGTGAAATTCTGAGTCGATCTAAGCATGTCCGTCCGTCCGTCCGTCCGTCCGTCTGTTGAAATCACGCTAACTTCCGAACGAAACAAGCTATCGACTTGAAACTTGGCACAAGTAGTTGTTATCGATGTAGGTCGGATGGTATTGAAAATGGGCCATATCGGTCCACTTTTACGTATAGCCCCCATATAAAGGGACCCTCAGATTTGGCTTGTGGAGCCTCTAAAAGAAGCATATTTCATCCGATCCGGCTGAAATTTGGTATGTGGTGTTGGTATATGGTCTCTAACAACCATACAAAAATTGGTCCACATCGGTCCATAATTATATATAGCCCCCATATAAACCGATCCCCAGATTTGGCTTGTGGAGCCTCTAACAGAAGCATATTTCATCCGATCCGGCTGAAATTTGGTATGTGGTTTTGGTATATGGTCTCTAACAACCATGCAGAAATTGGTCCACATCGGTCCATTATTATATATAGCCCCCATATAAACCGATCCCCAGATTTGGCTTGTGGAGCCTCTAACAGAAGCATATTTCATCCGATCCGGCTGAAATTTGGTATATGGTGTTGGTATATGGTTTCTAACAACCATGCAAAAATTGGTCCACATCGGTCCATAATTATATATAGCCCCCATATAAACCGATCCCAAGATTTGGCTTGTGGAGCCTCTAACAGAAGCATATTTCATTCGATCCGGCTGAAATTTGGTACATGGTATTGGTATATGGTCTCTAACAACCGTGCAAAAATTGGTCCACATCGGTTCATAATTATATATAGCCCTCATATAAACCGATCCCCAGATTTGGCTTGCGAAGTCTCCAAGAGAAGCAAATTTCATCCAATCCGGTTGTAATTTGGAACATGGTCTATATCGGTCCATAATTATATATAGCCCCCATATAAAACGTTCTCCAGATTTGACCTCCGGAGCCTCTTGGAGGAGCAAAATTCATCCGATCCGGTTTAAAGTAGGAACGAGGTGTTAGTATATGGTCGCTAACAACCATACCAAAATTGGTCCAATCACACAAAAATTGGTCCATATCGGTTCATAATCATGGTTGCCACTAGAGCCAAAAATAATCGACCAAGATTTTATTTCTATAGAAAATTTTGTCAAAAGTTTATTTCTATAGAAAATTTTGTTAAAATTTTATTTCTGTAGAAATTTTTGTCAAAATTTTCTTTCTATAGAAAATTTTGTCAAAATTTTTATTTCTATAGAAAATTTTGTAAAAATTTTATTTCCATAGAAAATTGTTTAATATTTTCTTTCTGTAGAAAATTTTGTCAAAATTTTATGTCTACTTTGTCAAACTGAACTGGACGTTTTAAGATACCTTGCCATCGGCAAGCGTTACCGCAATTTAAGTAATTCGATTGTGGATGGCAGTGTTTAGAAGAAGTTTCTACGCAATCCATGATGGAGGGTACATAAGCTTCGGCCTGGCCGAACTTACGGCCGTATATACTTGTTTCTAATTCAAAGCATTTTCATGTTTTCGGTTCTAGTGAAATATTTTTGTTTTCTTTGCAAAGTCCATGTATTTAATATTCCATAAACGAAGGCAATGTGTTTCCGTGTTAAATATTTTACACTTGTCTACCCGTTAGAGCCCTTTTATTGTAATTTTTATTACGCTTCTATTTACTACAATGCTTTAAATAGACTTTATACTTTTATCGTCATTTTAAAAAATTGTTAACTTGGTATGGCACAATTTTCATATCGTCAAATAAGATTTTGAACGCTTTTATAGTGGAGTACAGATGTGTACGCAAATAAGATTTTACTTACGTACGAAATGTGTGGTAAGAATTGACGATTACCAAGGAACAAATGTTCACAAAATAAAATTGCTCTCACAATATTCATCAAGTTCATGAATAAAACACTCGCATGAATCCAAATACCTTTCAAACTCTCACTCATTTGTCCAGCACGAATCTGCTTAAGACCAATCTACAAAAAAAATGTCTCATCCTCCACTATATCTTCTCTTTGACAGTTAGTTCGACGGAGAAATTTATCAAAAAAGAAAATGTAAGTAATATAATAAAGCGAGTTGACTAAGAAAATACCAGCTCACTAAGCCGTGTGATCCGATATATCCAGCAATCTCTTTTTTATAACTTATTACATATATATTCGTCGATGATTGCAATCTCACTAATCCCAATTGTCTATTTGGATTTTTGAAGAATATCAAACTGAAAAAAAGAGTTAGATTTGCACTTGCTGAGTACCTCAAATATGGGGGTTTGTAATGGTTTTGTAAAACAACTGGAGGTTAAGGTCATATTTATACCCTGCGACATACTGTGGAACAGGGTATTATAATTTAGTGAATATGTTTGCACCCAGAAAGAGTTGAGATAGGCACACGGTGTCTTTGGCAATGTTGCTCAGAGCCGGCCCCTGAATCGATCTACCCATGTCCGTCCGTCCATATACAAATATCATTCGCCCGATATGTATTTATATGGCTCCCGATGTCAGAGTTTTACCCTGATTTGCTTTAAATTTTGCACAAGGAGTACAAATGACATCTTCAAAATTTGTTCCAAATTTCGTTGCAATCGGTTAAGATTTAGATATAGCTCCCATATACCATTCCCCCGATTTACAGACATATAACCAGAGAGGCCAAAGATCTACTCCGATTTACGTGAAACTTTGCACAGGGAGTAGCATTGATGTTCCAGATATGCATGGCAATTTTGGTTGAAATCGATGTATATGTTTTTCCGATTTAAGCAAAAATAGCCAAATTACCAACATTTTCTTTCTAAAATCACCACTGCTAAGTAGAAAACTTGTAAAAATGACTCAAATCATAAACGCAATTTTACAAAGTTTTTATTAACATTGTGTCCTAACCCATGGCGTTAGCCGACGTAAATTTAAGGTATACAGATGTTGTAGAAGTCTAAACAAAATTTGTCCAGATCAGGTCATATTAAGATATATGTATATGGGAACATAAATTTTATATATACTCGTAGCATCCAACAAATTTGAAGGATTTCCGAAGATTTCGAAAATGTAGAACTACAAAGTGATGCAAGGTATATTACAGACAGCCCTGCCAGATTTTTATCTTTCCTCTTTCATTTTTTATAAGACATACGCACTTTGGGGAAGATCATCAATTTTCAATTGGACATGTAATATACGAATGGCGCTACATTGAGTTACAGGCTGATATAAACCACCAGCAAACTTTTGTTTTATTTAAACAACAAAAAGAATTTCTGAACAATAGGCTCAATGTAGAATATACATCGTGCTTACTATAAACCTCGTTATATATTTTTTCTATATATTACAAACAGAATACTTACATCTTACGGTGAAGGTTTTCAAATTATGATACTCAGCTCATAAGTAAAATTTCTAACAGACCAGCTACAATTATCAAACTACTATTTACTGAATCACTAATAATTCCTAGGCAGTCATACTAGCTCCTTACCTGTAATGAAAAGAGAAGAATATAAAAAAAAAGATTATGAATTAGAAATTTTAGTGCATATTTTTCCTCTCTTGGTTAAGCTACACTTGTAGTTTAGTCAATGCATGGTTTTTAGGCTGAAATCAAAAAAAAAAACAACAACAATGATTAAAAACAAAACCAACAATAACAAAACAAAACGATTGCATCTATGTTCTTTAACGTGATATTAGAAGATATGTTCACCCTCAAAAAAAATCGCTTCTTTAACATATGTTCCAAACATATTTTGCAGGAAGCACATATATTATTGGATACTGCCGAAACATTAATATGTTTGTTTTATGTGAACATATTATTGCATTTTGAGCCCAAAAATATTATATGCTTGGAAGAATTTTTCCCAAAGACGATTGTGCTCATTCCCTAACATACTCGTAATTTTCACTTCCACGAAATATTTTAATTCTTGGCACCTTTTTCTGTAATACAAATAATGTTGAAGAAATTATTCATTTTTATAAATTGTTTAAATTTTACCTTTCGCCTGCACGGAGAATCGAACCGAGGACCATACAGTTTGTAAGCCAACACACTATCCACTGGGCTACGTAGCTGTTATGGTCACCAGCAGATAATTATCGTTATAAGTTACATTTATATAGCATAGTTTGCAGCGCCCACGAGCCCATCCAAACATAACATTATTTAACAGAAACATACATTTGTTTGCCACGTGGAGCAGTGGTTAGCATGCCTGCCTTGCATGCAAAGGGTCGTGGGTTCAATCCCTGCTTCGACCGAACACTTTTTTTTTTAATTTACACATTTATATTTATACTATATTAAATTTTTATAATGAAACTTCGAAATATGGGTTATTAAAGATTTATAGTCATTAACAATGCTTGATATAAACGAAATTGACTGATTTTTGGATAAAATATTATTTTTTTATTGCAAAAATAACAATTTTGTAACAAAAAAACTGTTTTTTGTACAAAACTTTAAAGGAACTTTAATTTTGGAAGGAATTCAAAAACTCTAACAAAAGAAGAACGTGGAGTCGAGTATAAACATACATAAATAATTTTATGATATAAACATAAATTTATTTAGGTTTTTTACTAGCATTTAACACCATCGGTCTAAAATGCCTTTTATTTTTCTTTAATAATTCATTTTAAAGAAAATAAACTTTTTAAATTGTTTTAGCTGCAAAACTCGAACTTAATGCCCGATTTTATATTTGAAGGTGTCCGTCAACACCTCTTGGACTACTTATTAATAAAGAGGAACTAAACTTTATTTTTATACATTTTACTGTGTAATTTTTCACTATTTCCTCCTTATTTCATTTTACTGTCCCAACTCTAAAAAGAGTACAGTGCCCTTTCGTTATTTTTATGAAGACCCCTGATTTCTTTTAATGAACCAAGAAAAAAATTGTGCCCATAATGCCAAAACGATAAACAAAACACATGTCCTCACATACATAAAATGCTGCTCTCAAGGCGACAACACATGCTTTTTTTTCAAATGTCTATTCTCTTGGTTCCGAATGTCCATTTTCTTTATTCAAATTAAATAATATTTAGACTTAAGCATATCAAATTTTTGGCCTCATCATAAAACAGTTTTCCGAAACAACATACCAGCGGTTTCACAGAAATTGTTCTCTTTTGATTCTTTCGCTGTGTTATGTTGATATCTTTCGTCAACTCTCCCGGTTTCCATCTCTATTTCTTTCTCTATACTCTCTCTGTCGCTTTGAATAAAATATCACAACATATGTATGTTTTCTCGAAATTTTTAAATTTATATATGTTTGCATTCACACATATGATTTTTATGAAACATTCATGCCCCAAACATAATATATTCTAACATATTAACATAGATGTCCCAAACATTTAGTGTTTGTTTAGGAACATTACATGTTTGCACTTAAATATATTGTGTTTTACAATTGTGCCCGAAACACATTTTGTTTATATCGGAACATATGAAAAACATATTTTTCTAAGAGTGTTGGTAAGAATATCGGTAAAATAAAACCAATGATCAGTTGTCGGTATTTATCTTTTAAGTGATAAATTTATTATTTAAGCATTTAATTACAACCGACAACTGCAAATTAACGTCGTATGTGGAATTGTCTGACTATATCATTAATTTCAATAATTTCGGTTCTAGGACACAAAACACGAGTCGAATTTGCCACGAATGGATTATGGCCAATTGCGGATTAGATTGTTTTCAATCATGAATTGCATTTCTATTTTGGAATTATTTTTGCTGGGCATCCATGGCAAACATATTTATAGAATGTTTCAAAACTACGAATCGATCTTTTTAAAATATTTCCAACAACGAATTTCAAATGCATGAGTAGGTAACTTAATCCATTCACTACTGAAATAAACCTAATGTTAAAAACTTTAATTTTCTTCTGTTTTTACTTGTACTAACAGCATGTAGAACATGAGGACCTACCACAATTACTTCAAGAGCTATATGATTTTGATCTGAAAATTTTATACTTGAATTGTGACCTTACGACAGTAAGCGCAATTTTGCCAATAATATCTTTCGAGGTATGAGTAGAACTTCAAAATAGAACTCGAAAAAATATCAGCTGTAGTTTTTGTATGAATTAAATGGACATTCATACAATAGAAAAATGTTCTCAAAACTTCGTATTTTTCGTTTATTAACAATGAAGTTTATAAAAATGCATTTTAGGTCTCACAAATATGAAAAAGATATTTAGAGATTATTTAAACTAAAGCCTCTGCTGTAAAATAACATGGAAAAGTAAATCGAAACTAAGTTTGGTGTCGTGTTCGATTGGGTTAAGTTATGTTTGTCTAAACGCATAATTTTTGCATCATAGATTTGTAGGATGAGTGAATTTTACAAAATTTTATCAAACACACTTTCGATATCAAATTATTGCCTCGAGTTATAAATCAATAATCGAAGTATAAATTAAACGATTTTTAAAAACATGAAAATTCGTGTTTATTCGATTAAAAAAAAATACAAACTACAGACAGTTGAAAAAAAAAAAAAAAACAAGTATATACGGCCGCAAGTTCGGCCAGGCCGAATCTTATGTACCCTCCACCACAGGGTTGGCCTGTCACAAACTGTGACTTTTGCGACATACATTTGCGACGGTATAATACGTATGTCGCAAAAGTCGTAAACCTACTGTAGAAAACCCAATTTTGAATAAAAGAAATCCTGAATATTTTTTAATTTAGTTTCACAGCATTCGCTGTGAGTTTCTGCAGAAATTTGTGAAAGTTTTCCCATAGTCAAGCCTATTTTCTTAGGTGGTATCGAAATTCCCGTTGGTGAGTGTGCAAAATACCTTGGGGTTATATTGGACAGGAGACTGAACTTAAAGCTAAGAAAGGAGGAGAAAATCCACGGTTAACCTGTACTCGTGCAAAAGGCAATAGGGAAAATGTGGGGACTAAAACCGAAAATTGTGAACATTCCTAAGAATTGAAACTTCTTCCCTCATACCATCGTCTTGGATATCATCGAATTCGCTGCCTAGCTGACGCGACTAAAGTATTTTCAGTTTGCGACTTTTGTTACTTTTTCTACATTTACGACGCGTATGTCACGTTTATGACGTTTACAACTTTGCGACAGTCGCAAACCTAAAAAAGTTTGATACTGACCATCTCTGCTCCACCATGGATTGCGTAGAAACTTCTACGAAAGAATGTCATCCACAATCGAATTACTTGGGTTGTGGTATCTTAAAACTTCTTAACATCGTTTTCTAAATTGTAAGTTAGTCCATACGTGGTATATATTAGACAAAAAAGTTATGTATAGGTAAGTCTACAAATAATTACGAATCGATATGGACTTTTTGCACGACACGTAGATAGCCAGAATTGAAATATGGGGGTCGCTTATATGGGGCTATATACAATTATGAATTTAATATGGACCAATTTTTGTGTGATTGGGGATCGATTTATCTGAGGATTATATATACACGCAAAGAAAAAAAAAACGTTTAGAAAAACGTGTACCGAAAACGTTTTTCTTTTGTTAGAGCTTTTTGAATTGCTTCGAAAATTTTAAACTTTTATCACCAAAAAAATTCGTTTGTTACAAAATATTTATTTTTTCAATAAAAATAAATATTGAACTGTAAAATGTGTCTTTAATAAGACACATTTTACAGTTCAAAATTTAATATACTACAATGTAATGTTGAACATTTTTTCGGAATCTTCCGAATATATCTGGAATATATGAAAAAAAAAAACAAAACAAAACTTTGGTCGAAGCAGGGATCGAACCCACGACCCTTGGCATGAGAGTCGGACGTAGCTACCACTGCTCCACGGTGCCAAACTAAATGTTTGTTTCTGTTAAATAAACTTTGTTTATTCGGTTCGTGGGCGCCGCAAGCTATGCTATATAAATATAACTTATATGGATATTTATCTATTGATGACCATAACAGGTACATAGCTCAGTGGTTAGTGTGTTGGCTTACAATGTGCATGGTCCGCGGTTCGATTCTCCGTCCAGGCGAAAGGTAAAAAAAATTTAAAAATTTATCGTATAATTTCTTCTACATTGTTGGTATTACAGGAAAAGGTGTTAAGACCTAAAAATCCTCGTGGATGTGAGAAAGATGTGAGGGACAATGCAATTAGCAAGAAAATAATGTTTTTTTTTAGCTAGTCTTTATGAAATTGTTTTTACATCCTGGAAAAGAATAAACGTTTATCACAAAAACTATATACTTTTCTTCCAAATACACTTCCTTACAGCGAAAAGCAAATGAGAAACGAACTTTGTTTGTCTAAAATTTCGTTTGGGAGGAAAGAATTATTTTTTTGCGTGTACACTGAAAAAACAGTGAACCCACCAGGAAGAAAACTTTCGGTTAATTTTAGAAAATTTTGAATATTTGTAGAAAATTTTAACTAAACAGTATTACAAACGTTGGCATCACGCCGATGTCATAAAAACAAGTACATATTTTTCGACAAATTCAAGAAAATTTATTAGACATAACTAAGTTTTTTCACATGTTAAAGAAAAATTTGTAGTTTGAAGGAAAAACTTGGTGTTCAAAATTGCAAGAATGTCTTTAGTGACATACGAAGTTCATGATGGACGCATTTTTGGTAAAATTTACAAATTTAAAGAAATGCTGAACTATTTTCTGGAAGACATGAATTTAGTTCATCTTTATGCTTCATTGGAGTATATTTTTTTCCTCGGGTTTAGTTTATTTAACTAACGTACACAAAAAATTATTAGAGTAAAGAAAATTTTCTCTAAACATAATAATTCCATGAACTAAAATTAAGTTAAATTGGCTTTAGTGAAATAGAGAGTTCACTTTTTTTTGAGTGTAGCTGACGCGACTAAAGTATTTCCAGTTTGCGACTTTTGTTACTTTTTCTACATTTACGACGCGTATGTGACGTTTATGACGTTTACAACTTTGCGACAGTCGCAAACCTAAAAAAGTTTGATACAGACCATCTCTGCTCCACCATGGATTGCGTAGAAACTTCTACGAAAGAATGTCATCCACAATCGAATTACTTGGGTTGTGGTATCTTAAAACTTCTTAACATCGTTTTCTAAATTGTAAGTTAGTCCACACGTGGTATATATTAGACAAAAAACTTATGTATTAGTAAGTCTACAAATAATTACGAATCGATATGGACTTTTTGCACGACACGTAGATAGCCAGAATTGAAATATGGGGGTCGCTTATATGGGGGCTATATACAATTATGAACTTGATATGGACCAATTTTTGTGTGATTGGGGATCGATTTATCTGAGGATTATATATACACGCAAAGAAAAAAAAACGTTTAGAAAAACGTGTACCGAAAACGTTTTTCTTTTGTTAGAGATTTTTGAATTGCTTCGAAAATTTTAAACTTTTATCACCAAAACAAATTCGTTTGTTACAAAATATTTATTTTTTCAATAAAAAAAGTTATTTTTGAAACAACAACAAAGTCCATTTCGTTTATATCAAAAACTGATCTTTTCTGACTTTAGGTCTTTAATAAGATACATTTTACAGTTCAAAATTTAATATACTACAATGCAATGTTGAATATTTTTTCGGAATCTTCCGAATATATCTGGAATATATGTAAAAAAAAAACAAAAAAAAACTTTGGTCGAAGCAGGGATCGAACCCACGACCCTTGGCATGCAAGTCGGACGTAGCAACCACTGCTCCACGGTGCCAAACTAAATGTTTGTTTCTGTTAAACAAACTTTGTTTATTCGGTTCGTGGGCGCCGCAAGCTATGCTATATAAATATAACTTATATGGATATTTATCTATTGATGACCATAACAGGTACATAGGTTAGTGTGTTGGCTTACAAAGTGCATGGTCCGCGGTTCGATTCTCCGTCCAGGCGGAAGGTAAAAAAAATTTAAAAATTTATAAAATCGTATAATTTCTTCTATATTGTTGGTATTACAGGAAAAGGTGTTAATAACTAAAAAACTTCGTGGATGTGAGAAAGATGTGAGGGAAAATGCAATTAGCAAGAAAACAATGTTTTTTTTTTGGAGTTTGTCTTTATGAAATTGTTTTTACATCCTTGAAAAGAATAAATGTTTATCACAAAAAGTATATACTTTTCTTCCAAATACACTTCCTTACAGCGAAAAGCAAATGAGAAACGAACTTTGTTTGTCTAAAATTTCGTTTGGGAGGAAAGAATTATTTTTTTGCGTGTAACTATAGACCGATATGGACCTAGTTGGTTGTTATCGGCCGTATACTAGCACAATGTACCAAATTTCAACCGACTCGGATGAAATTTGATCCTCCAAGAGGCTCCAAAACCAAATCTCTGGATCGGTTTATATGGGGGCTATATATGATTATGGACTGATATGGACCACTTTTGGCATGGTTTTTAAATATCATATACTACCACCACGTACCAAATTTCAACCAGATCGGACGAATTTTTATTCTCCATAAGGCACCGGAGGTCAAATCTGGGGATCGGTTTATATGGGGGCTATATATAATTATGGACTGATATGAACCAATTCCTGCATGGTTGTTGGATACAATATACTAACATCACATACCAAATTTCAACCGAATCGGATGAATTTTGCTCTTCCAAGGGGCTCCGGAGATCAAATCTGGTGATCTGTTTATATGGGGCCTATATAATTATGGACCGATTTCGACCAATTTTTGCATGGGTGTTTGAGGCCATATATTTGAACTGAATCAGATGAATTTTAATCTTTCAAGAGGCTCCGGAGGTCAAATCTGGTGATCGGTTTATATGGCGGCTATATATAATTATGGACCGATGTTGACCAATTTTTGCATGGTCATTAGAGACCATATACTTACACTATGTACCAAATTTCAGCCGGATCGGATGAAATTTTCTTTTCTTAAAGGGTCCGCAAGCCAAATCTGGGGATCGGTTTATATGGCGGCTATATATAATTAAGGACCGATGTTGACCAATTTTTGCACGGTCATTAGAGACCATATACTTACACCATGTACCAAATTTCAGCCGGCTCGGATGAAATTTGCTTATCTTAGAGGCTCCGCAAACCAAATTGGGGGATCGGTTTATATGGCGGCTATATATAATTATGGACCGATGTTGACCAATTTTTGCATGGTTGTTAGAGGCCATATACTAACACAATATACCAAATTTTAGCCGGATCGTATGAAATTTGCTTCTCTTAGAGGCTCCGCAAGCCAAATCTGGGGATCGGTTTATATGGGGGCTATATATTATTATTGACCGATGTGGACCAATTTTTGCATGGTTGTTAGAGACCATATGCTAACACCGTGTACCAAATTTCAGCTGGATCGGATGAAATTTGCTTCTCTTAGAGGATTCACAAGCCAAATTTGGGGGTCCGTTTATATGGGGGCTATACGTAAAAGTGCACCGATGTGGCCCATTTGCAATACCGTCTGACCTACATCAATAACAACTACTTGTGCCAAGTTTCAAGTCGATAGCTTGCTTCGTTCGGAAGTTAGCGTGATTTCAACAGACGGACGGACGGCGGAGGGACATGCTCAGATCGACTCAGAATTTCACCACGACCAAGAATATATATACTTTATATAGTCGGACATCGATATTTCGATGTGCTACAAACGGAATGACAAACTTATTATACCCCCATCACCATTCTATGGTGGTGGGGTATAATCAGGTGTTCCAAACATAATATGTTCTAGTATATTATGATATATGTCATACATACTAGTTTATGAACATTATATGCTTACACTTAAAAATAATGTGCTAAAAATTTGATTTGCAAACATGTAATTGTTACACTGACACATATTAAAAGCAGTCGTTTTCGTCCATGTGATAATTATATTTCAGTTAAGTAATATCATGAGCACACCCTCACAAAAAATCGCTTCTGTAATATATACTCCCAAACATATTTTGCTTCAAGCATATACATTTTTGGGTATTGCCCAAACATTTATATGTTTGATCTCTACCAATGTATAATATGTTTGAAAGCATATTGGTCTAAACAATATATGTTTGGGTAGTCTAAGTTCCAAACATTTTGTATTTTTGCATCCAAATTCAATAATGTTGTCTTCCAAAAAACAATATGTTATTATGTGACCATATAATATGTTTGGAAGCATTTTGCACCCAAAAATATTATATGCTTAAAAAAAATTCTCCCAAACAATATTGTGCTCAAAATTTTATTTATTTATTTATATATTTACAATCATAATGAATTATGAAAATAAACAGATAATATAGGTGCTAACAACATAGGTTTTCGACCTGAATGCTCAAAATTTTGTTTCTGCCCAATTGTATATTCCCCGACATCTTTCTCACTTCCACGAGATTTTTTAGTTCTTAGCACCTTTTTCTGTAATACAAACATTGTAGAAGAAATTATTCAATTTTATGATTTTTTTATACCCTGCGCAACACTGTGGAACAGGGTATTATAAGTTATTTATTTTAATTTTACCTTTTGCCGGACGGGGATTCGAACAGCGGACCACACAGTTTGTAAGGATCAAAGAAGTAGCTGATCAATTGCCCAAGGAAAAATAAAATGTTAATTTTGTAATAACAAGCAACAACCACCAACTTAATTCAATATCACTCCCTGTTAATAGCGCTCCAAGCTACTAAACACATATATGTTTATAGGCTATTTCTAAATTAATATATGTTTGCATTCAAGCATATTATATTTACAAACATTTTATGTCCCGAACATAATATGTTCTAACATATTAACATATATGTCCCAAACATGTTATGCTAGTTTATGAACATTATATGCTTGCACTCAAAAATATTGTGTTTAAAAATTTGTGTTCCAAACATATAATGTTTATAGCCAAACATATGAAAAATAGTCTTTTTCAACCGTGCATATATAATCAATAAATTATACGAAAATTTAAAGAATGCGACAATTAGCAACGATACCAGTCCTGTGATTTTGTTACAATTTCTTAGTATCCCCACAAAATGCCTGCTTTTTGCCGGCCATTTATAAATATATTTTCACAATAATTCTGGCTTTGTTGTGGGCTCAGTCTAACTAAAGTGAGGCAACAAAGACACTTAAGTCACAAAATTATTTAACATTTGTAACTTTGCGAGCATTAATGAAATAACAAACAAATAAAAGAAGAATGGTATCAGAATGGTACTTTTCAAGTTCCTATTTCAATTTGTGGCAGGTATTTTAATTAATTTAGCAACGATTATGTGTGGGTGCTTGCATGTCAATGGTCACTTAAATAAGTTTGTTGATGGAAAAAGTTTCATGCGCTGTCCAAGCACCATAAGCACTGACGATGCTAGGTAACGTTTACACGCAAAAAAATGATACTGATTCCACGAACTCAAATTTTATATAAATTTCTTGTTATTAGTTAACGCAACCTGAGCAACGTTCGGCTACTGCGAGTTTTTTGTGCTCTAATGTAATACTTACAGGATAATGAAATATTATGTTGGCTATGATGTATTTTATTTTTAAATTTAAACCAAGTTATTTCGCATGTATACCAATATTTTGGCCTTTCAACAAGTGAAAATCAGTTAGTGGGGTAAATGAAATCGTCCAGGCTGTGCAATTATTGGGGTTGCAGTATTTATTGCGGTGAAATTGGACGGACAGGAGCTCATATATTTGTCACCAATGATACTGACTATCTTCAGGATAACTAGCGACTTTCGATCCTTGTAAAATTCGATATTACGAAGTATTTAATTTATTCAAAAATTAACATTTTAATTTGTTTTTTTTTTTTTTTTAATTTTAGAAAAATTATTGAAAGTAATATCTTTACTGCGGGATCTACCATGGTGCAATGATACCAAAGGTGCATGAATGCATACCAAGGGTCATGGCCTGAATCCCAGGTTCGAGCAAAACAACAAAAAGTTTTTCAGCGTTCCAAAACTTCTGTTAGTCGTTTCATCATAATGTGATGAAACAAACTGACAAAAATTCACCAATGGTGGTATCACTATGGACTGAATCACCCAAGTGAGCCTAAATAATAATAATAACTGATTGTCACTATACCTAACCTAATGTCTTACTATGGGTATTTTTTTAATGTATCCGAATATTGTCATACTTATGCAAGGAAAGTTCTGTTCTGCTCTGGCAATGAACTTTGTGTTTATGGGTGTTTTGGTTTTGCAAAATTTCGCCGAATATTCAATATTGTATTAAATTGGTATTCAATAATGTATTAAATTGGTGTAATTTTTTTTTTGTCTCTACCACAAAATATGTAAAACAAAAAACGAAATGATATATACACTCAAATAAATTTTACTTGGATCCAAATATTTTGACCTTCCCTTAAGGAATTTGTTATGGATTGCGTGCCAAAAATGCGGCTTCTTTAAAATAAAGACATTTATTAGCGACTGGCTTTAAATCTAGGATCAATAAAAATAAAATTAGGATATAGATCTCATTTATTTTTCATTCTCTTTTCGCGCTATATTAATAAAACTATTTAAAAATTCAAATTATAACGGATACTTCAAAGCAAAAAATGTTTTCTTAACCCTTTCGACCCCGAATTTTTATAGGTATCGCTAAAATTTTTGTCTTACTTTTAATCGTGTTGAAGTCATTTAAGAAGCGTCTAGCGTCGTTTAGTCGGTAGAGAACGTTGCCTGTGAGCAACTTTGGGCAGTTGTGACTACAAAATTGTTTGTTTTGTAATAATAGACGTATTACGGTCGGGAGTGTGATTTCGGAGAAATTGTACTCACTCACAATCACGAATACAATTTGATTTTTACCACACATTTTTTTTAGTCCCGTGTTTTTTGTTTGTTTTTTTTTTTTTGTTTTTGTTTTTATATATTAACTTTGTCATTCCGTTTGTAACACATCGAAATATTGCTCTAAGACCCCATAAAGTATATATATTCTGGGTCGTGGTGAAATTCTGAGTCGATCTGAGCATGTCCGTCCGTCCGTCCGTCCGTCCGTCTGTTGAAATCACGCTAACTTCCGAACGAACCAAGCTATCGACTTGAAACTTGGCACAAGTAGTTGTTATTGATGTAGGTCGGATGGTATTGCAAATGGGCCATATCGGTCCACTTTTACGTATAGCCCCCATATAAACGGACCTCCAAATTTGGCTTGCGATTGCTCTAAGAGAAGCAAATTTCATCCGATCCGGCTGAAATTTGGTGCATGGTGTTAGTATATGGTCTCTAACAACCATGCAGAAATTGGTCCACATCGGCCCATAATTATATATAGCCCCCATATAAACCGATCCCCAGATTTGACCTACGGAGCCTCTTAGAGGAGCAAAATTCATCCGATCCGGTTGAAATTTGGTACGTGGTGTTAGTATATGGTCTCTACACCCAGAAAAAAGTGACCCCTTCTTTAAGTTAAAATGAACTCATTGTGAAGAAAGTTGAACTTCGTATAGCGCCAAAGACATTTTTATTTGTTTGAACGATTTTTTATTTATTTCTATAAGCAATTTTATCTTCAATAAAAGACATGTTTTATTAATATATTGAATATATTTATTAAGAATCAACAGCATCGAATCTCTTTGAAATGTTAGTTTATTATTCCACTATTTCCAATTTCCGTGTGATATTATCAACTGTAAAACGCACTTTTTCTTCTTCTTGTACTTTTCACTTTTAATAACGATTTTGTCCTCCTTTTACAATTTCAATACCTACAAATATAAAAAATCATAAAACATTTTTGTTGCAAAAGGTTAGCGTCACTGAATATTACCTGATAATTGAAGATTCCAAAATGAAGACAAATGAAAGGGTTGTTATTCTGCTGGTGTTTTCTTTCTTTATACACTATCACGAACATTGATAGATTTATTAAAAAAAAACGAAAATTTTTCTCACTAATTTAAAATAACAAATATTTTATATATTTTATTTGTTATTAATTATATTATTTTACCATATTATTTTTTAACAATCTCTCCGTATACCAAAACAACGCGATTCCAACTAAAAAAACAACCGACGCGCAAATATATCGATTACACCCACGCGCAAACACATCGATTACGATGACAGGTATCGATTACAGGTAGACAATAGAAATTTAGGAAAATTTCCTATATTCTAACAAGTGTGTTTCCTTAAGTTGTGAAAGGATTGCATACTTCTTAGTACGAATGAACTAAAATATTTTTCTATGCCAAGTGTTGTTCGTATGTATGAAAAACTTTCTATTATAAAGGAAGTCGCAATTATCATTTTATAAGAAATTTTACTAATTTTGAGGAAACCTTGTTTTAGTTCGGTTTTTGTTTATTTTTACGGATGCTTTGTTATCGGTGAATAAAATTTTCTTTTTCGGTAGTAAATTCTTATACCCAGCGAAGAAAATAGTATGAGTAAAATTCCATGCCTTATTCTAGTTAATGAACTATTCCTAACTGCTTACAGTTTAGGATTTTTTTACTGAAACGAGTCAATTTTATTATTTTTCACAAAAATTTACCTTAATGGAAATAAAATGGATAAACTATATTGATGAAAATTTTTTCCTTTAGTTTCGAAGGCACTTTTTTCTGGGTGTAACAACCATGCAAGAATTGGTCCATATCGGTCCATAATTATATATAGCTCCATATAAATCGATCCCCAGATTTGACCTCCGGAGCCTCTTGCAGGAGCAAAATTGATCCGATCCGGTTGAAATTTGGAAAATGGTGGTAGAATGTGGTCTCTAACAAACACACAAGAATTGGTCCATATCGATTCATAATCATGGTCCATATCGATTCATAATCGAGCAAAAATAATCTACCAAAATTTTATTTTTATAGAAAATTTTGTTAAAATGTTATTTCTATAGAAAATTTTGTCAAAATTTTATTTCTATAGAAAATTTTTTCCAAATTTTATTTCTATAGAAAATTTTTTCCAAATTTTATTTCTATAGAAAAATTTTTCCAAATTTTACTTCTACAGAAAATGTTGTCAAAATTTTATTTTGTCAAAATTTTATTTCTATAGAAACTTTAAGCTTAATTATATACGTATTTAATCGTCCTTTTTAGTTTAATATTACACGTATGGACTATGTGGTATATATATGACGGTGTTAGGAAGTTTTAAGATACCTTGCCATCGGTAAGTGTTACCGCAACCCAAGTAATTCGATTGTGGATGACAGTCTTCAGTACAAGTTTCTACGCAATCCATGGTGGAGGTTACATAAGCTTCGGCCTGGCCGAACTTACGGCCGTATATACTTGTTATTAATTAGATTATTCAGCGATGTATTAACATTAAGTGATAATTTAAGGATAGGATGGTAAGGTGTCACAATTGGATCAACACGAGAAATATTAATATCTGATACATTAGTAAATATGAGATCCAACAATTTTGCAAAATAGTTCGTAACTGAATTCAACTGTACGAGGCATACTTCAGAAATAACATTAAAAAAATCCTTAAAAGTTCCTAGATTGTTCGGTACAAGCGTATCATTTTCAGAATTGAGCCAGTGTAAACTCGGTCCGATAAAATCGCCAAATACCAAAATAATATAATCAGCTGGGAGTGTATCCATAGTTAACTTGATAAGATTCAAGTGAGTCATATACATATTCATGTCAGAATTCGGTGGTATGTATGAGCAAGTAATGAAGATACTCAATCTGGAGAGATTCAAGCGTACCGAAATAAAATCAATATCATGTGGGACATGTAAATCCTGCAAACATGACAAAAACTAACTTCTCATGGCTATCAAGACACCATCACCTCTACGAACTTTGACGCCATTACTAAATTAACAGGCATAGGCCGGGACGGTCTAGACCGAGGTAACCAGCAAACCCGGAGGCCAGAAAGACGAATCAACTAATACGTCAAACATTTTCAGCGGAACAATGATCGTAAATGATGATATATCACTCTGTTGTCGGTTGTTCAGTTTAATAATGCTGCAGTCACATGATCTGAAGTCAACATACTTGGAACGTATATAGTTACTAACTTTATCCACAGAAGTATCGTTGGCAAGACGAGAAAGAAATACGATTTTACGTGGTGGAACAACTACTAAATCAGAATCAATAACGGAATTCGCTGAAGTGGGATTGGGTCCTATGACCCCATGAGTAGGGTTGACATCATGACTTGGTGCAACAACGGATATCGATTGAATCGAAGTGTTCTTATTACTAACATGCCACAACCCCATTTGAGGAGGTTAACCACCATAGTTGATAAAGGACCATTCAGGGAGAGATTCAACACCTCAGTCTGAACCGGCAATTCCTCAACAATTGGTGTAAATAAACCATTGAAGTCTGGAGTAGGCGGAAGACTAAGTAAAGGTGCATTGTCAGATATGACTATATTCTGGGGAGCCGGTTTCTTACGTTTGGGAGATGTGATACTATCAAATTTAAAATTCTTAAACATGTACTCATATTGGCGAAATTTCTCCAAAAGACTGCAAAATTCCTTGTTAAATTCCGAAAACACCCTTTTGGTCTCAATGAAAAACTTATAAAAGTCGATGTCCTATTGTCTGCGGCTTAAACTGGTATGCAAGGCTATTATACCACGAAGGTTTGCAATAATTTGTTTTAAAAATATTTGAAACGAGGCATAATTTGTACAATAAAAAGATATAAAATTCAATATTCTCAAGAAACTATAATAAAAATTCGAGTATTCATGCCGCACACATTTAGAAATTTATAAAAATATTATTTTTAACATGACTTTTTTCATTAAGCTGAACATAAAATCGTATGCAATTGTTTATATGATAGAAGTTTACCACCGGTGGTATTACTATGGACTAAAAATATCGGCTCCACTGTACATACTTTATTATAGGGTCGTGCATCGTCTCAATTGTGCAATAGCAAAGCAATTGCTTCGGTATGCGTTGCTATTACTCAAAACTTAGTGAGAAATATATAATAAATAATCTGATCCACTAACTTTTGCATTCTTAGACAAAATTTGATTTCAAGATACGTTTACCACTTGCGACCAAATTAGAAATGCTCTTTATCATGAATGTGAAAATCTATGGCAATTATGATCGAGCCTTTAGGGAACAATTAAGTTAGGCCTTTAAGTAAACTGTAAAATACATTACCTAACATGTACTAAATGGTTTAGATTTGAGACTATGTAAGGAGATCTCATACACTTAGCAATTATTAGGTTGTTTAGTTCGGTTGATGAAAATTACACAAAATTTGTGTAATTGTGTCGGGTATCAAATGACAGTTATTAAGATTTTTCGACGCATGTCTATATTATCTTGGTAAAGGGCACTTTATTATTTTAAGAGGTCAACAAATTATGGTTTCTAATCCGCCCTAACAAACTACATCTGTAGTATGTAAATATCTACATACATGAGCTTCCATACACACTAAGATGGCCTTGAGTATCTTATGAACTCCTAAACACTTAACACTTCAAATATACCATATTTAATGTACACACTGTTAAAAAAATATGTTTTTCATATGTTCCGATATAAACAAAATGTGTTTCGGGCACGATTTTAAACCACAATATATTTAAGTGCGAACATGTAATGTTCCTAAACTAACACTAAATGTTTGGGACATCTATGTTAATATGTTAGAATATATTATGTTTGGGGCATGAATGTTTCATAAAAATAATATGTGTGAATGTAAACATATATAAATTAACAAATTTCGAGTAAACATATATATGTTGTGATATTTTATTCAGAGAGCGACAAAAAGAGAGTATAGAGAAAGAAATAGAGATGGAAACCGGGAGGGTTGACGAAAGATATCAACATAACAAAGCGAGAGAATGAAAAAAGAACAATTTCTGTGAAACCGCTTGTATGTTGTTTCGGAAAACTGTTTTATGATAAGGCTAAAAATTTTGATATGCTTAAGTCTAAATATTATTTAATTTGAATAAAGAGAATAGACATTCGGAACCAAGAGAATATACATTTGAAAAACTAACTGCAATGTTTTCGCCTTGAGAGCAGCATTTTATGCATGTGTGAACATGTGTTTTGTTTATCATTTTGGCATTATGGGCACAATTTTTCGTTAAAATAAATCAGGGGTCTTCATAAAAATAACGAAAGGGCACTATACTCTTTTTAGAGTTGGGACAGTAAAATGAAATAAGGAGGAAATAGTGAAAAATTACACAGTAAAATGTAAAAATACAAACTTTAGTTCCTCTTTATTAAAAAGTAGTCCACGAGGAGTTGACGGACACCATCAAATATAAAAGCGGGCATTAAGTTCGAGTTTTACAGCTAAAACAATTTAAAAAGTTTATTTTCTTTAAAATGAATTATTAAAGAAAAATAAAAGGAATTTTAGAGAGATGGTGTTAAATGCAAGTAAAAAACTGTTCACTCCTAAATAAATTTATGTTTATATTATAAAATTATGTATGTATGTTTATACTCGACTCCACGTTCTTTTGTTAGTTTTTGAATTCCTTCCAAATTTTAAAGTTTTGTACAAAAACAGTTTTTTATTAAAAAATTGTTATTTTTGCAATAAAAAATAATATTTTATCAAAAAATCAGTCAATTTCGTTTATATTAAGCACTGTTACTGACTATAAATCTTTAATAACACACATTTCGAAGTTTCATTTAAAAAAATTTAATATAGTATAAATATAAATGTGTAAATTAAAAAAAAAAAAAAAAAAAAAATGTTCGGTCGGAGCAGGGATTGAACCCACGACCCATTGTATGCAAGGCAGACATGCTAACCACTGCTCCACGTGGCAAACAAATGTATGTTTCTGTTAAATAATGTTATGTTTGCATGGGCTCGTGGGCGCTGCAAACTATGCTATATAAATGTAACTTAAAACGATAATTATCTACTGGTGACTATAACAGCTACGTAGCCCAGTGGATAGTGTGTTGGCTTACAAACTGTATGGTCCTCGGTTCGATTCTCCGTGCAGGCGAAAGGTAAAATTTAAAAAATTTATAAAAGTGAATAATTTCTTCAACATTATTTGTATTACAGAAAAAGGTGCCAATAACTAAAAAATTTCGTGGAAGTGAAAATTACGAGTATGTTAGGGAATGAGCACAATCGTGTTTGGGAAAAATTCTTCCAAGCATATAATATTTTTGGCTCAAAATGCTTCCAAACATATAATATGTTCACATAAAACAAACATATTAATGTTTCGGCAGTATGCAATAATATATGTGCTTCCTGCAAAATATGTTTGGAACATATGTTAAAGAAGCGATTTTTTTTGAGGGTGCATAAACTTGTGTATATAGTAGTCATTCTTTTCTAGTGTGGCCAGACATTTAAACCTCTTTGAATAATTGGGGATCTCCATTGTGAGTCTTTGGGGTCAATTCTTCACTTCTTGGCATAATCAGGCATAAAAATTTCACTCGACTCCGAATCTGGCTAGAGCAACAATTTCCAAACGCTACATATTTTTGAAATAATAATAATTTATTTATTCATTTGTATATTTCTACACAGCAAGACAATGTCTTATAATTATAGTGCAGATTTCAATAGTTGAAATAATATCCATCTTAATTAGGATTACAATAATTCATATTATGGGAAATTTTATAAAAAAAAATTGAGGAAAAACATTTCTTTTAAATATTAATAATTTATATAATAAATAATTTTTGAAAAGTAATATGTTATTAGTATTTATAATAATATCGAAGAAAAATTTAACATTTAAATGCAAAGACGTGATAGTATGTAAATAGAAGTTTATGAAGGACAAGATAGATGTAAATTAATTCCGATATAATTGTAGTATTCGCTTTTTAAAAATAAAGGGGTTGCTGATGCTTTGTATGTTGCTCGGTAATGTGTTCCAAAGACGTATTGTACTGATAAAGAAATGCCATTCGGAAACAAGACATCGACGCCTAAATGGTATTATTTTTCTTCCTCTGGTTGATCTTGCGAATCTCAATTTGTAATACAAGTTATCCGGTGTCCGTTTTACTATAAGTTTCTGCAAAAATATCAAAGCCTTTGAATTGAGGAGAGTCTGAAAACTGAAACCATACAGAGAATTCGCTAGATGTGCGACCCGTTGTCGCCTATTCAGTCCATACACATAACGGATGATGCTATTGAAGGCAACATTTAACCTCCGTAGACTCCCCGAGTCACAATTAGCAAAAAGTTCATAGCCATAAATCAGTCCTGGTACTAGTAAAGTTTTCGCCAAGAGAATTCGTATGTTCAGTGGCGTATAGGAATGTCTAAACCACAGCGCTCTTAACCTAGCATAAGTCTGGCCCGCAGCAGAATTGACATGATCTGTCCAACTAAGTGAACTATTGAAAATTACTTCCTGTGTATTATAAGGCATTTCGATTTAGTAGGGTTCAGCAATAATCCGTTAGCCTTCGCCCAATTAAATACACGGTTAAGATCATAGTTAAGCCTCTCTACAGTGTCCCTGATACTGCTAACATTGCCGCTCAGGAAAACCTGGACGTCATCAGCATACATGACAGTCTTGCAATGCTCTAATTGTAGGGGGAGATCGTTGGCATATAGTGAGAATAATAACGGACCTATAATGGACCCCTGTGGTACACCCCTATATACAGGTAGAGGTCCCGATCTATCGCCTCCACTATAAACTGTTTGAATCCTGTCCTTAAGGTACGACGTAATCAGGTCCAATGCGGTTGATGAGAATTTAAAGAAACGTCTCAATTTCATGGCCAGATTTTGATGATCAATAGAATCAAACGCTTTTGAGTGGTCCAAAAGTACAAGAAATCCAACTTTGTTGTCATCAATATCTCCTCTCAACGATTCTGAAACCTCCGCCAGGGCAGTGATGCAACTATGGTCCGGGCGAAACCCAGACTGCCTGCCAGTCAACAGTGACTCCCGGTGAAGATATTCTGACATCTGAGAGTGCAATATCTTCTCGAAAACCTTAGACAAGTAGCTGAGTATAGATATGGGACGGAAATCCAAATTAGATTTGGGAACCGGAATGATTTTCGCATGTTTCCACATAGTGGGGTACATACTTGTGGTTAAAGTCGTATTAAAAAAATGGGTAACAAAAGGCAAAATCGTTGGAAGTATGATCCTAATAAATTTTGGATCAATACCATCAAGACCGACGGCGTTAGACTTCACTTTGGAGAAGCTAATAACCACCTCATCATATGAGACACATCGAAATTCAAAAGAGCCATAAATATCAGAAACGTCCGCTGTTCTATTACTATTACCATAAAAGGAAACATCATTTGGTATGGTCGGAACATTAACGAAGGCCTTGTTAAGTTCATCAAGATCTCCGCAGTGCTGAGAAAGATACCTGGACTTACCAACACTTATATCCCGTATAACCCCCCATTTACTTCTCGAGTCTACTGCCCTATGAAATTTCCCGGCGTAATACTGGACCTTGGCCGCTTTAATGTAGCTATTGACCCTATTCCTTGACGTACGATATTCCTGAAGGAGCTCAGGTGTCCTAAATCTTTTCCATCTGGAATACGCAATATCCCTCTCCCTAATACAAGACTTAATTGTGGAGTTAAACCAAGGTCTATGGTTAGACTTTGTTCTTCTATTCCTGATGGGGATGGTCTCATCATATATACGCACAATATTACCCTGCAGGAATTCCAGTTGCTGATCCACAGTGCTAAAGGTGTAAATATTGTCCCAGCTGACCGAATTGATCCTATCTTGCAGGTCCGTGTAGTCAATACTCCGATAATCCCGATACGTATAATTGTAAGTTCCCACCTTTTCATGTTTAGGAAAATTGTAGTCCAGAAATATCAGGTCATGTTTCGAGAAGCATGAGGCTGAAATCTGATCATAATGCAGAATTTCACATGGGTTGTTCACAAGAAACAAATCCAAAAGTGTGCTGGAACCTGATGAAGAGAAGTGTGTGGGATACACATTGTTAGTAGTAACGAGACTCAAAGTCAGCATTTTATCTAACAAGGAAGAGTCTACAAGAATGTTCGAATTAAAATCGCCTGCCAATATAACATCATTAAAACCCAGAGTTTCACTTTCGAGAACCTCTAAAAGGGGCTGTATATCAACCGTGTTGTTTGGTCGATATATGCAACCTATAAGAATTCTCCTAATCCCTGTAGTAATCTCCATAAAAACGTATTCTACCGAATCACCAACCGCTGATCGCAACTTAAATCTCCCTTTCAAGTAATCCCTAGCAAATATGGCTACACCACCACCGCGACTTTCCCTATCGGATCTAAAAACTGTATATCCATTGAGATTCACTAAACCATCAGGAATTGACGAGTAGAGCCAAGTTTCCGAAATACAAATAATGTCCATGCCAGAGTCCTCAAATACGTATTTGAATTCATCAATCTTATTTAACAAGCTCTGTGAGTTAATATGACATATCTTTAATCCATTATTTTGTTTGGTTAAAATTGTTATCAGGTTTTTAGTAACGTCCTTGGAATCAGTACCATAACTAGCCATTGTCGTTATCAGGTACAAAATTAAATATTCTTAAAGCACCAGCAACACAAGAGATTAGAGTCAAAGAAAGATCGAGTAGAAAATTAAGATACATATTAACATAGTTAGAATAAAATAATATAATAGAACAAATTATGATTTTAAAACTGTGAGCCATCACAGTCATGTGTACCAAATTTGGTTGAAATCCGTTGAGTTTTTGATATAGCTCCCAACAATATCTTTGGTCTGATTTACACTCGTATGACCGCATATACAAAAATTCTGCTCCGATTTATATGGTCCCAGAATTTCACTTTAATTTGCTTCAAATTGTGTTCAAATAGTTCAACTGATGGTTGAAATCGGTTCAGATTAGATATACCCAGCAAAAAAAGAGCTTAAAAAATAGTTTGGATCCCCAATTTGTGATCCCGGATTAGTGCAAACTTGGATCATCTCCAATGAATTTTACATGGCCTTGTCATAGAACTGAAATACTCCAATTTTTGATCATTTGCATTGCTTACGATGTTATGCCTGGGAAGTTTCTATGGATGCAAAAATTAAAAAAAAAATCGTTTTCTCCAATTTCACTTTTTATTTTTATAAGTATTTTTGCTACACTTTTATTTTCTTATTATGCACAGGTTCAAATCCTACCGCGAATGAAATTTATTTTTTTATTATTATTTGTTACGTTTTTATTGACTACACTCAAAAAAAAGTGAACTCACTATTTCACTAAAGCCAATTTAACTATATTTTAGTTCATGAACTTATTATATTTGGTGAAAGTTTCATTTACTCTAATAATTTTTTGCGTACGTAAGTTAAATGAACTAAAAGACGGGAAAAAATTATACTCAAGTTAAGGATAGAGATTTACTAAATTCGTATTTGTCATAAAATAGTTCATTATTTCTTCAAATTTGTACATTTTACTACAAAATCGTCCATCATGAACTTCGTATGTCACTAAAGACATTCTTGCAATTTTGAACTCCAATTTTTTCCTTCAAACTACAAAATTTTCTTTAAAAAGGGGAAAAAAATTATCTATGTCTCACAAATTTTCTTAAATTTGTCGAAAAATATTTACTTATTTTTTTGCTATCGGCGCGATGCCAGCGCTTGTAATACAGTTTAGTTAAAAATTTCTAAAAATATTCAAAATTTTCTAAAATTAATCAAAGTTTTCTTCCTGGTGGGTTCACTGTTTTTTCAGTGTACCTATTTCTTTGTGAATTTCAATTGTTCAAAAGTTAAATTTTCACTTAAAATAGCATAATTGCGTAGAAAGTGTAAAAAACCGATGACTTAAAAGAAATGTTTGTGGACTTGTCCAAAAGGACTGCATCGGAAGTTGAAGAAAATCGATGGCGGGATTCCGGGATGCGCTTTAAAAGAAATGTTTCTGGAACAATTTCCATTTTTTTCTGGATAGTTCTATATATATCTTTTGTCCTCGAAAGCCAGATTTTTGCCCCGATTTGTTTCAAATTTTGAACAAGGAATACAATTAATACTCCTTGCTTCAAATATGTTAAATTTGAAATCGGTTTAGGTTTAGGTATATACTTATATATCTTTCGCTCGATTTACAAATTTATTTATTATTGACTCTTATTTATGTGAATTTTTGCAGATAGTAGAATTAACATTCATATACTTGTTCTTCCGGTTTAAGCAAACATGACCAAAATATCCACATTTTACTCAAAATTCCGTGATGATTTCCTCATATTGTAGTTATATCCTACACTGAAAAAAAGCATGCCCGGTTCCAAAGATTTTGTCTTTACTTTAAAAATGTTTGTATTGATTCCGAGCCAAAGAAGCGGAGAATACAAGTAAGGATACTTTTAAGTGACAATTCTCCTTTAAATTTGGGTTTTGTGTACTTGCTTCTAGACAGCAAATTTTAATTTTTCGCTTTTTCGACTTTTTTTCTTCATATGCTATCAAAGTCCTTTAAAAGCGGGTTAACGACAACTTTATTTTCCAAATTCAGACTCGACATCCAATAGAAATTGCGCTATGTTTCAAGTAAAACACGTCTTTAAAATTAAGTGTTGAAAAACAAGTATATACGGCAGTAAGTTCGGCCGAAGCTTATGTACCCTCCATCATGGATTGCGTAGAAACTTCTTTTAAACACTGCCATCCACAATCGAATTACTTAAGTTGCGGCAACGCTTGCCGATGGCAAGGTATCTTAAAACCTCCTAACACCATCTTCTTAATTGTATGTAAGTCCATACGTGGTATATATTAAATCAAAAAAAAAAAATCGATCCAATACGTATATAATTCAGTTTGACAAAGTAGACATACAATTTTGACAAAATTTTCTACAGAAATAAAATTTTAACAAAATTGTCTATAGAAATAAAATTTTTACAAAATTTTCTATAGAAATAAAAATTTTTACAAAATTTTCTATAGAAGGAAAATTTTCACAAAAATTTCTACAGAAATAAAATTTTAACAAAATTTTCTATAGAAATAAACTTTTGACAAAATTTTCTATAGAAATAAAATCTTGGTAGATTATTTTTGGTTCGAGTGGCAACCATGATTATGAACCGAATAAAATTTGAACAAAATTTTCTATAGAAATAAAATCTTGACAATGATGAAAATTTTATTATGAACCGAATAAAATTTTAACAAAATTTTCTCTAGAAATAAAATTTTGACAAAATTTTCTATAGAAATAAAATTTTGGTAGATTATTTTTGGCTCTAGTGGCAACCATGATTATGAACCGATATGGACCAATTCTTGTGTGATTGGACCAATTTTGGTATGGTTGTTAGCGACCATATACTAACACCACGTTCCTAATTTGAACCGGATCGGATGAATTTTGCTCCTCCAAGAGGCTCCGGAGGTCAAATATGGAGAACGTTTTATATGGGGGCTATATATAATTATGGACCGATATGGACCAATTCTGGCACGGTTGTTAAAGATCATATACTAACACCATGTTCCAAATTACAACCGGATTGGATGAAATTTGCTTCTCATGGAGACTTCGCAAGCCAAATCTGGGGATCGGTTTATATGGGGGCTATATATAATTATGGAGCGATGTGGACCAATTTTTGCACGGTTGTTAGAGACCATATACCAATACCATGTACCAAATTTCAGCCGGATCGGATGCAATTTGCTTCTCTTTGAGGCTTCGCAAGCCAAATTTGGAGATCGGTTTATATGGGGGCTATATATAATTATGGACCGATGTGGACCAATTTTGGCATGATTGTTAGAGACCATATACCAACACCATGTACCAAATTTCAGCCGGATCGGATGAAATATGCTTCTCTTAGAGGCTCCACAAGCCAAATCTGGGGATCGGTTTATATGGGGGCTATATATAATTAAGGACCGATATGGACCAATTTTTGCATGGTTGTTAGAGACCATATACCAACACCATGTACCAAATTTCAGCCGGATCGGATGAAATATGCTTCTGTTAGAGGCTCCACAAGCCAAATCTGAGGGTCCCTTTATATGGGGACTATACGTAAACGTGGACCGATATGGCCCATTTTCAATACCATCCGACCTACATCGATAAGAACTACTTGTGTTTCAAGTCGATAGCTTGTTTCGTTCGGAAGTTAGCGTGATTTCAACAGACGGACGGACATGCTTAGATCGACTCAGAATTTCACCACGACCCAGAATATATATACTTTATGGGGTCTTAGAGCAATATTTCGATGTGTTACAAACGGAATGACAAAGTTAATATACCCCCATCCTATGATGGAGGGTATAAAAAGGACAATACGACTTCATTGAAAAGTTTATAGACTTTTGGACAAGTAAAAAAACTTTACATTAGAGAAATGTGTCTTCTATGCTAAGCAAAATTTGCATTCGTATTTTACAGACATGAAATCTTTGACCTCACGACAATATTTTTTGCAGTGTATCACAAATTGTCAAAAATGCCTAGAATTGTCCTATACATACCTCTAATAAATATGTATCGCCCTATAAGTTATATATTTTTGTACAATTACATAAAAATGGCTCTAGCTTTATGTTTCCAATATTTGGTTACTATCATTGTGTTTTGTGTCAAATTTGAAGGAGTTGAGATGGTATCATATAGGTATGTATATAGTATGTAATATAATCAGCCTTACTTACTTGTTTTAAACAAAAATCGTTCGCATAAATTACACAGAAAGAAAAACTATTTTCCTCCGGAACGAAAGCTTGGACGGACGAACGAAGCTTGGACGGACATTAGGGACCACGCAAACCAACAATAGTTTGACGTTGCGAATGAGAGATGTAAAGCTAATACAGTTTCGAATAAATACAATAATAAAATTTTTTACATCCCTTTTATCGGGGAGCCTAACTAAATTAAATTAAAAAATACTCACAATTTCTTTAATTCGAAATTAGGTTTTCTACATTAGGTTTACGACTTTTGCGACATATGTTTTATACCGTCGTCAACGTATGTCGCAAAAGTCACAGTTTGCGACAGGCCATCCCTGATTATGAATAAGTATTTTCTTTCAATGATCTATTGGAGCTTTAAAAAACTTCGTTTGTCAAAAAGTTCGTTCCTCAGAAATCAAGACTCTTCCTTTGGGTAAATTAATCAATTACCGTTTTAATTGGGCACGTCGGTGAATGATATTACCATTACCGCAATTTAAATACTTCCAATTAATTGCGAATGTGATCCACTTAATTTAAGAGTTGAACTTTAAAACTAATTCTCTCCGAGACTTACCAAAGTTTTTAAGCAACGAAATTTATAAGGCTAACTAACAAACTCATTGGAATTGAAACCTATGGTGTTTTGATGGAGAATTGGGTGTCCTGAACGAATGCGTCATGTTGACTTCTATTTGTTGATCATAATTAAGAGAAATCATAAGCGTTTCAAATCTTCTGGCAACTCTGCAACCATGTGCGATGTATGTACGTGTGCGTATGCTGAATGAGCCTAGTCAGTCTTATATAAGATGATGTTTACTAGACCATTTATGTCCTTCTTAGGCCATCCAAACACACATACACACACAGAAATTCATATGAACCAGAGTGTGGAGAATGTCCATATAGGGACTTGTGTGTCAATAGCTGTGTTTACGTCCATAATATATAATGGCAATTACATTAACATAGAAATAGATCGATTACAACAACGACGACAACAACATTTCCAAACACTTCATGTAAGAAAAAGGACTTCAATGACGGCATCTGGCTCAGGCCAACTATGACGATGAGATAACAACAACAACGACATCATCGACGACGGGGAGGCAAAGAAACATTCGACGACAACAAAGAGAAACAATAAACTGCCATTTTGGATAATTTTTGGTAATTTAAGTAATCCCTTGTAAACATAAATATCAATTTATTATTTGTAACAATATTTTAAATGTTGCCATATCTGCTGACTGTGGGATTGGTATGAATGTGTATGTGCGTGTGCGGCTTTGTGTATTCATAACAGTACATGTGAAAGTTTTTCAGTATGCATTTGACTGTAGAGTCGACAGAGGAGAGAGTCTCTTTTTAACACAGCTATACAAATCTCACTCGACTATAATAGTGTATGCCTGTGTACTATACACACATAAACACACTCTCACTCTCCCCGTTGTTAGGTTTCGTGTATGCTACGAGGCAGGATGCGTAGCCCTATCACATGGAATGTAAGAATGTTTGTGTTGGTAGTAAGAACTTAAGCCGCTTTAAATGTCACCATTTGAAATCTTAGTTAGTAAACCGTAAAATATTCCCTTTAATTTGACAACAAACGAAATCCATAAATTTATGTCGCTACTTTGATGTTGTTTTCGCCGCAGCCGCTGTTTGTTTGGTTGGGTTTGTTTTCATTTTGGGTTTCTTTTTTCTCGTGATTGGGTTCTCAACAGATAATGTTAGCCCTGCTAGACTTATATTGTCCTCCGAGTACTGGCCATGGCTATCACCCAAAACGAAAAAATATCTATAAATATCGACACTGATTACTGCTGTCAAATAAATCTTGCAATTTACTCTATTCAACTTCGCTGTGAGTTTGTATCATTGTACAAATGTGGAGATGTCGAATATAATATATGAACTCCATTTAAGATAATTTCTTTTGGGTTCCAAACAAAAAAATACATAAAAAATGCTACGTCATGCTTATGAGGATATGAAATCCTAGGATGAAATGCAACACCTATAAATTGAGCAACATTACTACCGATTTCCACAGGCGTATGTTAGATGTGAATAAAATAGGTAATCAACTAAAACACTCAAGGCCTTTGCTGATAAAACAAAAAATGTCTCGAAAATATAAAATTTAAATTAGGATACAAATTCCAGATGCATATTATGTAAATTAATATGTGGTCTTATAGTCTTCCTTTTAATTTAAACTAAATACAGTTTAAACCTAATTTTTGTCCACATATGGGAGGTGTCCAGTTATGAGAGGTTAATATTAATGTGCTAATAGATCAAACGTCCCCAGACAACTGTCTACGTTTAGGAGGTGTCCGGGTTTCATAGTGCCCAAATTTGAGAGGTTTCACCATATGGCATATTCATTATATATGGCTTATATGACTACACACAGAAAAGATTACTAATATTTATGAATTTATTATTTATTCAACTAATTTTATTAATTACATTTAAGAAATAATAAGTTACAAAAATTAAATGTACCAATAAATTTTTTAAATGAAATTGGTGATATAATTTCTGTGGTTGCAGAAATTTCAATTAAAATTTAATTGTTTCAATTAATTTCATAAATTTCGAAAATGTTGAAATCGATAATAATATTCCTTCCATATGTATCAATACGAGGATATGTAAGTAATTCTGGCATGACATCTGAAAGTAATAATTAATATTTTGAAATGCTATTAACGACGTTCATTATTATTGCATCACATAAAAAGGTATCAAAAATTTTACAAATTTGATTAAAGTTGAAAACTTCACCAGTTAAAAAAAAATTATCCGATGCAATTATTTTTTTTATCAAAATAAATAAAGACTCCCTATTAAATCATTTCATTGGTTCATTAAATTTTAACTCATATCCAAAGAAAACTTCACCTATAATTATAATTGTATAAATTCTTATAAAATAATCATAAGAAATATTAAATAATGTTTCATCAAATCCCTATAGATTTGCCAAAAAAAAGCTAAACAGAGAAAAAAATAGCCCGCAAAAACACTAAATATTTTTTGTATCAAAAGCCGCATTTTTGATTAAAATTTAAAAACATTAAAAGCTTTATTGGACAAAAAATTATGTATTTTATTCAATTCTATTCATTTTAATTGTACACAGAATAAAAAATAACCTGTTTAATTGGAAAAATGAACTACATCGTGCGAAAATTGATCTAAATTCCAGTCCACAATTTTCCAACGAAAAACCACTTTTTTTTATTAAAGGTTTAATTTAAGACATTCAACATTGCAATTTGTGTCCCAAAGTTAAACTCGAAAGCGTCTTTTTAATTTTTTTAGAAATAATATTTAAAATATCTGAGATATTTAAACTTTAATAATTCGAGGTAAAAACTTCAAATATACACAGAAAAAATATCCGTAGTTAAACTAACGATAAATTTAACTTATTTTTATTGGAGAAACATTATTTGCTTGTGTTAAATTTTATTATTTTTATCGAAATTTTCCCCAGCTTAATGAAATTCTACTTTTTTTAAGTATGTCCCATAAATTTTATGAACTAAACGTGAGTATAAAGTTCAATGACCGTACACTGAAAAAAATATTTACATGATATTAAAGATTTCGCAACCTAAATTTTAGGATGCGAAATTTATAAAATATTAAGGACAAATTTCTTTAAAATAATCAAATTTTAATTAAAATAAAGTTTACAATCTTTGCTTCAACATTTTTTCATTAAATTTAGGACACAAATTTTGTAAATTTGCATCCCTCCGTTAAAGTCGCATGTCTTTGAACTAAGGCTAATTTTACTTAAAGTAAAGAAACACATTTTTGATTTAAAGAAATTGTCCTTAAATTAACTGAAATATTGAAACTTTAGATTTAAGATAAAAACGCTTCAAATATAGGCTAAGACTTATTTTGAGAATTTAGCGTATTTGGTTTAACGTTTTTTTTTTGGGAATTAAGAAAACGTGTTTTACTTTGAAGTATCCGTTATAATTTAGATTTTTAAACTGACATTTGTTAGTTTAATGTATTAATAAACCGTGAAAATAGAATGCAAATTTGATAAATGAGATCTGTATCCTAATTTTAATTTTATTGGTCCTAGGTTAAGTTAGGTTAGGTTATGTGGCAGCCCGATGTATCAGGCTCACTTAGACTATTCAGTCCATTGTGATACCACAGTGGTGAACTTTTCTCTTATCACTGAGTGCTGCCCGATTCCATGTTAAGCTCAATGACAAGGGACCTCCTTTTTATAGCCGAGTCCGAACGGCGTTCCACATTCCAGTGAAACCACTTAGAGAAGCTTTGAAACCCTCAGAAATGTCACCAGCATTGCTGAGGTGGGATAGTCCACCGCTGAAAAACTTTGTGTATGCAAGGCGGGCATGCTAACCATTGCACAACGGTGGCTCCTAGATTTAAAGCCAGATAGGTCGCTAAAAATGTCTTTATTTTAAAGAAGCGGCAGCTTTGGCTCGGAATCTATACCAAAATCCTTAAAGGAAGGTCAAAATCTTTGGATCAAAGTAAACTTGTTTTCGAGTGTGCACATAAGTTCAATCAAAAACAAATCAAAATTTTCGTACGATTCCAAAAAATAGTAAAATGAACTACTGTATGGTTAAAATGCTCATGATTTAGCGCCAATGATTTTCTTCTTTACTTTTCGTTAATTTTTTCTTCTATGAGTTGATGTAATTCCGTGAACTGCAGTTAAAAAGTACAACAGGGCATTAAAATGTCCTGGTTTTAACAACACTTTGTGGAAATCTCAAAATGTGGAGTAAAATTTAGTTCAATTTTCGTGCGTGGTAGTTCATTCTTCCTATAAAACAGTTCACTTTTTTTCGGTGTAGGCTAAAAACTATTTTGAGGATTCTTGATTTAAGAATCACTCCAATATTAGTTTCGAACGATCTGTTAAAATTTTAATACATGATATTAGATCTACCATCTAGCGACCACATAAATCTTTTAGTTTATATTCTTTGTTGACCTTATTTTTCGTCTTTTATTTCGTATAAAGAACAACGCTTTGTTATGTCCCTTGGTAGATACTCCTTTTTTCCTCTGGACATTAAGCCAGAACCATTTTTGTATTTCCATCTGCAACGCATTTGGATAAACAATAAATTGAGTATTTTCTCTAACATATGTAAGCCTATTTATGGAATAGGAATGATAAATATAGAACTTTTTGCATGGTCCCATATAATGTGTATTGATATTGTCTAAAAGATATGCCAATTGCCCTTAATGTTTATGATATCGTATTATGTGATTTTCATCAATTTTCAATTATAGTTCCAGTTCATTCGTTTCGATGTAAAATAGATGAATGTGCCACAATTGTTTTTTTTATTTTTTTTTTTTATAAAAACAAGTATATACGGCTGTAAGTTCGCCCAGGCCGAAACTTATATAACCTCCACCATGTATTGCGTAAAAACGTCTACTAAAGACGGTCATCCACAACTAAATTACTTGGGTTGTGGTAATACTTACTTCTTAACATCGTCTTTTAAATTGTCTTCCAACCGTGGTATATATTAGACAAACAACAGGTCTATATAGGTAAGTCTACAAATAATTACGAATCGATATTGACTTTTGTGCGGTAATTATAGAAATAGAATTGAAAATGGGGGTCGCTTTATATGGGGACTATATACAATTATGAAGCGATATGGACCAATTTTTGTGTGATTAGGGATCGGTTTATCTGAGGGCTATATACAACTAGCAGGTTGGCTGATAAGTCACCGGTCTGACACATAGATGGCGTCGCTAGTATTAAATGCATATTATTATACCCTCCATCATAGGATGGGGGTATATTAACTTTGTCATTCCGTTTGTAACACATCGAAATATTGCTCTAAGACCCCATAAAGTATATATATTCTGGGTCGTGGTGAAATTCTGAGTCGATCTAAGCATGTCCGTCCGTCCGTCCGTCCGTCTGTTGAAATCACGCTAACTTCCGAACGAAACAAGCTATCGACTTGAAACTTGGCACAAGTAGTTGTTATCGATGTAGGTCGGATGGTATTGAAAATGGGCCATATCGGTCCACTTTTACGTATAGCCCCCATATAAAGGGACCTTCAGATTTGGCTTGTGGAGCCTCTAACAGAAGCACATTTCATCCGATCCGGCTGAAATTTGGTACATGGTGTTAGTATATGGTATCTAACAACCATGCAAAAATTGGTCCATATCGGTCCTTAATTATATATAGCCCCAATATAAACCGATCCCCAGATTTGGTTTGCGGACCCTCTAAGAGAAGCAAATTTCATCCGATCCGGCTGAAATTTGGTACATGGTGTTGGTATATGGTATCTAACAACCATGCAAAAATTGGTCCATATCGGTCCTTAATTATATATAGCCCCCATATCAACCGATACCCAGATTTGGCTTGTGGAGCCTCTAAGAGAAGCATATTTCATCCGATTCGGCTGAAATTTGGTACATGGTGTTAGAATGTAGTCTCTAACAAACAAGCAAAAATTGGTCCACATCGGTCCACATCGGTCCACACGGTCCATAATTATATATAGCCCCCATATAAACCGATATCCAGATTTGGCTTGCGAAGCCTCAAAGAGAAACAAATTGCATCCGATCCGGCTGAAATTAGGTACATGGTATTGGTATATGGTCTCTAGCAACCGTGCAAAAATTGGTCCACATCGGTCCATAATTATATATAGGGCACATATAAACCGATCCCCAGATTTGGGTTGCGGAGCCTCTAAGAGAAGCAAATTTCATCCGATCCGGCTGAAATTTGGTACATGGTATTGGTATATGGTCTCTAGCAACCGTGCAAAAATTGGTCCATATCGGTCCATAATTATATATAGCCCCCATATAAAACGTTCTCCAGATTTGACCTCCGGAGCCTCTTGGAGAAGCAAAATTCATCCGATCCGGTTCAAATTAGGAACGTGGTGTTAGTATATGGTCGCTAACAACCATACCAAAATTGGTCCATATCGGTTCATAATCATGGTTGCCACTAGAGCCAAAAATTTGTGAAAATTTTTATGTCTATAGAAAATTTTGTGAAAATTTTATTTCTATAGAAAATTTTGTTAAAATTTTATTCGGTTCATAATCATGGTTGCCACTAGAGCCAAAAATAATCTACTAAGATTTTATTTCTATAGAAAATTTTGTCAAAAGTTTATTTCTATAGAAAATTTTGTTAAAATTTTATTTCTGTAAACATTTTTGTCAAAATTTTCTTTCTATAGAAAATTTTGTGAAAATTTTATTTCTATAGAAAATTTTGTTAAAATTTTATTTCTGTACACGCAAAGAAAAAAAAAACGTTTGGAAAACGTGTACCGAAAACGTTTTTCTTTTGTTAGAGTTTTTTGAATTGCTTCGAAAAGAATACACTTTTATCACCAAAAAAATTCGTTTGTTACAAAATCGTAATTTTTTTAATAAAAAAAGTTATTTTTGAATCAACAACACAGTCCATTTCGTTTATATCAAACACTGTTCTTTTCTGACTTAAGGTCTTTAATAAGACACATTTTAATATACCACATTTTTTCGGAATCTTCCTAACATATCTGGAATATATGTAAAAAAAAAAAAAAAACTTTGGTCGAAGCGGGGATCGAACCCACGACCCTTGGCATGCAAGTCAGACGTAGCACCCACTGCTCCATGGTGCCCAACTAAATGTATTTTTCTGTGAAATAAACTTTGTTTAATCGGCTCGTGGGCGCCGCAAGCTATGCTATATAAATATAACTTATATGGGTAATTATCTATTGATGACAATAACGGCTACATAGCTCAGTGGATAGTGTGTTGGCTTACAAATTGCATGGTCCGCGGTTCGATTCTCCGTCCATGCGAAAGGTAAAAAAATTTTAAAAATTTATAAAATTGTATAATTTCTTCTACATTGTTTGTAGTACAGAAAAAGGTGCTAAGAACTAAAAAAAATCGTGGAAGTGAGAAAGATGGGAGGGAAAATGCAATTAGCCAGAAAATTTTTTTTTTTGAGTTAGTCTTTATGAAATTGTTACATCCTGGAAAAGAATAAACGTTTATCACAAAAACTATATACTTTTCTTCCAAATACACTTCCTTTCAACGAAAAGCAAATGAGAAACGAACTTTGTTTGTCTAAAATTTCGTTTGGGAGGAAAGAATTATTTTTTTGCGTGTAGAAAATTTTTTCAAAATTTGATGTCTACTTTGTCAAACTGAATTATATACGTATTGGATCGATCTTTTTTGATTTAATATATACCACGTATGGACTTACATACAATTTAGAAGATGGTGTTAGGAGGTTTTAAGATACCTTGCCATCGGCAAGCGTTACCGCAACTTAAGTGTTCGATTGTGGGTGGCAGTGTTTAGAAGAAGTTTCTACGCAATCCATGATGGAGGGTACATAAGCTTCGGCCTGGCCGAACTTACGGCCGTATATACTTGTTTTTATATAGTACCAACTTTCAAATGATTCATGTCAAAATTTGATGTCTGTAAGTCAATTAGTTTGTGAGATAGAGCGTCTTTTGTGAAGCAACTTTTGTTATTGTGAAAAAAAATGGAAAAAAGGAATTTCGTATTTTGATAAAAATACTGTTTTCTGAAGGGAAAAAATACCGTGGAAGCAAAAACTTGGCTTGATAATGAGTTTCCGGACGTCCGAAAGAGGTGGTTACCGACGAAAACATCAAAAAAATCCACAAAATTATTTCGAATGACCGTAAAATGAAGTTGATCGAGATAGCAGAGGCCAGAAAGATATCAAGGGAACGTGTTGGTCATATCATTAATCAATATTTGGATATGCGGAAGCTCTGTGCAAAATGGATGCCGCGCGAGCTCACATTTGACCAAAAACAACAACGTGTTGATGATTCTGAACGGTGTTTGCAGCTGTTAACTCGTAATACACCCGAGTTTTTCCGTCGATATGTGACAATGGATGAAACATGACTCCATCACTACACTCCTGAGTCCAATCGATAGTCGGCTGAGTGGACAGCGACCGGTGAACCGTCTCCGAAGCGTGGAAAGACTCAAAAGTCCGCTGGCAAAGTAATGGCCCCTGTTTTTTGGGATGCGCATGGAATAATTTGTATCGATTATCTTGAGAAGGGAGAAACCATCAAGTGACTATTATATGGCGTTATTGGAGTGTTTGAAGGTCGAAATCGCGGCAAAACGGCCCCATATGAAGAAGAAAAAAATGTTGTTCCACCAAGACAACGCACCGTGCCACAAGTCATTGAGAACGATGGCAAAAATTCATGAGTTGGGCATATCAAAATATGAAACTATGTAGAACATTTGTGGTACACTGCTTCCGATTTTCTGCCATAAAGATTTCGAATTTCCATCAAATAACAAAGCGATATACTTTCTTTTTTCTTGACAAACCTTTTGAAAAAAATTCTATTGCAGACATTTTGTACTTACTGTTGGTCAAATTGACTTTAATAGGGATCTCTTTCTATAAAAGATAACGAATTGCTTCCCCACCCACCGTATACTCCATATCTGGCCCCCAGCGACTTTTTCTTGTTCTCAGACCTCAAAAAGATGCTCGCAGGGAAAAAATTTGGCTGCAATGAAGAGGTGATCGCCGAAACTGAGGCCTATTTTGAGGTAAAACCGAAGGAGTACTACCAAAATGGTATCAAAAAATTGGAAGGTCGTTATAATCGTTGTATCGCTCTTGAATTAAAACGAATTTCGACAAAAAAAAAATGTTTTTTTTTCTTTGTTAGACCGGGGACTTATCAGCCAACCTGTTATAGACCGATATGAACCTAGTTTGACATGGTTGTTAGCGGCCATATACTTATGCCACGTACCAAGTTTCAAACGGATCGGATGAATTTTGCTTCTCCAAGAGGCTCCGGAGGTCAAATCTGGGGATCGGTTTATATGGGGTCTATATATAATTGTGGACCGATATGAACCATTTCTTGCATGGTTGTTAGAGACCATCTATATTAACACCACGTACCAAATTTCAACCGAATCGCTTGAAAATTGATTCTCTAAGATGCTCCGCAAGCCAAATCTGTGGGTCGATTTATATGGGGGCTATATATTATTATGGATCAATTTTGGCATGGTTGTTAAATACCATATACTAACATCACGTACCAAATTTCAACCAGATTGAATGAAATTTGCTCCTCCAAATGGCTCCGGAGGTAAAATTTGAGGATCGGTTTATATGGGGGCTATATATAATGACGGACCGATATGGACCAATTTTTGCATGTTTGTTAAAGACCATATACTAGCACCACGTACCAAATTTGAACCCTATCGGATATAATTTGTTTCTCTAAGAGGCTCCGCAAGCCAAATCTGGGGGTCGGTTTATATGGGCGCTATTCGTAAAAGTGGTGCAATACGGCCCATTTGCAATACCATCTGACCTACATCAATGACAATTACTTATGGCAAGTTTCAAGTCGATAGCTTGTTTCGTTGGAAGTTAGCGTGATTTCAACAGACGGACGGAAGGACATGCTTAGATCGATTCAGAATTTCATCACGACCCATAATATACTATATACTTTATGGGGTCTTAGGGCAATATTTCGATGTATTACAAACGGTGGAGGGTATAACAAGCATTGATTTCGATAGAACTGAAAGTCACATATATCTAAGACTTTATTAAGGCTGTATTATTTTTGTTACACGAAGCGTTAACGTCCAAATGGATTATATTTTGCTACTACCCCCAATGAAAAAATACTTTCTACAGGAACGAAAATTAAGACAAACGAATTTCCCTTTTGTTACAAAGAAAACTTAAAATTTCGTTCTTCAAAAAAGAAAACTCTTCTTTCAGTGTAGAGATGAAAACAGATAAGTTGCAATAACGCGAAAGAACATGAGATTCCTCCATTCTGTTCAATAAACTTGCTCTAGAAGTTGGATAAAGATAAAAAGATAAAAACTTACAAAAAGGTTTGGATTGATTTATTCTAAAATCTTTAAAACTAAAACTGATAAATAGGTTGATAAGGGGCTACATGAAAACAGTATCTGACATAAACCATAAAAATGTCTTTTTAAGTTTCCATCAAATGAAACTGAGGTAATTGCCATGATGCGGCCAATATCAAAAATGAGACAGACACAAAGTATGAATAGAATAAAATATTTATTTTACTAATCATTGGGTGGACATCAATTTCATTCAGCATATCTATTTGTAGGCTTAAAATATATATATATATATATACATATATATATATATATATATATATATATATATATATATATATATATATATATATATATATATATATATATATATATATATATATATATATATATATATATATATATATATATATATATATATATATATATATATATATATATATATATATATATATATATATATATATATATATATATATATATATATATATATATATATATATATATATTACAGACAAATTGCATCAAACTTGAAATTTTGTAAAAAAAAAATCGGACGATGTAAATCATTTTCACTACATATTCGCATGGGTTTAAAATAAAGCCAGAATCCAAACTTCCGTCAAATTAAAAATAAAATTAATGGCATACTATGAAACTAGGTAGAACATTTTTGGTACACTGTTTCCGATTTTTTGTGCCATAAAGATTTCGAATTTCCATCAAATAACAAAGCGATATATTTTTTTTTTTCATGACAAACCTTTTGAAAAAATTCTATTGCAGATATTTGGTACTTACTGTTGGTCAAATTGACTTTAATAGGGATCTCTTTCTATAAAAGACAACGCTATTGAGCAGAAATCGACTGGTGTTGAATAAATCTGGAACAATTTCTCTATATTAATTTAAATTTCTTAAATTCAATCAATTTACAAAATCTTGATTTCACAGCTGAAACTGATTATAACTACTTCACATCTTTACAAAGGTATATAGCATAGACGATTACCAATTGCAGTCAAGTTTCACTGAAAGATGATTTATTTTTAATTTGGGACAAATTCTGTTTTGAAAAGCTTTGTTGTTCAAACAAAACAATTTATTTATTTGGAATTAATTGGGAATAGGGTTAACTACACTCAAAAAAAAAGTGAACTCTCTATTTCACTAAAGCCAATTTAACTTTATTTTAGTTCATGGAATTATTATGTTTGGAGAAAGTTTCTTTACCCCAAAAGTTTTTTGTGTACGTTAGTTAAATGAACTAAAAAATGGGAAAAAATATACACAAATTAAGCATAAAGATTTACTAAATTCGTATTTCTCACAAAATAGTTGATTATGTCTTTAAATTTGTAAATTTTACTAAAAATGCGTTCATCATAAACTTCGTATGTCACTAAAGACATTTTTTCAACTTTGAACTCCAATTTTTCCTCCAAACTACAAAATTTTCTTTAATAAGTTTATTATTTATGTCTAATAATTTTTCTTGAATTTATCGAAAAATATTTACTTATTTTTGTGATATCGGCGTGATGCCAGCGTTTGTAATACTATTTAGTTAACATTTTCTAAAAATATTCAAAATTTTCTTAACTTAACCAAAAGTTTTCTTCCTGGTGGGTTCACTAGGTTTTCAGTGTAAGAGAATAAATGTCGCTTGTTCGCGGAACATTACTGTGTGACGTTAAAAAAAAAAAATAAAATCAGAATAAAGTTAAATTTTAAGCATAAAGTGTTCAAAACACTGTCATTGTACCGAATTGCTTATAGCTTTTACATTATAGATAAAGTCCTTTTTTTTTTGAATGACCTTATATTCCTAACAAAAATTTACAAGATTGCAGACGATTTAACCTTTAACTGGGTACGTGGTGGTAAAATTTACCACCTCGAACACTCGTTTACATATATTTTAAAAAAGACGTGTGAAATAAAGTATATGTTAATCATGGAAAGAACATATAATATTTCGAAATATTGTTTTATTTTCGTTAAATACAATGTTTACTAATCAACAAATATAATAATGATACAACAAAACCATTTTTTTACAGAAAAAATATTAATGTAAAAGAGGGGGTAAAATTTACCACACGTCGCAAATTACGCAAAAAAATTTCACCTCACCGGTTAAAGGTTAACAAATTACCAAATCCTAAGCAGCTTTGCTTCCACTCGAAGATTTTACATTCAATTCACAATATTTGTAACAATAAAACTTACGAAAATTTTTACATATATAAAATGGATATCTCTTCATTCATTACACCTGTTGTATATTTCGAAAATTTTATTTTATGCAATTGAATTGCTTGTGTAGTAAACCAAGTATGGCATTGTTCAGAGAAGAATGCAGAATGCACAACAAAATAATATTTGTTTTAGTGATGATAAAACCAACTAGTATTTATTAAGAAAAATATTATTCTCTCTGTGTTCAATGTAAAAATACAATTAAAATTTGAATACAGTCATCCTCAACAGAAATATGTGTATTGTGGAAGTAGTTCTGCAGGTGAATCAAACGTATTCAGGTGAATCAAGCACAGGATAGGGACCTAGGTTAGGTTAGGCCGAGTGGCAGCCCGTTATTTTAGGCCCACCGAGACTATTCAGTCCGTTCATTCTTCAGAGAGAATAAAAATACAAGAGGACGAAAATTTCTCTTCTACAAAAATAACAAATGTCAACTATATAGATGTCGCACAATGACTGCAGCTTTGGTATTACCGACGTTGCGGTCGAAGCGCTGTTTTGATAAATTGTTTATGAAGGCATCGGCAGTTATAATTGCAAATTGTCTACCAAAAAATTTTATAGAATGAAAAGATTTATATAAAAGAACATTTGTTATTACAAAGTAGGTTCTAAATCCTAAATCCTAAAATGACGCCGACAAAAACTGCATGATATTAGAGAAAGACTTTGTAATTATAACAAGATGTCCAAATTGCCTCTTGTTCGTGATTAGATAAAAGTGCACCACTTTAGGTTCACACACGTTCGTTATCTATTTTGCTTGTTGGCAGGTTTGCATCATTTTCTCGAATTCCTCTTTAAAATTGTATTCGTAGCAATCATATGTGTAAATGTGTTCGGAGGACCAATAATGTATAATAAAATTTTTCGTTTAGACAAAAAACACGAACAAAAAGAGAAAAAAAAAAACAACAATTGGCAAATAAAGAAGTTAAAAAAGGGAAACATATTAAATTGGCCGCTACTACTTGCGTGTTTCACAAGTTTAAACCAAAATTATAACTGTAAATTAAAAATTCCTATTTTCTCAGAAAAACTGTACAAAACTTAACACAGATAGAACACCAGGGAACATAGTAGACATATTTTAATGACTAACATCTTAAGGTGGGTATTAAGTTCGAGTTTAGCCGTTAAAATTGCCGCCTTTATGTGAGATTGAATAAATAAATTTAATAAAATATCGTCATATAATTATAAATAAACCATATTAGTCATTATGTCTTGTATTGCAATGCAATTTGTAAAAATACGTTGCAAATAAAGACACAACAAAATGGAAATTTTCCTCATGACTGCCACCTCATGTCTTTTTATTCTCTCTGCATTCTTATCACTGAGTGCTACCTGAGTCCATATTTAAGCCAATGACAAGGGGCCTCCTTTTCACACGCAAACAATTAAATCTTTCCTCCCAAACAAAATTTTAGACAAACAAATATAGTTTCCCATTTGCGTTTCTAAAAATTTTTTTTATACCCTCCACCATCGAATGGGGGTATATTAACTTTGTCATTCCATTTGTAACACATCGAAATATTGCTCTAAGACCCCATAAAGTATATATTCTGGGTCGTGATAAAATTCTGAGTCGATGTGAGCATGTCCGTCTGCTGAAATCACGCAAACTTTCGAACGAAAGAAGCTATCGGCACAAGTAGTTGTTATTAATGTAGGTCGGATGGTATTGCAAATGGGCCATATCGGTCCACTTTTACGTATAGCCCCCATATAAACGGACCCCCAAATTTGGCTTGCCGATCCTCTAAGAGAAGCAAATTTTATCCGATCCGGCTGAAATTTGGTACATGGTGTTGGTATATGGTCTCTAACAACTATGCAAAAATTGGTCCATATCGGTCAATAATTATATATAGCCCACATATAGACCGATCCCCCGATTTGGCTTGAAGAGCCTCTAAGAGAAGCAAATTTCACCCGATCCGGTTGAAATTTGGTACATGGTGTCAGGATATGATCTCTAACAACCATGCAAAAAGTGGTCCACATCGGTCAATAATTATATATAGCCCTTATATAGACCGATCCCCCGATTTGGCTTGCTGAGCCTCTAAGAGAAGCAAATTTCATCCGATCTGGCTGAAATTTTGTACATAGTGTTCATATATGGCCTCAAACACCTATGCATAAATTGGTCGAAATCGGTCCATAATTATATATATATATAGCCCCCGTATAAACCGATCCCCAGATTTGACCTCCGGTGCCTTTTGGAGAAGCAAAATTCATCCGATATGGGTGAAATTTGGTACGTGGTGGTAGTATATGATATTTAACAACCATGCTAAAAGTGGTCCACATCAGTCCATAATCATATATAGCCCCCATATAAACCGATCCCGAGATTTGGTTTTGGAGCCTCTTGGAGGAACAAATTTCATCCGAGTCAGTTGAAATTTGGTACATTGTGCTAGTATATGGCCGTTAATAACCATGCCTAACTAGGTCCATATCGGTCTATAGTTATATATAGCACTCAGATAAACCGATCCCCAATCACACAAAAATTGGTCCATATCAAGTTCATATCAAGCACATATAAGCGACCCCATGTTTCAATTCTAGCTCTCTATCTATACATACCCTTTTTGTCTAATATATACCACGTATGGACTAACTAACAATTTAGAAAACGATGTTAAGAAGTTTTAAGTTACCACAACCCAATTAATTCGATTGTGGATGACCGTCTTTCGTAGAAGTTCCTACGCAATCCATGGTGGAGGGTACAGAAGATTCGGCCTGGCCGAACTTAAGGCCGTATATACTTGTTTTTATTGCAAAAATAAAAATTTTCGACAAAAAAACTCGAAAAATAGTTTTTGGTACATGCTTTTTTCGTGTACAACCGAGTCCGGTGTTTTACCTTACGGTGAAGCCACTTAGAAAAAGTTTGAAACACTCAGAAATTTCCTCAGCATTAAAGTGATGCCAATTCTAATGCTACATACCGAGATCATATGATTAACAGTAGGCTCTACTACACTGAAAAAAAAGCATGCCCGGTTTCAAAGATTTTGTCTTTACTTTAAAAAAATTGGTATTGATTCCGAGCCAAAGAAGCGGAGAATACAAGTAAGGATACTTTTAAGACACAATTCTCTTTTAAATTTGTGTTTTGTGTCCTTGCTTGTAGGAAGTAAATTTTAATTTTTCGCTTTCTCAGCTTTTTTTCTTCATATTCTATCAAAGTCCTTTAAAAACGAGTTAACGACAACTTTATTTTCCATGTTAAGACTCGACTTCCAGTAGAAATTATGCTATGTTTCAAGTAAAAGGTTTCTTTAAAATAAAGTGTCGAAAAACATGTCCTATATTTGAACAATATTTTGCTTTGTAGTCAAGATGCAAAAAGACAACAAATTTAAAGACAATTTCATTAAATTTAAAGAATTTTTCAGAATTATTAAAGTCAAGTTGACCTTAGGCCAAACATTTTTTCTTTCAAGTTATGATACCCATTTTTAAGCCAAATCACTTAATTATAAGGACAATACGACTTCATTGAAAAGTTTATCGACTTTTGGACAAGGAAAAAAACTTTTTATTAGAGAAATGCGTCTTCTATGCCAAGCAAATTTTGCATTCGTATTTTAAAGACACGAAATCAGAATCCTTACGCTTTATACCGAGAATAATGCGATTTATTTAGACACAGAATGAGTCTGGGAAAGTTTTAGAACTCACGTCTGCATACACGTAAACTTTTTATTCAATGAGCACCGAAATATATGAAATACAGTCATTTTCGTCCGTGCGGATGTCTCGTTTGTGGACCTGGCATATAGCTTTTCAAAACTTTGTTTTGTTCACAAATAGTTCGAATTTACTGACCTCCAATTATTATTTCCAATTATTTCAAATATTTGTGAGTATGCAACAATAATCTCTTTATTAGTCGTTTTACTGTTATATTATTTTAGAATTTCAGTGAACCAACCAAAATTACTATGCAAAAAAGAAGCAAAACATAACACAAAATAAAATCAAATTGCCGAAACATGGAAAATTTGCAGCTTCAATAACAATGATACAAAAATTTTATTATTAAAACAGAAGAAACATAACGCCCCCGAAAAAAAAATACAAAATTTAATTACCAGAATTGTTATTATGTTAATTGGATGAAAATTCAATTTTCAATTAAGCAAGGACAATAAAGCGTGGCAAAGAACTTTAAATTGAAGCAAAGACTCAATACAATGATGACAATTTGATTTTATTATATATCGAAATTAGTCGATGGTATATTTCATTGGTGGCAATTGCATTCAATACCATTCGAAGAATAAAATTATGCATAGATCAAAACAGAAAAAAACACCCAAAGCACAAAATTTTTAATCAATTTCCATCCAATTAGAAATTATCGATAAAAATCTATTTTGCATTTCCATTAAAAAGCGATTTCAATTAGTTGCGGCAATAATTATGCATAAAAATCGAAATTCCCGAAAATATAAAACAACATTTAAATTTCAATAACTTTGGGACAAAGGACCACAATACAAAGACAAAACTTGTTGTGGCAATCAAATGAGCCACTGATAGGGCAGATATGGGCCATGGTAATTTTATTTAAATTAAATCAGCTCAGAAGTTGTTGTACGAATAAAACTTTTCACAGATTCGTGGAATTATAATGCCACACCATCACAAACAAGTTATTCGAAATGTATTGTGGTCCTTCGGGGGTTTATAGGCGAGGAATGCTAGTGTTGAAGATTCCTTGTGGATTTAATTTTTCATCACACTGACAAAGTTTGCATAACGTTGAACAAACAATAAAAATAGCCTTTCAACGATATTATTTAAAAATATTGACAAATGGTACAAGGTATTATTACACTGCATTACAAATTTTAACATTTTTTTCTCGAAAATTCTCGAAAGTGTGTCCAACTACTTTGTTAAATTCCAATGTAAGTTAACCGCGTTTTGCAAAATCGATTGGGGTTAATTATTAGGAGGTGAAATTTGATGTAGAAACCAATTCTCTTCCCATTAGTATTAAGTTAGTAAAAATTAGTTTAAAACAAACAAGGAAAGGCTAAAGTTTGGTTACGAGTAAAATCGTACCCTGTCATTCGGACGATAGTGAAATATCTCAGCTATCATCTATATTTTCCATTTCTAAATGAAAATTTTGTCTTTAAGATAGCCCAGAAGGAATATCGATCTGCATTTGTATTGGGGATATATAATATTATATATGTATATCGACCATTACTGGGTGGCTGATATTTAATGCAACAAAATAAAGCGCTACATTTTCTTTCCTTTTTAGACCGTAAACCACAAAAACGTGCCTACCAGAAATATTGAATATATAAAATATATACCGATCCTTTTTATACCGTAAACCACAAAAATGTGCCTACCAGAAATATTGAATTTATAAAATATATACCGATCGACTCGGAATCACCTCCTGAGTCGATCTATTCCTTCACGCAAAGAAAAAAAACGTTTGGAAAACGTGTACCGAAAACGTTTTTCTTTTGTTAGAGTTTTTTGAATTGCTTCGAAAAGTATACACTTTTATCACCAAAAAAATTCGTTTCTTACACAATTTTTATTTTTTCAATAAAAAGAGTTATTTTTGAACCAACAACACAGTCCATTTCGTTTATATCAAACACTGTTCTTTTCTGACTTTAGGTCTTTAATAAGACACATTTTACAGTTCATAGTAAAAATTTAATATAGTAGAATGTAATGTTGAAATTTTTTCCGACCATATCTGGAATATATGTACAAAAAAAAAAAAAAAAAAAAAAAAAAAAAAAAAAAAAAAAAACTTTGGTCGAAGCAGGGATCGAACCCACGACCCTTGGCATGCAAGTCCGACGTTGCAACCACTGCTCCACGGTCCCAAACTAAATGTATTTTTCTGTTAAATAAACTTTGTTTAATCGGCTCGTGGGCGCCGCAAGCTATGCTATATTAATATAACTTATATGGATAATTAGCTATTGATGACAATAACAGCTACGTAGCTCAGTGGATAGTGTGCTGCCTTACAAATTGCATGGTCCGCGGTTCGATTCTCAGTCCAGGCGAAAGGTAAAAAAAAATTAAAAATTTATAAAATCATATAATTTCTTCTACATTGTTTGTATTGCAGGAAAAGGTGCTAAGAACTAAAAAACTTCGTGGAAGTGAGAAAGATGTGAGGGAAAATGTAATTAGCCAGAAAAAAAAATTTTTGAGTTAGTCTTTATGAAATTGCTTTTACATCCTGGAAAAGAATAAACGTTTATCACAAAAAGTATATACTTTTCTTCCAAATACACTTCCTTTCAACGAAAAGCAAATGAGAAACGAACTTTGTTTGTCTAAAATTTCGTTTGGGAGGAAAGAATTATTTTTTTTGCGTGTTGGTGTCCGTCCGTCCGTTTGTCCATATATTTGTTGTTCGCAGGATACCGGTCGCAATTATTAACCATTTTGATAAAATTTGACACAGAGTGTGTGTTTCTTTTTTGGAACAGGGAGGAACGCTATTGAATTTGGAAAAAATATGAATCTTATATATAAAGGGTGATTTGTTAAGAGCTTGATAACTTTTTAAAAAAAAAAACGCATAAAATTTGCAAAATCTCATCGGTTCTTTATTTGAAACGTTAGACTGGTCCATGACATTTACTTTTTGAAGATAATTTCACTTAAATGTTGACCGCGGCTGCGTCTTAGGTGGTCCATTCGGAAAGTCCAATTTTGGGCAACTTTTTCGAGCATTTCGGCCGGAATAGCCCGAATTTCTTCGGAAATGTTGTCTTCCAAAGCTGGAATAGTTGCTGGCTTATTTCTGTAGACTTTAGACTTGACGTAGACCCACAAAAAATAGTCTAAAGGCGTCAAATCGCATGATCTTGGTGGCCAACTTACCGGTCCATTTCTTGAGATGAATTGTTCTCCGAAGTTTTCCCTCAAAATGGCCATAGAATCGCGAGCTGTGTGGCATGTAGCGCCATCTTGTTGAAACCACATGTCAACCAAGTTCAGTTCTTCCATTTTTGGCAACAAAAAGTTTGTTAGCATCGAACGATAGCGATCGCCATTCACCGTAACGTTGCGTCCAACAGCATCTTTGAAAAAATACGGTCCAATGATTCCACCAGCGTACAAACCACACCAAACAGTGCATTTTTCGGGATGCATGGGCAGTTCTTGAACGGCTTCTGGTTGCTCTTCACTCCAAATGCGGCAATTTTGCTTATTTACGTAGCCATTCAACCAGAAATGAGCCTCATCGCTGAACAAAATTTGTCGATAAAAAAGCGGATTTTCTGCCAACTTTTCTAGGGCCCATTCACTGAAAATTCGACGTTGTGGCTCGTTAGTAAGTCTATTCATGATGAAATGTCAAAGCATACTGAGCATCTTTCTCTTTGACACCATGTCTGAAATCCCACGTGATCTGTCAAATACTAATGCATGAAAATCCTAACCTCAAAAGAATCACCCTTTACGTATCGTCCGATTTGCCCATAAAACCCTTATTTATTAACCGCTCTTACGCACAGTTGGCTAAATTGGATCCTCTATAGTACTTGCTGTATGTGCAAAGAATCGTCGAAATAGTTTCAGATTTAGATATAACTCCCATATATCGATGTCTTCATTTCAAAGTATGCTAAGTCTAAAAAGTGAATTTTACAGGAAACAAGTTCTTATACTAAAAAACAGTATAAGATATAAATTCACTTTCGGTCTTAAATCATGTTTATTGTAGATTTTTTTAGTATATACGAATTCAAAATAATGATAATAGAACATGGCTACAAATGACTTTGACCACTTTAGACCGAACAAAGCTTTTTGACCTTTTTGGATTGGAAATTTTTAAAATTTTAGTCACAGGCTACGTACAATATTAACCATAACTTTTGATAGAAGTGTCCAATAAATTGGAACTTTTGACAGGATGCATTCAGTTCGAATAAAAAACAGCGAACTCCATCAAAAAATGCTAAGTCGACTTAGCGTACTCTGGAATGAGGGCATCGATATATGTAATGCCCAATTTTCGTCCAATAACCTTATTTTTGACAATAATGCCCTCATTTCTTAACCGATCTTAATCAAATTTAGTACAAAGTAATCTCCTGTAATATCAACCAAATCTGCAAAAAATATCATCAAAATCAAAATATCATCTTAATTTTCTTAAATAAGGAAATATGGGATACGATGGTTGAGGGTATGATATACTCGGTCCCGCCCGATTTTAAACTTTACTAACTTGTTTTATTTAAGTTTATTGTGAAAAATCGAAAATGTCGAAAAAAACATACAATTTTAGGATCAGTTAAAGTTTGTTCGAAGTCATTCCCGGCGAATCACCGTCTTGAGATGATTGATGACTTTGGTACTTTTAGTGCCAACTTTACTCTCCAAATTGCCCCAGGTGAAAAAGTCAAACTGATGAAGATCAAGAGATTTTGGTGGTCATTGCAAAATGATGCCAGGCTTTAGACATTCCTTACTACTTGTTTTTTTTTTTTTTTTGTAACAGAAAAAATATGCAGCAATGTGTGTACTATAGATTCTCTAGAAAGGAGCGGAGCGAACATTTTTTCGGAGCGGAATGATTTTTTTTTTCCGGAGCGGGAGTGGAGCGAAGCGTAATAAATGGATCCTTTGTTGAGGTGCGCTTATTGGAATGTCCATGTTCTGCGGGGAAATGTCTTAAAGGCAAACATTTCGGCTGCAATAATATTAACTTACGAGTGTGGGAGCGAGCATCGGCCATTACTGCGGCGCACACCATTATCAACGGCAGCTCATGAGTTCTTCGAAGGTGTACATTTCCAGCTGACCTCCTTGGCAAGTAAATTTTGTTTGTTGGCAAACTGCTCATGGGTAACTGGCCACTTTGGTGCAAGTGAGTCTAACTTTTTTGTACATCGGTGAGCTTTCGCACTTTTTGGAAATTCAATAGCTTTAGTCCAAGCTCATTTTTCAATATGTGCCGCATCCCTTCTCGGGCGATATGTTCACTTCACGACTATGTTTTCTACAGCTACAGATTTCGATCAAATCTGTTCTTCACTTTTCGGATCATTTCTGGTGTTGTTGTCGTATAAAACAATCGGTTCATGTTTTAGTATAGCCCCCATGTTTTAAGTCTCCCGATTTCCATGTTGGCTTGGCAGAGTATCTGTCATCAAATCCAACTGAAATTCTATATATTTTTAAGTAACCCGACGAGGAGTTCTCAAAAGAAACAAAGGAAAGATTTTTCGACATAATTACTACGGTTTTAACCTATTTGAAACAAAAAATGTTAAAATTTTCCATTAAAAATAGGAAAAAAGCGAGTTATAAACAATCGAATGAAAAGAACTTCCGTTGTAGTTAAAATAAAGAACTTCTTTGGGAGCACATTTGTGGAAGGGCTTTTAAAGTTGTTTCTTTAGAAGAACTTTCATATTTTTTGCTAGAAAGTTATTAAAAGTTGCGTTCCTTTACCCATTCCCAGTTCCTAGATTCAATATTCATCAAAATAAATGCCGCAAAAAAGTGCTTTCGTCATAGGACATGTACTTGTGAAACAAGATTTTCATTTAATAGTAATTGCTTACTAATTTTGAATGAGGTTACCTGCATGCATATTTTGGTAGGACTAGTTTTTGCTTGGTATGTTTGCCAATAAATCATTCATTTCATATTTACAGAAAACCTTTTTACGTTCCCATACTTTTAACGAAATTTTGTTCTCTGACTCTAGAAAATCCACAGACACCAAATTTGACTACGAAGCTTGGAGCAAAATTGTCTAATAACGCCAATAGTTGAAAAAAGGAGGAGGTAGATTTTCCAACAATTTAATAAAATCTTCATTAAATTAAAATGAATAAAAAATCTCATAAAGCGAACAAGAAGATAATTGAAAGCAACTTTTTTTCATGTATTAAATAAGAACAAAAACAAGTGAGTAAATTAGAAAGTCGGGCGGGGCCGACTATATCATACCCTAAACCACCCCTACTGAATTAGTAAACATAATCATTTGTGGGGTAACATTGATATAGGTTTGGGAGATTAACCGCGGTTGCATATTTAGGAAAATTAAGGGGTACATGTTTATGGGTGCTTTGTGTCAATCTGACTATAGCTCATAGTCAATGTTGCCAGGGAAAATGTTCGGTTTACCCTACAAGGACCAAAAAAGTTCCCTACTTTCCCATACATTCCCGAACAATTTTCCCTACTATATTTTGCGTTAAATTTAAACAAATTTTACAAAATAACAAGTATATACGCCCGTAAGTTCGGCCAGGCCGAAGCTTATGTACCCTCCATCATGGATTGCGTAGAAACTTCTTCTAAACACTGACATCCACAATCGAATTGCTTAAGTTGCGGTAACGCTTGCCGATGGCAAGGCATCTTAAAACCTCCTAACACTATCTTCTAAATTGTATGTAAGTCCATACGTGGTATATATTAAATCAAAAAAGATCGATCCAATACGTATATAATTCAGTTTGACAAAGTAGACATAAAATTTTGACAAAAATTTCTACAGAAATAAAATTTAAAAAAAAAATTCTATAGAAATAAACTTTTGACAAAATTTTCTATAGAAATAAAATCTTGGTAGATTATTTGTGGCTCGACTGGCAACCATGATTATGAACCGAATAAAATTTGAACAAAATTTTCTATAGAAATAAAATTTTGACAAAATTTTCTATAGAAATAAAATTTTGAAAATGATGAAAATTTTATTATGAACCGAATAAAATTTTAACAAAATTTTCTCTAGAAATAAAATATTGACAAAAGTTTCTATAGAAATAACATTTTGACAAAATTTTCTATAGAAATAAAATTTTGGTAGATTATTTTTGGCTCTAGTGGCAACCATGATTATGAACCGATATGGACCAATTTTTGTGTGATTGGACCAATTTTGGTATGGTTGTTAGCGACCATATACTAACACCACGTTCCTAATTTGAACCGGATCGGATGAATTTTGCTCCTCCAAGAGGCTCCGGAGGTCAAATCTGGAGAACGTTTTATATGGGGCTATATATAATTATGGACCGATATGGACCAATTCTGGCACGGTTGTAAAAGATCATATACTAACACCATGTTCCAAATTACAACCGGCTTGGATGAAATTTGCTTCTCTTGGAGACTTCGCAAGCCAAATCTGGGGATCGGTTTATATGGGGGCTATATATAATTATGAAGCGATGTGGACCAATTTTTGCATGGTTGTTAGAGACCATATACCAACACCATGTACCAAATTTCAGCCGGATCGGATGAAATATGCTTCTCTTAGAGGCTCCACAAGCCAAATATGGGTATCGGTTTATATGGGGGCTATATATAATTAAGAACCGATATGGACCAATTTTTGCACGGTTGTTAGAGACCATATACCAACATCATGTACCAAATTTCAGCCGGATCGGATGAAATTTTCTTCTCTTTGAGGCTCCGCAAGCCAAATCTGGGGATCGGTTTATATGGGGGCTATATATAATTATGGACCGATATGGACCAATTTTTGCATGGTTGTTAGAGACCATATACCAACACCATGCACCAAATTTCAGCCGGATCGGATGAAATTTGCTTCTCTTTTAGGCTCCGCAAGCCAAATCTGGGGATCGGTTTATATGGGGGCTATATATAATTATGGTCCGATGTGGACCAATTTTTGCGTGGTTGTTAGAGACCATATACCAACACCATGTACCAAATTTCAGCCGGATCGGATGAAATTTGCTTCTCTTTTAGGCTCCGCAAGCCAAATCTGGGGATCGGTTTATATGGGGGCTATATATAATTATGGACCGATGTGGACCAATTTTTGCATGGTTGTTAGAGACCATATACCAACACCATGTACCAAATTTCAGCCGGATCGGATGAAATATGCTTCTGTTAGAGGCTCCACAAGCCAAATCTGGGGATCGGTTTATATGGGGGCTATATATAATTATGGACCGATGTGGACCAATTTTTGCATGGTTGTTAGAGACCATATACCAACACCATGCACCAAATTTCAGCCGGATCGGATGAAATTTGCTTCTCTTTTAGGCTCCGCAAGCCAAATCTGGGGATCGGTTTATATGGGGGCTATATATAATTATGGTCCGATGTGGACCAATTTTTGCGTGGTTGTTAGAGACCATATACCAACACCATGTACCAAATTTCAGCCGGATCGGATGAAATTTGCTTCTCTTTTAGGCTCCGCAAGCCAAATCTGGGGATCGGTTTATATGGGGGCTATATATAATTATGGACCGATGTGGACCAATTTTTGCATGGTTGTTAGAGACCATATACCAACACCATGTACCAAATTTCAGCCGGATCGGATGAAATATGCTTCTGTTAGAGGCTCCACAAGCCAAATCTGAGGGTCCCTTTATATGGGGGCTATACGTAAAAGTGGACCGATATGGCCCATTTTCAATACCGTCCGACCTACATCGATAACAACTACTTGTGCCAAGTTTCAAGTCGATAGCTTGTTTCGTTCGGAAGTTAGCGTGATTTCAACAGACGGACGGACGGACGGACATGCTTAGATCGACTCAGAATTTCACCACGACCCAGATTATATATACTTTATGGGGTCTTAGAGCAATATTTCGATGTGTTACAAACGGAATGACAAAGTTAATATACCCCCATCCTATGATGGAGGGTATAAAAATGGTTCAAAGTACTTTATTATCTTAACCATGAAAATGCAATGTATATAACCTAGAAAATAAATTTGTATTACCACCACGGTTGCCACAGTTGGTAGAATTCTACCAAAAATAGTAATTGTGTTTTTTTTTTTTGTTAAATCTCTGTAGAAATAAAATTTTGAAAAAAGTTTCTATAAACTAATTTTTTGGAGAAATTTTTCTATAGAAATAAAATTTTTTGAAAAAGTTTCTATAACCAATTTTTTTTTTGAGAAATTTTTCTATAGAAATAAAATTTTGATAATAAATTCTATAGGAATAAAATTTTGAGAAAAAATTCCATAGAAATAAAATTTTAAGAAAATTTTTTTAGAAATAATATTTTGAACAAATTTTTATAGAAATACAATTTTGACAAAATTTTCTATAGAAATAAAATGTTGACCAAATTTTCTATAGGAATAACGTTTTGACAAAAATTTCTATAGAAATATTTGTTTGGTAGATTTGTGATAATCTTAAAATTTTGTTAGATTTTTTTGGCGCGAGTGGTAACTGTTGTTACCACACATTGTTAAAGATCAAGCCTTGCCGGCTTCTAATTTCCTCCTCTAGAGCCACCAAAATGTAATAATTATTACACAATGTCCCTACATTGTGGCCATACGTCCCTACAAGACGCTAAATATAATAGGGAATTTCCCCTACTTTTAGCAAAACCGGCTGTAGTTGATATTGCATCTACGGGGTTAGTATGCCACTAATATTTAGCCCATTATTAAGAAAGAGAAATCGCCCAATTAGTGTGGGTAATAAATCCAAACTTGAAAATATCGAGCAATATTCTTATGTAAGAGCTACCAGCACGTATAAATACGATCGGCTAGTACATCAAAATTTGAAATTTGAGTAACATTGGTTAATAAATAAGAGTACTATGACCAAATTTGGGAAAATCGAGCGATGCATATATATGGAAGCTATATGTAAATCTGAACCAATTTGCATAATATTTTGCGGGTTTGATTTATACCACAAAAGGTTACCTTGTGCAAAATTTGAGTAAGATCAGTTAAGAAATGAGGCCTCTATGGTCAAACATAACGTTATAAGGGGCAATTTTTTCCAAATCGGGCAATACATATATGGGAGCTATAACTACATATGAACCGATTTCGATGAAACTTTGCACATACCGTTAGTACTATAGAGGACTGGATCTAGCCAACATTGAGTAAGATCGGTCAACAAATAAGGGTTCTATGGCCAAATTTGGGAAAATCGGGCTATACATATATATGGGAGCTATTTCTAAATCTGTACCGATTTCGATGATTTTTTGCACATAAAGATTACATTTAGCCAACTTTGAGTAAGATCAGTTGAGAGATAAGGATTTTATGGCCAAATTTAGAAAAATCGGGCTGTACATATATATGGGAGCTATAGCTAAATCTGAACCGATTTCGATGAGTTTTTGCACATAAAGTAAGTGCTATAGAAGATTACATTTAGCCAGCTTTGAGTAAGATCGAATGATAAATAAGGGTTTTATGACCTAATTTGGCAAAATCGGGCGATACATATATATAGGAGCTATATCTAAATCTGAACCGATTTCGATGAAATTTTGCTGACTTAAAGATTGATGCAGAAGATTATTGTGTGCTAAATTTGACGACGATCGGTTAGTAAAAAAAGTGCAACCTGACCCCATTTGTCGAAATCGGGCGATACGTATATATGGGAGCTATATCTAAATTTAATCCGATTTCTTCCAAATTCCATAGCGTTCGTCCTTGTGCCCAAAAAACACCGTGTACCAAATTTCCAAATCCAAAATCGGTTAATAATTGCGACCGGAATCGTGTGAAAAACAAATACATGGACAGACGGACACCAAGCGCTAGATCGACTCTAGAGGTGATTCTGAGTCGATCGGTATATATTTTATGGGGTCTAAAATCAATACATCTGGTAGGCACATTTTTTGGCAGATCAAACTTATTATACCCTGACCACTATGTGGTTTAGGATATAAAAATTTGGACAAAGGTATAATTACCCAATTTCCTAAAATTGATAAAAGTCCGGCAAAGATATTAAGAAAACAACAAATATTCGGTCCTTCAATTCGGATTTTAACCTGGGAGAGTGTTACCAAATCTAGAAAATTTATATTATAATAGAATGTCAAAAAATAGTGTAAAATTTTATAATATAATCACTATAAAATGTACATTTTTAATATAATTTTTATCTTTTAAGTTAAATAAGAAATATGGATTAAAAATGTTTTCGATAAACTCATGCCAAAAATGCTAAAATAACAAATACAAAATTCTGTATGAAAATTTTGTGACGGAATAAATGCCAATATTTGCTGCAAAAGTTCTAGAATAGCCGCACTGACTTGTGACCACTTCTTACGAAGAATATTGTGTAGATAAGTGTACGGGTAGCCAATAACTTCCCATCCAAAATATTTGGAAGTTGTTGGATGTTTTTTATTTAACCACACTGGAAGTTCTTTTAATTCAATTTAAATTCAATAACTCGCTTTTTTCATAATATTAATCGGTATCTTTAATTTTCTTGTTACAAATACGTTAAAGACAGATTATTTAAATGCCGAAAAATCCATTCTTGAAAAATTGCGAATTTATGAAAATATTTGAGGTCCAACGTTTCATAAAATTGTTAGAATGCATTAAAAAGCATATATAAAAAATACAAAACTTACATAAATACATAAATAAAAAATACAGATCACAACACTGAATTCAGATCACATCCTAAGATGTGATGGAAATTCAGTGCAATTGCTGTTGAAATGGTGAACATCACTTCAGCGCAAATTTTGCACCACTTCCCGATCCACAAATAACATTTTCACTACTTTTTGGCGACGCTTTTTTTGTTGGGTTGTCAATTCTCATTGCCCTGTGCTCACTGACTACGATATCCATAGTTTATTAAACATTTCCCAGACTCCTTCATTTATGTAGAGACACATCAGTCAATTATGCATCTTTCATTTAGGAATAGCAAGAGTTAGATAAACTATTAATTAAGGCTGTCGCAATAATCAGTAGTTAAATGAATTTTTCGGAAAGATAATTCACTATTCCTTCTACAAATTCAAACTTTTATATGTGTGAAGTTACCATGCTATTTGTGGAACACGTCTCTGGCACGTGTCTATTGTTAAAGAAATTAGGCAAAGTTTAAAGAATTTCAACTATGTGTAAATTTTCTGAAATCGTCAAACAGTAAATGTAATGTCTCCTTTCCGTGTAAGGGGTTGCGGGGCTCTGGAAGGATTCGTATAAATAGATTTTCCCACATCATAGACATAAAACGATTTAATAAAATTTGACATGAATCGCATTAAAGATGTGTGAAGTGAACTACTTGAAGTGCTTTTGGAAAGCAGCAGGGAATCATATCCTTTAAACCGAACACTTGCACATAATCCTCAAAATTTAAGGTACAAAACACGTAGACTTCCGTCAAGCTCCCGTTGTCGTTAGCAAATATAAATATTTATATTTTATCCACGGTACTATATTCCCATTGTATGCAAAATACGTTGGCAAACATTCAGGACATTCTCCATATGTCGTATATCAGTCTCAGAGTGCTGGATGGATATGTCCTAGGCCTCCTCTCCGCCACACAGTTTGAATGCTCCAATTGTTGCTGGTGCTCGATGAAAAGCTACTGTTTATATTGAGGTAATGGTTGATGATGATTTGCTGGATGTTGGGTGTTAGGGATATTTATGTGTGTCTATGAGTGGGCGTGAGTATATATATGGTATATATACGTATGTGTGAGTGTCTATGTGTAAAATATAGACTATTCTTCTTCTATGGAAACTGACATGAAAATGAATTCTTCAATTTATGTGTGCAGGGATGTGTGCAAATGTACAAACAACTCGGAATATAGCATATTTGTATGTATGTATATCATCACCATCATCATCATTATCAACATAATAGTCATCGTCGTCATCATTATCATCATCATTGCCATCATCGATACAGAGATACATTTCTCTAGCACACACACACATATGCATATTTGTATATAAATTTACAGCTGAGATACCGCGCCATAATCCCCTAAATCATTATCCTCCATCCTATGCAAGATGAGTGTGTGTGTATGTGGGTTTGCGAATTTCTTTCTTTCTCTTAGTTTGCAAACATCAAAAGACTCTTGTCTGTACAGGACATGAAAAAATAAAAGGAAATGCTCCATTTTTTCTTGTCTTTCTCAACGTTTGCTACGATGAGGGCCCATTCATTTTCCATTTCGTTTGTCCGATACCAAATGACAATCACAAAATTTTTGGCATAATTAGTGATGCCAAAAAAATAACGACAACAATAATCAATGTTTTAGTTTTTTTTTTAAAGGGGAAATAAACTTCAAAATTTAAGTTCAGTTTAAGTTTATTTTCCCTTTTATAACTAAAATGCCACACATAGTTGAGCAATTAATTCTCTTTAATTATTTAATTGTTTTTTGTTTATTGCACTTTAGGTTTCCAATTGACTAATTCTCTTAGGATAAGAAAATGGATTATATTTATTATAATCAAATAAATTAACAAACACTTTTAAATGCTTCGATACGTTTATCCTTTGGTTTTCAAAGTAACCTAATGCTGCTAACAAATTTCGAGTTCTTGGAAAACCCCAAAACAGCTATACATCTTCTATTCATTTGATATGGGTCGAAGGCTTTGGTTATACCAAAAAGTTTTACCTACACACAAAGAAAATTTCATTAAAAGTCAGCCAGCGAAAAATATTCATTGATATAACGAAACATTTTCATTAATACAATGAAAATATTCGTTAATAGTACGAAACATTACGTTGATTGACAGAAAATTCGTTATAATGACGAAAAATTTCGTTGTATTAACGAATTTGTTTCATTGGCTGACTTTTAACGACACATTTCGTTAACATAACGGAACTTTTTCTATCAGTGTACTGCCATATTTTAATGTAAGATAATACACACAGAAAAAAAGTCTGTTGTAAAACTGATGCTAAAATGAACTAATATTTATTGCAAACATTTTATATGGTTTTAGTTTATCCTTAACATTTTGTAAGAAATTTTCCCCAGGCCAACGATTTGTTCTTTATTCCAAATATGTGTCAAAAGATTTATGAACTAAATGGCAGTAATGACATACAAATTAGTTCAATTCTAACCCTGCAAAAAAAGGGCTTCCAAAAAAGTAGTTTGGATCCCCAATTTGTGATCCGGAAGTAGTGCAACCTTGGATCATCTCCAATGAATTTTACATGGGCTTGTCATAGGGCAGAATTACTCCCTTTTTGGATCCTTTGCATTGCTTTAGAAGTTGTGCCTTAGAAGTTCATTTGAATGAAGAAATTTTAAAAACGAAAAAAAAACAATTTTATTTTTCACCAATTTCACTTTTCATTTTCATCAATATTTTTTATTACACTGTAATTATCGTATTATCTAATTTTTACAATTTGAAAAACTTTTTCACTCCGACCAGGGATTGAACCCAGGTTTGTTGGCACCATAACAGAACGCCTTAGCACACTCAGCCACAAACGCCATTGAACGCAAAGCGTCGAAAAGTCAATTCAAATCTTTGTGATATGATCTTAATACGATGCCAAGGCATAACATTCCTGCTGCTTCTAAAGATGTTCTTTATGAACGAAAAAATTAGAAACGCTGGTTCATAGCTCACCAGAGGCAATTTTTTTACATCGCTTTTATTTTCCGCATACATTTTCGTATAAATATTTTTTTCCCATTAAAAATTAACAAAAAAAAAAAAGAAAAATTCTCGTAATTTGAAAAATCTTCTCAAAAGAACTTACATAGAAGCGAAAAAGTCAAACGGCACAGATTCAAATCCCAGCGGGGATGATTTTTTTTATACCCTCCACCATAGGATGGGGGTATACTAACTTTGTCATTCCGTTTGTAACACATCGAAATATTGCTCTAAGACCCCATAAAGTAATATATTCTGGGTCGTGGTGAAATTCTGAGTCGATCTGAGCATGTCTGTCGTCCGTCCGTCTGTTGAGATCACGCTAACTTCCGAACGAAACAAACTATCGACTTGAAACTTGGCACAAGTAGTTGTTATTGATGTAGGTCGGATGGTATTGCAAATGGACCATATCGGTTCACTTTTACGTATAACCCCCATATAACAGGTTGGCTGATAAGTCTCCGGTCTAACAAATAAAAACACATTTTTTTGTCAAAATCCGTTTTTATTAATCAACATAGTTCCCTTTAAGAGCGACACAACGATTATAACGACCTTCCAATTTTTTGATACCATTTTGGTAGTACTCCTTCGGTTTTGCCTCAAAATAGGCCTCAGTTTCGGCGATCACCTGTTCATTGCAGCCAAATTTTTTCCCTGCGAGCATCCTTTTGAAGTCTGAGAACTAGAAAAAATCGCTGGGGCCAGATCTGAGAATACGGTGGGTGGGGAAGCAATTCGAAGCCCAATTCATGAATTTTTGCCATTGTTCTCAATGACTTGTGGCACGGTGCGTTGTCTTGGTGGAACAACACTTTTTATACCCTCCACAATAGGATGGGGGTATATTAACTTTGTCATTCCGTTTGTAACACATCGAAATATTGCTCTAAGACCCCATAAAGTATATATATTCTGGGTCATGGTGAAATTCTGAGTCGATCTGAGCATGTCCGCCTGTCCGTCCGTCCGTCTGTTGAAATCACGCTAACTTCCGAACGAAACAAGCTATCGACTTGAAACGTGGCACAAGTAGCTGTCATTGACGTAGGTCAGATGGTATTGCAAATGGGCCATATCGGTCCACTTTTGCGTATAGCCCCCATATAAACGGATCCCCAAATTTGGCTTGCGATTGCTCTAAGAGAAGCAAATTTCATCCCATCCGGTTGAAATTTGGTACATGGTGTTAGTATATAGTCTCTAACAATCATGCAAAAATTGGTCCATATCGGTTTATAATTACATATAGCCCCCATATAAACCGATCCCCCGATTTAGCTTGCGGAGCCTCTAAGAGAACCAAATTTCATCCGATCTGGCTGAAATTTGGTACGTGGCGTTAGTATATGGTCTCTAACAACCATGCGAAAATTGGTCCATATCGGTTCATAATTACATATAGCCTCCATATAAACCGATCCCCCGATTTGGCTTGCGGAGCCTCTAAGAGAACCAAATTTCATCCGATCCGGCTGAAATTTGGTACATGGTGTTGGTATATGTTCTCTAATGACCATGCAAAAATTAGTCCACATCGGCCCATAATTATATATAGCCCCCATATAAACCGATCCACAGATTTGACCTCCGTAGCCTCTTAGAGGAGCAAAAGTCATCCGATCCGACTGAAATTTGGTACGTGGTGTTAGTATATTGTCTCTTACAACCATGCCAAAATTGGTCCATATCGGTCCATAATTATATATAGCCCCCATATAAGCCGATCCCCAGATTTGACCTCCGGAGCCTCTTAGAGAAGCAAAATTCATCCGATCCGGTTGAAATTTGGTACGTGGTGTTAGTATATGGTCTCTAACAACCATGCAAGAATTGGTCCATATCGGTTATATATAGCCGCCCTATTAAATCGATCCCAAAATTTGTCCTCGGGAGGCTCTTGGAGGAGCTAAATTCATCCGATCCGGTTGAAATTTGGAACATGTTGTTAGAATGTTGTCTCTAACAAACTCGCAAGAATTGGTCCACATTGGTCAATAATTATATATAGCCCCCATATAAACCGTTCCCCATATTTGATCTCCGGAGGCTCTTCGAGGAGCAAAATTCATCCGATCCGGCTGAAATTTGCAAGGTGCTGTTAGTATAAGGCCGCTAATAACCATGCCAAAATTGGTCCATATCGGTCTATAGTTGTATATAGCCGTTCGCCAATCACACAAAAATTGGTCCATATCGGTTCATAATCATGGTTGCCACTCGAACCAAAAATAATCTACCAAAATTTTATTTTTATAGAAAACATTGTCAAGATGTTATTTCTATAGAAAATTTTGTCAAAATTTTATTTCTATAGAAAATTTTGTTAAAATTTTATTTCTATAGAAAATTTTGTCAAAATTTTATTTCTATAGAATTTTTTTCCAAATTTTATTTCTATAGAAAATTTTTTCAAAATTTTACTTCTATAGAAAATGTTGTCAAAATTTTATTTGGTCAAAATTTTATTTCTATAGAAACTTTAAACTTAATTATATACGTATTTAATCGGCCTTTTTTAGTTTAATATATACCACGTATGGACTATGTGGTATATATTACGGTTTTAGGAAGTTTTAAGATACCTTGCCATCGGCAAGTGTTACCGCAACCCAAGTAATTCGATTGTGGATGACAGTCTTCAGTAGAAGTTTCTACGCAATCCATGGTGGAGAGTACTTACACTGAAAAAAAAGCATACTCGGTTCCAAAGATTTTGTCTTTACTTTAAAAAATTTAGTATTGATTCCGAGCCAAAGAAGCGGAGAATACAAGTAAGGATATTTTTAAGACACAATTCTCTTTTAAATTTAGGTTTTGTGTACTTGCTTCTAGGAAGCAAATTTTAATTTTTCGCTTTCTCAGCTTTTTTTTTCTTCACATGCTATCAAAGCCCTTTAAAAACGAGTTAACGGCAACTTTATTTTCCAAATTAGGACTCGACTTCCAGTAGAAATTATGCTATGGTTGAAGTAAAAACTTCTTTAAAATAAAGTTTTGAAAAACATGTCCTATATTTGAACGATTTTTTGCTTTGTAGTCAAGATGCAAAAAGACAACAAATTTAAAGCCAATTTCATTAAATTTAAAGAATTTTTCTGAATTATTAAAGTCAAGTTGATCTTAGCCTATAAATTCTTTCATGTTAAGATACCCATTTTTAAGTCAAATCACTTAATTATAAGGACAATACGACTTCATTGAAAAGTTTATCGACTTTTGGACATGGAAAATAACTTTATTTTAGAGAAATGCGTCTTCTATGCTAAGCAAAATTTGTATTCGTATTTTAAAGACATGAAATCTTTGACCTCACGACAATATTTTTTTCAGTGTAAGCTTCGGCCTGGCCGAACTTACGGCCATATATACTTGTTTAAAATAAAATATCATTTGACAAAACTACATAAGTCGATCATTGCTAATTTTCTCTGGATATGGGGTTGCTAGGTGGATTTGATTAATATTACAAATTTCCCAGATGTTTTTTCTACATGCGTTTTTGGTGACCCCTTAAATGTGTATTTTCGCTCTCCTGTAAAATTATTTTTTTAGTCTTATGGGGTTTTGTCATAATTCCACAGATATCTAAATCACATATAATAAAGTCAATAACCCAAGAGACTAGTAACATCATATTAAAATTGTTCCTGTTTGTCATGATTTAATTAAACTGTAGGAAGATGATGTTTACTTATTCAAAAATTTATTTTTTTTTTGTTTTGATCGGAAATTTTGTAAAGTCCTAGTGCTGTATTATATTTTGTTCAAGATCAACTTGCAAATACCATAGAAGAGTTCACTGCTTTTATCTTAAGTGTATGTATGCGACAGAGTACCATATCTGCAAGCAATTTATTTTCCTATTCCAAGTTTACTCAATCAAATAGAATTTTGATATGTTATCTTGTAAAAGAAAACCAAATTCCGACAAAAGTTCATCTAAGTCTTCCCTTGAGCTACATTTAATGTGCAAATAAATATTGTCTAGGCAACATTTCGTGGAAATGTTTAATATTTCATAAGCTGAACGTAGGAATTTTCACTTTGATTTTGTTTTGTAACAATCATGTGGCATGTGTTTTCAAAATCCTCAATTGAATAACTGGCTTTGAGAGGAAAATACTTGTAAGGTATTATCTTACCGCACATTTGTATAAAATCCTTTTTAAAGCAAAAAACAAAAAAAAACAACAACAAAGGAAAATCCATTGAAGCATTGCTTATTTACACGTATATGAATATATGTATCACCTGAAATACAAAGGAGAATATCAACTTGCATAACTATACATATGGAAAATATGAAATTTAATAGATTTTTTTTTTACAACAGAAAAATATAATCGCTTCTCTATATCCTTTAGTATTACAATACTACGGTTTTTTAAATGATCCCGTATTTGGTATAACCCAGCAAACCACTTGGTTGAACTTTTATGTCCTACAACACTAATATGGTGCGTTTGTACCGTCAAGAAGGAAACAAGAAACTAATCGACACAATTTCACTTCCTAATTAGATTTAACGTTATGTGTCCTCTCTGCCAATATATTCTATCGTGAATTCGGCAAGAAGATATTGATTTCTTACCATAAAAAAATAAAATTAGTATCGGAAAGCCTTATTTGATATAAAACAAACCACTCGCTACTGTTACACTGAAAAAAATATTGTCGTAAGGCCAAAGATTTCATGTCCTTAAAATACGAATGCAAATTTTCCTTAGCACAAAAGACGCATTTCTCTAACATAAAGTTTTTTTCCTTGTCCAAAAGTCGATAAACTTTTCGCTGAAGTCGTATTGTCCTTATACACCAATAGAAAAAGTTTCGTTACATAACCGAAATGTGTCGTTAAAAGTCAGCCAATGAAACAACTTCGGTACTACAACGAATTTTTTTCGTTAGTATAAAGAATTTTCTGCTATTCAACGTAACGTTTCGTACTATTAACGAATGAAATTTTCTTTGTGTGTAATTAAGTGATTTTACTTAAAAATGGGTATCATAATATGAAAGAAAATTTTTTAGGGTAAGACCAACTTGACTTTAATAATTCAGAAAAATTCCTTAAAATTAATTAAATTGTCTTTAAATTTGTTGTCTGTTTTGCATCTTGATTACAAAGCATAAAATCGTTTAATAATAGGACATGATTTTCAACACTTTATTTTAAAGATGTTGTTTACTTGAAACATAGCATAATTTCCACTGGAAGTCTAGTCTGAATTTGGAAAATAAAGTTGTCGTTAACTCGTTTTTAAAGGACTTTGATAGCATACTCGTATGAAAAAAAAATATGAAAAAAACAACGAAAAATCAAAATTTGCTTTTTAGAAGCAGGTACTAACAAACATATTATGCTTCATCCTAAGCATATATTTTTTAAGCCCCAAATAGTAAATTCCTTTCTTTACTTTTTTAATAATATTTTTTTTTTATTTTTGCTCGATTGGTTTGATGCCACAAGAAATATACACAACGGAACGTGTAAATTGAAAAATGTATAGACTTAAACATTTAAAACATTTGCGGCCCTTCGTTCATATGCCATCCCCATACTAAAATGTTTGCATTTATCCACACCAAAATGTATCTCTCAAGTAGAGCATCATTTGCTCTCATTTGATTCTCTCACTGGGTTATGTTCAGGGCTGCCAATGAAATTTCAAGAAAAATCGTCACTTTTTTCCGGAAAAATTGTCATAATCGTTACTTCCATTTTAAAAATCGTCAAAAAATCTCTAATGTAAACAACATTAAAACAAACTAATTTTTTGCATAAAAAAAAGGATTAATTTCATATAAAGAACAGAAAATTAGCATACATAACTATGCATTGCATCAACAAATACATAATAAACTCAGTTTTGTATAAAAATAACATAATAAAAACATTTTTATGATTTAAGTTTTTATTTACAAATAAAAATAAAGATCGTTAATATTTACGTCTATAATCGGGCAACGATCTTCGACAATTTGATCAAAAACTCTTATTGATTGACTCTCAAATTAAGAGGTACAATTTTCTATATAGATACAATTTTAACAAAATCTTCTATAGAAATAAAATGTTGAGGAAATTTTCTATAGAAATTGAATTTTTCAAAGATTTGTTTAGAAATAAAATTTTGCAAGAATTTACTATAAAAACTAAAATTTTGACAAAATTTTCTTAGAAAATAAAATTTTGATAAAATTTTCTCTGAAAATAAATTTTTGACAAAATTTTCTATGAAAATAAAATTTTGATAAAATTTTCTATGAAAATATATTTTTGACAAAATGTTCTATAGAAATAAATTTTTTAACAAAATTTTCTATAGAAATAGAATTTTGACAAAATTTTCTATAGAAATAAAATTTTGACAAAAAATGTATTTAGAAATAAAATTTTGACAAAATTTTCTGTAGAAATAAAATTTTGACAAAATTTTCTGTAGAAATAAAATTTTGACAAAATTTTCTGTAGAAATAAAATTTTGACAAAATTTTCTAAAGAAATAAAATTTTTAGAAAATTTTCTTTAGAAATAAAATTTTCACGAAATTTTCTATAGAAATAAAATTTTCACGAAATTTTCTATAGAAATAAAATGTTGACAACCTTTTCTGTAGAAATAAAATGTTAACAATATTTTCTATCAATTCAATATAAAACATTTCTTTTGAATAAACCAAAAATGTTTTATATACTAACCACAAAAACTTCACAATATTATTTTTTTTATTCTGATAGATTGTTGGTAAAATTTTCTTCAAATTTTGGTGGTAGATTATTTTTGGCATGAGTGGCAACCGTGATACTAATACTGTAGATGTAAATTGAGGTATAGCTCCTACATGTCTGAAATTTCTAGCAAAAACTCTTTTTGCCTGGCTCTAAACGTGTAAATGAACTGCTTCTATTTAAAATTTTTGACCGGAACTAATATCGTCATTTTTGGGGCAAAAATCGGAAAATCGGCGTTTGCTATTTTTTGAGTAAAAAATCGTCAAAATGCCGATAAACAGTCCTGGTTATGTTGATTTCTTTCGTTATCTAACTCCGTCGCCATTTTTATTTTATTCTCTATTCCCTCTCGCTGTATCTGACGTTTCTAAACAAAACATATATTCTAAATTAATATATGTTTGCATCCAGTGGCACTATATGTTATTTAAGAAAATTAAATCCCAAACATAAAATATGCTAACATATATGTTACAAACATGTTATACTAGTTTATGAACATTATGTTTGCCCTTAATGCGTTAAAAATTTGAATTCCAAACATATAATTTTTACACCGATACATATGAAAAACAGTACTTTTCGTTCTTGTCGATGCTGAAAATTATATCGATCAGTTTTGAATTTAACTTTCTTTTTTTGCTTTTATGGTCCGCACAATAATTTACCAAAGACTTTCTACAGAATGCTCAAAATGTAGTCTCCCTATCCTTGGTGGAGGGCAATTTGTTCCGAAACAAATGAACTCAGCGATGATTTTACTTGTTGCCAAAAAAATTTTTGACCATATCTCAGCAACATTCCAAATATCATGAATTTGTTAAGGGTAATATTTAAGAGGCACAACAACACCTTTTCTCTTCTCACTTTCATTGGACCCCTCACGTCCGAAAATAATCTTCATTTTTTGGCAATGGTATTTAAAAATTTAGTTCGCTACATTAACACAATGCTCTCAATTACCATTTTATTGCTTGTATTATGCCATAAAAACATATTTTGTTTTTTCTTTGTGGACATTTAAACAAAAAGAGAGAAGAGCAGCAACGTCATTGTCATAACGAAATGAGGCAAAATAAAAGTTTAGCAACTTTTTGTCTCGATGGGTTTGCTTTCCTTCGAACAATGTCTCCCGTGTGTATAATTTCCTGTAAATATCCATTTAAAGTTGTTTTGCAATAAAAATAATCCCCAGCATCAACACCAGAAGTTTCAAAAACTGAATTCCATCTTAAAATACATATTTAAATATTTTAATTGTAATTATTTTGGCAAATTACGGGAAGCATTAGCATTGCAGCCAGACAGCATTTGTAAATCACATTTTAATACCGCAATCGACTGATGAAATTGTAAACGAAGGACACAAATGTATACACAGAAAGAAAATGATGTTGAATGCATGAAAATTTCTTGTTTTTATATTAAGGATTTTCAGCTAAATTCTTTTAAAAATCCGAAGACCATTCCTATTTTTCCTACATGAGGAGAAGTAAGAACTCATGAGCAAGGAGGGACGTGTACTCATATTAAGTTGAATTTGATTTTTAAATAATACATTTTTTTAACAAAAGGGAGAGGTTTGAAATGTTTACTTCCCCCTTTTCTACATGGTAGATCATATGTGGTACTAACTACACTCACACTAAAAAAAATGAAAACTAAAACTAAGTAAATATTTTTTGACAATTTCAAGAAAATGTATTAAACATAAATACGAAATTAGTAAATCATTCTGCTTTATTTGTACATAACTTGTTCACCTTTTTTAATTACACAAAATATTGTGTTTTTTTACACAAAATATTGTTAAAGTCAAGTAAACTTTCTCATATTGGAGAAAGCCTAGCCAAAATATAATAACTTTCATGAACTAAAATAGACATAAATTTGTTTGGAGAACCTTCTAGTTTTCTGTTTTTCGAGTGTATACTTATCAACAAGAAAATATGGATTTGTTTACTTTATTCTTGATTGTATATATGTACCATGGTTGCCATTTTGGTCCGATCGGACCAATAGTGGTTCAACAAATTTTTAATTTTTAAATTTGGTCAGATGGTCAGACCAAATGGTATTTGGTTGATTTTGATCCGTTTTCGTCAAATCGGTATTTTTTTCAAAATTTTCTATAGAAATAAAATTTTGGCAAAATTTTCCATAGAAATAAGCCCATACATAAGCCCAGTATTTCTCAATTGGGCGGAGCTCTGGCGTGTTGGGAGGGTTCTTGTCCTTGGGAACCACCTGCACGTTGTTGGCGGCGTACCACTCCATGGCCTTTTTACCGTAATGGCAAGATGTCAAATCCGGCAGTACGTAACAACCGTGTTTCTTCAGGAAAGGCAGCAGACGTTTATTCAAACACTCTTTCACGTAAGTTTCTTGGTTGACAGTCCCGGAAGCTATGAAAATGCTGATTTTCAAGCCACAGGTACAGATGGGTTGCCAAACCAGATATTTCTTTGCGAACTTTGACAGTTTTATGTGCTTGAATATATCTGCTACCATTCCCCTTCCTTTTGCCGTATAAAACTCCTGTCCCGGAAGCTGCTTGTAGTCGGCTTTGACGTAGATTTCGTCGTCCATTACCACGCAGTCAAACTTCGTCAGCATCGTCGTGTACAGCCTCCGGGATCGCGCTTTGGCCGTCGTATTTTGTTTATCATCGCGATTTGGAGTCACTACCTTCTTGTAAGTCGATAGTCCGGCTCGTTTTTTGGCTCGATGCACGGTTGTAGACGATACACCCAGCTTATTTGCGGCATCTCGGAGAGAGAGGTTAGGGTTTCGCTTGAAACTACCGGCAACTCTCTTTGTCGTCTCAGCGGCTTCCGGTTTTCGATTTCCCCCCGATCCAGACTTCCTGGCTGTCGACAAACGTCCCCCAAACACTTTAATTACATTTGTAACGGTTGATTTGGCAACTTTTAGCGATTTTGCCAGCTTTGCGTGCGAGTAGCTCGGATTTTCGCGATGCGCGAGCAAAATTTTGATACGCTGCTCTACTTGCTTGGACGGCATTTTGACAACTGAAGAGTGAATTCCAAAATCAAAATAGGAGCAACATTCTACACACACACACCTTCCAAATGAGGGGTGTTCAGGTTTTTTAAATGCAAAAAAAAGAAATACGTCAAGTTTATATTGACCAAATTTTGACCGTATCAGCCTTTAGATATAGCTCCCATATATATATTTCGCCCGATATGGACTTATATGGCCCCAGAAGCCAGAGTTTTACCCTAATTTGCTTAAAATTTTGCACGAGAAGAACAATAAGTACTATAGTCAAGTGTGCCAAATTTTATTGAAATCGGTTCAGATTTAGATATAGCTCCCATATATATCTCTCGCCCGATATGGACTAATACGGTCCCAGAAGCCAGAGTTTTACCCCAATTTGGTTGAAATTTTGCACTAGGAGTACAATTAGTAGTGTAGTCAAGTGTACCAAATATTGTTGAAATCGGTTCAGATTTAGATATAGCTCCCATATATATCGTTCGCCCGATTTACACTCATATGACCACAGTGGCCAATCTTTTACTCCGATTTAATTGAAATTTTGCACATGGAGTAGAATTAGCATTGTAGCTATTCGGGAGCCACCGTGGTGCAATGGTTAGCATGCCCGCCTTGCATACACAAGGTCGTGGGTTCGATTCCTGCTACGACCGAACACCAAAAAGTTTTTCAGCGGTGGATTATCCCACCTCAGTAATGCTGGTGACATTTCTGAGGGTTTCAAAGCTTCTCTAAGTGGTTTCACTGGAACGCCGTTCGGACTCGGCTATAAAAAGGAGGTCCCTTGTCATTGAGCTTAACATGGAATCGGGCAGCACTCAGTGATAAGAGAGAAGTTCACCACTGTGGTATCACAATGGACTGAATAGTCTAAGTGAGTCTGATACATCGGGCTGCCACATAACCTAACCTAACCTAACTAACCTATGCGTGCCAAATTTGGTTGAAATCGGTTCAGATTTATATGTAGCTCCCATATATAGCTTTCGGCCGATTTACACACATATGACCATAGAGGCCAATTTTTTGCTCCGATTTAGTTGAACTTTGCACAGGGAGTAGAATTAGCATTGTTGCTATGCGTGCCAAATTTGATTGAAATCGGTTCAGATTTAGATATAGCTCCCACATATATGTTTTCCGATTTCGACAAAAATGGTCAAAATACCAACATTTTCCTTGTAAAATCGCCACTGCTTAGTCGAAAAGTCGTAAAAATGACTCTAATTTTCCTAAACTTCTAATACATATATATCGAGCGATAAATCATAAATAAACGTTCGCGAAGTTTCCTTAAAATTGCTTCAGATTTAAATGTTTCCCATATTTTTTTACTAACATTGTGTTCCCCCCTAGTGCATTAGCCGACTTAAATTTTGAGTGTATAGATTTTGTAGAAGTCTATCAAATTCTGTCCAGATCGAGTGATATTTAAATGTATGTATTTGGGACAAACCTCAACACATTTGACGGATGTGATATGGTATCGAAAATTTAGATCTACAAAGTGATGCAGGGTATAATATAGTCGGCCTCGCCCGACTTTAGACTTTCCTTACTTGTTTTTAAATAAAAAATCACAGAAACCAATAGGAATAATAATTTTTTATATAATAATATAATGACAATAGTGACAAATTGACTTCATTGAAAAGTTAATCGACTTATGGACAAGGAAAAAAAAACTTTATATCAGAGAAATACGTCTTCTATACTAAGCAGAATTCGGATTCGTATTTTAAGGACATTAAATCTTTGGCCTTACGACAATATCTTTTTCAGTGTAATCTGTGTTGTAGTGAAAACAGTGCTGTCCTAACTTTTTGTATTGAAACAGTTTTCATTTGAAACATCCATGGCTTAGAGTTCGGTGCTGCCTTTCGCTTCTAAATGAAAATTGTTCACTTTGTTCAAGTCAAATTTCAAACATAAACAGAATGCTTCATACTGAAGCCCTAATTTTAATATTTAAAACTTAATACAAACATTTTCGTTGTTATTGCACAGAGATACCGATTTGAAACAATTCTCCCCCATGAGAAAGAAACAACATTATTATGTATCCCACAAATAAAATCAAAATTTTACATTGTTTTTAATATCTTCATTGGAATGGAAACCACAAAATTAGCATTAGCTAGATGTACAACTCGATTATGGTGGTATAGCTAATGGCAAAATGTGATTCTAATATTTGGCATTAGCTTATGTTTTCAGTCAATGATTTTATTCTACTAATTTCATTTTTTTTGTGTCTCCCTCTGATTGCGTTTTCACAGTACGATGATAGTTGGCAATTTGACTTGTTGACGGAAATTTTTGCGGAATTTTTCAATTTCCGTTTGGTATGGTAATATTCCGTTGTGTATGAATAATTTCGTCTTGGTCGTAATTATGGCATAATGCAAATCTCTTGCAGAGAAGAAATCTAACAACTTTGTAAACTGGGATCAAACTTTAAGCAGCTTAACCTAGGACAAGACCTTAGCACACAGCAATAAGGAAATGGTATCTTATACGGCCTAGATGTAAAGACGGGCAGACTAACTTTAATGGTCGATTTGTCTAATCTGGTAATTCTGCTTATGCAGCACAAACTCGGGCTTTCAATTGTACCTGAGAAAAAAAGGGTACGTTTTATGCTTAAAATTGTACCAAAATTCAAAAATGGTGCATGAAAAAATTAGACGTCATGCATTGTGCCTGCACGGACGAAAAATACTGTTTTTCATATGCTTGGGTGTAAAAAGTTATGTTTGGAACTCAAATTTGTTAACACATTATTTTTGAGTGCAAGCATATAATGTTCATATACTAGCATAACATATGTGAGGACATAAAGTGTTTGTAAATATAATATGCTTAGATGCAAACATTTATTAATTTAGAAATAGCCTATAAACATATATGCTTTTAGAAAGAGAGACCTAGAGAGAATGCTGCAAGTAAAATAATGGAAGTAACCAATTGGCGCCTTAAAAATATATCCACACAAAGAAAATTTCATTAAAATTTTTTCTACCAGTGTATGCCCTAAGGTGAAACATAATTTGTTTGAGCAATACAAACAATATTTTGTTTGGACCAACCCTGAAAATATATATATGCTTGAAGCAAAATGTGTTTGCGGTATATGTTACAGAAACGATTTTTTTGGGTGTGTAGCCGCTTATAAATATCAGCATAGAAGCCCATCTGTACAGAGAGGATAATAAATTCAATCACAGAAACTGGGCAACACAAACAAAAAACCCTTTTCCATTACGAATTTTAAATTTGAATTGTTTAACGACATTGACGATTTCTTTATGAGAATATTCAATCAACGTTTACCAAAAATCGGGGATAGAAACCACCCAATTTTTAAGGCATCACATACACAACACTAGCTTTTAGTGTCATAAATGTGTAATAATATCCCCAGCAAACAAATTTGGAAGTTCTTCCAAAGGCACAACTCTAAAAGAACTTCTAGAAGATGCACTCCCAATGATGTTCTTTATTTGAACTACCCAGGAAGTTCTTTTAATTCAATTTTTATACCCTCCACCATAGGATGGGGGTATATTAACTTTGTCATTCCGTTTGTAACACATCGAAATATTGCTCTAAGACCCCATAAAGTATATATATTCCGGGTCGTGGTGAAATTCTGAGTCGATCTAAGCATGTCCGTCCGTCCGTCCGTCCGTCTGTTGAAATCACGCTAACTTCCGAACGAAACAAGCTATCGACTTGAAACTTGGCACAAGTAGTTGTTATTGATGTAGGTCGTGCGGTGTTGAAAATGGGCCATATCGGTCCACTTTTACGTATAGCCCCCATATAAAGGGACCCTCAAATTTGGCTTGCGGAGCCTCTAACAGAAGCATATTTCATCCGATCCGGCTGAAATTTGGTACATGGTGTTGGTATATGGTCTCTAACAACCATGCAAAAATTGGTCCACATCGGTATATAATTATATATAGCCACCATATAAACCGATCCCCAGATTTGGCTTGCAGAGCCTCAAAGAGAAGCAAATTTCATCCGATCCGGCTGAAATTTGGTACATGATGTTGGTATATGGTCTCTAACAACCACGCAAAAATTAGTCCACATCGGTTCATAATTATATATAGCCCCCATATAAACCGATCCCCAGATTTGGCTTGCAGAGCCTCAAAGAGAAGCAAATTTCATCCGATCCGGCTGAAATTTGGTACATGATGTTGGTATATGGTCTCTAACAACCATGCAAAAATTGGTCCACATCGGTCTTTAATTATGTATAGCCCCCATATAAACCGATCCCCAGATTTGGCTTGCGAAGTCTCCAAGAGAAGCAAATATCATCCCATCCGGCCGAAATTTGGTATATGATGTTGCCGAAATTTGGTATATGATGTTGGTATTTGGTCTCTAACAACCATGCAAAAATTGGTCCACATCGGTCAATAATTATATATAGCCCCCATATACCCCGATCCCCAGATTTGGCTTGTTGAGCCTCTAACAGAAGCATATTTCATCCGATCTGGCTGAAATTTTGTACATCGTGTTGGTATATGGTCTCTAACAACCATGCAAAAATTGGTCCACAACGGTCTTTAATTATGTATAGCCCCCATATAAACCGATCCCCAGATTTGGCCTGCGAAGTCTCCAAGAGAAGCAAATTTCATCCGTTCCGCCTGAAATTTGGTACATGATGTTGGTATATGGTCTCTAACAACCACGCAAAAATTGGTCCACATCGGTTCATAATTATATATAGCCCCCATATAAACCGATCCCCAGATTTGGCTTGCGAAGTCTCCAAGAGAAGCAAATTTCATCCAATCCGGTTGTAATTTGGAACATGGTGTTAGTATATGATCTTTAACAACCGTGCCAGAATGGGTCCATATCGATCCATAATTATATATAGTCCCCATATAAAACGTTCTCCAGATTTGACATCCGGATCCTCTTGGAGGAGCAAAATTCATCCGATCCGGTTCAAATTTGGCACGTGGTGTTAGTATATGGCCGCTAACAACCATACAAAAATTGGTCCATATCGGTCTATAGTTATATATAGCCGATCTCCAATCACACAAAAATTGGTCCACATCGGTTCATCATCATGGTTGCCACTCGAGCCAAAAATAATATACCAAAATTTTATTTCTATAGAAAATTTTGTCAAAATTTTATTTCTATAGAAAAATTTTGTTAAAATTTTATTCGGTTCATAATCAAATTTTCATCATTGTCAAAATTTTATTTCTATAGAAAATTTTATCAAAATTTTATTTCTATAGAAAATTTTATCAAAATGTTATTTCTATAGAAAATTTTGTTAAAATTTTATTTCTGCAGAAATTTTTGTCAAAATTTTCTTTCTATAGAAAATTTTGTCAAAATTTTTATTTCTATTGAAAATTTTGTGAAAATTTTATTTCTATAGAAAATTTTGTCAAAATTGTATGTCTATTTTGTCAAACTGAATTACATACTTATTTGATCGATCTTTTTTGATTTAATATATACCACGTATGGACTTACATACAATTTAGAAGATGGTGTTAGGAGGTTTTAAGATACCTTGCCATCGGCAAGCGTTACCGCAACTTAAGTAATTCGGTTGTGGATGGCAGTGTTTAGAAGAAGTTTCTACGCAATTCATGATGGAGGGTACATAAGCTTCGGCCTGGCCGAACTTACGGCCGTATATACTTGTTTATAACTTGATTTGTTCATACTTTTAATGGGTAATTTCAACTTTCTTTCTTTCAAATTGATTAAAAACAGAGTAAGAATTCATAAAATGGTACAAATAAATTAAATTTTGTCGAAAAAAAATGCAAAATCCAATCTGAAAAAATTGTGATTTTTTGAAAATATTTGAGGTCAAACGTTTCCGACAAGCGTTAAAATCCATTAAAAATTATAAAACATTATAAAAATTATTTATTTGCCCAAATATCACAGAATTTTTTAATTTACGGATCACACCTAAAGAAGCAACGGCTGTTGAAATAGAGGACTTCCATCCTATGACAAGCCCAAGTTAAATTCAACGCTTCTGCGTCAATTTTGCAACACTTCCGGATCCAAAAAGAACATTTTCATTACTTTTTGGCGACGCTTTTTTTGCTGGGTCGCTTTTCGGAATCAATGAAATATAGGTTTTGACATGAGTACTAAGACTAACATTCAATGGTAATACTTCAAAAGATTTGTACTAGTTTCCTTTGTAAAGGTCGATCTTCCTATATTGTATATTTATGGGGGCTCTATTTGAAACTGAACATAAATTCCATTTCATAGGAGCTATATTTGATTTTATAGCTTCAGAGTTTGTATGTCACTATGTCACCGATACGTTTATGAAGTTGGAGATATTTTGAGGAAACAATCCAAGTTTGAATCTAGGATTTATAAAATTGGAGTTAGAATACAAATCCCATTAATGGAATTTTCCAGTCACTTTTTGGGAACGAGACAAATGAAATGAAATTTTACCTATTTTGTCTATTTACATTTTCATTCTTCAGAAAAGAAAACTCTTCTTTCAATGTAACACATATAGATAAATGAAATTTTAAAATCCAAATTATCGCACATATCAAAGATTAAAGTCTTTCACTTAAAATAATAAATTTTTATTGAAGTAAATTATAAAGAAGTTTGTCCTTGCATAATCTTTCATGTTAGGTCATTTCATTTCAATGTGGCAATACAAACTAAAGTTGCAATTATGAGATGTGTCCATTTACGTGATATACTAGAATAATAGTTTATTATATCAAAAAATCCCTTAAAATCATAATAATAACACAATTTAACTTTGTGTCAAGGAGGACATTTTTCTGACTATAAAAATTTATTGGTTTCCATAGTAAAGACATATTCATCCATTTGTTAAACGTTAAATATCTTTCCAACCCAGTTGGGTGCAGTAAAAATAATTGAGATGTTGTTCTTTGTAATTTCTTGAAATGCTCTTACTGTTGAACTTTTAAAAACTTTTCGATTGTGTTTCCCCCATAAAACTTTATATCTATTCAAAATTCAACAAACAAAGAGATGATGTCCTTCAATTTCTAATCGTATAGAGAATTAATGATGGCATACTCGTGCTCATAGTTTGGGACAAAGATTTCAGATAAGGACTCTAAGAGGTTATAGTAATCATCTCTAACTACTAGGTTTTTAGCAAAAATAGATATGGTCAAGGCCATGAACAAACTGATATTTAGGATTCTTTATGTATGCACATAGATGTCTCAGGGTATATACTTGTGTATGTGTCTTTGTATGTAGATAATCTAATTTGAATTTTGCTATTAAAGGTTAAGCAATTTGGGCTACCATTTAGTTTTTAGTTTTACCCAAAAGCCATTTACATCACAATTTACCTTTGTTACGAGTTATCCACTTAATGTTGTAGTAGCTCTCCTTAAGATCCCACTCCAAATTGTCATTCGAGTGTCCAACCGGTGGTGATAAGTCAACTTAAATGTTGTCGTTGCGATTGAGTGGGTGGGCGTGTGGAGTTAGGAAGGCATGAAAGCTGGGAACAGCAGTCAGACCACTTGACAAACACGAGTAGATTTTCACTTTCTCACTGAATTTTATCACTGTTAATTTTTTTTTCTTTTATCGTGTACTTTTCGGCAATTTATCACCGATTCTCTTTTGCAAATAATCAACATGAACTTTTTCCCCTGGGTACGTGGTCGTCCATGCTGCTGCTACGGCTGTTGTTATTGTTGTCGAAGCTATTACTTTTGTTGTTGTGACAGTATAAACACTTCATCTCCATCATTACCAACATTATTGTGTATTGTTGTCGTTCTGTCGCTATATCCTTTGCTGGGCTCTCGATGATGCTCCAGATATTCAAATATCAACACAAATATTTTCACTGCCGTTTTTCTTTCGTTTCGTTTTGTCGTATTTTTATACCCTTCACCACTACTGTGGTACAGGGTATAATAAGTTTGTGCATTTGTATGTAACGCCAAGAAGGAGTAATCATAGACCAACCTTTTAGTATACGGATCGGCTTAGAATTAAATTCTGAGTCGATTTAGCGATGTCCGTCTGTCTGTCTGTCCGTCTGTCTGTCCGTCTGTCTGTCCGTCTGTCTGTCTGTCTGTCTGTCTGTCTGTTGATGTATTTTTGTGTGCAAAGTACAGCTCGCAGTTTTAGTCCAATTGTCCTAAAATTTGGTATAGGGTCCTGTTTCGGCTCAAAGACGATCCCTATTGATTTTGGAAAAAATCGGTTCAGATTTAGATATAGCTGCCATATATATTTTTCGCCGATCTGGTCATAATTGGCGTGTATATCAACCGATCTTCCTCAAATTCCGTACATCCGAATATTTTATGGGTCTCGAAAAACTTGCAAAATACCAGCCAAATCGGTTCAGATTTAGATATAGCTCTCATATATAGCTTTCGCCCGATTTACACTCATTTGCCCAAAGAGGCCAATTTTTAACTCCGATTTGGTTGAAATTTTGCACAGGGAGTACAATTAGCATTGTAACTATGCGTGCCAAATTTGGTTGAAATCGGTTCAGATTTGGATATATCTCCCATATATAGCTTTCGCCCGATTTCCACTCATATGACCACAGAGGCCAATTTTTAACTCCGATTTAGTTGAAATTTTGCACAGGGAGTAGAATTAGCATTGAAACTATGCGTGCCAAATTTGGTTGAAATCGGTTCAGATTTCGATATATCTCCCATATATAGCTTTCGCCCGATTTACACTCATATGACCACAGAGGCCAATTTTTTGCTCCGATTTAGTTGAAATTTTGCACAGGGAGTAGAATTAGCATTGTAGCTATGCGTGCCAAATTTGGTTGAAATCGGTTCAGATTTAGATATACCTCCCATATATAGCTTTCGCCCGATTTACACTCATATGACCACAGAGGCCAATTTTTAACTCCGATTTAGTTGAAATTTTGCACAGAGAGTATAATTAGCATTGTTGCTATGCGTGTCAAATTTGGTTGAAATCGGTTCAGATTTAGATATAGCTCCCATATATATGTTTTTCTGATTTCGACAAAAATGGTCAAAATACCAACAATTTCCTTGTAAAATCGCCACTGCTTAGTCGCAAAGTTGTAAAAATGACTCTAATTTTCCTAAACTTCTAATACATATATATCGAGCGATAAATCATAAATAAACTTTTGCAAAGTTTCCTTAAAATTGCTTCAGATTTAAATGTTTCCCATATTTATACCCTTCACCACTACTGTGGTACAGGGTATAATAAGTTTGTGCATTTGTATGTAACGCCAAGAAGGAGTAATCATAGACCAACCTTTTAGTATACGGATCGGCTTAGAATTAAATTCTGAGTCGATTTAGCGATGTCCGTCTGTCTGTCTGTCCGTCTGTCTGTCCGTCTGTCTGTCCGTCTGTCTGTCTGTCTGTCTGTCTGTCTGTCTGTCTGTTGATGTATTTTTGTGTGCAAAGTACAGCTCGCAGTTTTAGTCCAATTGTCCTAAAATTTGGTATAGGGTCCTGTTTCGGCTCAAAGACGATCCCTATTGATTTTGGAAAAAATCGGTTCAGATTTAGATATAGCTGCCATATATATTTTTCGCCGATCTGGTCATAATTGGCGTGTATATCAACCGATCTTCCTCAAATTCCGTACATCCGAATATTTTATGGGTCTCGAAAAACTTGCAAAATACCAGCCAAATCGGTTCAGATTTAGATATAGCTCTCATATATAGCTTTCGCCCGATTTACACTCATTTGCCCAAAGAGGCCAATTTTTAACTCCGATTTGGTTGAAATTTTGCACAGGGAGTACAATTAGCATTGTAACTATGCGTGCCAAATTTGGTTGAAATCGGTTCAGATTTGGATATATCTCCCATATATAGCTTTCGCCCGATTTCCACTCATATGACCACAGAGGCCAATTTTTAACTCCGATTTAGTTGAAATTTTGCACAGGGAGTAGAATTAGCATTGAAACTATGCGTGCCAAATTTGGTTGAAATCGGTTCAGATTTCGATATATCTCCCATATATAGCTTTCGCCCGATTTACACTCATATGACCACAGAGGCCAATTTTTTGCTCCGATTTAGTTGAAATTTTGCACAGGGAGTAGAATTAGCATTGTAGCTATGCGTGCCAAATTTGGTTGAAATCGGTTCAGATTTAGATATACCTCCCATATATAGCTTTCGCCCGATTTACACTCATATGACCACAGAGGCCAATTTTTAACTCCGATTTAGTTGAAATTTTGCACAGAGAGTATAATTAGCATTGTTGCTATGCGTGTCAAATTTGGTTGAAATCGGTTCAGATTTAGATATAGCTCCCATATATATGTTTTTCTGATTTCGACAAAAATGGTCAAAATACCAACAATTTCCTTGTAAAATCGCCACTGCTTAGTCGCAAAGTTGTAAAAATGACTCTAATTTTCCTAAACTTCTAATACATATATATCGAGCGATAAATCATAAATAAACTTTTGCAAAGTTTCCTTAAAATTGCTTCAGATTTAAATGTTTCCCATATTTATACCCTTCACCACTACTGTGGTACAGGGTATAATAAGTTTGTGCATTTGTATGTAACGCCAAGAAGGAGTAATCATAGACCAACCTTTTAGTATACGGATCGGCTTAGAATTAAATTCTGAGTCGATTTAGCGATGTCCGTCTGTCTGTCTGTCCGTCTGTCTGTCCGTCTGTCTGTCCGTCTGTCTGTCTGTCTGTCTGTCTGTCTGTTGATGTATTTTTGTGTGCAAAGTACAGCTCGCAGTTTTAGTCCAATTGTCCTAAAATTTGGTATAGGGTCCTGTTTCGGCTCAAAGACGATCCCTATTGATTTTGGAAAAAATCGGTTCAGATTTAGATATAGCTGCCATATATATTTTTCGCCGATCTGGTCATAATTGGCGTGTATATCAACCGATCTTCCTCAAATTCCGTACATCCGAATATTTTATGGGTCTCGAAAAACTTGCAAAATACCAGCCAAATCGGTTCAGATTTAGATATAGCTCTCATATATAGCTTTCGCCCGATTTACACTCATTTGCCCAAAGAGGCCAATTTTTAACTCCGATTTGGTTGAAATTTTGCACAGGGAGTACAATTAGCATTGTAACTATGCGTGCCAAATTTGGTTGAAATCGGTTCAGATTTGGATATATCTCCCATATATAGCTTTCGCCCGATTTCCACTCATATGACCACAGAGGCCAATTTTTAACTCCGATTTAGTTGAAATTTTGCACAGGGAGTAGAATTAGCATTGAAACTATGCGTGCCAAATTTGGTTGAAATCGGTTCAGATTTCGATATATCTCCCATATATAGCTTTCGCCCGATTTACACTCATATGACCACAGAGGCCAATTTTTTGCTCCGATTTAGTTGAAATTTTGCACAGGGAGTAGAATTAGCATTGTAGCTATGCGTGCCAAATTTGGTTGAAATCGGTTCAGATTTAGATATACCTCCCATATATAGCTTTCGCCCGATTTACACTCATATGACCACAGAGGCCAATTTTTAACTCCGATTTAGTTGAAATTTTGCACAGAGAGTATAATTAGCATTGTTGCTATGCGTGTCAAATTTGGTTGAAATCGGTTCAGATTTAGATATAGCTCCCATATATATGTTTTTCTGATTTCGACAAAAATGGTCAAAATACCAACAATTTCCTTGTAAAATCGCCACTGCTTAGTCGCAAAGTTGTAAAAATGACTCTAATTTTCCTAAACTTCTAATACATATATATCGAGCGATAAATCATAAATAAACTTTTGCAAAGTTTCCTTAAAATTGCTTCAGATTTAAATGTTTCCCATATTTTTTTACTAACATTGTGTTCCACCCTAGTGCATTAGCCGACTTAAATTTTGAGTCTATAGATTTTTTAGAAGTCTATCAAATTCTTCCAGATCGAGTGATATTTAAATTTATGTATTTGGGACAAACCTTTATATATAGCCCCCAACACATTTGACGGATGTGATATGGTATCGAAAATTTAGATCTACAAAGTGGTGCAGGGTATAATATAGTCGGCCCCGCCCGACTTTAGACTTTCCTTACTGGTTTTTTTTTTTTTTTTTTGCTTTTATCACTGTGATAATATTTGCGTAACAAATTGTGTATTTATGTGAGTAAATTATGTAGTCCTCTTATGTTATCCCGTTAAATTCGACATGACGTTTAGTGAGTGTCACGAGTTGGGAGCACCCACCATAGGCAACCTTCACAATTGATTGATGCGACCCACCGTCTTCGACATGTGCGATGGGGAACTAGCTCACACGTTTTGGCACTAACTCACTCTCAGACACTCGCGCGCGCGAAATATAATTTTGCTAAAAGAGATTCTGTGCTGGTTTAGGGTAGAGGGGAGAGAAGGAAGAATCGTAACCTCCGATTTATCCACTATTGTGGGTGATAATCTCAAGTTAAAACTGTTAGAGTTGTTTTGTCGATGCACATACACACACTCAGACACACTCACATGGGCTCTATCAATGCATATTCACTTAGTTACGTACATGTGTGTGTTCACTTAGTTTGCAAACCATGACATTTGAGGTCGTTAGCTCTATATTTGCACTAACCATTGGGGAGGGAGTAGGTGAATGGATGGGTTTATGAAACGTTTAAGCGATTCCGCACAATTACTTTCGCTCTGCCAAACAAACCTCGTACATACACATTCGCATGCAATTGCTAGCCGTACTCTCACTTGCACTTTGTAACACAACCACTACGAACATATGGATGTTGTTGCACTGCATCCAGCCATTCATCTATCCATCCATCCATGCACCAGCCAGCCAGGCAGCTAGCTAGATTTTTATCAAAACGGCTGTGACAAGTGGGTATTTTTTCGCTTCAGCGTGCAATTTGCAAATAGTGTCAAGTCTTCACGAACCCGCGCGCACCGCATTCGCTAGAGTGCGGCAACAACACTCACTACGGCCTTGATACGTGTCAACAGCATCTGTGCCTTGTGGTCGGAGTGTTGGTTCAGTGTTGTTTTTCAGTCAGACCAAAGGCACAGATTTACTCGGAATTACTATGCTACTCGCACACACATACATACACCTACACTAAAAAAAAACACGGGATTCCGTACTTCGATACAATCGCGATTTGTTCACGAGCTCCGGAGAATATTTTCGTCGTATTTAATGTTTCGCTATAAATCTTTCATTTTCTTTGGGCTTTGTGTTTAATGGGGCTTTTATTGTTATTTATTGAAAATGGGCAATAAATACCAGTAGTAACAGATTCACTTCACCGGCGCGCGTTTGCTGTGTAACGGCACCGAAATCTGTGGAGTTTTGCTTTGTGTCCGACGTCACGATGTCAACGTATCCAAGGAGCCCGTTTGACTAAAGGCGCCACCATTAGCTCGACACCAAAATACCAACACTGAGTGCTGTGTGTCTTCTTCAGCTAGTCCGTCGTCGCCACCATTTGTGCAGCGGTGGCATATTGCCCACATTTCCGTTGTCAGGTACGGAGCTCTTGCTTGGGTGCCCAAATAAGATTCGAAGAGAGGATATTTACCACACTCTCTCAGTCTCTTTGTTCAATGCGCCTGTCACCAGAGGATAAATTGTTAAATGCTATCTCTTTGTGGTTTTGTAGTTACTGTGGTGAATTAGAATTGTTACGTGGTGAAATCCTAATTGTAGGTACGTTCTCTTATACATGTTTATGGTGGATGCGTTGAAAGAGACCGTACAATGTACCATGACTGTTGCACGAACAGGATGATGAATGAAGTAATGCATATCATTATTAAGGACTGTGGAAGAACAGGCGATTTGATAAGTGAAATCTAAAACATAGGACAAATAAGAGGTCACAGTAATGGTCTGCCTATGTATGCATATTGCAGGATGATTAATCCTAGATTAGGAATATTTTTTGCTGTAGATCAGAGTGAATAAAAAAACTGCTATTTGGAGAAATCACCCGGTTATATATCCTATACATGGCATTATTTGAGTCCCTTAATGAGTTACGTCAAATCTCTTTTATACTGCTCCATCTCTAAACCCTCCATGACAAAATGAAATTATTGTTTTATTCAAATTTACAAACTAAAACCAAAAGAAATTATACAATTTTATATTTCAAAAAAATAAAAAAAAACAAATCGATTTAAATTTGTACATAATTCTATTTTAACAAATATGATCACATTACACTGATATTAAAACGGTACTAGATGTTCGTTATGAAAAATTCCTCAAGATTACGATTAGTGTGTCTCAACCCTGCGACCGGTTATATCTCCTAAAGGGCGACCGATCACATCCCCCAACGGCATATTGCCCAATTTTAGCTTGGGCTTTATGTCCTCCTTCATCGCGGTCATATGACCCGAACAATGTGCGGACATAACGCCCAATATATTTTAGGAAAAAATAATGTCGGAATTTACATCAAAAACTGCCCCAAACGCACGCGCGAATTTTTTCACATTCAGTTCGTTTTCAAATTCATTCATTCATCATTCGTTTTATTATCCCGTCCTAAACATTAATTACACAGGGGAACAAAATTGAACCTTTTTTGTGTTGATTTGAAATTTATAGCAAATTTTTAGTAATTTGAAGTGGTTGAATCCAAATCTGCACTTGTTATACCCTCCACCATAAGATGTGGGTATATTAACTTTGTCATTCCGTTTGTAACACATCGAAATATTGCTCTAAGACCCCATAAAGTATATATATTCTGGGTCGTGGTGAAATTCTGAGTCGATCTGAGCATGTCCGTCCGTCTGTTGAAATCACGCTAACTTCCGAACGAAACAAGCTATCGACTTGAAACTTGGCACAAGTAGTTGTTATTGATGTAGGTCGGATGGTATTGCAAATGGGCCATATCGGTCCACTTTTACGCCCCATATAAACGGACCCCCAAATTTGGCTTGCGATTGGTCTAAGAGAAGCAAATTTCATCCGATCAGGCTGATTGATACTTTTACGTATAGCCCCCATATAAACGGACCCTCAGATTTGGCTTGCGGAGCCTCTTGAAGGAGCAAAATTCATCCGATCCGGTTGAAATTTGTTACATAGAGTTGGTATATGGTCTCTTGCAACCATGTACATCGGACCATAATTCTATATAGCCCCCATATAAACCGATCCCAAGATTTGGCTTGCGGAGCCTCAAAGAGAAGCAAATTTCATCCGATCCGGCTGAAATTTGGTACATGGTGTTGGTATATGGTCTATAATAACCATGCTGAAATTGGTCCACATCGGTCCATAATTATTTATAGCCCCCATATAAACCGATCCCCAGATTTGGCTTGCGGAGCCTCTAAGAGAAGCTTATTTCTTCCGATCTGGCTGAAATTAGGTACATAGTGTTAGTATATGGTCTCTAACAACCATGCTAAAATTGGTCCACATCGGTCCATAATTATATATAGCCCCCATATAAACCGATCCTTAGATTTGGCTTGCGGATCCTCTAAGAGAAGCAAATTTCATCCGATCGGGCTGAAATTTGATACGTGGTGTTAGTATATTGTCTCTAACAACCATGCAAAAATTGTTTGATATCGGTCCACAATTATATGTAGCCCCCATATAATCCAATACCCAAATTTGACCTCCGGAGCCTCTAAAAGGAGCAAAATTCATCCGATCCGGTTGAAATTTTATACGTGGTGTTAGTATATTGTCTCTAATAACCATGCCAAAATTGGTCCATATCGGTTCATAAACCGATCTACAGATTTGACCTCCGTAGGAGCGAAATTCATCCGATCCGGATGAAATTTGGTATGTGGTGTTAGTATATGGTCTCTAGGCAACTATGCAAAAATTGGTCCATATCGGTCTATAATTATATATGACCTCCGGAACCTCTTGGAGGAGCAAAATTCATCCCATTCGGTTGAAATTTGGTACATAGCACTAGTATATGGCCGCTAACAACCATGCAACAATTGGTCCATATCGGGCTATAGTTATATATGAGGATGGGGAATAACTTTGTCATTCCGTTTGTAACACATCGAAATATTGCTCTAAGACCCCATAAAGTATATATATCCTGGGTCGTGGTGAAATTCTGAGTCGATCTGAGCATGTCCGTCCGTCCGTCTGTTGAAATCACGCTAACTTCCCAACGAAACAAGCTATCGACTTGAAACTTGGCACAAGTAGTTGTTATTGATGTAGGTCGGATGGTATTGCAAATGGGCCATATCGGTCCACTTTTACGTATAGCCCCCATATACGTATAGCCCCCCCAAATTTGGCTTGCAGACCCTCTAAGAGAAGCAAATTCCATCCGATCCGGCTGAAATTTGGTACATGGTGTTAGTATACGGTCTCTAACAACCATGCAAAAATTGGTCCACATCGGTCAATAATTATATATAGCCCCCATATAAACCGATCCCCCGATTTGGCTTTCGGAGCCTCTAAGAGAAGCAAATTTCATCCGATCTGGCTAAAATTTGGTACATTGTGTTAGTATGTGGTCTCTAACAACCATGCAAAAATTGGTCCACATCGGTCAATAATTATATATAGCCCCCATATAAACCGATCCCCAGATTTGGCTTGCGGAGCCTCTAAGAGAAGCAAATTTCATCCTATACGGCTGAAATTTGGTACATGGTGTTAGTAAATGGTCCCTAATGACCATGCAAAAATTGGTCCACATCGGTGCATAATTATATATAGCTCCATATAAACCGATCGCCAGATTTGACCTCCGGAGCCTCTTGGAACACCAAAATTCATCTGATTCAGTTGATATTTGGTACGTGGTGTTAATATATGGCCTCAAACACTCATGTAAAAATTGGTCGAAATCGGTCCATTATTATATATAGCCCCCATATAAACCGATCCCCAGATTTGACCTCCGGAGCCCCTTGGAAGAGCAAAATTCATCGGATTCGGTTGAAATTTGATACGTGATGTAAGTATATGGTATCCAACAACCATGCATGAATTGGTTCATATCAGTCCATAATTATATATAGCCCCCATATAATCCGATCCCCAGATTTGACCTTCGGTGCCTTGTGGAGAAGCAAAATTCATCCGATCTGGTTGAAATTCGGTACGTGGTGGTAGTATATGATATTTAAAAACCATGCCAAAAGTGGTCCATACCAGTCCATAATCATATATAGCCCCCATATAAACCGATCCCGAGATTTGGTTTAGGAGCCTCTTGGAGGAGTAAATTACCTCCGAGTTAGTTGAAATTTGGTACATTGTGCTAGTATATGGCCGTTAACAACCATGCCTAACTAGGTCCATATCGGTCTACAGTTATATATAGCCCTCAGATAAATCGATCCCCAATCCCACAAAAATTGGTCCATATCAAGTTCATAATTGTATATAGCCCCAATATAAGCGACCCCCATATTTCAACTCAGGCTCCCTACATACCGTACAAAAGTCCATATCGATTCGTAATTATTTGTAGACTTACATACCTTTTTCTCTAATATATACCACGTGTGGACTAACTCACAATTTAGAAAACGATTTAAGATACCACAACCCAAGTAATTCGATTGTGTGTAACAGTCTTTCGTAGAAGTTTCTACGCAATCCATGGTGGAGGGTACATAAGATTCGGTCTGGCCGAACTTACGGCCTTATATACTTGTTTTTTTTTACTTATTTATTTTATTTGAAAAACCAGCACAACAATATTTACATCTCATAAGTGACAGTGATAGTTTCAAGTTGTGATATAGAATGCAATTTTGTCACAAAACAATGAAAAAACAGTGTTAAATTAACAAAAGAAAAAGTGTATGTTTCTACGCAAATATATTCCACTTCCTCTAAAAGGGATCAACTATAACACAAATTTTAAGTTTTTCTTCTAAACATATTATTTTACCGTGAAAAAAAACGGGAATTACAATTCATATTGGAAAATTATCTTTTTTGCATGTATCTATTGAAATCGGTGGGCGAGGGTTTATACTAAGTTTCAGCTTGGCTAATCTCAATGACTTTTTTACTTGCATTTTTTGGTTGCTTGCTCGTCAAATGGATTTATCGTTTTATTTTTTTGGCAAATTTAATTAATATCAAAAGAGATAATTACACGCTTAGTTGAGCTATGATTTCCATAGAAGAAATCAATGAACAAACAGAATGAAGTTAGATTTGACCATGTATAATAATAGGATTAATTTAATTTAATAATATGAAGAGAAAGCAAAAAAAGTCTTATTTGCATGGTGCAAAACTGCACTGAAAAAATATTTAACTACGTGATATTAAAGATTAAATTTTGATGATGCGATATGATCTCTACTTAATAGCCTTATTAAATTTAGGACACAATTTTTGTAAATTTTCGTCGCTCCGTTAAAGTCGCATGTCTTTGAATAAATGAAAATTTTCCTTAAAGTAAAGAAATACATTTGTGATTTTAAGAAACCGCCCTTAAATTGACGGAAATATTGAATCTTTAGATTTAAGATGAAAACGCTTCAACTATTTTATAGGCTAAACCTATTTTGAGAATTTGGCATCTTTGGTTTAAAGTTTTTTGTAGTTAAGATAACATTTTTTTCTTTGAAGTATCCGTTATAATTTGGATTTTTTAACTGATATTGTTTGTACGCGATTCAGTTGATATTTGGTACGTGGTGTTAATATATGACCTCAAACACCCATGCAAAAATTGGTCGAAATCGGTCCATAATTATGTATAGCCCCCATATAAACCGATCCCCAGATTTGACCTCCGGAGCCCCTTGGAAGAGCAAAATTCTTCGGATTCGGTTGAAATTTGGTACGTGATGTTAGTATATGGTATCTAACAACCGTGCATGAATTGATTCATATCAGTCCATAATTATATATAGCCCCCATATAAACCGATCCCCAGATTTGACCTCCGGTGCCTTATGGAGAAGCAAAATTCATCCGATCTGGTTGAAATGTGGTACGTGGTGGTAGTATATGATATTTAACAACCATGGCAAAAGTGGTCCATATTAGTCCATAATCATATATAGCCCCCATATAAACCGATCCCGAGATTTGGTTTTGGAGCCTCTTGGAGGAGCAAATTTGATCCGAGTCAGTTGAAAATTGGTACATTGTGCTAGTATATGGCCGTTAACAACCATGCATATCTAGGTCCATATCGGTCTATAGATATATGTAGCCCTCAGATAAATCGATCCCCAATCACACAAAAATTAGTCCATATCAAGTTCATAATTGTATATAGCCCCCATATAAGCGACCCCCATATTTCAATTCTGGTTCCCGTGCAAAAGTCCATATCGATTCGTAATTATTTGTAGACTTACATACCTTTTGTCACAATTTAGAAAACGACTTAAAATACCACAACCCAAGCAATTCGATTGTGTATCACAGTCTTTCGTAGAAGTTTCTACGCAATCCATGGTGGAGGGTACATAAGATTCGGCCTGGCCGAATTTACGCCCTTTTATACTTGTTTTTATTAAAATTTTATTATTTTAAAGAAATTTGTTTTTAATATTTTGTAAATTTCGTATCATAAAATTTAGGTTGCGTAATCTTTAATATCACTTAAATATATTTTTCAGTGCACAGGGAGATATACGCGGCCTACTAAGGAGGGATTATTTTGCATGCAAAGGATCCTAACAAAGGATGGCATATAACTGGGCAAAACCAAGGGGCCTGTATGTTAACAGAAGACAGGAAGACTAAAATTCCCAATATATCGAACCGAGTTTTTTGTTTGTAGAACTTAGAAGTAACCTTAGGTAGGAAACTGAATTGGAAGAGCCGGATATATGAAAACAAAATATGGTCAATTCTGACATAGGCATCGTTAGTCTGGTAGACATCAATGGAAAGAGATTGCAACATAGAAATTTTACAACGGGTCCAACGTGCTTGATTTCTTGGTAATGAAGACCATGGTTCAAAAAATATTAATGCGAAAAGTCAAAAATTTCAAACAAATCGTGTTTTACAATGGACCCTCCACCATGGATTGCGTAGACACTTCTTCTAAACACTGCCATCCACAATCGAAATACTTGAGTTGCGGTAACGCTTGCCGATGGCAAGGTATCTTAAAACCTCTTCTAAATTTGAAGTAAGTCCCTACGTGGTATATATTAAATTAAACAAGTATGTACGGCCGTAAATTCGGCCAGGCCGAAGCTTATGTACCCTCCACCATGGATTGCGTAGAAACTTCTTCTAAACACTGCCATCCACAAACGAATAAAATTTTCACAAAATTTTCTATAGAAAGAAAATTTTGATAAAATTTTCTACAGAAATAAAATTTTAACAAACTTTTCTATAGAAATAAAATTTTAAAAAACTTTTCGATAGAAATAAAATTTTGACTACATTTTCTATAGAAATAAAATTTTGACAACATTTTCTATAGAAATAAAATTTTAACAAAAATTTTCTATAGAAATAAAACTTTGACAACATTTATATAAGTAAAATTCTATAGAAGTAAAATTTGGAGAAAAAAATCTATAGAAATAAAATTTTGAAAAAATTTTCTATAGAAATAAAATTTTGACAAAATTTTCTATACACCCTCATAAAAAATCGCTTCTGTAACATATACTCCCAAACATATTTTGCTTCAAGCATATACATTTTTGGGTATTGCCCAAACATTTATATGTTTGATCTCTTCCAATATATAATATGTTTGAAAGCGTATTGGTCTAAACAATATATGTTTGGGTAGTCTAAGTTCCAAACATTTTGTATTTTTGCATCCAAATCCAATAATGTTGTCTTTCAAAAAACAATATGTTATTATGTGACCATATAATATGTTTGGAACCATTTTGCACCCAAAAATATTATATGCTTAAAAAAAATTTTCCCAAACAATATTGTGCTCAAAATTTTATTTATTTATTTATATATTTACAATCATAATGAATTATGAAAATAAACAGATAATATAGGTGGTAACAACATAGGTTTTCGACCTGAATGCTCAAAATTTTGTTTCTGCCCAATTGTACATTCCCCAACATCTTTCTCACTTCCACTAGATTTTTTAGTTCTTAGCACCTTTTTCTGTAATACAAACATCGTAGAAGAAATTATTCAATTTTATGATTTTTTTTATTTTAATTATACCTTTTGCCGGACGGGGATTCGAACAGCGGACCACACAGTTTGTAAGGATCAAAGAAGTAGCTGATCAATTGCCCAAGGAAAAATAAAATGTTAATTTTGTAATAACAAGCAACAACCACCAACTTAATTCAATATCGCTCCCTGTTAAATAGCGCTCCAAGCTACTAAACACATATATGTTTATAGGCTATTTCTAAATTAATATATGTTTGAATCCAAGCATATTATATTTACAAACATTTTATGTCCCAAACATAATATGCTCTAACATATTAACATATATGTCCCAAACATGTTATGCTAGTTTATGAACATTATATGTTTGCACTCAAAAATATTGTGTTTAAAAATTTGTGTTCCAAACATATAATGTTTATAGCCAAACATATGAAAAACAGTCTTTTTCATACGTGTAGAAATAAAATCTTGACAAAATTTCTTATAAAAATAAAATTTTGACTAAATTTTCTGTAGAAATAACATTTTGACAAGATTTTCTATAGAAATAAAATTTTAACAAAAATTTTCTATAGAAATAAAATTTTAACAAACTTTTCTATAGAAATAAAATTTTGGTAGATTATTTTTGGCTCGAGTGGCAACCATGATTATGAACCGATATCATATGCTGACACCACGTACCAAATTTCAACCGGATCGGATGAAATTTGCTTCTCTAAGAGGCTCCGGAGGTCAAATCTGGGGATCGGCTTATATGGGGGCTATACATAATTATGGATCGATATGGACCAATTTTGGCATGGTTGTTAGAGACAATATACTAACACCACGTATCCGATTTCAATCGGATCGGATGACTTTTGCTCCTCTAAAAGGCTCCGGAGGTCAAATCTGGGGATCGGTTTATATGGGGGCTATATATAATTTTTGCATGGTCATTAGAGAACATATACCAACACCATGTACCAAATTTCAGCGGGATCGGATGAAATTTGCTTCTCTTAAAGGCTCCGCAAGCCAAATCGGGGGATCGGTTTATATAGAGGCTATATATAATTATGGACCGATGTGGATCAATTTTTGCATGGTTGTTAAAGACCATATACTAACACCATGTGCCAACTTTCAGCCGGATCGGATGAAATTTGGTTTTCGTAGAGGCTCCGCAAGCCAAATCGGGGGATCGGTTTATATGGGGGCTATATATAATTATGAACCGATATGGACCACTTTCTGCATGGTTGTTAGAGACCATATACTAACACCATGTACCAAATTTCAGACGTATTGGATGAAATTTGCTTCTCTTTGAGGCTCCGCAAGCCAAATCTGGGGATCGGTTTAGATGGGGGCAAGGCCGTAGCCAGGATTTTAATTCGGGGGGGTTCAACTTAAAAAAAAAATATTCATATAATCTCATGTGTAGAAAATTTTATTTATGCATAGGTATGCATACAATATTTTTATACCCACCACCATAGAATGGTGACGGGGGTATAATAAGTTTGTCATGTGTTACAAACACATCGAAATATCGATTTCCGACTATATAAAGTATATATATTATTGATCAGGGAGAAATTCTAAGACGATATAACGATGTCCGTCTGTCTGTTGTAATCACGCTACAGTATTCACTAATGAAGCAATCGTGCTGAAATTTAGCACAAACTCGTCTTTGTCTGCAGGCAGGTCAAGTTCGAAGATGGGCTATATCGGTCCAGGTTTTGATATAGTCCCCATATAAACCGACCTCCCGATTTGGGGTCTTGGGCTTATAGAAATCGTAGTTTTTATCCAATTTGCCTGAAATTTGAAATCTAGAGGTATTTTATGACCATAAAGAGGTGTGCCAAAAATGGTGAGTATCGGTCCATGTTTTGGTATAGCCCCCATATAGACCGATCTCCCGATTTTACTTCTACGAAATGATGATGAAATTGGAAATCTAGAGGTATTGTACGACCACAAATACGTGTGGCAAAAATTGTGAGTATTGGTCCATATTTTGGTATAGCCCCCATATAGACCGATCTCCCTATTTTAGTTCTTGGGCTTATAGAAACCGTAGTTTTTATCCAATTTATGTGAAATTGGAAATCTAGAGGTAGTTTAGGACCATAAAGAGGTGTGCCGAAAATGGTGAGTATCGGTCCATATTTTGGTATAGCCCCCATATAGACGGATTTCCCGATTTACTTCTTGGGCTTCTAGAATCCGAAGTTTTTATCCTATTTGCCTGAAATTGGAAATCTAGAGGTATTTTCGGGTCATAAAGAGGTGTGCCGAAAACGGAGAGTATCGGTCCATATTTTAGTATAGCTCCCATAAGAACGATCTCCCGATTTAACTCCTTGGGTTTCTAGAAACCATAGTTTTTATCTGATTTTCTGAAATTGTAAATATTCTGGTATTTTAGGCTCACAAAAACGTGTATCGGATTAAGTTTTTATCTGTCCATTTGATAATGCCTCCATATAGACCGACTTCACTTCTTGAGAGTGTAGAAGGCGCACTGATCATGAAAATTGCTTGAAAATCAATGTAAAATTTTGCAGATTTTACTTTTACAGATTTAAGATTCCAAATCAAGTCGTTATTTTATAATTTTCTTGCACACTTACAAGAGATGTTAATGATTCCTCTAAAACTCAAACAAAAATGGTTCTTATAAATCCAGAATCTGATGTAGTCCTCATAGGTGAAGTCTTTAAATTTATATTCGGGAAGTGTCCTCAAGTCCTCAAGCTCTCCTGAAATTTCAAAGGAAACCCTAATATTTGGTTCAAGGTGGTGGGTATTTAAGATTCGGCCCGGCCGAACTTACTGCTGTATATACTTGTTTAAACTAGTGTTATCAGGTAACATTCAGTGTCGCTAACCTTTTGTAATAAAATTGGTTTATGATTTTCTTACATTTGCAGGGATTGAAATAGTAAAGAGAGGACAACATCGTTAGACAGCAACTCATTAAAACTAGAAGATGGAAAAATTACTTTTTACGGAGAAAAGGTAATATTACATTGAAATTGGAAATAGTGTATCAATAAACTAATGTATCTCGGCCAGTCGATGCTGTTGATTCTTAACATATATATTTAATATATTAATAAAATATGTCTTTTACAGAAGAAAATATGCGCCTATAAATATAAATAAAACTTTAAAAACTTAAGGAAGTAGTTCTAATTTTGAAATAAAAGGGTTACGACCGATATGTAAGGTTTGTCCACATGAATGAAAAAGGCTCTATAAAATCATTCCATATATGAATTTTATTCAGTTAATTATACCCCCCACCATAGGATGGGGGCTATATTAACTTTGGCTGAGAAGTAATGTTCCGACAAATATTGGCATTAATATATACTCAGACAGTCAACCTGCAATAAAATCCTTGGACTCTGTGTTCCTTAACTCGAAAACGGCCATAGACTGCCGCAGATCTCTCAATGAGATGGCTGAGCAGTACAATATTCACCTAATATGGGTGCCTGGCCATAGGAACATACCGGGGAACTGCGAAGCAGATGTGTTGGCAAGGCTAGGAACTACCTTACATATTCTAGGAGAACTAGAATCTGTTGGTATGTCTCTGGCCACCTGCAAGCTCTTACTGCGTGAGAAGGCTGTTATGATGGCCAATATTCGATGGGAATTGCAAGGGTTTTAACGACACCATTTGAACTTAACCGCACACTCATTTGAACTTAAACCGCACACTAGATATGCTAGTGTTCTCAAGGCGTCAGATAGCACTCCTGATATCTGCTATAACGGGTCGCTGCCTGACAGGCGAATTTGAAAAAACTATAGGTGCAAAGTATAATGACTATTGTATAAACTGTCATGATGTGGAGGAAAAGGAATCAATTAAACACCTCTTGTGTGAGTGTCCTGCTTTTTGTGCACTTCGGCGCTTCACGAAGTTCAGCTTTCCTCGAAATTACTTATTTTTATACCCTGCTCCACACTGTGGAACAGGGTATTATAAGTTAGTGCATATGTTTGCAACACCCAGAAGGAGACGAAATAGACACATGGTGTCTTTGGCAAAAATGCTCAGGGTGGGCTCCTGAGTCGATATAGCCATGTCCGTCTGTCCGTGAACACATTTTTGTAATCAAAGTCTAGGTCGCAGTTTTAGTCCAATCGGCTTCAAATTTGGCACAAGTATGTGTTTTGGCTCAGAATAGATCCATATTGATTTTGGAAGAAATCGGTTCAGATTTAGATATAGCTCCCATATATATATCGCCCGATATGGACTTATATGGCCCCAGAAGCCAGAGTTTACCCTAATTTGCTTAAAATTTTGCACAAGAAGAACAATTAGTACTATAGCCAAGTGTGCCAAATTTTATTGAAATCGGTTCAGATTTAGATATAGCTCCCATATATATCTTTCTCCCGATATGGACTAATACGGTCCCAGAAGCCAGAGTTTTACCCCAATTTGGTTGAAATTTTGCACAGGGAGTAGAATTAGCATTTTAGCTATGCGTGCCAAATTTGGTTGAAATCGGTTCAGATTTAGATATAGCTCCCATATATAGCTTTCGCCCGATTTACACTCATATGACCACAGAGGCCAATTTTTAACTCCGATTTAGTTGAAATTTTGCACAGGGAGTAGAATTAGCATTGTAGCTATGCGTGCCAAATTTGGTTGAAATCGGTTCAGATTTAGATATAGCTCCCATATATATGTTTTTCTGATTTCGACAAAAATGGTCAAAATACCAACATTTTTCTTGTAAAATCGCCACTGCTTAGTCGAAAAGTTGTAAAAATGACTCTAATTTTCCTAAACTTCTAATACATATATATCGAGCGATAAATCATAAATAAACTTTTTCGAAGTGTCCTTAAAATTGCTTCAGATTTAAACGTTTCCCATATTTTTTACTAACATTGTGTTCCACCCTAGTGCATTAGCCGACTTAAATCTTGAGTCTATAGATTTTGTAAAAGTCTATCAAATTCTGTTCAAATCGAGTGATATTTCAATGTATGTATTTGGGACAAATCCTTGTATATAGCACCCAACACATTTGACGGATGTGATATGGTATCGAAAATTTAGATCTACAAAGTGGTGCAGGGTATAATATAGTCGGCCCCGCCCGACTTTAGACTTTCCTTACTTGTTAACTTAAAGAAGAGGTCCTTTTTTTCGGGGAGTATACTTGTTTATAATTCTTCTTTTCAAAATGTCTTAGACATGTCTACGACATCTTCCGATCGGTTTTGGCTGATTTTTGGAAAGTCGACGTCAATAAGGCTGATTTTTCCCTCATGGACCTTCTATTTCTAAAGCCGAAAAAGAAAATACTCCATGCTAAAAGTTGGCATTAATCTCGCATTTCATGCTAAATTGATAATTTAATCACGATTAATTTTCTGCAATAATTGCCACCAATTGCCAAAAAGTTATAACTTCGTTCTGCTTTTACAGATTTGATTTTGATTTTAGCGACTAAACTCGAACCCACCCTAAACACCAAAATAATTGATTGTAGCTCACATTAGGTTAGATTATGTGTTTTTAGGCTTACTGAGACTATTCAGTCTATCGTAATACCACAAATGGGGAACCTCGCTCTTCTCAATGAGTGCGCCCCAATTCTATGTTTAGCTCAATGACAAGGACCTCTGTTTTATAGCGGGATAAGAACGGCATTTCACATTGCGGTGATACTAATTAGAGAAGCTTTAAAACATTCAGAAATGTCAGAGAGGATAATCCACCGCTGACATTTTTTTCTGGTGTTTGGTCGATGCGGGCATGCTAACCATTGCATCGCGGTGGTAGTATAACACAAATTCTACGAACTTATTTTACGTCCCAATAATGAAGATATGTAAATAGGACTTGATGTGTTTTTCCCTGACATATTTTTTTATATCCAACCAATGGGTTTAATAGAAAATTATAATATTGTGAAATATCCCTCAATCTTGCACCACTTATGTTAATCCAAATGTTCCGAAAATATTTGAATAACTAATAGACATCGTGTGAGAGACAACAAAAAACAACGCTCCAAATGAAGTGTAGAATTAAATTCATGTGCTTACTCTTGTAACCAGCAATGAATTCACATTTCGAAAGATTTACCTTTGATGAACCCAAGGTCATGAGATTGTTTTCCTTCCAAAGAGCTGAAACAATAAACTCTACTCGTAACACATGTCAATTGTGCCTTAGTTATACGCATATATGATACACCCTTTGGCCACATTGTTCTTGCTTTCCGAGACTGTTGTAACCTAAAGGAATAATTAACCGCTCCAATAAATGTCAATAAATGAAAGCGTTTTGATACTCCGTACAATTTATCCGCATTAGCATTGAGGAAGTGCTCAATGTGTAGAGCCTCTTGACAGTCTGCTTAAATTTTTTTCTTTTGTTCTTTAACCCTCCGTCAACTGGATCGTCAACATCCAGTTGCCTGTGGTGTTCCCAAAGAGTGCTATGCATACGTTGACGAAGCACAGAACTCAAGACATAGCCACCACCTTCCGGAAAAATTTATGTTAAACATTAAAGGGAGGCACATCAAGAGTGTGAAGGGTAATTATGCGCCCCCGAAGAAACTAAGTAATGGTGTTGCTGGGTTTGGGGCATTGAATTGCCATCCAATCGGATGTGAGACATACGAATGATAGATATTCCTGCAATTATCCACACTCACACATACTGTTATGAGTGAATCATTTGAATTGTAAAGCGTTTCCACATATATGTACATGTCAAGTTATTCGAGATGGGAAGCTTTGAGCAAGCATAATGTTCGTTAGATATATGAGTGAAGCGGTGCTAGATGTTAGCTCCAGGTCTAATTTTGTCACTTCCGATTAGCGCCAAACTACAGAAATGCATGCGCTTATTGGTTGGCAATCTTTTCATACTTGAAGTCATAAGTTTTCGTATTTAAGAAACATAATTCAGGAAAATCGTACACGTAGTATGGTTTTCATACACCAAAAAAAGTGAATCCTATTTAATTTAATTTTATTCTAGTGAATAAAACTATTAATGTTCTCAGAAAGTTTTCTTGACTTTAATAACTGTTTGCGCACGTTTGTTAAATTAACTAAAAAGAGGGAAAAATTATACACAAATGAAGCATACAGATTTACTAAATTCGTTTCTCCTACAAACAAGTTCAGAATTTCTCAAAAATGTGTAAATTTTACCAAAAATGTGCCCATCTTGAACATCGTATGGCCCTAAAGATATTTTCGCAATTTTCGAAATTTTCTTCAACAAGTGAAACAAGTAAGGAAAGTCTAAAGCCGGGCGGGGCCGACTTTGTAGATCTAAATTGCACCACTTTGTAGATCTAAATTTTCGGTACCATATCACATCCGTCAAATGTGTTGGGGGCTATATATAAAGGTTTGTCCCAAATACATACATTTAAATATCACTCGATCTGCACTCTTAGAAAAATATGTTTTTCATATGTTCCGATATAAACAAAATGTGTTTCGGGCACAATTTTAAAACACAATATATTTAAGTGCAAACATGTAATGTTCCTAAACTAACACTAAATGTTTGGGACATCTATGTTAATATGTTAGAATATATTATGTTTGGGGCATGAATGTTTCATAAAAATCATATGTGTGAATGCAAACATGTATAAATTTACAAATTTCGACTAAACATACATATGTTGTGATATTTTATTCAAAGCGACAGAGATAGTATAGAGAAAGAAATAGAGATGGAAACCGGGAGAGTTGACGAAAGATATCAACATAACACAGCGAAAGAATCAAAAGAGAACAATTTCTGTGAAACCGCTTGTATGTTGTTTCGGAAAACTGTTTAATGATAAGGCCAAAAATTTGATATGCTTAACTTTAAATATTATTTAATTTGAATAAAGAGAATAGACATTCGGAACCAAGAGAATAGACATTTGAAAAACAAACAGCATATGTTTTCGCCTTGAGAGCAGCATTTTATGTATGTGTGGACATGTGTTTTGTTTATCATTTTGGCATTATGGACACAATTTTTTCTTGGTTCGTTAAAATAAATCAGGGGACAGTAAAATGAAATAAGGAGGAAATAGTGAAAAATTACACAATAAAATGTATAAAAACAAAGTTTAGTTCCTCTTTATTAATAAGTAGTCCAAGAGGAGTTGACGGACACCTTCAAATATAAAAGCAGGCATTAAGTTCGAGTTTTTCAGCTAAAACAATTTAAAAATTTTATTTTCTTTAACATGAATTATTAAAGAAAAATAAAAGGCATTTTAGACCGATGGTGTTAAATGCTAGTAAAAAACTGCTCACTCCTAAATAAATTTATATTTATATTATAAAATTATTTATGTATGTTTATAATCGACTCCACGTTCATCTTTTGTTAGTTTTTGAATTCATTCCAAATTTTAAAGTTTTGTACCAAAAACAGTTTTTTTGTTACAAAATTGTTATTTTTGCAATAAAAAAATAATATTTTATCCAAAAATCAGTCAATTTCGTTTATATCAAGCACTGTTAATGACTATAAATCTTTAATAACCCACATTTCGAAGTTTTATTATAAAAATTTAATATAGTATAAATATAAATGTGTAAATTCAAAAAAAAAAAAAAAAAAAACAAAAAAATGTGCTCGGTCGGAGCAGAGATTGAACCCACGACCCTTTGCATGCAAGGCAGACATGCTAACCACTGCCCCACGTGGCAAACAAATGTATGTTTCTGTTAAATAATGTTATGTTTGCATGGGCTCGTGGGCGCTGCAAACTATGCTATATAAATGTAACTTATAACGATAACTATCTGCTGGTGACCATAACAGCTACGTAGCCCAGTGTGTTGGCTTACAAACTGTATGGTACTCGGTTCGATTCTCCGTGCAGGCGAAAGGTAAAATTTAAAAAAATTATAAAAGTGAATAATTTCTTCAACATTATTTGTATTACAGAAAAAGGTGCCAAGAATTAAAATATTTCGTGGAAGTGAAAATAACGAGTATGTTAGGGAATGAGCACAATCGTCTTTGGGAAAAATTCTTCCAAGCATATAATATTTTTGGGCTCAAAATGTTTCCAAACATATAATATGTTCACATAAAACAAACATATTAATGTTTCGGCAGTATCCAATAATATGTGTGCTTCCTGCAAAATATGTTTGGAACATAGGTTAAAGAGGCGATTTTTTTTGAGGGTGTGGATAGAATTTGATAGACTTCTACAAAATCTATAGACTCAAAATTTAAGTCGGCTAATGCACTAGGGTGGAACACAATGTTAATAAAAACAAGTATATACGGCCGTAAGTTCGGCCAGGACGAATCTTATGTACCCTCCACCATGGATTGCGTAGAAACTTCTACGCAATCTATCTATCTTAAAACTTCTTAACATCGTTTTCTAAATTGTGTGTTAGTCCATACGTGGTGTATATTAGACAAAAAAATTATGTATAGTTAAGTCTACAAATAATTACGAATCGATATGGACTTTTTGCACGGTACGTAGAGAACCAGAATTGAAATATGGGGGTCGCTTATATGGGGACTATATAGAATTATGCACTTGATATGAACCAATTTTTGTGTGATTGGGGATCGATTTATCTGAGGGCTATATATAACTATAGACCGATATGGACCTAGTTAAGCATGGTTGTTAACGGCCATATACTAGCACAATGTACCAAATTTCAACTCACTCGGATGAAATTTGCTCTTCCAAGAGGCTCCAAAACCAAATCTCGTGATCAGTTTATATTGGGGCTATATATGATTATGGACTGATATGGACCAATTTTGGCATGGTTGTTAGATATCATATAATACCACCACGTACCAAATTTCAACCAGATCGGATGAATTTTGTTTCTCCAAAAGGCACCGGAGGTCAAATCTGGGGATCGGTTTATATGGGGGCTATATATAATTATGGACTGATATGGACCACTTTTGGCATGGTTGTTGGATACCATATACTTACATCACGTACCAAATTTCAACCGAATCGGATGAATTTTGCTCTTCCAAGGGCTCCGGAGGTCAAATCTGGGGATCGGTTTATATGGGGCTATATATAATTATGGACCGATGTGGACCAATTTTTGCATGTTTGTTAGAGACCATATGCTGACACCATGTACCAAATTTCAGCCGGATCGGATGAAATTTGCTTCCTTATAGGCCTCGCAACCCAAATTTGGTGGTCCGTTTATATGGGGGCTATACGTAAAAGTGGACCGATATGGCCTATTTGCAATACCATCCGACCTACATCAATAACACCTACTTGTGCCAAGTTTCAAGTCGATAGCTTGTTTCGTTCGGAAGTTAGCGTGATTTCAACAGACGGACGGACGGACGGACGTGATCAGATCGATTCAGAATTTCACCACGACCCAGAATATATATGCTTTATGTGGTCTTAGAGCAATACTTCGATGTGTTACAAACGGAATGACAAAGTTAATATACCCCCCATCCTATGGTGGAGGGTATAATGATATGGCGCTGAAAATTCGACTTTAGATAATTTGTTCTTTTATCGAAATGATCAATTTGCGAAATGTCGCCGAGGTTGTTACATATTTACACACTATTATTATTAGTAAAAATATTACACTCGTAGCTTGGTTTTGCGAACGATGTAAAGCTCTTTAGGTCGAACGTAAATACTATCCAATACGCAATACCATCCGATCAATAACAACTACTTGTGCCAAGTTTCAAGTTGATAGCTTGTTTCGTTCGGAATTTCAACAGACGGACGGACGTGGTGAAATTCTGAGTGCTTAGATCGACTCAGAATTTCACCACGACCCACAATATATATACTTTATGGGGTCTTAGAGCAATATATCGATGTGTTACAAACGGAATGACAAAGGTAATATACCCCCCATCCTATGGTGGAGGGTATAAATATGGGAAACATTTCAATCTGAAGCAATTTTAAGGAAACTTCGGAAAAGTTTATTTATGATTTATCGCTCGATATATATGTATTAGAAGTTTAGGAAAATTAGAGTCACTTTTACAACTTTTCGACTAAGCAGTGGCAATTTTACAAGGAAAATGTGGGTATTGTGACCATTTTTGTCGAAATCAGAAAAACATATAACAGGTTGGCTGATAAGTCCCCCGTCTGGCACATAGATGGCGTCGCTAGTATTAAATGCTTATTATTTTTATATAATACCAACCTTCAAATGATTCGTGTCAAAATCTGAAGTCTGTAAGTCAATTAGTTCGTGAGATAGAGCGTCTTTTGTGGAGCAACTTTTGTTATAGTGAAAAACTGGAAAAAAGGAATTTCGTGTTTTGATAAAATACTGTTTTCTGAAGGGAAAAATATGGTGGAAGCAAAAACGTGGCTTGATAATGAGTGAAAAAATGGAAAAAAGGAATTTCGTGTTTTGATAAAATACTGTTTTCTGAAGGGAAAAAATACGGTGGAAGCAAAAACGTGGCTTGATAATGAGTTTACGGACTCTGCCCCAGGGAAATCAACAATAATTGATTCACTGTTAGAAAAATATGTTTTTCATATGTTCCGATATAAACAAAATGTGTTTCGGGCACGATTTTAAACCACAATATATTTAAGTGCGAACATGTAATGTTCCTAAACTAACACTAAATGTTTGGGACATCTATGTTAATATGTTAGAATATATTATGTTTGGGGCATGAATGTTTCATAAAAATAATATGTGTGAATGTAAACATATATAAATTAACAAATTTCGAGTAAACATATATATGTTGTGATATTTTATTCAGAGAGCGGCAAAAAGAGAGTATAGAGAAATAAATAGAGATGGAAACCGGGAGGGTTGATGAAAGATATCAACATAACAAAGCGAGAGAATGAAAAGAGAACAATTTCTGTGAAACCGCTTGTATGTTGTTTCGGAAAACTGTTTTATGATAAGGCTAAAAATTTGATATGCTTAACTCTAAATATTATTTAATTTGAATAAAGAGAATAGACATTCGGAACCAAGAGAATAGACATTTGAAAAACAAACTGCATATGTTTTCGCCTTGAGAGCAGCATTTTATGCATGTGTGAACATGTGTTTTGTTTATCATTTTGGCATTATGGGCACAATTTTTCGTTAAAATAAAACAGGGGTCTTCATAAAAATAACGAAAGGGCACTATACTCTTTTTAGAGTTGGGACAGTAAAATGAAATAAGGAGGAAATAGTGAAAAATTACACAGTAAAATGTAAAAAAAACAAACTTTAGTTCCTCTTTATTAAAAAGTAGTCCACGAGGAGTTGACGAACACCATCAAATATAAAAGCGGGCATTAAGTTCGAGTTTTACAGCTAAAACAATTTAAAAAGTTTATTTTCTTTAAAATGAATTATTAAAGAAAAATAAAAGGAATTTTAGAGCGATAGTGTTAAATGCTAGTAAAAAACTGTTCACTCCTAAATAAATTTATGTTTATGTTATAAAATTATGTATGTATGTTTATACTCGACTCCACGTTCTTCTTTTGTTAGTTTTTGAATTCCTTCCAAATTTTAAAGTTTTGTACAAAAACAGTTTTTTATTAAAAAAATTTTATTTTTGCAATAAAAAATAATATTTTATCCAAAAATCAGTCAATTTCGTATATATCAAGCACTGTTACTGACTATAAATATTTAATAATACACATTTCGAAGTTTCGTTTAAAAAAATTTAATATAGTATAAATATAAATGTGTAAATTAAAAAAAAAAAAAAAAAACAAAAAACAAAAAAAATTTTCGGTCGGAGCAGGGATTGAACCCACGACCCTTTGTATGCAAGGCAGACATGCTAACCACTGCTCCACGTGGCAAACAAATGTATGTTTCTGTTAAATAATGTTATGTTTGCATGGGCTCGTGGGCGCTGCAAACTATGCTATATAAATGTAACTTAAAACGATAATTATCTACTGGTGACTATAACAGCTACGTAGCCCAGTGGATAGTGTGTTGGCTTACAAACTGTATGGTCCTCGGTTCGATTCTCCGTGCAGGCGAAAGGTAAAATTTAAAAAATTTATAAAAGTGAATAATTTCTTCAACATTATTTGTATTACAGAAAAAGGTGCCAATAACTAAAAAATTTCGTGGAAGTGAAAATTACGAGTATGTTAGGGAATGAGCACAATCGTGTTTGGGAAAAATTCTTCCAAGCATATAATATTTTTGGCTCAAAATGCTTCCAAAAATATAATATGTTCACATAAAACAAACATATTAATGTTTCGGCAGTATGCAATAATATATGTGCTTCCTGCAAAATATGTTTGGAACATATGTTAAAGAAGCGATTTTTTTTGAGGGTGTTGGTATGCAAAATTCAAACGTGGTGAAATGTGCACGGAGGACGGTGAACGCAGTGGACGCCCGAAAGAGGTGGTTACCGACGAAAACATCCAAAAAATCAAAAAAATGATTTTGATTGACCGTAAAATGAAGTTGATCGAGGTAGCAGGAGCCTTAAGGATATCAAAGGAACGTGTTGGTCATATCATTCATCAATATTTGGATATGCGGAAGCTCTGACCAAAATGGGTGCCGCGCGAGCTCACATTTGACCAAAAACAACAACGTGTTGATGATTCTGAGCGGTGTTTGCAGCTCGTAATACGCCCGAGTTTTTCCGTCGATATGTGACAATGGATGAAACATGGCTCCATCACTACACTCCTGAGTCCAATCGACAGTCGGCTGAGTGGACAGCGACCGGTGAACCGTCTCCGAAGCGTGGAAAGACTCAAAAGTCCGCTGGCAAAGTAATGGCCTCTGTTTTTTGGGATGCGCATGGAATAATGAAGGTAGAAATCGAGGCAAAACGGCCCCATATGAAGAAGAAAAAAGTGTTGTTCCACCAAGACAACGCACCGTGCCACAAGTCATTGAGAACGATGGCAAAAATTCATGAATTGGGCTTCGAATTGCTTCCCCACCCACCGTATTCCCAAGATCTGGCCCCCAGCGACTTTTTTCTTGTTCTCAGACCTCAAAAGGATGCTCGCAGGGAAAAATTTGGCTGCAATGAAGAGGTGATCGCCGGAAGGTCGTTGTAATCGTTGTATCGCTCTTGAAGGGAACTATGTTGAATAATAAATAGACCGGGGACTTATCAGCCAACCTGTTATATATATAGGAGCTATATCTAAATAAGAACCGATTTCAACCAAATTTGGCACGCATAGCTACAATGCTAATTCTACTTCCTGTGCAAAATTTCAACTAAATCGGAGTAAAAAATTGGCCTCTGTGGTCATATGAGTGTAAATCGGGCGACAGCTATATATGGAAGCTATATCTAAATGTGAACCGATTTCAACCAAATTACAGACAGTTGAAATGTTAATTCTGCTTCCTGTGCAAAATTTCACGTAAGTCGGAGTAAAAGATTGGCCACTGTGGTCATATGAGTGAAAATCGGGCGAACGAGATATATGGGAGTTATATCTAAATCTAAACCGATTTCAATAAAATTTGGCACACTTGACTATAGTACTAATTGTTTTTTTGTGCAAAATTTTAAGCAAATTAGGGTTAAACTCTTGCTTATGGGGCCATATAAGTCCATATTGGGCGGAAGATATATATGGGAGCTATATCTAAATCTGAACCGATTTCTTCCAAAATCAATAGGGTTCTATTCTGAGCCAAAACACATACTTGTGCGAAATTTGAAGTCGCTTGGACTAAAACTGCGACCTAGACTTTGATTACAAAAATGTGTTCACAGACAGACAGACATGGCTATATCGACTCAGGAGCCCACCCTGAGCATTTTTGCCAAGGACATCATGTGTCTTTCTCGTCTCCTTCTGGGTGTTGCAAACATATGCACTAACTTATAATACCCTGTTCCAAAGTGTGGTGCAGGGTATAAAAACTAATTATATCTCATGAATTTTCTTGAATTTTTCGATAAATATTTACTTATTTTTGTGAATTTGGCGTGACATCTGTGTATTACAATTTAGTTAAAATTTTCTGAAATTGATATAAAAGTTTCTTTTTTGGTGGTTTAACGGGTTTTTCAGTTTGGGTACTTCCGTACAAACTTTGAAAATCACGATCCTATTCGCCGATTATGCAATGAGTTTAATAGACACTATAAATATTTGAATTTATCCCAGCAAAAACTAGGTAACCACATCTCATTACAAGTCACATTACCAGGAGTAAAGCTGTCATTACACATTGCATTACATTGCGGTGAGTTATAATGACTAACTTGTAATGGCAATAATAAATACTTCTCGGTAATTTTTGAATTGATATTCTCAAAATGTAATGCATTTGGCCGTTAATGACTTAATAAAATAGAATAAATGACGGTGCCATTAGGTATAATTATTCACATAATTGAGCATTTACTTAAAAAAAAAAACTCAAAAAGAATATGTTATGTAACGGTAATTTTGAAGATTTTTCCGTTAAGGAATATTCTTCACGAATATTTCATAATAATTGTGTTTTAAATTAATGATATTACCATTTTAAATAAATGCTTTATTATACCTCATTCACATTACACTTTCAAAATCGACTTCAACTGTCATTTGCCTTATAAAAAAGGATATATAAAATCCACTTTTAGTAGATTTCGAACATAATGTGAATCTAACTCCCTTAAACGACAACATTTATTTATATTTTAACTGTGAAAATAATTTGACTGTAATCTTATTTAGATGATTTGTTACATTTTTATTATACCCTCCACCATAGGGTGGGGGTATATTAACTTTGTCATTCCGTTTGTAACACATCGAAATATTGTTCTAAGACCCCATAAAGTATATATATTTTGGGTCGCGGTGAAATTCTGAGTCGATTTGAGCATGTTCGTCCGGCCGTCCGTCTGTTGAAATCACGCTAACTTCCGTACGAAACAAGCTATCGACTTGAAATTTGGCACAAGTAGTTGTTATTGGTGTAGGTCGGATGGTATTGTAAATGGGCCATCGGCCCACTTTTACGTATAGCCCCCATATAAACGGACCCCCAAATTTGGTTTGCGGGGACTCTAAGAGAAGGAAATTTAATCCGATCCGGCTGAAATTTGGTACATGGTGTCAGCATATGACCTCTAACAACCATGCAAAAATTGGTCCACATCGGTCCATAATTATATATAGTCCCCATATAAACCGATCCCCAGATTTGGCTTGTGGAGCTTCTAAGAGAAGTAAATTTTATCCGATCCGGCTGAAATTTGGTACATGGTGTTAGTGTATGGTCTCTAATAACCATGCAAAAATTGGTCGAAATCGGCCCATATAAACCGATCTCCCGATTTGGCTTGCGGAGCCTCTAAGAGAAGCAAATTTCATCCGATCCGGCTGAAATTTGGTACATGGTGTTAGTATATGGTCTCTAATAATCATGCAAAAATTGGTCGAAATCGGTCCATAATTATATATAGCCCCCATATAAACCGGTTACCAGATTTGACCTCCGGAGCCTCTTAGATATAGTCTCCATATAAACCGATCCCCAGATTTGACCTCCGGTGCCTTTTGGAGAAACAAAATTCATCCGATCTGGTTGAAATTTGGTACGTGGTGGTAGTATATGATATTTAACAGCCATGCCAAAAGTGGTCCATATCAGTCCATAATCATATATAGCCCCGATCCCGAGATTTGGTTTTGGAGCCTCATGGAGGAGCAAATTTCATCCGAGTCAGATGAAATTTGGTACATTGTGCTAGTATATGGCCGTTAACAACCATGCCTAACTAGGTCCATATCGGTCTATAGTTATATATAGCCCTGAGATAAATCAATCCCCAATCACAAAAAATTGGTCCATATCAAGTTCATAATTGTATATAGCCCCCATATAAGCGACCCCCATATTTCAATTCTGGCTCTCTACCACGTATGGACTAATTCACAATTTAGAAAACGACGTTAAGAAGTTTTAAGATACCACAACCCAAGTAATTCGATTGTGGATGACAGTCTTTCGTAGAAGTTTCTACGAAATCCATGGTGGAGGGTAAATAAGATTCGGCTAGGCCGAACTTACGGCCGTATATACTTGTTTATTTCTACAATATTCGTTTCTATTCAAGTATTGTTCATATTACAGCATTACTCGCCATATTTTGATCCATTGTAATCGGCTAGAGAAGTCAATATTTTCGAGATTTGGTTGCCTGAGACAATAAGTGGTTATTTTGCAAACTTTGGTATATCTACGAATAAGTGATTACATATTAGGTGATTATATGCTTTAAAAGCACTAATTATTTCATGGTCAAAGGTATGCCTGGGGAGAAGTACTTTCCTCCTAGGACATGCGTATGTAAATGTAATCCGGAGCGATGACAATTAATAAGTGGTTATTAATTTTTAAACAGGCTTACCTACAAGATTACCGGGTAATGAGAGTTTTTGCTGGGTATGTTATCTGAAGATAAATATAATACTCGTTTTGTTTGTTATTGTTGGTTTACTCTTCAATCATTATTGTTGTTTTTGATTTCAGCTTAAAACCATGCATTGACTAAACTACAAATGTAGTTTATATAAAATAAAGAAAAAGATGACGTTATTATCAAATACTTCGTATGTCTTTAGTGTCATATGAAGTTCAAGAAGGGCGCATTTGTAGTAGAATTTACAAATTTAAAGAAAAAATGAACTATTTTGTGAGAAGTAGGAATTTAGTAAATGTTTATGCTTCATTTATATATAATTTCATGTAACTTACGTACGCAAAAAAATATTAGAGTAAAGTAAAAATTCTGAAATTGACTTTGGTGAAATAGAGGGTTCACTTTTTTTTGACACGCAGAGAAGAAACATAATTGTCACAATCATATTCGAAGAGCAAAATAATATGATAGGAGCTATTTTTGCGGCGACCATGTAACATTTTCACCTGCAACTATGTTGGTTCAGTGAACATCGTTCTAAGAAAAATAAAATTGTCCTCATCTAAAACGTTAAAAAGAAATTTGTTTGAATCAAAAGACAATGGTCACGATCTAAAATGTTATGCAATTCGTCAAAAATGGTTTTTCCAGTTAAAAGAACATGTTTTGATCTTTATGAAAAATTTTTTTCCTCGAGAAAAGAAAACACAAAATTAACTTTATTAATTGGTTTTTATTTTTTTTAAATTCAATGATTTAATTTATTTATTTTTATTTATAATATCGTGCAAGCAAACATCATATATTGTTGTTTTATTTGCGGCATTTGAGAACCATTTAAATGCTTATTGCCAACATATATTTTTCTCCGCTCGAAAATTATTTTTACAAAGACAAAACACATGGTTTTCGCGATAATCACATACTCTAGATAAGCATTAAATGGATGCGGCAACCATGTACAAAGCTGGTTGTGCGTGGAGTGCAATGCGGCATACATACGAAATGTTATTTTGTCGTTCAACATGAAACATATCACTATTCTAAACCGATTTTGATGAAATTTGGTACAACGGGGGAATATAGGTACAAATAAAACAAAAAATTAGTCCATCCATTGTCTAGACTGCTTGATGCTGTTATTCAACAAAAAGGAATGCTCAAAAAGTACTAAGTGTACCAAAAATACTTTTTTTTTGTTCCTCAAAAAATGTGTCCTTCTTTTAATTTTTTATAATTTAAATATATAAAGAAAAAACATTTTTCTAAACAAAAATAATCTAAATGCTTAATGCGGTTACAATTCAAATTTAAATATTTTTCAATTTAAAATAGCTTCATATCACTTTTAACATGTGGCTTTTAAGGAAAATTGTTTGATGTGCCAATACTTCTATGTGTCACTGTATACTGCATGTATTGATTGCAATAACTTCAACGAATTTTCGTAAACTAATTTGATTACTCGTCGAACTGAACGTCCGTGTTTCTTTCAATATCGGTCTATTGGTCTAGGCTTTTAGACCAACTTCTAACCAAGAGACGTATTGCAGCCACACAAGGACAAACAAACATACAAAGGTATGTAAACAGATGCACTCCCCAAGGAGGAGTTCTATCACCTCTTCTTTAGAATGTTGCTATAAACAACCTTCTGGTTTCCCTAGAAAAAGAGAGGATAAAAGTGGTGGCATATGCAGATGATGTGGCTCTAGCAGTCAGGGGAAAATTCTCAGCCACAATTAGAGATATGGTACAGAGAGACCTCCGGATGACTTGGGGTAAATCCTGTAAAGAAAGAACTAGTCATGTACTGCAAAGAACGCAAAATTCCCACGGTTAATCGCATCTCCTTAGGGAGTATTGAAATATTTTTGGATAAGAAGCTGAACTTTAAGCTTAATAATGCAGAAAGGGCGAGAAAGGCCACGGTAGGTTTGTACTTGTTCAATAGGAAAAAGGTGGAGACTAAAACCGAAAATTGTGCATTTGTTATACCTATACTGCTATATGGTGTCGAAGCTTGGTGGCCGACAATTTTAGATAAAGTTCAGCATATGGCATACTTGTGTATCTCAGGCGCATTCAGTAAGACAGGAACAGATTTCCTTAATGCATCTATTGCGTTTCGACATTTTGGCCAAACAGTCAGCTGCAACAGCGGGTGTTCGGGTGCAACAGCGGAGCTATCGCTGTGGACGGGAAAAAGGTACGGTCACAGTTCGGTCCTCAAATTAATGCCAGATGTGCCAAACGTAGTGGTGAAACCACTTTTCGACAAAAAGTTTGAAACTCCAATTCCCAACAGTACGGTGTGAAGCACATTTTAAAGAACTGGAACTTGAAATAGCGTAACGATTACCGAATCACTGTAGTGTTTTACAGGCTTAAATATTAGCAATTTAAGTGGTGGCAAATTGGCTGAGAAGTAATGTTCCAACAAATGTTGGTATTAATATATACTCAGAATGTAAACCTGCAATAAAATCCCTTGGACTCTGTGTTCCTTAACACGGAAACGGAAATCAACTGCCGCAGATAACTCAATGAGATGGTTGAGCAGTACAATATTCTCCTTATATGGGTGCCAGGCCACATAAACATACTAAGGAACAGCGAAACGGATGAGTTTGCAAGGCTAGGAACTACCTTACGTATTCCAGGGGAACCAGAACCTGTTGGTATGTCTCTGGCTACCTGCAAGCTTTTACTGTTTGAGTGCGCAGGCTGTTATGATGGAAAATGTCCGATGAGAGAACTACAAGGATTATAACGACACCAAGAAAGTAAGGCCCCATTTTAACTTAAACCCCCACTAGATTTGTTAGTGCTCTCAAGTACTCGTATATACGGCCGTAAGTTCAGCCAGGCCGAATCTTATGTACCCTCCACCATGGATTGCATAGAAACTTGTACTAAAGACTGTCGTCCACAATCGAATTACTTGGGCTGTGGTAACACTTGCCGATGGCAAGGTATCTTAAAACTTTTTAACACCGTCTTCTCAATTATAAGTTAGTCCATACGGGGTATATAGTAAACAAAATTTTCTATAGAAATTAAATTTTGACAAAATTTTCTACAGAAATAAAATTTTGACAAAATTTTCTATAGAAATAAAATTTTGACAATTTCTATAAAAATTAAATTTTGACAAAATTTTCTACAGAAATAAAATTTTGACAAAACTTTCTATAGAAATAAAATTTTGACAAAATTTTCTATAGCAATAAAATTTAACAAAATTTTCTATAGAAATAAAATTTTGAAAAAAGTTTTAAAGAAATAAAATCTTGACACAATTTTGACAAAATTTTTTTAAAAATAAAATTGTGAAAAAATTTTCTATAGAAATAAAATTTTGGCAAAATTGTCAATAGTAATAAAATTTTGACAAAATTTTCTATAGTAATAAAATTTTGACAAAATTTTCTATAGAAATAAAATGTTGGTAGATTATTTTTGGGGATCGGCTATATATAACTATAGACTGATATGGACCAATTTTTGGCATGGTTGCTAGCGGCCATATACTAACACCACGTAGCAAATTTCAACCGGATCGGGTAAATTTTGCTCTTCCAAGGGGCTCCGGAGATCAAATCTGGGGATCGGTTTATATGGGGGCTACATATAATTATGGACCGATATGGACCAATTCCTGCATGGTTGTCAGAGACCATATACTAACACCACGTACCAAATTTCAACCGAATCGGATGAATTTTGCTCATCCATGAGGATCCGGAGGTCAAATCTGGGGATCGGTTTTTATGAGGGCTATATATAATTATGGCCCGATGTGAACCAAAGTTTGCATAGTTGTTAGAAACCATATACTTACACCATGTACCATGTACCATGGCGGATCGGATGAAATTTGCTTATCTTAACATAGAGGCTCCGCAAGCCAAATCTGGGAATCGGTTTATATAGGGGCTATATATATTTATGGGCCGATATGGACCAATTATTGCATGGTTACGAGAGACCATATACTTACACCATGTACCAAATTTCAACCAGATCGGATAAATTTTGCTCCTCCAAGAGGCTCCGCAAGCCAAATCTGAGCGTCTGTTTATATGGGGGCTGTACGTAAAAGTGGCCAGATATGGCCCATTTACAATACCATTCGACCTACATCAATAACAACTAATTGTGCCAAGTTTCAAGTCGATAGCTTGTTTCGTTCGGAAGTTTGCGTGATTTCAGCAAATGGACGGACGGACGGACATGCTTAGATCGACTCAGAATTTCCCCACGACCTAGAGTATATATATTTATGGGGTCTTCGAGCAATATTTCGATGTGTAACAAACGGAATGACAAAGTTAATATACCCCCATCCTATGGTGGGGGTATAGAATTAATAAAGGCTTTTTGTAAAAAGCCAAATCACACTTCAAATTCATTGATTTTTACGTGATATTGCACCGATCTTCACACCACCACCACACAACACCGCTCTTCTTAAATTACCCTTATGCTCTGTTTACAAGTGCCCTCATCGAAAAGTGTTGCCCGTCACTGTATAATGGAATCGTTTGTTTTCATATGCAAAATTTTGAAATCACAATATCTTGAAATGCTAAAACATATGTACGCAATGCAGACAAGACAGGTGTGATAACAGCACATAGTCACCCCGTGAGCCACTGATGGAAGACTTACTTTTGGGATTGTGAACCCTTATGTCTGCCCTGAGGTGTGATTGCATATCAGAAGTAAACACATGTACTACTATTCACAAATTTGGAAAAGTCGAAAACAAACAAGAGGACGTGAGAGAAAAAAAAAACACACACACACACACAACAAAACGACAACATGTAAGTTTGTGTCACCAGAGTGACTGACAAGCCACGATATATAAAAAGGAAAATCGTATGCATTGAGTATGAGAAATATGAACCACCTTGGAGCTCCCATCCAAACCACAGAGCCACCTTTGCCGGTTGTGGAATGTAGACTCTGTTTGGGTGTAAATATTGTGATTTGCCCTGCTTCTGTAAAACAAAGGGGAAATAAACATCAAAAAATATGTAAAAACAACACCTCCCGTCGCAGCACGCCTAGAGTGAATAGAAAAACTTCAACCGACAAAAGCATTTATAGAGGAAGATACAGGACACACGAAGGCGCGCTATCACAAACACACACGCACACACCTATTCACACTAAGGAAACCCTATATCACGTGCTTTCATACAAGGACTTGGTAATCCATGGATGTGGGCTTTAGTCTTCGTCTCGATATAGCAGAACATATAACTGTCTGCCTATCCGTCCGTCAGTCAATCTGTTTCCCCATCTATCTGTTCAGCCGAGAGTATCTATGGGTGTGAGTGTGTGCGTGTGTGTACGGCTCACATTTTTGTAAAGGCAATGTGACACACGTGCTACATAGTCACATGGTGTGATGGCGGCTTATGGTTGACGTGCTCAGTGCGGCTTCTTTGCTTCATCAAATGTGGTTTGAGGATGTTTTATTGACGCCTTTGTAGTGTAAAATCATGTCGATGTTATAGACCATTGAGTTGTTTTCTTTTTTTTTTGTTTGTTTGTTGGTGATTGTAGGTGGTTGCGGTAGTGTCGACTACGGTGACAGACTGCGATGAGTCTGTATGGTACGATCCCGATAGGAAAATTTCAGGGCTTATACCCTTCACCACTACTGTGGTACAGGGTATAATAAGTTTGTGCATTTGTATGTAACGCCAAGAAGGAAAAGTCTGAGACCCATCGTTTCGTATACCGATCGTCTTAGAATTAAATTCTGAGTCGATCTAGCGATGTCCGTCTGTCTGTCTGTCCGTCCGTCTGTCTGTCTGTTCATGTATTTTTGTGCGCAAAGTACAGGTCGCAGTTTAAGTCGGATTGTCCTCAAATTTGGCATAAGGTCGTTTTTTGGAACAAAGACAATCGCTATTGATTTTGGAAAAAATCGGTTCAGATATAGATATAGCTGCTATATATATTTATCCCCGATCTGGTCATAATTGGCGTGTTTATCAACCGATGTTCTTCAAAATCAGTACATCCGAATATTTCATGAGACTCGAAAAACTTGCAAAATATCAGCTAAATCGGTTCAGATTTAGATATAGCTCCCATATATATCTTTCGTCCGATTTATACTCATATGACCACATAGGCCAATTTTTGCTCCGATTTTGTTGAAATTTTGCACAGGGAGTAGAATCAGCATTGTAGCTATGTGTGCCAAATTTTATTGAAATCGGTTCAGATTTAGATATAGCTCCCATATATAGCTTTCGACCGATTTACACTCATATGACCACAGAGGCCAATTTTTCGCTCCGATTTAGTTGAAATTTTGCACAGGGAGTAGAATCAGTATTGTAGCTATGCGTGCCAAATTGGGTTGAAATCGGTTCAGATTTAGAAATATCTCCCATATATAGCTTTCGCCCGATTTACACTCATATGACCACAGAGGCCAATTTTTAACTCCGATTTAGTTGAAATTTTGCGCACGGAGTAGAATCAGTATTGTAGCTATGCGTGCCAAATTTGGTTGAAATCGGTTCAAATTTAGATATAGCTCCTATATATATGTTTTTCTGATTTCGACAAAAATGGTCAAAATACCAACATTTTCCTTGTAAAATCGCCACTGCATAGTCGAAAAGTTGTAAAAATTACTCTACTTTTCCTAAACTTCTAATACATATATATCGAGCGATAAATCATAAATTAACTTTTGCGAAGTTTCCTTAAAATTGCTTCAGATTTAAATGTTTCCCATATTTATTTTTTACTAACATTGTGTTCCACCCTAGTGCAATAGCCAACTTAAATTTTGAGTCTATAGATTGTGTAAAAGTCTATCAAATTCTGTCCAAATCGAGTGATATTTAAATGTATGTATTTGGGACAAACCTTTATATATAGCACCCTACACATGTGATATGGTATCGAAAATTTAGATCTACAAAGTGGTGCAGGGTATAATATAGTCGGCCCCGCCCGACTTTAGACTTTCCTTACTTGTTTTTGCTTATTATTGGTCATCGAAAAATATCCCGTACATTTTCACGTCGACCATGTAATATTTGCATGCAACCATATTTGTATTGCAAATTCCGCATACCAAAATAACATTGTCACCTTCTCACATTTTATAATCTTTAATATCTTTAATATTATGATATTTTATGGTCTGTTATTTCCAGGAAATAAAAAACCCTATTAATTTACTTCCTCCATCTATTCTAAGCAACGACTGCCATTCGAATGACGTGTAGAATTACTATTTTACGCATTTTTTTGGGCTCGAAGAGCAAAGGACAAGTATATACGAGGGCAGTTCGGAAACTTCTTAGCCTAGCGCGGTATAAACAGAAGAAAGTTAGGTGATTTGGAAACATCCATTTCTGTTATGAACACATGTTCAATTTTGTTTCGATCTGGCAACTCCTTCATTTAGAAATATGTGTTCAAAAAAGACGCATCTGCAATTTTTTTACAATGGAAAAATTAGAAATGCGTGCTGTCATTTAATATTTACATAAAAAAGGTTTATCGGAACAAGAAATTCATAATGATATGGTGAATGTGTTAGGTGAAAGTGTTCCTTCATATGCAACAGTCAAAAATTGGGTTGCAGAATTTAAACGTGGTCGTACAAGCATTGAAGATGAACCACGTAGTGGACGTCCAAAAACAGCAACAACAACAGAAATTGTATCCAAAGTGCATGATATGGTATTAAATGATCGACGAATAAAAGTGCGTGAAATTGCTAATATCATGGGTATCTCAAATGATCGAGTCCATTTAATTTTGCATGAAGAACTATAGATGAAAAAGCTTTCTGCAAGATGGGTGCCGCATTTGTTAGCAGTCGATCAAAAACGCATAAGAATGAACATTTCTCAAGCTTGTTTGGATCGTTTTAGGCGAAATAAAATGGATTTTAAACGTCGTTTCATAAATTTTGATGAGACATGGATCGACCACTATACTCCAGAGACAAAACAACAATCCAAACAATGGGCTGAAGCTGGAAGAAGTGCCCCAAAAAAGGCAAAAACAATTTAATCGACTGGTAAGGTTATGGCAACGGTTTTTTGGGACTTCAAAGGTATTTTATTGAGTGACTATCTGCAAGAGGGTAAAATAATAAATTCAGAGTACTATTGCAACCTTTTGGATCAATTAAATGTACAAATTCGAGAAAAACGTCCTGACTTTTAACAATGGCTATTACAGTTGTAAACCACTATTTTGAAGACCTTGAGGAAAACTATTTTAATCCAGTGATAGAATTGCTAGAAAAGCGTTGGAGTAAGTGTATTGAAGTTTCAGGAGATTATATTGAAAAAATATATATATATTTTTGAAAAACTACCTATTCTCTTTCATTGATAGGCTAAGAAGTTTCCGAACCGCCCTCGCATAAGGGCTATACGTAAAAGTGATCCGATATGGCCTATTTTAAATACCTTTCGTCATACATCAATAACAACTACTTGTGTTAAGTTTCAAATCGATAGCTTGTTTCGTTCGGAAATTAGCTTGACGGACGAACGGACATTGCTAGATCGACTCAGAATTTTACCATGACCCAGAATATATATTCTATATGGGGTCTTAGACCAATATTTTGATGTGTTGCAAACGGATTGACAAAGTGAATATATCCCCCATCCTATGCAAAATAGTATAAAAATAGTAAAGGGTGGTTAAATTGCAAGGGCCGATGTTGAACGTGAACCACACCTAAACGCCATGTTTTTTCCGAATTTTATTTGACATTTCTCTATTTCAGACTTACTCAATTTGGAGAGATACACAATCCAACAACGTGTTAAATGGTTCCAAGAAATGGCAACACTGGATGATCAATTTTCGAAGAAAATCATCTTCAGTGATGAGGCACATTTTCACCTCAGTGGATTCGTCAATAAACAGAATTGCCGCATTTGGGCGAATGAGAATCCAAGAGTGATTGTCGATAAACCTATGCACCCACAAACAGTGACTGTTTGGTGCGGCTTATGGGCTGGCGGCATCATCGGGCCGTATTTTTTCCAAAATGAGGCCGGTCAGGCAGTTACTGTGAATGGTGTTCGCTATCGTGAGATGATAACGAACTTTTTGTGGCCCGAATTGGAAGATATGTATGTGGACGATATGTGGTTTCAGCAGGACGGTGCCACTTGCCACACAGCTAACGAAACAATGGATCTTTTGCGCAACAAATTCAATCACGTAATGGCGATGTCAATTGGCCGCCAAGATCATGTGATTTGACACCGTTGGACTTTTTTCGTTGGGGTTATTTGAAAGAAAAGGTGTACGTCGATAAGCCAGCAACAATTCAAGAGCTAAAGGATGAGGGAATGAGCAAAGGTAACAAAATACATAAATAAAACATAGTTCGACAGCAAAATCAATTTCAGTTAACATACTAGTAAGAATTAAATCTTGATTTTTTTCGTGAGCGTGATTATGCAGAAATTTTATTCACGCACATTCCCGAGCAGATTTTATTACTCACGCACGACATTTTTGCTTTAGTTCACGCACATTCAAATTTTATTCATGACTGACGTGATTCACGCGTGTCACGAAAATTTCGTGTCACGCGCACAGCTCTAAGCGGAAGTTCATACGAAGTATAGAAAAGTTTTCTGAAAAATGAATTCGAAATTTGGTTTGAAAGTTTGGGAAAACATATCGAAAATATTAGCCTGAATCCACAAATGAAGAATAAACAAGTATATACGGCCGTAAGTTCGGCCAGGCCGAAGCTTGTGTACCCTCCATCATGGATTGCGTAGAAACTTCATCTAAACACTGCCATCCACAATCGAATTACTTAAGTTGCGGTAACGCTTGCCGATGACAAGGTATCTTAAAACCTCCTAACATCATCTTCTAAATTGTATGTAAGTCCATACGTGGTATATATTAAATCAAAAAAGATCGATCCAATACGTATCGATCCAAAGTAGACATAACATTTTGACAAAATTTTCTACAGAAATAAAATTTTAACAAAATTTTCTATAGAAATAAAATTTTCACAAAATTTTCTATAGAAATAAAAATTTTGGCAAAATTTTCTATAGAAATAAACTTTTGACAAAATATTGTATAGAAATAAAATCTTGGTAGAATATTTTTGGCTCGAGTGGCAACCATGATTATGAACCGAATAAAATTTGAACAAAATTTTCTATAGAAATAAAATTTTGAAAATCTTTCTCAAAATTTTGACAAAATTTTCTATAGAAATAAAATTTTGACAAAATTTTCTATAGAAATAAAATTTTGGTAGATTATTTTTGGCTCGAGTGGCAACCATGATTATGAACCGATATGGACCAATTTTTGTGTGATTGGACCAATTTTGGTATGGTTGTTAGCGACCATATACTAACACCACGTTCCTAATTTGAACCGGATCGGATGAATTTTGCTCCTCCAAGAGGCTCCGGAGGTCAAATCTGGAGAACGTTTTATATGGGGGCTATATATAATTATGGACCGATATGGACCAATTCTGGCACGGTTGTTAAAGATCATATACTAACACCATGTTCAAAATTACAACCGGATTGGATGAAATTTGCTTCTCTTGGAGACTTCGCAAGCCAAATCTGGGGATCGGCTTATATGGGGGCTATATATAATTATGAACCGATGTGGACCAATTTTTGCATGGTTGTTAGAGACCATATAACAATATCATGTACCAAATTTCAGCCGGATCGGATGCAATTTGCTTCTCTTTGAGGCTTCGCAAGCCAAATCTGGAGATCGGTTTGTATGGGGTCTATATATAATTATGGACCGATGTGGACCAATTTTTGCATGGTTGTTAGAGACCATATACCAACATCATGTACCAAATTTCAGCCGGATCGGATGAAATTTGCTTCTCTTTGTGGCTCCGCAAGCAAAATATATGGATCGGTTTATATGGGGGCTATATATAATTATGGACCGATGTGGACCAATTTTAGAATGATTGTTAGAGATCATATACCAACACCATGTACCAAATTTCAGCCAGATCGGATGAAATATTCTTCTCTTAGAGGCTCCACAAGCCAAATCTGGGGATCGGTTTATATGGGGGCTATATATAATTAAGGACCGATATGGACCAATTTTTGCATGGTTGTTAGAGACCATATACCAACATCATGTACCAAATTTCAGCCGGATCGGATGAAATTTGCTTCTCTTTGAGGCTCCGCAAGCCAAATCTGGGGATCGGTTTATATGGGGGCTATATATAATTATGGACCGATGTGGACTAATTTTGGCATGATTGTTAGAGACCATATACCAACACCATGTACCAAATTTCAGCCGGATCGGATGAAATATGCTTCTCTTAGAGGCTTCACAAGCCAAATCTGGGGATCGGTTTATTTGGGGGCTATATATAATTATGGACCGATGTGGACCAATTTTTGCACGATTGTTATAGACCATATACCAACACCATATACCAAATTTCAGCTGGATCGGATGAAATATGGTTCTGTTAGAGGCTTCACAAGCCAAATCTGAGGGTCCCTTTATATGGGGGCTATACGTAAAAGTGGACCGATATGGCCCATTTTCAATACCATCCGACCTACATCGATAACAACTACTTGTGCCAAGTTTCAAGTCGATAGCTTGTTTCGTTCGGAAGTTAGCGTGATTTCAACAGACGGACGGACGGACGGACGGACATGCTTAGATCGACTCAGAATTTCACCACGACCCAGAATATATATACTTTATGGGGTCTTAGAGCAATATTTCGATGTGTTACGAACGGAATGACAAAGTTAATATACCCCCATCCTATGATGGAGGGTATAAAAAATTGAAAGGTGAGTAAGCCCGAAGTTTGGAGGACGTTTTGTGAAAAAATATTTTGCATGTATGTGGATACCAAGTTAGGGAACGTGGGTACGAGCGAACTTTGGAAGAAGTTCTATGAATAATTTAGTTCTTAAAATGTAGGGACATTGGAAGTTTGGAGAATGTTTTGATGAATTTACAAAATTGCTTGGAAATTTGATCAACTATCGAAGGCATCATTAGAATGTAAACTTGGATAGCGGCAGTGTTCAACAGAAAATCCCGACGCTTGAAAGAACTTGTGTGATTCAAAGCAACATTTCGTAAAGGTTTTCGTTCTCGTAAAATGCCATTTACTCTCAGATTACATGCTATATATAGATTATCTTGTCGATGTAATTTAAATTTAAGTTCATGAATTCCATTGTTAGTTCACTTATTGATTCATGATGATTTTCAATCCCATTAATCCTCTTCTTGAGATCATTTATGTCTTTTGTCATTTCAATAATGTTTGTTTCCATAGCACCAGACGTTTAGCGGGAAAAAATGCATTTAGCTTTTAGCCTTTATTCTGGCTTTTTTACATGACCCTTTTAGCTATTTTTGGTTTTTATCCCTCCACCATAGGATGAGGGGTATATTAACTTTGCCATTCCGTTTGTAACACATCGAAAAATTGCTCTAAGACCCCATAAAGTATTTATATTCTGGGTCGTGTTGAAATTCTGAGTCGATGTGAGCATGTCCGTCCGTCCGTCTGTTGAAATCACGCTAACTTCTGAACGAAACAAGCTATCGACTTGAAACTTGGCACAAGTATTTGCTATTGATGTAGGTCGGACAGTATTGCAAATGCGCCATGTTGGTCCACTTTTACGTATAGCCCCCATACAAAGGGACCCTCAGATTTGGCTTTTGGAGCCTCTAACAGAAGCATATTTCATCCCATCCGGCTGAAATTTGGTACATGGTGTTGGTATATGGTCTCTAACAACCATGCAAAAATTGGTCCACATCGGTCTATAATTATATATAGCCCCCATATAAACCGATCCTCAGATTTGGCTTGCGGAGCCTCAAAGAGAAGCAAATTTAATCCGATCCGCCTGAAATTTGGTACATGATGTTGGTATATGGTCTCTAACAACCATACAAAAATTGGTTCACATCGGTTCATAATTATATATAGCCCCCATATAAACCGATCCCCAGATTTGGCTTGCGAAGTCTCCAAGAGAAGCAAATTTCATCCAATCCGGTTTTAATTTGGAACATGGTGTTAGTATATGATCTTTAACAACCATGTCAGAATTTGTCCTTATCGGTCCATAATTCTATATAGCCCCCATATAAACCGATCCCCAGATTTGACCTCCGGAGCCTCTTGGAGGAGCAAAATTCATCCGATCCGGTTCAAATTTGGAACGTGGTGTTAGTATATGGCCGCTAACATCCAAACCAAAATTGGTCCATATCGGTCTATAGACATATATCCGATATCCAATCACACAAAAATTGGTCTATATCGGTTCATAATCATGGTTGCCACTCGAGCCAAAAATAATCTACCAAAATTTTATAACTATAGAAAGTTTTGTCAAATTTTTATTTCTAAAGAAATTTTTGTCAAAATTTTATTTCTATAGAAAATTTTGTTAAAATTTTATTTCGTTGTTGTTGTTTTTGATCTCAGCTTAAAGCCATGCATTGACTAAACTACAAGTGTAGCTTAACCAACAGAGGAAAAGTATGCTGTCAAATTTATTTGGGCAAAGCCCTATAGACTGCAAGATGGTTGGATGTACAGCTGTTTCGGAATTACCACATTCCTCATCAGCATCCTCTACTTGCAGCAAAACTATCAACCAATTATCACAATAAATTCGGGTAATTCACTCAACCCAAAGTGAACTACACTTGAACCTCCCGAAAAAGGGTTTGATAGTCGGCTACTGCCTAAAAAAAAAAATTTGACAAGCATACTTTTCCTCTGTTGGTTAAGCTACACTTGTACTTTAGTCAATACATGGCTGAGATCAAAAACAACAATAACGATTGAAGAGAAGCCAACAATAACAAACAAAAAATATTATTTCTATAGAAAATTTTGTTAAAATTTTATTTCTATAGATAATTTTGTTAAAATTTTATATCTATAGAAAATTTTGTTAAAATTTTATTTCTATAGAAAATTTTGTCAAAATTTTATTTCTATAGAAAATTTTTGTTAAATTTTTTTTTTCTATAGAAAATTTTGTAGAAATTTTATTTCTATAGAAAATTTTGTTAAAATTTTATTCGGTTCATAATTTTTATGGAAAAAGAAAAACGAATGCCGTTCATGAAATCGTGAACGCCCGTGGACAAAATCGTGAACATTTCGTTTTGATTTGTTGTGAACGTTTCCGTTTCATTTTGTCACCGTCCGTTCACGATTGTGGAACACAATTTTTTCTATTAGTGTATAATTTCTTCTACATTGTTGGTATTACAGGAAAAGGTGTTAAGAACTAAAAAGCCTCGTGGATGTGAGAAAGATGTGAGGGAAAATGCAATTAGCAAGAAAACAACGTTTTTTTTTGAGTTAGTCTTTATGAAATTGTTTTTACATCCTGGAAAAGAATAAACGTTTATCACAAAAATATATACTTTTCTTCCAAATACACTTCCTTTCAGCGAAAAGCAAATGAGAAACGAACTTTGTTTGTCTAAAATTTCGTTTGGGAGGAAAGAATTATTTTTTTTGCGTGTACGTATTTGATCTATCTTTTTATACCCTCCATCATAGGATGGGGGTATATTAACTTTGTCATTCCGTTTGTAACACATCGAAATATTGCTCTAAGACCCCATAAAGTATATATATATTCTGGGTCATGGTGAAATTGTGAGTCGATCTGGGCATGTCCGTCCGTCCGTCCGTCTGTTGAAATTACTCTAACTTCCGAACGAAACAAGCTATCGACTTGAAACTTGGCACAAGTAGTTGCTATCGATGTAGGTCGGATGGTATTGAAAATGGGCCATATCGGTCCACTTTTACGTATATCCCCCATATAAAGGGACCCTCAGATTTGGCTTGTGGAGCCTCTAACAGAAGCCTATTTCATCCGATCCGGCTGAAATTTGGTACATGGTGTTGGTATATGGTCTCTAACAACCATGCAAAAATTGGTCCACATCGGTCCATAATTATATATAGCCCCCATATAAACCGATCCCCAGATTTGGCTTGCGGAACCTCAAAGGGAAGAAAATTTAATCCGATCCGGCTGAAATTTGGTACATGATGGTGGTATATATATATGGTCTCTAACAACCATGCAAAAATTGGTCCATATCGGCCCTTAATTATATATAGCCCCCATATAAACCGACTCCCAGATTTGGCTTGTGGAGCCTCTAAGAGAAGCATATTTCATCCGATCCGGCTGAAATTTGGTACATGGTGTTGGTATATGGTCTCTAACAATCATGCAAAAATTGGTCCACATCGGTCCATAATTATATATAGCCCCCCATATAAACCGATCCCCAGATTTGGCTTGCGGAGCCTCAAAGAAAGAGAAGAATTTGGAACATGGTGTTAGTATATGATCTATAACAACCGTGCCAGAATTGGTCCATATCGGTCCATAATTATATATAGCCCCCATATAAAACGTTCTCCAGATTTGACCTCCGGAGCCTCTTGGAGGAGCAAAATTCATCCGATCCTGTTCAAATTAGGAACGTGGTGTTAGTATATGGTCGCTAAGAACCATACCAAAATTGGTCCAATCACACAAAAATTGGTCCATATCATTTCATAATCATGGTTGCCACTAGAGCCAAAAATAATCTACCAAAATTTTATTTCTATAGAAAATTTTGTCAAAATTTTATTTCTATAGAAAATTTTGTCAAAATTTTATTTCTAGAGAAAATTTTGTTAAAATTTTATTCTGTTCATAATAAAATTTTCATCATTGTCAAAATTTTATTTCTATAGAAAATTTTGTCAAAATTTTATTTCTATAGAAAATTTTGTCAAAATTTTATTTCAAGAGAAAATTTTGTTCAAATTTTATTCGGTTCATAATCATGGTTGCCACTCGAGTCAAAAATAATCTACTAAGATTTTATTTCTATAGAAAATTTTGTCAAAAGTTTATTTCTATCGAAAATTTTGTTAAAATTTTATATCTGTAGAAATTTTTGTCAAAATTTTCTTTCTATAGAAAATTTTGTCAAAATTTTTATTTCTATAGAAAATTTTTGTTAAAATTTTATTTCTGTAGAAAATTTTTTCAAATTTTTATGTCTACTTTGTCAAACTGAATTATATACGTATTGGATCGATCTTTTTTGATTTAATATATACCACGTATGGACTTACATACAATTTATAAGATGGTGTTAGGAGGTTTTAAGATACCTTGCCATCGGCAAGCGTTACCGCAACTTAAGTAATTCGATTGTTGATGGCAGTGTTTAGAAGAAGTTTCTACGCAATCCATGATGGAGGGTACATAAGCTTCGGCCTGGCCGAACTTACGGCCGTATATACTTGTTTGATTTAATATATACCACATATGGACTTACATACAATTTAGAAGACAGTGTTAGGAGGTTTTAATATACCTTGCCATCGGCAAGCGTTACCGCAGCTTAAGTAATTCGATTGTGGATGGCAGGTTTTAGAGGAAGTTTCTACACTGATAGAAAAAGCTTCATTGATAATGTGAATTGCTTCGTTGTATTAACGAAATTTGTCATTAAAATTGAGCCAACGAAGCTTTTCGTTAAAGCAACGAAAATGTTGTTGTAATAATGAAATGTATTATGAAATACTTGTCATAAATGCAATGAAAGAAATCATTGTAATAATGTAACAAATCCATTATATCAATGAAATCAAATGAATGATGAATGAATGATTTCATTGTAATAATGTAACATATTCATTGTAACCAAGAAGCATAGTTGTTGTACGAATGAATGATTTCATAGATATTATGAAGCCTATTCTTTGTATCAACGAAACATAATTATTTTATGAATGAATGGCTTCATTGTTACAATGAAAACTTTACATTGTTTCGACGAAAATATTTCATTGAAATAATGAAAGCGATAGTAGTATTAATGGCGGACAATAATTAATACTATGAACATATTCGTTGTAATAATGATACAAATCCGATCTCCCAATGAAATATGTTCATTGTTTTAATGAAAACTTTACATTGTTTCGATGAAAATATTTCATTGAATTTATGAAAGCGATAGTAGTATTAATAGCGGACAATCATTAATACTATGAATATATTCGTTGTATTAATCACTATTAATTAAATATTATAAATGTATAAGAAAGTCTATTCAAAATATAATGTTTGTAATAAATGGGCTAATTTCCTTTTACATTTTAAGCAAACAGCATTGTTTTTCATAATTTAAGAAAACATTTATTGTTCTCAACAATAAAGCATTTATATAAAACTGTACTTAAGTGGTAAGAAATTTATACTTAATTAATTATTTAAATACTTCAAAATGTTTGTTGTTGACATGAATCAAATAAGTAATTATAACTCCACAAAAAAATATATATATAAGTATATAAATTTATAAATATAACATACGACAGAAAAATAATACATCAAAAAATAATCATACCTCTAATAATTATAGATTTTTGTTTCATTTTAAAAAATAAACTGTTTTCATACGCCAGAAAAATTTCCTTACAATGACAATTATATTACCCCTTTCTTACAAGAAATCTAAAACCACAAAATAATGAGAATCGTAATAATAGTATTTTCAAACATTTCATGTAGTAATTTTTAATCTAAACAAAACAAAAAAAATAATAAACAAAATCCTCATACAAATTGTGGTTCATACATTTTATAGAACAGTAGATAATTCATGAATAAGTGATAAAACTTTGGGGAAGCCTTTTTTGCTGTCAGCAATATTACAAAAATTTTTTTCAATAAAAACCCAGAAAGGGTAACATGCTTCCGGGTATTCTACATTAAATATGTGGAATACCTTGAAGCATATGTCTAATGCTCGGCAAAATATATTCACCTCTAACAATTGACCATCTAAATAAACGTAATATTTTTCAATGTTAAACTATTTTCTGTTACCAATTGCCAATATAAATGGCTGTATGGGTTCACCCCTCTTTTTAAGAATTGAAGCCGATCTTCCAGTTCTTGAAGCGTTTGGATGATGAATCACGTATGGAGTAACGACCATAGGTTTTTTTGTCATCACAGTCTTTGCGTTGGAATTTTTTAGTGGGAAAGAGGTAGCTGTGAAGGTTCCAGAGAAGTTTTAGTCCAACGCCATTTATATCTATAATTAAAACAGTTATTGGAGCGAATTTAATAATTTTGAATATAATTACCTTCTTGTTCTTGTTGTTCGGATTTATTCCCGCCAGAGCTTCCTTCGACTCTTTGTCGTGAATTGTTAAATGTTGTTTCATGTAGTTGGAGAGGCATATAAATTTGTCAGTCCAGCCGAGAATTTGGTCAGTATCCTTATGAATAATAGAGAAATCAATATCCATCTATTTGAAGAGAATTTTAAATATCAGTGTTTAGCTATAAATTTGTTTTATGTATCTTTTTAATCGCAACTTAATTGAAATTACCAGTTTAATAAAAATATGTATTTTATGTACGTACAATTATTGAGAAAATTTAATGTAAATTAGTTTACGCTAAATTAAATTGATTTTAACTTTATTTGATTTGATTGGTCTTAATCTATATAGGATTGACTTTAATTTAAAAATGGTTTATTTAATTAATTTTTGTTTTTTGAATATTTTTGAGTTAATACATTTTTTAAAATGTTTATACTTTATTTAATCAACTTAAGTCTATATTAATTTTTAAATTTAATTACTTTTAATTTAATTGAATGTAGTCTAGCTATTAAATTAATGTTATTTTTAAAAATTTATATATTTTAATTTAATCAAAGACAGTTTTCTTAATTTTTAATATATTTTTGTTTTTTTTTTTTTACGTTTACTTTATTCTAGATAGATTTGAGTTTAATTTAATACTAATTTATTTTAACATTTATTGATTTGCTTGAATTTAACTTAAATTAATAATTTTTTTTAATTCTATATTTTAATTTAATCAAAGATATGCTATATTAATTTTTAATATAATTTAGATTTTCAGGTTTAATTTAGTCTATATAGATTTGAGTTTAATTTAATATTGATTTATTTTAACATTTTTTGATTTGATTGTATTTAACTTAAATTAATATTATTTTTAAAAAATTCTATATTTTAATAGGCTATATTAATTTTTAATAAAATTTAGATTTTTATCTTTTTATATAAATTAGATTTTTAATTTTACTTTAGTATATATAGATTTGAGTTTAATTTAATATTGATTTATTTTAAAATTTTTTGATTTGATTGAATTTAACTTAAATTAATATTATTTTTAAAAAATTCTATATTTTAATAGGCTATATTAATTTTTAATAAAACTTAGATTTTTAATTTTACTTTAGTCTATATAGATTTGAGTTTAATTTAATATTGATATATGTTAACATTTTTTGATTTGATTGAATTTAACTTAAATTGAACTTACCTTCTTTGTGAATATAATCCTGGGACGTATCCTCCTGCTCTTCAAGACTCTGTATATTTCCCTCTTCCATCAGCCTTTTTTTCGCTAGGTGTTCAGTTTTTACAGACTTAAACGTTGTTTTGAACGCTGTTGTAACATACAAATTTCTGAAAATAGGTTTTTATCAAGCTTTTCCCCGAATTCACGAAATAGGCGTAGCAGAGTGTCTATAAGTAATTCAAAAAGGCTTTTATATATGGTCTCCGCGTCACTTCTCGGAATATTAAAATTTGAATATAGTTTAGTTGCAAAAATGAGAAAATTTTTTGATATACATTTTATATTAGAGTCGCTGTCTCTCTTTGGCTCTAATATTTCATTATCGAAATCTTTGCAACTTTTCTCATTTATTAAAACATTTGTAGCGGTTTGACCAATATTGCTATGTATGTCATCAGGCAGTAATATTAATGACTCACTTTTATCCATCGATGACGCTAACTTTGTTTGTGCATGCTTAACGCGACAATGCCTTTTGAAGCCAGAGGAATTTTTATAGGCCTCTTCACAGCACCTATAAGTGTCATCGTATTTTAGAAAATGATACGATTTTAAATGTTTAAAATAAATATAATTTTCATCAAATGTTTTGTGCCACAAAAAGCACTTAATTTTTTAATAAAAAACACTTGCACTCACTAACTTACACAGAGCAACCAAACTTTTACTTTTCTTATGTTTTACCGACGGAGAAAAAGACTCGCGGATAACAATACGTGCGCACCGATAACTTGCATAAATCACACTGACATTATGAATTGGCTGTTGCACAGCCGTGGTCATGCCTATTACATTAATGCCAGGGTTGCCACGAAATATTCTAATACGAACAATTTGATGAAAATTTAAATTTATTTGAAAAGCATTGCTATTTTTGAAATGTTTTGACATAATATGAAATTAGTGAAATATAGCATAATTTGTTAAAAATATCTATATTTCGTGTTTTCATTTACGTTTTTGTTTTATTTGTTTGTATGTTCCCGGCAAAGACTAAAATCTAGTTTAATACAAGTTGTCCGATTGGTATATTTTTTTCCAGCGTGTAGACTTTTCGATTCTAAACACATATTGTTATTACTACTTTTTGTCGGAAAGTCATATTTTCGGAGTTACGGGCCCCGAAACTTTCCATTATCATTTATATTAGATTTCGTCCAAACGCACAAAATCTTCCTAAAAGAAAAATATATGGTATCCAAATACTAGGTAATAAAATGTATGTTTTTAATTAATTTAAATAACTTAATAACCACGGACCCGTTGAAGTCCCCGGTCCTTCAAAATTTTGACACTCTCGCATTTAAGCAATATGGTACTCATATTAAAGCGTACTCGAAATACATTGCGAATTCAAATACCTCGTAATTTTTTTGAAAAACAATGTTCGCCTTCAGCGCTTTTATTTACAAAAATACCCGGTTTTACACCGTGGTGCAATGGTTAGCATGCCCCGTGGTGCAATGGTTAGCATGCCCGCCTTGCATACACAAGGTCGTGGGTTCGATTCCTGCTACGACCGAACACCAAAAAGTTTTTCAGCGGTGGATTATCCCACCTCAGTAATGCTGGTGACATTTCTGAGGGTTTCAAAGCTTCTCTAAGTGGTTTCACTGCAATGTGGAACGCCGTTCGGACTCGGCTATAAAAAGGAGGTCCCTTATCATTGAGCTTAACATGGAATCGGGCAGCACTCAGTGATAAGAGAGAAGTTCACCAAGGTGGTATCACAATGGACTGAATAGTCTAAGTGAGCCTGGTACATCGGGCTGCCACATAACCTAACCTAACCTACACTATATTTAATTTCCTAAAAAGAAAAATTGCTCAATTTCGTTGGAACTTTTTTTCGGTTGTGGGGTTTTCTTTAATAAAAAACTGACTTCCCACTCTCGTTAAGTTGCAAAAAAAATTTTTGCCAAAAACATCGCGCAATTTTTCTTTAGAAAAAACCTGAGTTTCGTTTTTAAATACATAGACTGTATGTATATATATCCAAAGCAAATCCCAAAATAGTAAAATTTTTCATAATATTTTTCAAATATACTAAATAAATTTTAAATTTCAACAAAAAGCTGCCTTTGTAAACAATTTTTTTCAGGGGTCGATATCTTCCCAAAAAAGTGCTCTCTCCTACCCCCCAAAATATTGTGGTAAAGAATATTTTTTCCATAAATCGTTTTATTAAAAAAATGTGCGCAAAAATGCTAACTTCTTAGAAAATAAAAGATTTTGCGAATTAAAGTTTTCATGCGGAAAGTATTCAAAATAAATTCTTGTAATTTTTGTAGGGAAAATAGATGTTAAACTTAAACAATTAACGCAATAGTAGGGTTACTTCCATTATTGAAAAACCTTAAGCGAAAAGTTCATTTGATTTTCCAGTCGATATTAATGCTTTTAATAATCTCAAATATAGTAAAAAAATATATAGCGGCAACACTGTTTCAAACAATATCCAAAATGTATAACGGTAAACAACATGCATTTCGCAAAGAGTAGTGGAAGAGCAAGAATTAGAGGAGAGTATACAAACTTGCAAAACGCTTTGTTGTTGTTGGCAGAAGTCGTTCACTCAGAGAGTATGAATGCGTTTATATGCTATACATGTATGTAAATTCTTATGTGAGTATACCAAACGAAAGAGCATTAGTATTTTTCATGCAATGAAAAAAATGATCTTATGCTTCAGCTTAATGTTATGGGCGAATGTCATATGATGGATGATGGCAAATATGTTTAAATCGATAAATTTCCGTTACCATGTAGATATGTATCACTTTTGATAACGTAAGTTTGTATATAAAAAAACCAAATACCCATCTTAGCGGAGACTGTACATAAATGTGTACATATTAAAGTGACTATTACGAAAAAATAACTATATAAGAAGTAGGTGCGTGATTATTGCTTTTTCGATTTTTAAAAACTCTAATGTACGCAGCAAAACCGAAAAAATATTTTTCATAATCGAATGTTTAATAACATTATTTTTTTTTTCAGATAACGTTTATAAAATTTTATATTTTCGGAACGCGCTGGTTTAATTGTTTTTTATTTTCATTTAATTTTTATGGCTGACAAATCTTGCAATGTCGGAAGGGATGGATGGATATACATACAACGTCTGTTTTCAAACAGGCAAGCGCGGGAAGCCTTCTTAAGTTTAACGATTGTGTCGTTGTATTAATGAAAAATATTCGTTAATTTTTTTTAATTTTATAAAACTCGAATTTTTAACAAAATATTTTCGGAATTCCACATTTTTGTATATATTTGGATACTCTGAAACATTTAAAAAATAATTGTAGTAAATTTTTGCATCTTTTTGGGCAATGGAAACTAAAAATAAATTTCGTAATATTAACGTAACCTGTTTCGTTAATGTCACGAATATCAAAAACTTCTAAAAAACATGCAACGATCAATTTCATTATATTAACGAAATTTTTCATGTTATTAATGAAACATTTCGTTGTATTAATGAAATATAATTAACGAAGCCAATTCATTAATATTACGAAGCATTTTTCTATCAGTGTACGCAATCCATGGTGGAGGGTACATAAGCTTCGGCCTGGTCCAGCCGTATATACTTGTTTTTTTCGTCATGTTTCCATCGAAATATGGATAAAACGGCACTTTTAGTAAATTATTAGGAATATTAGCATTTGACTCGTTTATCCTTTTTACGTTATTATAATATTTTAAAGTTATTATGATATTACTAAATTCAAATAGTAGATGTGAATTGCTTGTATACTGAAAAAATATTGTCGTGAGGCCAAAGATTTCATGTCCTTAAAATACGAACGCGAATTTTGGTTACAATAGCATTTGTGAATCTCTCTTATATAAACTGTTTTCCTTGTCCAAAAGCAGATAAAGTCGTTTTGTCCTTATAGTTAAGTGATTCAATTTAAAAATGGGTATCTTTACAAGAAAGAAGGCTAGGGTCAATTCTAAAAACTATTAAATTAATGAAATAGTGTTTAAATTTGTGGAGTTTTTGTATCTTAACCACAAACCAAAACAGCGATCAAAAATAGAAGATATTTTTCAACAGTTTAATTTAAAAACGTATACATAGAATAATTTCTACTTGAATTCGAGTCTGAATTTGGAAATTTAAGTTGTCGTTAGCACGTTTTTAAACCATTTTGATAGCTCATGAAGAAAAAACTGAAAAAACGAATAAATTCAAATTAAACTCGGAATCAATACCAAAATCATTAGTGTACAACATCTTTGGAACCGGACAAGCTATTTTTCAGTGTATGTAAGAAATAATTAAGGAAATAAAGTTTTGAGTGTGATATTATTTTTATATTATTTTTTTAATATCCAAAAAAAAAAAAAATACAATAAAAAATATCGTATTGATAGGAATGTGTTTACATTTATGAAAATTGGACAACAATAGGTTTGTTTGGGTAATTTTCCAATAAAAGTTATTCAGTATAAACTTGCATAGGTTTCATTCTCTTGGGTAAAATTAGGAGAACTGTACACGTTCATTAATTCAGCGGTTTTAAACCAATTAAAACGATATATATTGATATTTTCCAATGCACTTCTATGTGACATTGTGCAATATATCGCACATTGGATTTGTTGATGATTAACTGAAATATTTATACTTTAGATGTAAGATAAAAAAATATAGGCCTATTTTGAGGATTTAGAGTCTTTGGTTTAAAGTTTTTTTTTTTTTTTTTAAATTAATAAAACAGTTTTTACTTTGAAGCATCCGTTATAATTTGGATTTTTGAAAATTTGATAAATGAGATCTGTATCCTATTTTAAATTTTATTGATCCTACATTTAAAGGTAGATAAAGGGTGATACGGTCAAAATTTGGTCAAGGGAAAACGCGTGTAAATCGCACTAAAAAAAATATTGTCGTGCGGTCAAAGATTTCATGTCTTTAAAATACGAATGCAAATTTTGCTTAGCACGGAAGACGCAATTCTCTACCATAAAGTTTTTTTCCTTGTCCAAAAGTCGATAAACTTTTCAATGAAGTCGTTTTATCCTTATAATTAAGTGATTTCACTTAAAAATGGGTATCATAACATGAAAGCAAAAATGTTTGGGCTAAGGTCAACTTGACTTTAATAACTCAAAAAAATTCTTTACATTTAATGAAATTGTCTTTAAATTTGTTGCCTTTTTGCATCTTGACTACAAAGCAAAAAATCGTTCAAATATAGGACATATTTTTCAACACTTCATTGTAAAGACGTTTATTACTTGAAAAATATCATAATTTCTACTGGAAGTCAAGTCTTAATTTGGAAAATAAAGTTGTCGTTAACTCGTTTTTAAAGGACTTTGATAGTATATGAAGAAAAAAGCTGAAAAAGCGAAAAATTAAAATTTGCTTCCTAGAAGCAAGTACACAAAACCCAAATTTAAAAGAGAATTGTGTCTTAAAAGTATTCTTACTTGTATTCTCCGCTTCTTTGGCTCGGAATCAATACCAATATTTTTAAAGTAAAGACAAAATCTTTGGGACCGGGCATGCTTTTTTTCAGTGCACCAGTATTTTATTTCAAAGAATTTATATTATATTACACAAAACTATGGCTTGTGATATACAATAAAGGAAATATTTTTATTAGTACGTTGGACGCATTTACTTGTCGGTAGTAATGTTCTATGTTATTAGGATTAATTAATATTCTATGTTATTAGGACTAAACTAATTAATTTAAATTTCCATGTTTTCTATCCATATGAAAGATATATGTGGCATAAGTTGCTACATTCAATTGAATTGTCCAATTTCATCGATTTTGGCTAACTTTTGTTGGGCGGATTTGGCTTATAAGCATCTGAAATTGCAAAGTTATACAAAATATAAGAAAAATATTATTAATTAATTAATTCTGTCGTTCATATTGATTTTTAACTTACGGTTTTCAAGAGTATTTCCTAGAGCCAATAAGGATATCAGCTTAATTAGTATTAAACAGTAAGAATATTCAAAAAATTACCATTACGAGACCTGTCTACCTGCAAGTGAAAAAAATAATTTTTAATAAATTGAAAATTTGGTTTTATTAAAAACGGACAAAATACCGTTTATAGAAAAACTTACCACATTGAAAAATCCATCCAGTAGGTACATTATTGGGATCATATCCATGGACAAATGGGACGTTATTGAAATTATTCTCAGAATATATTTGAAATAAAAAATATTATAAAATTAGACATAATTTCCACTTGTCAGTATAGCATTTAGTATTTAAGGTGGATATTAAGTTCGAGTTTAGCAGCTAAAATTGCAATTTCCATGATAAGTTTTCTTAAATAATCCATTATAAAAAATAATCTTTATAAAAAACTTGATTTGGGCTATTCTCCATCAAGTTATATTTAAATTTGTATCGAAGACGTATAATTTTATACTTTGCTTAGTGATTTATTTTTAATTATAGCGGCTAAACTCGAACTTAGTACTCACCTGTAGGAATTGCTGTAACATAAAAATATAGATTCAAAAAAATGGTTGCTTCTCAACCTGTGATCCAGATGTAGAATAAATATAAATCATCCTATTACCACTCATGTTGTATATTTTTTATGTAAATCAATTAAAAATCCGCACTAATTTTAAACTAACATATTAACAGTTCCTTAATCTGTTATTTATCAATAAAAAGCGTTTTTGATTCCTCTAACATCACATCATTCACTTCTCAGTTTCTAAAATGTTTCGAAATAAATGTATTTTCATTAATAAACACCAATACCGCACGTACAATTTTGCAAAATTAAATCCACGTGTGCACTTCATAAATGCATCAACATAACTGAATGCAACAATAAAACTCAAAGACACAAATAGTCATAAGGGATACATACCTGCCGTAAAGAAGAACAACTCCACACACACACACACGATCCCTTTCTGATCTCGCTATTGCAAAAAAACAATTCTCACCACAAAAGATACCAACAACACACAAGGAACATTCCATTGTCTCTAGAATCAAAACAACCAACAACAGCATTAATGACGCAATAACAAACACAAACAATCATACGAGATATACACAAAATGTCTCTAAAAACTCCCTCACATGATGCACTCACATTTTCCAGTAGCAAGTTTATTGATTAGTTGGAATTCTATCTATAAGTTAAGGTAAAATATATACCAAATCTATGAGGAATCTATAAAAATTATATACACCTTTCAAGGATTATATTAACTAATTTTTATTCTATTTTAACTAAAATTTTCAATGTGAGTAAAAACACTCCAACATATAATAAAAAGGGAAATAATCTGTAGGTAGTCATCGTACGAATCGGTAATGTCGTTAAGTTAATTTTTACTACAAAAATTTTTTTCCATACAAAATTTTTTCTTAGTAAATTGTCCACATTTCGTAGTAAGATTTTTATATTGCCCATGTATTTTTATAATAGAATCAACGATGCATTAACTACTGTGTTGGAATTTTTTTTAAGGAAAATTCCTTCCCATTTCGTAGTTAGTGAACTAAAAAACATTTACTGAATTTTTATAAGTTTTCCTTTAGCTAAGTTAATTTTCGTTGTGGTTACGAAAAATGAACTATATTACAGTAAATTTGTTGAACTATGTGGAAGTCAAAATGGTCCTTAAATTTACAAGACACTTTTTTTTCTGTGAGTATAAACTTGCATAGGTTTCATTCTCTTGGGTAAAATTAGGAGAACTGTACACGTTCATTAATTCAGCGGTTTTAAACCAATTAAAACGATATATATTGATATTTTCCAATGCACTTCTATGTGACATTGTGCAATATATCGCACATTGGATTTGTTGATGATTAACTGAAATATTTAAACTTTAGATGTAAGATAAAAAAAATATAGGCCTATTTTGAGGATTTAGAGTCTTTGGTTTAAAGTTTTTTTTTTTTGTTTTTTTTTTTTTAGTTAATAAAACATTTTTTACTTTGAAGCATCCGTTATAATTTGGATTTTTGAAAATTTGATAAATGAGATCTGTATCCTATTTTAAATTTTATTGATCCTACATTTAAAGGTAGATAAAGGGTGATACGGTCAAAATTTGGTCAAGGGAAAACGCGTGTAAATCGCACTGAAAAAAATATTGTCGTGAGGTCAAAGAGTTCATGTCTTTAAAATCGAATACAAATTTTGCTTAGCATAGAAGACGCATTTCTCTAAAATAAAGTTATTTTCCTTGTCCAAAAGTCGATAAACTTTTCAATGAAGTCGTATTGTCCTTATAAATAAGTGATTTGATTTAAAAATGGGTATCTTACCATGAAAGAAAAAATTGTTGGTCTAAGGTCAAGTTGACTTTAATAATTCAGAAAAATTCTTTAAATTTAATGAAATTGTCTTTAAATTTGTTGTCTTTTTGCATCTTGACTACAAAGCAAAAAATCGTTCAAATATAGGACATTTTTTTCAAAGCTTTATTTTAAAGAAGTTTTTTGCTTCAAACATAGCAACTTTCTGCTGGAAGTCGAGTCTTAATTTGGAAAATAAAGTTGCCGTTAACTCGTTTTTAAAGGACTTTGATAGCATATGAAGAAAAAAAGCTGAGAAAGCGAAAAATTAAAATTTGCTTCCTAGAAGCAAGTACACAAAACCTAAATTTAAAAGAGAATTGTGTCTTAAAAGTATCCTTACTTGTATTCTCCTCTTCTTTGGCTCGGAATCAATACCAAATTTTTTAAAGTAAAGACAAAATCTTTGGAACCGAGTATGTTTTTTTTCAGTGTACCACGCAGTCAAACTTCGTCAGCATCGTCATTTACAGCCTCCGGGATCGCGTTTTGGCCGTCGTATTTTGTTTATCATCGCGATTTGGAGTCACTACCTTCTTGTAAGTCGATAGTCCGGCTCGTTTTTTGGCTCGATGCACGGTTGTAGACCATACACCCAGCTTATTGGGAGCCACCGTGGTGCAATGGTTAGCATGCCCGCCTTGCATACACAAGGTCGTGGGTTCGATTCCTGCTTCGACCGACACCAAAAAGTTTTTCAGCGGTGGATTATCCCACCTCAGTAATGCTGGTGACATTTCTGAGGGTTTCAAAGCTTCTCTAAGTGGTTTCACTGCAATGTGGAACGCCGTTCGGACTCGGCTATAAAAAGGAGGTCCCTTGTCATTGAGCTTAACATGGAATCGGGCAGCACTCAGTGATAAGAGAGAAGTTCACCAATGTGGTATCACAATGGACTGAATAGTCTAAGTGAGCCTGATACATCGGGCTGCCACCTAACCTAACCCAGCTTATTTGCGGCATCTCGGAGAGAGAGGTTAGAGTTTCGCTTGGAACTACCGGCAACTCTCTTTGTTGTCTCAGCGGCTTCCGGTTTTCGATTTCCCCCCGATCCAGACTTCCTGGCTGTCGACAAACGTTCCCCAAACACTTCAATTACATTTGTAACGGTTGATTTGGCAACTTTTAGCGATTTTGCCAGCTTTGCGTGCGAGTAGCTCGGATTTTCGCGATGCGCGAACAAAATTTTGATACGCTGCTCTTCTTGCTTGGACGGCATTTTGACAACTGAAGAGTGAGTTCCAAAATCAAAATAGGAGCAACATTCTACACACACACACACCTTCAAAATGAGGGGTATTCAGGTTTTTTTAAATGCAAAATTGAAAGAAATACGTCAAGTTTATATTGACCAAATTTTGACCGTATCACCCTTTATATCGCTAAAAAAAATTTCTTTATTTTAAAGAAGGAGCATCTTTGGCTCGGAATCAATACCAAAATCCTTAACGGAAGGTCAAAATCTTTGGATCCAAGTAAACTTTTTTTTAGTGTACGTAATGATTTGCTAAGAACTATTGGTCTTACTACAATTGCTATGTATTCCTGTCATATTTATATTTTCTTTAAATTATAAAAAATATAAAGAAAACTGGTATTAAACAAAGTACTAATTGGTGGATGTCAAAAAGTATATTTTTGTGTTTATTCTATTATTCATCCCTGATTGATACCTAACTAGAAGTTGGTGACAATTGGCCTCATAACATCAGAGCAATGGTATTAATGTTGCTGGTTATTTGGTTGCTTTTGCCGATTTTCCAACTACTACCGTGTTCTTTCTACGGGCCCTGTGTCTTGTTCTGGTCAATGTTATTGCCTTTGTTGTTGTTAGTGGTTATGGTGACAAGTAGTAGTTATAGTACGTCGAACGTAGAGTTTTATGGACTCATATAACGAATGTTACGGTCCTTTAGGTATATCCAGGATTTGTGAAGACACACCACTGTAATCATGAATGTAATTTAAGTTACCAGCAGGATGGCATTAGTGGTGTTTAAAAATTTGTTTATGTGGCCATCACATGATGGTCAACAAATCTTTAACAACTGGAATTCTTTTTTAGACCACCCTCAGAGGGCGTTGACGGTTAGAAAACCAAAGACGTCTCTCATTGTTTAAGGCACTGTCCTATGCTTTGTGTCTCACGTAGAGAGTTGAGCTGGACTATTGCCAGACACATCGGTCAGGAGGGTGAGCGAAGTGGTTTCCCATAGAAATTCATGAAGGACATGTAAGGTCCGAACAAAGAAAGGTGCAATTCGTTATGGCGGAAGTAATTACCACATCACTAAGTAATATTGCTTGAACTTGCATTGTAAGTGAAATCATATCGAATCACTTTATATTACACCCTGATCATGTATCGCTTTCCATTTGGATGATTGGAACAATGACTAACTAAACGTGTAGTAGGTGTGTGAGTCGTAGACACTTTTAGTGCATGATAAATTCCTGGGCGTGGTATGGAGACGTGGAGTTAGATCAACAGGACGCATAGCCGGTAATAAAGGTTTATCCCTGTGGTAATCACTATACCTGTATTTCATAGTATAAAGTGATTTGGGATAGAAATTTTATTAATAATGGCAGTGTTAGCCTTTATTAAAAACTCAGTGTACTGTATCAAAGATAGCAAATAATAATGCAGAACGGTACAAAATATATCATAGAGGTGATTTGCTCAATCATAGAGACTCATTTGCTCAAATAGATTTTTGCTTACAGTTGAATTCCAGCCTTCAACCAATTCAAGTGTTTCAGTCTTTTACCGCCACCATGAAGTTTGGCTAAGGCACGATTTATGTTGTGATACACAAATATTTTGTACAACATCTTGTCCCAAGAAGAATAATTTTGTTTTGAATAAACGCATACAAAAATGTCCTTCCGAGTAACAATTAATAATTATTTAAATTTTGTCGAAAAAAAAAAAAATGCTATATCCATTTAGAAAATTTGCAAAATTTTTGAAAGTATTTTAAGTCCAACTTTTCAGACAAGCTTTATAATGCATTAAAAATCATAACACAATTTTAGAAAATATTTATCTGGCAAAATATCTAAGAATGTTTTAATTGACCTCCAAAACAGTGAATATGGATCAGTTTTACCATACAGAAAATAGTGAGAAAATGCTAATATTAGCCAGAGCCGAGTATATTGAAACATACAGACAGACAGATTTTGTGCCAAGGTGTATGCCAGATTGATGTTATATATAACATTTTCAGAACATATGAAAATGTTATATATAACAAACGTTTTGGCAAACCCCGACTTTTGCCGCAACAATGTTTAAATGTACAAAAATTAGGACGTTTTTAAAATGTCTGTTCCTCTGGGAAAAATTGTAAATTACTTTTGAGTTCTATTATTATCAATTATTATTATTATTTTATTATTATCAAAACAATTTGAAAAATATTCATGCCTTAGAATATTCACAAAAAAAAAAAAAAAAACAAGTAAGTAAAGTCTAAAGTCGGGCGGGGCCGACTATATTATACCCTTCACCACTATGTAGACCAACATTGGTGTTACCATCTCAACTACTTCAGATTTGCTAGGAGCTATATAACGGTTTGCATTTCCAGATACAAATACTTATAATGGAGACAATTTTTTGTACTTCTACAAAATCTCTAGAATTAAAATTGAAATCGGTTAACGCCCTGGAATGAAACACAATGTTAATAAAAAACAAGTAAGGAAAGTCTAAAGTCGGGCGGGGCCGACTATATTATACCCTGCACCACTTTGTAGATCTAAATTTACGATACCATATCACATCCGTCAAATGTGTTGGGGCTATATATAAAGGTTTGTCCCAAATACATACATTTAAATATCACTCGATCTGGACAGAATTTGATAGACTTCTACACATCTATAGACTCAAAATTTAAGTCGGCTAGTGCACTAGAGTGGAACACAATGTTAGTAAAAAAAATATGGGAAACATTTAAATCTGAAGCAATTTTAAGGAAACTTCGCAAAAGTTTATTTATGATTTATCACTCGATATATATGTATTAGAAGTTTAGGAAATTGTTGGTATTTTGACCATTTTTGTCGAAATCAGGAAAACATATATATGGGAGCCATATCTAAATCTGAACCGATTTCAACCTAATTTGGCACGCATAGCAACAATGCTAATTCTACTCTCTGTGCAAAATTTCAACTAAATCGGAGTTAAAAATTGGCCTCTGTGGTCATATGTGTGTAAATCGGGCTACAGCTATATATGGGAGATATATCTAAATCTGAACCGATTTCAACCAAATTTGGCACACATGGCTACAATGCTAATTCTACTCCCTGTGCAAAATTTCAACTAAATCGGAGTTAAAAATTGGCCTCTGTGGTCATATGTGTGTAAATCGGGCGAAAGTTCTATATGGGAGATATATCCAAATCTGAACCGATTTCAACCAAATTTGGCACACATAGTTACAATGCTAATTCTACTCCATATGCAAAATTTCAACTAAATCGGAGCAAAAAATTGGCCTCTGTGGGCAAATGAGTGTAAATCGGGCGAAAGCTATATATGGGAGCTATATCTAAATCTGAACCGATTTAGCTGATATTTTGCAAGTTTTTCGAGGCTCATAAGATATTCGAATGTACGGAATTTGAGGAAGATCGGTTGATATACACGCCAATTATGACCAGATCGGGGAAAAATATATATGGCAGCTATATCTAAATCTGAACCGATTTTTTCCAAAATCAATAGGGATCGTCTTTGAGACGAAACAGGACCCTATACCAAATTTTAGGACAATCGGAATAAAACTGCGAGCTGTACTTTGCACACAAAAATACATCAACAGACAGACAGACAGACGGACAGACAGACAGACAGACAGACGGACATCGATAAATCGACTCAGAATTTAATTCTAAGCCGATCCGTATACTAAAAGGTTGGTCTATGATTACTCCTTCTTGGCGTTACATACAAATGCACAAACTTATTATACCCTGTACCACAGTAGTGGTGAAGGGTATAAAAAATATGGGAAATATGAAGCGAGAGAAATTTTGAGGCAATTGTACAAAAGAGCATTTGCGATTTATCAGGCGATACTTATGTATTCGAGATATAGGACAATTTGAGTAACATTTACAATTTTTGCTACTCAGCAGTGACGATTTTACAAGGATATTGGTTAGATCTTGCCAAGATATGTGGTCAAGTGTGGGTTGTGATATATTATTTGGTCAATTCGGGCGACTTGCAGCCTTATTTAAAACTCAACTGTTCTGTGGAAAGTCTGGCATTACAGTGTGTAGGATATGACTAAGATATGGGGAAATTATCGAAGAATTTTGTGTAAAGTGTGGGAATTTTGGCCATATTTGTATAAACAGAAAAAACGAATATATGGAGGCTTTATCTAATTCTGAACCAAATTAGATCAAACTTGACACACTTAAATATCATATTAAATATATTCTCCGTGGAAACTATGCAGTCAATTGGAGGAAAATCCCATTGAAAATGGGTCTAAAATATGAAATAGTCTACCATATTTTCCCAACTCTGGTGTACATATAACGGGATTTCGACTAAATTTAACATGTATAGTTAGAATAATAATTCTGTTATCTCTGCAAAATTTCACGTAAATGGGAGTTTAACTTTGGCTCCCGTGGTAATTTGAGTATAAATCGGGCGAAAGATATATATGGTAGCAATATCTAAATCTGAACCGATTTCCACCAAATTTGACACACTTACCGATACTGTTAAACGTACTCTTTGTGCAAAATGTGAAGCAATTCAGGGCAAAACTCTGGCTTTTGAGACCATATAAGTTCAAATCGGACGAAAGATATATATGGGAGCTATATCTAAATTTGAACCGATTTCAACCAAATTTGGTACACTTATCGATACTATTAAACGAACTCCTTGTGCGAAATTTGAATCAAATCACGGCAAAACTCTGGCTTTTGAGACCATATAAGTTCAAATCGGATGAAAGATATATATGGGAGCTATATCAAAATCTGAACCGATTTCAATCAAATTTACCAAGCATTGGTAGAATGTCAATTCTACTCTTTATGCAAAATTTCACGTAAATCGGTAGCAAAATTTGGCCTCTGTGGTCATATGAGTCTAAATCGGACGAAAGATATATATGGGAGCTATATCTAAATCTGAACCGATTTAGCTGATATTTTGCAAGTTTTTCGAGACTCATAAAATATTCGGATGTACTGAATTTGAAGAACATCGGTTGATAAATACGCCAATTATGACCAGATCGGGGATAAATATATATGGCAGCTATATCTAAATCTGAACCGATTTTTTCCAAAATCAATAGCGATTGTCTTTGTCCCAAAAAGCGACCCTATGCCAAATTTGAGGACGATCGAACTTAAACTGCGACCTGTACTTTGCGCACAAAAATACATGACAAGACAGACAGACAGACGGACGGACAGACAGACAGACAACCAGACAGACAGACGGACATCGCTAAATCGACTCAGAATTTAATTCTAAGACGATCGGTATACTAAACGATGGGTCTCAGACTTTTCCTTCTTGGCGTTACATACAAATGCACAAACTTATTATACCCTGTACCACAGTAGTGGTGAAGGGTATAAATATGGGAAACATTTAAATCTGAGGCAATTTTAAGGAAACTTCGCAAAAGTTTATTTATGATTTATCGCTCGATATATATATATTAGATGTTTAAGAAAATTAGAGTCATTTTTTTAACTTTTCGACTAAGCAGTGGCGATTTTACAAGGAAAATGTTGATATTTTGACCATTTTTGTCGAAATCAGAAAAACATATATATGGAAGCTATATCTAAATCTGAACCGATTTCAACCTAAATTGGCATGCATAGCAACAATGCTAATTCTACTCCCTGTGCAAAATTTCAATTAAATCGGAGCAAAAAATTAGCCTCTGTGGTCATATGAGTGTAAATCGGCCAAAAGCTATATATGGGAGCTATATCTAAATCTGAACCGATTTCAACCAAATTTGGCACACATAGCTACACTGCTCGTTCTACTCCCTGTGCAAAATTTCAATTAAATCGGAGTAAAAGATTGGCCTCTGTGGTCATATGAGTGTAAATCGGGCGAAAGCTATATATGGGAGCTATATCTAAATCTGAACCGATTTCCACCAAATTTGACACGCATAGCTATAATGCTAATTCTACTCCCTGTGCAAAATTTCAACTAAATCGGAGCAAAAAATTAGCCTCTGTAGACAAAGGAGTGTAAATCGGGCGAAAGCTATATATGGGAGCTATATCTAAATCTGAACCGATTTGGATGATATTTTGCAAGTTTTTCGAGACTCATAAAATATTCGGTTGTACGGAATTTGAGGAAGATCGGTTGATATACACGCCAATTATGACCAGATCGGTGAAAAATATATATGGCAGCTATATCAAAATCTGAACCGATTTTTTCCAAAATCAATAGGGATCGTCTTTGAGCCGAAACAGGACCCTATACCAAATTTTAGGACAATCGGACTAAAACTGCGAGCTGTACTTTGCACACAAAAATACATCAACAGACAGACAGACAGACGGACAGACAGACAGACGGACATCGCTAAATCGACTCAGAATTTAATTCTAAGACGATCGGTATACTAAACGATGGGTCTCAGACTTTTCCTTCTTGGCGTTACAGACAAATGCACAAACTTATTATACCCTGTACCACAGTAGTGGTGAAGGGTATAAAAATGTAATCAAATCTAAGGATCCTGTAAGTATTTTTCTTCTTCGCCAAAAATTCGACACCTCACCGTTGCTTCTTAGATTAATTCAGCGGTATTTATTCATCATATTAATATAAAAATGGGAAGATTTTTTATACCGATGGGCTAAAAAGTAATACGCCAACCTCATTTGCAATAATTAATACCAAGCTCGAAACGGATTTTGTGACCATATTAGATTTCAATTTCTTTCTAGTTTGCAGCTAATAGCTATTTTCTGGTCCCTAAATAAATACAAAAATATAAAAGGATACTATGTGATATGCGCTATACTTGATCAAACCCTGGCGGATGAGTCAGCAAGTTTTGCTATTTCAGATCCTTTCTTCAAATATTCAACCTCAAACTATTTGAATAAACGAAAAATAATGGAATTGGCAAAATACCACCATTACTACAAAATATTTAACCCTGACAAACAAATAGCTTTATGTCCATTTGAAAACTCAAGATCATCTATTCAACAAGTATATACAGCAGTAAGTTTGGCCGGGCCGAATCTTAAATACCCACCACCATGAATTAATTACAATAGTTTCTTTTGAAATTTCAGGGGGTTTGATGACAGATATTCTTCCAAGCAGAGCAGTTCAACTAGTACACTCCCGAAGATAAATTTTGCAATAAAAATAAGTTAAATTCAACGTTAGTTTAACTGCAGATATTTTTTTCAGTGTAGTCTTCTATATTATATTCGAAGTGGAAGAGTGGTTTCCCCATGATAATATCACACAAAGAGATTTACTAAAATCTTCATTTACGAATTTTGTTCTTTTAAGCTAATAGGTATTTCATGCCATTACTTATATATCTAAATGAAAAAGGGAAGCTAATGTGTGTTCTTTTTCTAATCATTACAATAATAAAAAAATGCACAAACTTATTATACCCTGTACCACAGTAGTGGTGAAGGGTATAAATAAAATCCACTTGGGATTAGCAAATCGCTTGAGGAAGAATTTTGTGTCACAAACCCAATTTACCATTGCAAATAATCTTGCACTTAAATAAACACTCGATACATTAACTTCGTTTTTCTATCATTCGTAGCATCTATGTTGGTTAAATATTTGCGTAAAATTAGATCAAATTTACAACTCTATCATAAAGGACACTCAAATTTACTTGAGTATGCATCATAAAGCTTGAGTTAATATCGGTCGACATCGAAGTTTGCTCATTAAAATTAAATTAGACTATATCGATTGTCATAATGAAACATCCATTTGACTATCGCCATAAAGACATCAGCAAAAAAACAGATAAGTGCAGGCAAACTACATACACAACAAAAAATATTTACGATTGAAGGATTTTTTTTTTACAAAACAATAGTTTACACCGTGTGTCGATATATTCTTTTAGGTTTACGAATATATATATTTCTAAGGCTATTTAATACCATTTTTTAATATGTCATTTAATACCATCAACTTCTCATTAGGTGGTCCATTCGGAAAGTCTAATTTTGGGCAACTTTTTCGAGCATTTCGGCCGGAATAGCCCGAATTTCTTCGGAAATGTTGTCTTCCAAAGCTGGAATAGTTGCTGGCTTATTTCTGTAGACTTTAGACTTGACGTAGCCCCACAAAAAATAGTCTAAAGGCGTCAAATCGCATGATCTTGGTGGCCAACTTACCGGTCCATTTCTTGAGATGAATTGTTCTCCGAAGTTTTCCCTCAAAATGGCCATAGAATCGCGAGCTGTGTGGCATGTAGCGCCATCTTGTTGAAACCACATGTCAACCAAGTTCAGTTCTTCCATTTTTGGCAACAAAAAGTTTGTTAGCATCGAACGATAGCGATCGCCATTCACCGTAACGTTGCGTCCAACAGCATCTTTGAAAAAATACGGTCCAATGATTCCACCAGCGTACAAACCACACCAAACAGTGCATTTTTCGGGATGCATGGGCAGTTCTTGAACGGTTTCTGGTTGCTCTTCACTCCAAATGCGGCAATTTTGCTTATTTACGTAGCCATTCAACCAGAAATGAGCCTCATCGCTGAACAAAATTTGTCGATAAAAAAGCGGATTTTCTGCCAACTTTTCTAGGGCCCATTCACTGAAAATTCGACGTTGTGGCAGATCGTAAGTCTATTCATGATGAAATGTCAAAGCATACTGAGCATCTTTCTCTTTGACACCATGTCTGAAATCCCACGTGATCTGTCAAATACTAATGCATGAAAATCCTAACCTCAAAAGAATCACCCTTTATAAAGTTTTTTTCCTTGACCAAAGGCCGATAAACTTTTCAATGAAGTCGTATTGTCCTTATAATTAAGTTATTTGATTTAAAAATGGATATCATAACATGAAAGAAAAAATGTTTGGGCTAAGGTCAACTTGACTTTAATAATTTAGAAGAATTTTTTAAATTTAATGAAATTGTCTTTAAATTTGTTGTCTTTTTGCATCTTGACTACAAAGGTAAAAATCGTTCAAATATAGGACATGTTTTTCAACACTTTATTTTAAAGACGTTTTGTACTTGAAACACAGCATAACTTCTACTATTTAGAAGTCGAGTCTTAATTTGGAAAATAAAGTCGTCGTTAACTTGTTTTTAAAGGACTTTGATCACATATGAAGAAAAAAAGCTGAAAAAGCGAAAAATTAAAATTTGCTTCCTAGAAGCAAGTACACAAAACCTAAATATAAAAGAGAATTGTGTCTTAAAAGTATCCTTACTTGTATTCTCCGCTTCTTTGGCTCGGAATCAATACCAAATTTTTTAAAGTAAAGACAAAATCTTTGGAACCGGGTATGCTTTTTTTTCAGTGTATGTATGGTTTATTGCGAAAGTGTGTTTAGTATTTTAAATAATTTATATACTAAAAATAAAGAAGAATCATTTATTAAAACAGGCGGAGTAACTAAAGTAGTTGGAAAAAACTAACTTTGTATTTTAAGTGGTTTTTTGTGTGCCCAATGCATGATATTTACATTAGATATGAAAAATGGGCCTGTTATGTTTTTTTTTTTTTTGTTTTACTTAATAAATAAAATTTTATATGAAATTGAAACTAAAATGTGACTGTTTTTGCTTGTCCCATTAAATCCCGGAATGTACGGTGCAAAGTCCCGGATTTCGGCAACCATCATATGGCAACTCTACATATTAACCATTTGGGTAAGTACGATCCCTCCATTTTTGGCACTCTCCATTAGAGGATTACAACTGAGCTAAATTCTGGAGTCGAGTTATTTTATCTCGCATCCCCATTGTCCAATTAGGTTGTCACACATATAATGGAAGCTTCATCTATATCTTACCCGTTGTGTCTGAATCTCTCACTTGAAGAATTTGTGGAATAGTGGAATGGAATTCTGAGGTTGGTGAAAAATGCTGGAATCGGAGTCGAATATTTTTATTACGCCCCACACAGCACTGCTTCATGGGCGTCCAATTGCCGAATTAGATTGTTTCACATGCATCGAAGTTTCATCTATAGCTTACCCAATATTATTAATATCTACTTTAATTTTTTGGAGCAATTTGATAAATTAGAAGTTTGAAAAATTAAAAATGAGAAATCACCCAATTTCTTTATTTAACCAAAGTCAGTAACACCAAAGAGATAACTTTTGCATTTTTATACCCTCCACCATAGATTTATCATTCCGTTCGTAACTCATCGAAATATTGGTCTCAGACCCCATAATTTGTTTATTTTCTGGGTCGTTGTGAAATCCAGCGATATCCTTAAGCCTACTGAAATCACTTTAACTTCCGAATGAATACAATCTATCAGCTTGAAACTTAGCACAAGTAATAATTATTGACGTAGGTCAGGCGGTATTGCAAATGGGCCACGTCTGACCACTTTTGGCATAGCCTCCATATAAACCGACCCCCACATGTGATTTCCGGAGCCCCTTGGGAGAACAACTTTCATCCAATCCCGTTGCAGTTTGGCCCTCTAATTATAATTGTCTAAGTATAAAATACAATAAAATTTTCTCTGTGTCTATATCGATTACATTGTAATTATTCAAAAGGGATGAGGGGAAAGGCAGAGCGAGAGCTATAAAACTCGTCTTATCCAAACAGAAATGATGTTGTCAGCAAAGAGTATGACATAGTCATTTGTGATTCCAAAGTAATTTTCATTGGACAAACAGCTTTTGCTGCGGCTGATGCTGTTGCCACTGATCCAAATGTTCCACATAAAAAATGTCCATTTATCAGTCTGTGCGCGACTAACAGTTGCTCACTCTAATTTACCAATTAACCAACCTCATCGGATTTATTTGGCAAATATTCGTCCCGAATTATTTATGTATGTCCATGCCATGACAAACTGTGTCCTTTTTCCATTCCAAAACAACATCGTACTTTGTATGTGGACAAACTCTGAAAGACATTAGATACACATCGCAGGAGAAAGTAAATTACGAAGCAAGTTTCTTTTGTGGAGGGGTTGCATCTTCCATTTTACGAGTTATGTATGGCACAGTCAGATACTAGTCGCCCATGCCATCGCAACGACCCACCACAGAATGCCTGAATGAATGGGCGGCAATGGAGCAACAAGGGACATCAGCAGTAGACATTCTGTCACAGGCAATGACAGAGTGTTTTGATGTGCAAAGCTGATGAAGCAGATGATTACTTTGAGTGTGATATGTGGTGCGTATGGATCAACCAATAGCTCCTGTACATGTACATTGGTTGTTAGCGGAAATTGGTTTTCGGTTTTAGAAAACCTATTTTTAAAAACCGGCATTCGCTCTCAGTCCGTTAAATGGTGCTGTTTTAGGTGATGCCTGAGATTTTTAATTACGTAGAAACAAATGGTCCCAACCAACGGCATCCTTAAGGGAGCAGTAATGGTACAACGATGAATTACCACTTTTGTACTTTTATGATCTCATTACCAAAAGTTGGAATTTTATGAGGGGAATTTTAAAATTGATATTTACCCCAAAGAGTTGGACCATCACAATGACATGGCTTGCATTAAAAGAAGAGCCTATTAATCGAATTCGAAAGCAATAAAGTTAGAAAAAAAAATTTTAATGAAACCAATTTTGGGGTAGGAGGAATCTACTTAGGATACATTTACAAAAAAAAGTAGTATTGTAATTATGAGTTTTGTTATGAGCCTAGTGGTTAACACACCTACCAAGTTAATGGAGCTCATATTTCATCATTATATTTTTTTTTTGTTAAATGACGAAAAATTATTTAATTTATACTTTTCACCATTATATTATTTAAATTTAAAATATATAAATATATTTCTTACTTAATGTTGGGATGGAAGCAATCACAATTAAATATTAATTGGACCAATTAGTCGTGGTGGAAGACGCAAACTATTTTTATACCATCCACCATAGGATGGGGGTATATTAACTTTGTCATTCCGTTTGTAACACATCGAAATATTGCTCTAAGACCCCATAAAGTATATATATTCTGGGTCGTGGTGAAATTCTGAGTCGATCTAAGCATGTCCGTCCGTCCGTCTGCTGAAATCACGTTAACTTCCGAACGAAGCAAGCTTCATACTTGGCACAAGTAGTTGCTATTGATGTAGGTTGGATGGCATTGCAAATGGGTCATATCGGTCCACTTTTACGCATAGCCCCCATATAAAGAGACCTTCAGATTTGGCTTGTGGAGCCTCTAACAGAAGCATATTTCATCCGATCCGGCTGAAAGTTGGTACATGATGTTGGTATATGGTCTCTAACAACCATGCAAAAATTGGGACACATCGGTCCATAATTATATATAGCCCTTATATAAACCGATCGCCAGATTTGGTTTGTGGAGCCTCTAACAGAAGCATATTTCATCCGATCCGGCTGAAATTTGGTATATGGTCTCTACCAACCATGCAAAAATTGGTCCACATCGGTGCATAATTATATATAGCCCCCATATAAACCGATCCCCAGATTTGGCTTGCGGAGCTTCAAAGAGAAGCAAATTTCATCCGATCCGGCTGAAATTTGGAACATGATGTTGGTATATGGTCTCTAACAACCATGCAAAAATTGGTCCACATCGGTCCATAATTGTATATAGCCCTCATATAAACCGATCCCCAAATTTGCCTGGCGGAGCCTCAAAGAGAAGCAAATTTCATCCGATCCGCCTGAAATTTGGTACATAATGTTGGTATATGGTCTCTAAAAACCGTGCAAAAATTGGTCCACATCGGTCCATAATTATATATAGCCCCCATATAAAACGTTCTCCAGATTTGACCTTCGGACACTCTTGGAAGAGCAACATTCTTCCGATCCGGTTCAAATTTGGAACTTGGTGTTAGTATATGGCCGCTAACAACCATACCAAAATTGGTCAATATCGGTCTATAGTTATATATAGCCGATCTCCAATCACACAAAAATTGGTCCATATCGGTTCATAATCATGATTGCCACTCGAGTCAAAAATAATTCACCAAATTCTATTTCTATAGAAAATTTTGTCAAAATTTTGTCAAAATTTTATTTCTATAGAAAATTTTGTTAAAATTTTATTCGGTTCATAATCAAATTTTCATCATTGTCAAAATTTTATTTCTATAGACAATTTTGTTAAAATTTTATTCAGTTCATAATCATGGTTGCCGCTCGAGCCAAAAATAATCAACCAAAATTTTATTTCTATAGTAAATTTTGTAAAAATTCTATTTCTAAAGAAAATATTTGTTAAAATTTAATTTCTGTAGAAAATTTTGTAAAAATTTTATTTCTATAGAAAATTGTGTTAAAATTTTATTTCTATAGAAAATTTTGTCAAAATTTATGTCTATAGAAAATTTTGTCAAACTGAATTATATACGTATTTGATCGATCTTTTTTGATTAAATATAACCACGTATGGACTTACATACAATTTAGAAGACGGTGTTAGGAGGTTTTAAGATACCTTGCCATTGGCAAGCGTTACCGCAACTTAAGTAATTCGATTGTGGATGGCAGTGTTTAGAAGAAGTTTCTACGTAATCCATGGTGGAGGGTACATAAGCTTCGGCCTGGCCGAACTTACGGACGTACATACTTGTTTATTTAAAGAAATTGTCATTAAATTAACTGAAAAATCGAATCTTAAAATTTAAGATAAAAACGCTTCAGATATAAGCTAAGACTTATTTTGAGAATTTTGCTTTTTACACTGAAAAAAGTGTTGGCCTTATATGGAAGATTATCCAACAAAATTCTTTAAAATAATGACATTTTAATTAAAAGAAAGTTTATAATCCTTGCTTCAAAATTTTTTTTCATTAAATTTAGGACACAAATCTTGAAGTTTTGCGTCTCTTTCCTGAAGTTGTAGATCTTTGAAGTAAGGCAAATTTTCCTAAAAATAAAGAAAAACATTTTTAATTTAAATAAATTGTCTTTAACTCAACTGACATATTGAATTTTTAAATTTAAGATAAAAACGCTTCAAATATAGGCTAAGACTTATTTTAAGGATTTGCATCTTTGGTTTAAAGTTTTTTTAGCATTAAGAAAACTGTTTTTACTTTGAAGTACCTGGCATAATTTGGATTTTGAAATTGGAATTTGTACATAAATACCTTTATTAATATATCGCAAAAAGAGAATAAAAATTTCCATGAATGAGATCTGTATCCAATTTTAATTTTATTGATCCTACACTCAAAAAAAAAGTGATCTCTCTATTTCACTAAAGCCAATTTAACTTTATTTTAGTTCATAGAAATATTATGTTTGGAGAAAGTTTTCTTTACTCTAAAACTTTTTTGTGTACGTTAGTTAAATTAACTAAACCCGAGGAAAAAAATATACTCAAATGAAGCATAAAGATTAACTAAATTCGTGTCTTCCACAAAATAGTTCAGAATTTCTTTAAATTTGTAAATTTTACCAAAAATGCGTCCATCGTGAACTTCGTATGTCACTAAAGACATTCTTGCAATTTTGAACTCCAAGTTTTTTCTTCAAACTACAAAATTTTCTTTAATAAGTGAAAAAACTTAGTTATGTCTAATAAATTTTCTTGTATTTGTCGAAAAATATTTACTTATTTTTATGACATCGGCCTGATGGCAACGTTTGTAATACTGTTGAGTTAAAATTTTCTACAAATATTCAAAATTTTCTAAAATTAACCGAAAGTTTTCTTCCTGGTGGGTTCACTGTTTTTTCAGTGTAGATTTAAAGCCAGGGAGGTCCGTAAAAAATGTCTTTATTTTAAAGAAGCCGCATCTTTGGCTCGGAATCAATACCAAAAACCTTAAGGGAAGGTCGAAATCTGTGGATCCAAGTAAAATTTTTTTTTAGTGTAGGTTTAAAGTTTTTTTTTGGAATTAGGAAAACATTTTTTACTTTGAAGTATCCGTTATAATTTGGTGTTTTAAAATGTCATTGTTTGTTCGTGAGTAGCTTTATTAATATACCGCAAAAAGAGAATGAAAATTCAATAAATTAAATGTCTATTCTAATTTCAATTTTATTGATCATAGATTTAAAGCCACACTCAAAAAAAGTGAACTCTCTATTTCACTAAAGCCAATTTAACTTTAGTTTTGTTCATGGAATTATTATGTTTGGAGAAAGTTTCCTTTACTCTAATAATTTTTTGTATACGTTAGTTAAATTAACTAAAAACGCGAAAAAAATTATACACAAATTAAGCATAAAGATTTACTAAATTGGTATTTTTTGCAAAATAGTTCATCATTTCTTTAATTTTTGTAAATTTTACTACAAATGCGTCCATCATGAACTTCGTATGTCACTAAAGACATTCTTGCAATTTTTAACTCCGAAATTTTCCTTAAAACTGAAAAATTTTCTTTATCAATTAAAAAAATTTATTTATGTCTAATAAATTTTCTTGAATTTATCGAAAAATATTTACTAACGTTTATGATGTCAGAGTGATGACAGCGTTTGTCATACTGTTTAGTTAAAATTTTCTAAAAATATTCAAAATTTTCTAAAATTAGCCAAAAGTTTTCTTCTTAGTGAGTTCACTGTCTTTTCAGTGCACATAGGTCGCTAAAAAATGTCTTTATGTTAAAGAAGCCGCATCTTTGGCTCGGAATCAATACCAAAATCTCCAAAAGAAGGTCAAAATCTTTGGATCCAAGTAAACTGTTTTTTTAGTGTATTGTGTTTTTATAAAATGTTGTTGTTTGATAGTTGACCTTTAAACTGTTAATTATATTTGTTTAGTTTGGCTTGAGGTCATGTAAATAAAAACCGATGCTCGTCTTCAGGGAAATTACTTTAAACAAAAAGAAAAGACATTTAACACATTAATTAACAAAATACACCCTCAAAAAAAATCGCTTCTTTAACATATGTTCCAAACATATTTTGCAGGAAGCACATATATTATTGCATACTGCCGAAACATTAATATGTTTGTTTTATGTGAACATATTATATGTTTGGAAGCATTTTGAGCCAAAAATATTATATGCTTGGAAGAATTTTTCCCAAACACGATTGTGCTCATTCCCTAACATACTCGTAATTTTCACTTCCACGAAATTTTTTAGTTATTGGAACCTTTCTCTGTAATACAAATAATGTTGAAGAAATTATTCACTTTTATAAATTTTTTAAATTTTACCTTTCGCCTGCACGGAGAATCGAACCGAGGACCATACAGTTTGTAAGCCAACACACTATCCACTGGGCTACGTAGCTGTTATAGTCACCAGTAGATAATTATCGTTTTAAGTTACATTTATATAGCATAGTTTGCAGCGCCCACGAGCCCATGCAAACATAACATTATTTAACAGAAACATACATTTGTTTGCCACGTGGAGCAGTGGTTAGCATGTCTGACTTGCATGCAAAGGGTCGTGGGTTCAATCCCTGCTCCGACCGAACATTTTTTTGTTTTTTTTTTTTTTTTTTAATTTACACATTTATATTTATACTATATTAATTCTTTTTAAATGAAACTTCGAAATGTGTGTTATTAAAGATTTATAGTCAGTAACAGTGCTTGATATAAACGAAATTGACTGTTTTTTGGATAAAATATTATTTTTTATTGCAAAAATAACAATCTTGTAATAAAAACTGTTTTTGTACAAAACTTTAAAATTTGGAAGGAATTCAAAAACTAACAAAAGAAGAACGTGGAGTCGAGTATAAACATACATACATAATTTTATAATATAAACATAAATTTATTTAGGAGTGAACAGTTTTTTACTAGCATTTAACACCATCGCTCTAAAATTCCTTTTATTTTTCTTTAATAATTCATTTTAAAGAAAATAAACTTTTTAAATTGTTTTAGCTGTAAAAGTCGAACTTAATGCCCGCTTTTATATTTGATGGTGTCCGTCAACTCCTCGTGGACTACTTTTTAATAAAGAGAAACTAAACTTTATTTTTTTACTTTTTACTGTGTAATTTTTCACTATTTCCTCCTTATTTCATTTTACTGTCCCAACTCTAAAAAGAGTATAGTGCCCTTTCGTTATTTTTATGAAGACCCCTGATTTCTTTTAACGAACCAAGAAAAAAATTGTGCCCATAATGCCAAAATGATAAACAAAACACATGTCCACACATACATAAAATGCTGCTCTCAAGGCGAAAACATAAGCTGTTTGTTTTTCAAATGTCTATTCTCTTGGTTCAGAATGTATATTCTCTTTATTCAAATTAAATAATATTTAGACTTAAACATATCACATTTTTGGCCTTATCATAAAACAGTTTTCCGAAACAACATACAAGCGGTTTCACAGAAATTGTTCTCTTTTGACTCTTTTGCTGTGTTATATTGATATCTTTCGTCAACTCTCCCGGTTTCCATCTCTATTTCTCTCTATACTCTCTCTGTCGCTTTGAATAAAATATCACAACATATGTATGTTTAGTCGAAATTTGTAAATTTATATATGTTTGTATTCACACATATGATTTTTATGAAACATTGATGCCCCAAACATAATATATTCTAACATATTAACATAGATGTCCCAAACATTTAGTGTTAGTTTAGGAACATTACATGTTCGCACTTAAATATATTGTGGTTTAAAATCGTGCCCGAAACACATTTTGTTTATATCGGAACATATGAAAAACATATTTTTCTAACAGTGTATATATCAATACTTGAAAAACACGGATAATTACATTTTTTTGAACTTGTTCAAAAGAGAGTATATTTACAACTAAAAGCTAATTCGTCTTTCTATATTTTTGCACAATATTTCTATAAATATGTGCACAATGGTCCGTATCAGTCTTAAAATTCAACCGTCTTTCTGCAGGTACATTTATAATATGTAGCATCTCCAGTGTAAATCTCCTTTTATAATTGTTTTCTTGCGTCAAAATATCGACGTCTTTAATGTTTGGTTTGTGCCCTGTTAAAGTGCAATGTGCTGCAAGTGCCGTCTTTTGCTCCAAGGTCTTATCAGTGGCTTTCTGATCAGATTATGCCCTGAGAGTCTAGTTTTTAATTTGGTTTTCGTTGTACCAACATATACTTTTTGGCAAGTATCCGAATCATGTCCATTGCATTTGATCTTATATACTACGTTTGACTTGTCTTCTTTCTTAATTTTGGATTTTGTCTTGCTGAAGAATTGATTTACTGTAATATGAGTCCTTTGTGCAATTTGAAATTTGTCCTTATTAAACATGTTTGATGATTTGAATCTTTCCGAAAATTGGTGGACATATGTCAAGGGTTTATAAATTTTGGGTTCAATTTCGTCATTTTTGATATGTTGTCGTCAATCGTTTTATTCGGAAAATCATTTAATCGCAGTATAGTCCTTATCTTATCCCCGTTGTCCTTATGGAATATTTTGTCGCTAATATCGTGTACTCTTCATATAAAATTTGTAACCGTATTCATTATAATTCGTCTAGGATGTTTGGAGTTGAAATTTGTCAATCGTCCTGTGGCTGTTGCCTTTTGATACCAGTTGATTTTTATTCCATTTTTGTGCCTTAGAATTATAGTATCTAAGTATGGTAACTTGTTGTCCTCTTCTGTTTCCATCGTAAATTGAATTTGTCTATCAAAGGCGTTTAAAGCTGATAACGTAGCCTTAACGTCATTTTTATTCAAAATATAGAACAGATCGTCTACATATTTTGTCATTGTTTTTATACCCTCCACCATAGGATGGGGGTATATTAACTTTGTCATTCCGTTTGTAACACATCGAAATATTGCTCTAAGACCCCATAAAGTATATATATTCTGGGTCGTGGTTCGTGGAAATTCTGAATCGATCTCAGCATGTCCGTCCGTCCGTCTGTTGAAATCACGCTAACTTCCGAACGGAACAAGCTATCGACTCGAAACTTGGCACAAGTAGTTTTTATTGATGTAGGTCGGATGGTATTGCAAATGGGCCATATCGGTCCACTTTTACGTATAGCCCCCATATAAACGGACCCCCAAATTTGGCTTGCAGACCCTCTAAGAGAAGCAAATTTCATCCGATCCGGCTGAAATTTGGTACATGGTGTTAGTATATGGTCTTTAACAACCGTGCACAAATTGGTCCACATCGGTCCATAATTATATATAGCCCCCATATAAACCGATCCTCCGATTTGGCTTTCGAAGCCTCTAAGAGAAGCAAATTTCATCCGATCCAGCTGAAATTTGGTACATGGTGTAAGTATATGGTCTCTAATAACAATGCAAAAATTGGTCCACATCGGTCCATAATTATATATAGCCCCCATATAAACCGATCCCCAGATTTGACCTCCGGAGCCTCTTGGAAGACCAAAATTCATCTGATTCAGTTGATCTTTGGTACGTGGTGTTAATATATGGCCTCAAACACCCATCCAAAAATTGGTCGAAATCTGTCCATAATTATATATAGCCCCTATATAAACCGATCCCCAAGTTTGACCTCCGGGGCCTCATAGAAGAGCAAAATTCACCCGATTCGTTTGAAATTTAGTACGTGATGTTAGTATATGGTATCCAAAAACCATGCAGGAATTGGTTCATATCAGTCCCTAATTATATATAACCCCCATATAAACCGATCCCCAGATTTGACCTCCGGTGCCTTTTGGAGAAGCAAAATTCATCCGATCTGGTTGAAATTTGGTACGTGGTGGTAGTATATGATATTTAACAACCATGCCAAAAGTGGTCCATATCAGTCCATAATCTTATATAGCCATATAAACCGATCCCGAGATTTGGTTTTGGAGCCTCTTGGTACGTTTAGAAGAAGTTTCTACGCAATCCATGGTGGAGGGTACATAAGCTTCGGCCTGGCCGAACTTACGGCCGTGTATACTTGTTGGTTTTATAGTCAATTTTTCCATCACTGAGTCTAAGAGTACTTCCATTACAAATTTTATTTCTATAGAAACTTTTGTCAAATTTTTATTTCTATAAAAAATTTTGTCAAACTTAATTATATACGTATTTAATCGGCCTTTTTTAGTTTAATATATACCACGTATGGACTACCTTGCAATTTAGAAGACGTTGTTAGGAAGTTTTAAGATACCTTGCCGTCGGAAAGTGTTACCGCAACCCAAGTAATTCGATTGTGGAATGACAGTCTTCAGTAGAAGTTTCTACGCAATCCATGGTGGAGGTACATAAGCGTCATCGTGCATCTCGTTAGCTTCCATTGACACAAAGGCAAATAATTGTTACCCACGACAGGATGCCGACAGTGAAAATGTCAGTGGTGACAGTTGTTGATGAAATTGTCTACAGATTACTACAAATTCTGTGCAATATCTTCTTAAAGACAGATTTGAAGACATATTTATGATGGACAAATGTGCCACTGGGTATGCATATCGACTTCAACCAATCATAGGGCTTACCTGTGTTAGTGTACTCTGAGTGGATAGTGTGTTGGCCTTCGATTTTCCGTCCGGACATAAACTAAAACAAATCGGTTGTTGCTCTTGAAGACCACAACACACTTATTGAAATACTAACTATAAGTAAAGACAATTTTTGCAATCATGTGATGCTCCTAATTATCATTGATTAATCGCTATAATCCTACCCAAACACGATTATTCCTTGAGTTTATGAAGTTAATTCATTCGTCTACCACTGAAAATTCAAATAATTTCAACTAACACAAATGTAAATGGAGCCACCACAGGATTAGAAAGAGTTGAACAAATGTAACTAATTTCCTTACTACTACGCAACAATCAACTTCGCCCGATGCATCCTAAATTCTTGTGGCAAAATGTTTGGTTACACGTTTTATCTACCTGAAGATGTACTAGCTAATAGCAGCGTGAATATGCAGGTTCGTTTATTTATCTGTATCCCGTGATATGTTGCGATATAACACGGGAAACATCAACAAAACTCGGCAATCTATCGGGATATTCATGAGTGTAAAAACCTAGAAATGAAAACACCTCACCTTTCTCATTATACTCACGCATGCAATCACCGGGCTTTGTGTCTATGTATAAAAGTCTCCTTGCAAACGTATTCATACACTGGGTCTTTGAGAGACCAAATAGGGATGTCGCCATAAAGACAAATAAGGAGATATCGCTAAATCGCATTGAACTCTCGTACCACAATACAAATGCAGAATTTTTTTGTTATGGTAATGAGCAATATGCTCGAAGAATGCTATCTACATTTCGCCACATTAAAGGTATGAAAAAGTGAACCAGGCGAGTACGTTTAATTAGTACACTTTAAACAACAAACTGCTCACGTTAAAAGTGCCTACAGGAAATGTGGGACATAAGATTGTCGGTTCACGAACTTCTACTTGAACATCTGGAAATTGCGACTTTCATCTGATTTGCCTGACATTTTTGAAAAGGAGTGGCTTATTATCGGTCCTTTTCTCTCGATTTTACCTCTTAAGCATCGAGAATTTGCAATTCTCACCCGATTTGCCTTAAAATCAGATTCACCTCCTGAGTTGATCTAGCGCTCTTCATCTATCCATGATTTAACTTCTTTATATATAACAGGTTGGCTGATAAGTCCCCGGTCTGACACATAGATGGCGTCGCTAGTATTAAATGCATATTATTTTTATATAGTACCAACCTTCAAATGATTCGTGTCAAAATTTTACGTCCGTAAGTCAATTAGTTTGTGAGATAGAGCGTCTTTTGTGAAGCAACTTTTGTTATTGTGAAAAAATGGAAAAAAATGAATTTCGTGTTTTGATAAAATACTGTTTTCTGAAGGGAAAAAAATACAGTGGAAGCAAAGAACTTGGCTTGATAATGAGTTTCCGGACTCTACCCCAGGGACATCAACAATAATTGATTGGTATGCAAAATTCAAGCGTGGTGAAATGAGCACGGAGGACGGTGAACGCAGTGGACGCCCGAAAGAGGTGGTTACCGACGAAAACATCAAAAAATCCACAAAATGATATTCAATGACCGTAAAATGAAGTTGATCGAGATAGCAGAGGCCCTAAAGATATCAAAGGAACGTGTTGGTCATATCATTCATCAATATTTGGATATGCGGAAGCTCTGTGCAAAATGGGTGCCGCGCGAGCTCACATTTGACCAAAAACAACAACGTGTTGATGATTCTGAGCGGTGTTTGCAGCTGTTAACTCGTATTACACCCGAGTTTTTCCGTCGATATGTGACAATGGATGAAACATGACTCCATCACTACACTCCTGAGTCCAATCGACAGTCGGCTGAGTGGACAGCGACCGGTGAACCGTCTCCGAAGCGTGGAAAGACTCAAAAGTCCGCTGGCAAAGTAATGGCCTCTGTTTTTTGGGATGCGCATGGAATAATTTTTATCGATTATCTTGAGATGGGAAAAACCATCAACATTCATGAATTGGGCTTCGAATTGCTTCCCCATCCACCGTATTCTCCAGATCTGGTCCCCAGCGACTTTTTCTTGTTCTTAGACCTCAAAAGGATGCTCGCAGGGAAAAAATTTGGCTGCAATGAAGAGGTGATCGCCGAAACTGAGGCCTATTTTGAGCCAAAGCCGAAGGAGTACTACCAAAATGGTATCAAAAAATTGGAAGGTCGTTATAATCGTTGTATCGCTCTTGAAGGGAACTATGTTGAATAATAAAAACGAATTTTGACCAAAAAAATGTGTTTTTCTTTGTTAGACCGGGGACTTATCAACCATCCTGTTATATATGAATCTCGTCCGATATGACCCATTTGCAAATGACCCAAAATAACTAATATGATTTAGCGGTTGAAATCAGAATCAAAACGTGTAGGTTAGGTTAGGTATAATGGCACCCCTGTATTTCAGGCTCACTTAAACTATTCATTCCATTGCGATACTGTGGTGAACTTCTCTCTTATCACTGACTGCTGCCGGATTCTATGTTAAGCTCATTGACAAGGGACCTCCTTTTTATAGCCAAGTCCGAACGCCATTCCACATTGCATTGAAACCACTTAGAGAAGTTTTGAAACACTCAGAAATGTCACCAGCATTACTGGATAATCCACCGTTGAAAAACTTTTTGATGTTTGCACCACGGACGTCTAAGTCTTTAAACTTATTTGGTTTATATTGATAAAGCCCCCATGAAAACTGATTTCCCGATTTTACTTCTTGAGAAAATACAATAAAAATCGGAATTTTCATCCGATAAATATAAAGTTTTTTTCTTTGTCCAAAAAGTCGAAAAAAATCGATAAACTTTTCAATGAAGTCGTATTGTCCTTATAATTAAGTGATTTGACTTAAAAATGGGTATCATAACATGAAAGAAAAATTTTTTGGGGTAAGGTCAACTGGACTATAAAAATTCAAAAAAAATCTTTAAAATAATGAAATTGTATTTAAATTTTCTATCTTTTTGCATCTCGACTACAAAGCAAAAAATCGTTCAAAAATATGGCATGTTTTTCAACACTTTATTTCAAAGACGTTTTTTACTTGAAACATAGCATAATTTGTACTGGAAGTCGAGTCTGAATTTGGAAAAGAATGTTGTCGTTAACTCGTTTCTAAAGTACTTTGATAGCATATGAAGAAAAAAAGCTGATAAAGTGAAAAATTAAAATTTGCTTCCTAGAAGCAAGTACACAAAACCCAAATTTAAAAGAGAATTGTGTCTTAAAAGTATCCTTACTTGTATTCTCCGCTTCCTTGGCTCGGAATCAATACCAAAATTTTTAAAGTAAGGACATAATCTTTGAAGCCGGGCATGCTTTTTTTCAGTGCGGGAAGAATCATAACAAAGTAAATGTTAAACGCTTTTTGAAATGGTCGACGTTAAAAAGCAACCGAACCAAGAATTCGGGCTTATGAACAGTCAAAAAAAGTGAACTCTCTATTTCACTAAAGCCAATTTAACTTTATTTTAGTTCATGGAATTATTATATATGGAGAAGGTTTCCTTTACTCTAATATTTTTTTGCGTACATTAGTTAAATGAACTAAAAAAACGGAAAAAATATACACAAATGAAGTAAAAAGTTTTACTAAATTCGTATTTCTCACAAAATAGTTCATTATTTCTTTAAATGTGTAAATTTTATTACAAATGTGTCCATCATGAACTTCGTATGTCACTAAAGACATTCTTGCAATTTTTTCTTTCAAACTACAAAATTTTCTTTAACAAGTGAAAAAAAATTAATTATGTCTAATAAATTTTCTTGATTTTGTCGAAAAATATTTACTTATTTTTGTGATATCGGCGCGAAGTCAGCATTTGTAATACTGTTTAGTTAAAATTTTCTAAAAATATTAAAAAATTTCTAAAAATAACTAAATGTTGTCTTCCATCACTGTTTTTTCAGTGAAATGAAGGTTCATCGTAGCACAATGTGAAGTGAAACATTTGATTCGGTAGGTGCACTCAAAAAAAAAACGATTACTTGGATCCAACGATTTTGAACTTCCCTTAATGGGCTCGTGGGCGCCGAAAGCTATGCTATATATATGACTTACATAGATAATTGTCTATTGATGAAAATAACGGCTACCTAGCTCAGTGGATAATGTGTTGGCTTGCAAATTGCATGGTCCGCGGTTCGATTCTCCGTCCGGGCGAAAGGTAAAATTTAAACAAGTATATACGGCCGTAAGTTCGGCCAGGCCGAAGCTTATGTACCCTCCATCATGGATTGCGTAGAAACTTCTTCTAAACACTGCCATCCAGAATCGAATTACTTAAGTTGCGGTAACGCTTGCCGATGGCAAGGTATCTTAAAACCTCCTAACACCATCTTCTAAATTGTATGTAAGTCCATACGTGGTATATATTAAATCAAAAAAGATCGATCCAATACGTATATAATTCAGTTTGACAAAGTAGACATAAAATTTTGACAAAATTTTCTACAGAAATAAAATTTTAACAAAATTTTCTATAGAAATAAAATTTTCACAAACTTTTCTATAGAAATAAAAATTTTCACAAAATTTTCTATAGAAAGAAAATTTTGACAAAAATGTCTACAGAAATAAAATTTTAACAAAATTTTCTATAGAAATAAACTTTTGCCAAAATTTTCTATAGAAATAAAATCTTGGTAGATTATTTTTGGCTCGATTTTCTATAGAAAGAAAATTTTGACAAAAATGTCTACAGAAATAAAATTTTAACAAAATTTTCTATAGAAATAAAATTTTCACAAAATTTTCTATAGAAATAAAAATTTTGACAAAATTTTCTGTAGAAAGAAAATTTTGACAAAAATTTTTACAGAAATAAAATTTTAACAAAATTTTCTATAGAAATAAACTTTTGACAAAATTTTCTATAGAAATAAAATCTTGGTAGATTATTTTTGGCTCGAGTGACAACCATGATTATGAACCGAATAAAATTTGAACAAAATTTTCTATAGAAATAAAATTTTGACAAAATTTTCTATAGAAATAAAATTCTGACAATGATGAACATTTTATTATGAACCGAATAAAATTTTAACAAAATTTTCTCTAGAAATAAAATTTTGACAAAATTTTCTATAGAAATAAAATGTTGGTTGATTATTTTTGGCTCTAGTGGCAACCATGATTATGAACTGATATGGACCAATTTTTGTGTGATTGGACCAATTTTGGTATGGTTGTTAGCGACCATATACTACCACCACGTTCTTAATTTGAACCGGATCGGATGAATTTTGCTCCTCCAAGAGGCTCCGGAGGTCAAATCTGGAGAACGTTTTATATGGGGGCTATGGACCAATTGGACCGATATATACCAATTCTGCCACGGTTGTTAAAGATCATATACTAACACGATGTTCCAAATTACAACCAGATTGGATGAAATTTGCTTCTCTTGGAGACTTCGCATGAAACTTAATTTTTTATTATTAATAAATATTATTGGACCGATATGGACCAATTCTGCCACGGTTGTTAAAGATCATATACTAACACGATGTTCCAAATTACAACCGGATTGGATGAAATTTGCTTCTCTTGGAGACTTCGCAAGCCAAATCTGGGGATCGGTTTATATGGGGGCTATATATAATTATGAACCGATGTGGACCAATTTTTGCATGGTTGTTAGAGACCATATACCAATATCATGTACCAAATTTCAGGCGGATCGGATGAAATTTGCTTCTCTTTGAGGCTCCGCAACCCAAATCTGGGGATCGGTTTATATGGGGGCTATATATAATTATGGACCGATGTGGACCAATTTTTGCATGGTTGTTAGAGACCATATACCAACATCATGTACCAAATTTCAGCCGGATCGGATGGGGGCTATATATAATTATGGACCGATGTGGACCATTTTTTGCACGGTTGTTAGAGACCATATACCAACACCATGTACCAAATTTCAGCCGGATCGGATGAAATTTGCTTCTCTTTTAGGCTCCGCAACCCAAATCTGGGGATCGGTTTATATGGGGGCTATATATAATTATGGACCGATGTGGACCAATTTTTGCATGGTTGTTAGAGACCATATACCAACATCATGTACCAAATTTCAGCCGGATCGGATGAAATTTGGTTCTCTTTGAGGCTTCGCAAGCCAAATCTGGGGATCGGTTTATATGGGGACTATATATAATTATGGACCGATGTGGACCAATTTTTGCACGGTTGTTAGAGACCATATACCAACACCATGTACCAAATTTCAGCCGGATCGGATGAAATATGCTTCTGTTAGAGGCTCCACAAGCCAAATCTGAGGGTCCCTTTATATGGGGGCTATACGTAAAAGTGGACCGATATGGCCCATTTTCAATACCATCCGACCTACATCGATAACAACTACTTGTGCCAAGTTTCAAGTCGAGAGCTTGTTTCGTTCGGAAGTTAGCGTGATTTCAACAGACGGACGGACGGACGGACATGCTTAGATCAACTCAGAATTTCACCACGACCCAGAATATATATACTTTATGGGGTCTTAGAGCAATATTTCGATGTGTTACAAACGGAATGACAAAGTTAATATACCCCCATCCTATGATGGAGGGTATAAACATTTAAAAAGTCGAATATATATTCTGGGTAGTGGTGAAATTCTGAGTGGATCTAAGCATGTCCGTCCGTCTGTTGAAATCACGGCAACTTCCGAACGAAGCAAGCTATCGACTTGAAACTTGGCACAAGTAGTTGTTATTGATGTAGGTCGGATGGTATTGCAAATGGGCCATATTGGACCACTTTTACGTATAGCCCCCATATAAACCAACGCTCAGCTTTGGCTTGCGGCGACTCTTGGAGGAGCAAAATTCATCCGATCCGGTTGAAATGTACACGGTGTTAGAATATGGTCTCTAACACCCATGCAAAATTGGTCCATATCGGTCCATATAAACCGATCTCCAGATTTGACCTCCGGATCCTCCGATCCGGCTGAAATTTGGTACACGGTGTTAATATATGGTCTCTACTAACCATGCAAAAATTGGTCCACATCGGTCCATAATTATATATAGCCCCCATATAAAATAAACCGATCCCCAGATTTAGCTTGCGGAGCCTCTAAGAGAAGCAAATTTCATCCGATCCAGCTGAAATTCCGTACATGGTGTAAGTATATGATTTCTAACAACCATGCCAAAATTGATCCACATCGGTTCATAATTATATATAGCCCCCATATAAACCGATCCCCAGATGTGACCTTAGGAGCCTTATGGATGTGCAAAATTCATCCGATTCGGTTGAAATTTGGTACGTGGTGTTAGTATATAGTCTCTAACAACCATGCAGGAATTGGTTCATATCGGTCCATAATTGTATGTAGGCCCCATATAAACCGATTCCCAGATTTGACCTCCGGGGCCCTTTGGAAGAGCAAAATTCACCCGATCCGCTAGTATATGGCCGCGAACAACCATGCCACATTTGGTCCATATCGGTCTATAGTTAGTTATATATTAATATAATTTTGTCAAAATTTTATTACTGTAGAAAATTTTGTCAAAATTTTATTACTATACAAAATTTTGGCAAGATTTTATTTCTATATAAAATGTTGTCAAACTGAATTATATACGTATTTAATCGCCCTTTTTATTGTTTAATATATACCCCGTATGGACTAACTTACAATTGAGAAGACGGTGTTAGGGAGTTTTAAGATATCTTGCTATCGGCAAGTGTTACCGCAACTTTATACTTTATGCAATTTTTTTTACATCCTGGAAAATAATAAACGTTTATCACAAAAAGTATAAATTTTTCTTCCAAATAAACTTCCTTACAGCGAAAAGCAAATGAGAAACGAACTTTGTTAGTCTAAAATTTCGTTTGGGTGGAAAGAATTATTTGTTTGCGCGTATAACACAACTCTGTTTGTCATCTCTGCAGAGAAAATTCATTCTCTAGTTAGAGTCAACAATCCTACAAAGACCAACGACACAGAGTGTAACTATTTTAGGGATATTAATAGCATTTCACGCTGTATGCGTTAATTGGTATTTCATGATAGCTCAACTTTGTGTTGTGGTCGTCTTAGCCACAGAATCTCTTTCCCGTACGAGAAGACACCTTTCATCCCCCTATTGGTACTGGGTATTCGTTCGGCTCCCTTGTCGGCCAGAAACCACACTAATACAAATTGTCCCTTTTCCGTGTAATTAAAATGCTATTTATAGTCTGAAGTTGTTCCTCAGATTGTAAAACATGGATGTAAAATTGACACCGAAAATAGGTCATTAGAAACATTAGCTCATCATAATTCTATCATTTGTGCGGTGTGGTGAGTTAGAGTGGTACGAATGGAGATGCGTGTGTGAGTGTGTGTGTGTGAATGAGGCCAAGAGTACGAGGGTGCAATATGGCCCTGTCTGGATGGCTATGTGTAGGCCTATATCTGAATGTGGATGCTTGTGTGTGTGTTAGGCTCATAATAGATTTAAATGCTCTCCCTTACTTGGCATAAAATTTGGTTCGTTAATGTTTTGTGTCTTATATGGATTCTTAATGGATTTGGTGATGGATTTAATTTTGATATGGGCATATGGACATATTTATGTACCTATGTTTGGGGACACCACTCACAAAATAACTTTATTGAAACTTAGACACTTTTATGGAACTCACACACACACACACACACACGCCAGATAATCCAAACCGTATGATGTCACATGGATTTCCAAAGATTCCACATAATTTACAACTTTGAAACAATTACGCTCCTCGTAAAACGCCTCAGCAATGAGGAGTTCTGTTTAAACCGTCATGTTGTACAGACGTACTGTAAGTCTCGGTAATTATTCGGAATTAATTGTGTGCAAATCTTTGGTGAAACACTTTTTTTGGAACTTTTTCCTAAATAAGTGCAAAAGTAAATCAAAAACTATTTTGAAGCAATTTACTTGCTTTAAACTTTGATTTAATTCATGTGACTATGAGTCTGGGAGACTCTCTCAACTCAAACACGAAATCAAAAAATCTGATAGTGGACAGAAAAAGAAAAAATAATGATATTATGGAGAACAATAACAAAATACTAAAGAGCAATTATTATGCTTTGCTCGACAACGGTACCAATGATGATGGATTCGAATGTGATGAAGAGCATTTACTTAAGTTCAAAGAACATCTTAAAAACAACAACACACATCCATATAATAATCCCTCTCACTCTTCGAGTGACAACTCATTAGAGACACCTACAACATCCCACAGTGCTAAACAAAATGCGGAAAGTGTAAATCTAAATCAAAACAAACAAAATAAAGAAAAAATGAAAATACCACCAATAAATATATTCAACGTGGACGCAAACGAACTAATTAACTTTCTAAAAAATGGTTTGAAAATAAATGATTTTAATATAAAACAATATGAAAATATTAAAAAAATATCTTTGTTTCTTAAATCTATCGAAAACTTTGTGCGTGTTAAGACACATCTTAAAAAAACCGATACGAAATTTTTTACATATACCCCTAAATGTGGAAAAAACAAAACTTTTGTACTCAAAGGCATAGAAGCCAAAATCAATCCAACAACTATTCTTGAAGAACTTCGCAAGCACGAAACAGATTCTCTAAAATTCAAAAAAGTAAGTCCATTCTCGACTAACAAATCCAGAAAGGAGGGGCAAGCTCTTCCTATGTTCATAGTTCAAATTCAACCCGAAGGAACATTAAAAGAGTTAAAAACAATAACAGGCATATTACACCGAGTTATTAAATGGGAACCAATACAAAAGGATCAGATTCCACAATGTAGAAGATGCCAGGGCTTTTTTCACAGCGCCTCCAACTGCTTTCTAGAACCCAAATGCGTAAAATGCGATCAGAATCATGAGATTGGCAATTGCAGCATGTCAAAAGTCACAGCTGATGAAAGAGAAAAACTTTACTGTGTACTCTGCAAAAAGTATGGTCACCCTGCTTCTTATAAAGGTTGCGAGGCATATAAGAGAATAAAACAGAAACTGAAAGAGAGAAAAGAGACAATTGGACAATCCCGCAGTCAGCAATACATGAATGTCAATAAAAATTTAAGTTTTGCAAATGCATTAAAAATAAACAATGAAAATGTCAATTCCAACATGACTAGTGATATTTTTCAAAATTTACAATTATCAATACAAAACATTGTACATCAACTTTCAAACCTAGAAAAACAAATGGAGAAACAAGCAGCTAGAATTGATGCATTATACACAGCTCTTGAAATTAATTAGATATGAATCCAAATAACAACAACAACTTAATAATAGATAAACTCATTATTATACAAATTAATGTAAACTCGATTATAAGATTAAATAGAAGATATGATCTTCAATGTTTTTTAAATAAACACAACCCTCATATTATACTTCTCAATGAGACTAAACTTAATAATAAACATAAATTATTTTTTGAAAATTACAACTTCATTAGAAAAGATAGAAACTCATGTACAACAGGGGGAGGTACAGGTATTCTAATAAGAAACAATATAAAATTTAAGGAATTCGATAGGTTTTCACTTAATTTGACAATGTTAGAGACATGCATTATTAGAATACCAATGTCAGCTAATAAACATATGTTTATAATTTCTGCTTACTACCCAGCTGGGAACAACAATAAACATTTTAAAAATGATTTTATGAAATTGTTTGAACAACTAAAATTAGATAATCTAAATAACTTTTATATATTAGCTGGAGATCTTAACTCAAAACATATATGTTGGGGAAATGAATCTAACAATGATAAAGGTATTTCGCTAAATGACTGGATAAAAGATAATGAAATTCAATACAGATGTAGGATATATGCCTCTATTTGGCCTTCATATCCCAGAAGTGGTTCTTATTTGGACATATGCATCGCAGACAGTAGACTTTTTATACACAAACTAAATGATTCAATAAACTGCTTGGAAACACTGGATTATGACAGTGATCATAATGCCATAAAAATTGTCTTTTCGCAAAGTCCAGATTTAGGATCATTCGAATTTATGGAACAAGACAATGTAACATCACTTGATTACAAGAAGACTAATTGGAAGAAGTTTGAACGAACAATACTGGACAATTTAAAAAAAGAGACTCTTATTCCAAATAATATAAACCTCTCCAACAGTGAAATTGAGGAGCATTTAGATAGATTAAGTGATATTATAATTCATGCAATTGGGAATTGCGTCCCAATCCACAAGGATCATAAAAGACTTGACCATCTGTTAAATCCGACTATCAAAAGTCTTCAAAAAGAAAAGAGCAGAATATTAACAATAATAAAGAACCACAACAGATTTCAAAGGATTGTTCCCCCAAACGAACTTAAATATTTAAAAAACCGACTTAAATTGGTTAAAAAACTTTTGCTAGATAACTTTTGCATATCAGTAAACAAACATTTGAAAAACCGTTTATCGAGAATTAATTGCTCAGATCCTACCAAAATATTTTTTGAAGCTAAAAAAATGACTAAGAAAAAAAATTCAGTTAACATAGATTTGTTAAAGATACCAGCAAACGAAGTTTTTTTGTTAAATAATGTTGATATTAATCCTCAATCATTAGAATCTGAACCAGATTCAAATAAATACATCCTTAGGAAGGAGGAAGATATCTGTGACGTTATCGGAGCTTACATGGAATCCATTTATTCTTCAAAGAATATTGATGATTCCAATATCACTCATATTGCAGTTTCAGAATTTTTCAGTTCATTTTCTGAACAAAAAATGAATTATGAAAACGTTCCTACGAGAATTAATTGCTTTAATGATACATTTTTATCCAATAATATAACATCTTCCCATATCCAGAATATGTTCATAACAAGGGACGAAATTACTTATATTTTTTCGAACTTAAAGGGAAAATCATCATCTGGTTTGGATGAAATACCGAACATTATTTTAAAAAATATTCCCAAACCTTTGGTCTTCGAATATCTTACATTATTTAATAATATGATAAACAATGCTTTTTTCCCAAGCAAATGGAAAAGAGCCAAGGTAATAATCTTACCGAAAAAGGATAAAGATTTAACGGATCCGAAAAATCTAAGAGCAATAAGTCTTTTACCAAATATAAGTAAGATATTTGAGATGGCAGTCAACAATCTAATACAGAAAAATTGCCAAAAGCTAAATTTGATATGCGAGAAACAATTTGGCTTCAAACATAGGCACTCTACCATTCATGCTATTAACTTGCTGGTCTCTAATATACAATGGAATTGGAATCAAAAAATGTATACAGGTGCCTGCCTAATTGATTATGAGAAAGCTTTCGATAGCGTATGGATACCAGGGCTCATTAAGAAATTAGTGGATTATAATTTCCCTCTTCACTTAGTAATTCTCATATTTAATATGATTTCCAACAAGGAGTTTGTTGTTTCTATCAAGAGATATACAAGCTCTAGAGTATTTAAAATGGTCAATGGTTTACAGCAGGGGACCGTAAACGCTCCGATACTATTCAATCTTTATATTCATGATCTCCTTAAAACGATAGATAACATTATAGGGTTTGCCGACGATATAATCATTTTCGAAGTCGGAGATGAAATAGAAGACATAAATAACAAACTGCAAAACTCGTTCAATAAATTAGAGAATTATTCAAATAATTGGAACATGAAAATAAATATTAATAAATGTGAATCTATACTTTTCCGTCCCCCCGTTAATAAATGTAACTGGAATATTAGAAAAAACTGGAGAAAATTCGGAATTGAGTCTAACTTGAGAGACATAAAAATACCTGTAAAAGAAGAAGTAAAATATTTGGGATTAATATTAGACAAATTCTTGTACTTCAATTATCATATTGAATACCAAATAACAAAAGCCAGAAACTCTTTCTTTGCACACAAATCAATATTTTTTTCTAAACATGTTAATAAAGATGTAAAGTTATTGTTATATAAGTCAATGGTTCGATCTATTTTAAGCTATGGTGCACCAATATGGTTCAATATTTCTCCCGCTTATATGGAAAGGCTCAGAAAATTTGAGAGAAAATGTTTGAGATCATGTACAAATCTTTTCAGATCAGCCCACACAAACTATACACACTTTGTATCCAATAAAATTCTCTATGATTCAGCGAATGTTAACAGAATAGATAACTTTTTAATTAAAACAATAAGGAATCATATCCTCAAATGTACAAATAATGATACAAATAATTTAATATTGGCTCCGTATTATGCTGATGAATCATATATATGTAATACACTTGAAACGGGATATGTCCCTCCAGAAGCCTTTCTGTATTTAGACAAAATGGGCTACATACAAAACAGTGAAGGTGTTCCACAGTTTTATCATTTATTCAGAAGACCTAATGTAAAATCTTTCGACATTAACCTCAGAAATAGTAACGAACTACGATTTGATACAACAATAACTAAAAAGGATAGAATAGACTTTAGTAAGATACTCAAATTTTGGTGGTATAAACCATAATAAAATTACTTCTTTTTTAATCCTTGACTTCTCTTTACAATGCAAATAAAATAATGTTTTTGTACAGCTTTTCATTATATTGCACACTATATTAAGTAGTTCCAATGTAAACTTTATAACATATAAGTAATTGATAAAAACAAGAATGAATGTAGAAAACATATATGTAATGTACTAGAGAGTTCGATGTCGAACCTGTGTATTTGAAGTACTATATTTACCTACTTTGTTTATTGGTAGTTTATACTTATGAGAAATAATTAAATAAATAAACAAATTGAAAAAAAAAAAAAACGCCTCAGCAATTAAGCAAAGACTAAATTTTGGCAAATTCTTTGATCCCCATGAATGGATATGAAAATATGTAGTTTTAAGCAGACGCCTATAATTAGCAAAAGCTTAAAAATCCATTAAAGGAAATTTACAATGAGTGAGTTAGCAATTTAGAGAGCGCATCGTCATATAATAAGCAATCAATTTGCCAAACGATAATAACGCTTATCGGAGATACCAACAATAATTGGATATTGGGGATATTTACGATGATTAAATGATATTTGGATAGAGCTTTGAGATGTGTAAACTATGAGAAGTGGTTGATGGTAATCGTTGTGCAGTTAATGAACACGAATAGATTAATTAATTTGACATTTATTTTATAAGTTTCGAATATTTTCGAATGAGGACAAAAGAACATTAAGCTTCGTAATTTTAAAATTCTTTAATTTATTGCAGTAAATCAATTTCGTGCCCCTTAAAGTAATCCTTCGGGCGCATTTACTCATACAAAAGTTATTTCAAATTCTCGCAAAAGTCAATCCAACGTATTCAACTAAGTCGAAACGGTTTCCCGGAGCAGTCGATTTAGTTTGTGGAAAAGCAAAAAGTCACAATAAACTGAATCGGAAAATATGGTGGTTATGGAACAATATTGGTTAAATGTTTTCCGTATTAAAATTAAATAGTGTTGAATATGAGTAAAATACCTCAATCAAATTGAGCAAATTGATCAATTGAGGTCACGAAAATAAGCGCTATTAGGTCTATGCTATCTGTCGAAGTGTGAGAAAAAATACAAAAAAAGAAACTGAAATAATAATAATAGAAAAAGATTCGTTGACTATTTTTGGTTGATGTGAAAGATGTGACAGAAGATGCAATTAGGTAGAAAAACATATTTTTTTTTGCAATTAGTGTTTATGAAATTGTTTTATATCAACTTTTATCATAGAAAGTACATACTTTTCTTCCAAACAAACTTCCTTACGAATGCAAATTTTGCTTAGCATAGAAGACGCATTTCTCTAATATAAAGTTTTTTTCCTTGTCGAAATGTCGATAAACTTTTCAATGAAGTCGTATTGTCCTTATAATTAAGTGACTTGACTTAAAAATGGGTATCATAACATGAAAGAAAACATTTTTGGGCTAAGGTCAACTTGACTTTAATAATTCAGAAAAATTTTTTTAAATTAATGAAATTGTCTCTAAATTTGTTGTCTTTTTGCATCTTGACTACAAAGCAAAAAATCGTTCAGATATAGGACATGTTTTTCAACACTTTATTTTAAAGAAGCTTTTTACTTGAAACATAGCATAATTTCTACTGGAAGTCGAGTCTTAACTTGGAAAATAAAGTTGTCGTTAACTCGTTTTTAAAGGACTTTGATAGCATATGAAGACAAAAAGCTGAGAAAGCGAAAAATTAAAATTTGCTTCCTAGAAGCAAGTACACAAAACCCAAATTTAAAAGAGAATTGTGTCTTAAATGTATCCTTATTTGTGTTCTCCGCTTCTTTCGCTCGGAATCAATACCAACAATTTTAAAGTAAAGACAACATCTTTGGAACGAAGCATGCTTTTTTTCAGTGCACATTGCACAGACCTTCAAATATTCAATAACTATGTGATTTACATCTTTAATTGTTATCTCCAGAATAGGTATTGCAATGAAAATCTAAAAGTGGACTTGTAGACCTTTAAAACTTTTCAAAATTTGGAAAAAACGCCTATTAGCTATTTTAAAATGTCGATTTGGATTTTTTTTAATAAAAATTCTATAAGTAGCAATTTGATAATGCAAAAGAATTTTGAGGAGTTTTTAATGTTTTTATTGATATCTAATTATACAATTATTTTTCGAGCTTTATGGACAGATATATTTTCTCCATAAGGAGTTAGCATAAAGGGCCCAAAATTGAGTTATCTTTCCCAGCCAGATCTATACTAAAGGCTGTGGAAAGGTTCATTCGCCCGAACCGTGTATAGATTTGTATCTGGCGTTTTCTTTTCAATGGCTCTATTAACCATGTTCCTTAATCTATATCTGTCCATAAAGCTCGAAAAATAATTGTATAATTAGATATAATGCATTTGGACGTCAATTGCCTGTTTCGGTATCAGGCTAACATGAAATATAGTTTTTATTGATATTTAAAAGTTAAGGATGATTTTACAGCTATAGGAAATTAAACAAAACAAGTCATAAAACTCAGAAAAATGCATGTAATCTTTGTTTGAATCGATAGTACGGTCCATATAATTTAATGTTTGAAGATAATTTCATACAAATGTTGCCTGCGCCTTCTCCTCAATATCCATCCTCTTGGTCCAAGAGTGGCATACTCAGCAATACTTCATACTTTGCAATAAATGTCTCCCAATTCCTCAGTTGAAGCGGGCTTGTCTGTACAGACATAAGCTTTATCATAGCCTCTCAAAAAATAGTATAAACGCGTTAATTCGCACGATCTAGGCGGCCAATACACTGGCCCCGAGCCGAACTCGCCTCTCAATAATATCATTAGGGCTGTTTTCTTTCATATATTAACAATTATATACGGCCGTAAGTTCGGCCAGGCCGAAGCTTATGTACCCTCCAGAACGGATTGCGTAGAAACTTCTACTGAAAACTGTCATCCACAATCGAATTACTTTCGTTGCGGTAACACTTGCCGATGGCAAGGTACAAGGCCGTATTTTTGGGGGGGGGGGGGGGGGATGAGGGGGATCAAACCCCCACCGAAATGAATGAATATTTTTATATAAATAAATATATATTTTTAGCTGCATAGAAAAATCTTATCGAAGATGTTGAAGAAAAGCAGGAGGTTTTATTTTGAAAAACGCTTACCTATAAAACTTGCACAAATCATAGAATACTAGTTGAAAAGCCCGTCAAACGACGGTCGAAAAAATCAAATTGTTTTTGTTCTCGCACCACAAATTTCATTTTTGGAAAATGTCTTTCTGCTTTTTATTTGTGTATGTTGTTCTTTTTGTGAACATGACTCGCTTTGTTTGGCCATAGCAACAACAACGAAACAGCCAAACACACATGTGTAAATGAAATGGCGCAAAACCTGCGAAAAGAACCTGCCTAATTCGGCGATGGAAGCACTAGGAGAGTGCAATAAAGAGATATTTCCAAACGTGCATATTATTTTAAAAATTATGGTCACTTTGCCAGTTACTCAGAGATGGAAAATACAATTTGTAAGAAAGTGCAAAAAAGGTATTTTTTGAGCGGAAAGGTACTTTTTACTAAATTTCAACAAAAATTTCACTGGAAAATTATTGTCAAGAGACTAAATTTTAAAGAAAATAAAATTTTGACAAAATTTTCTATATAAATAAAATTTTGCAAAAATTTTCTATAGAAATAAAATTTTGCAAAAAAAATCTGTAGAAAAAAAATGTTGCAAAATGTTTTCTATAGAAATACAATTTTGCAAAAATTTCCTATAGAAATAAAATTTGTACAAAATTTTCAATTGAAATAAATTTTTGACAAAATTTTCTATAAAAATAAAATTTTGCAAAAATTCTATATAGAAATAAAATTTAGACAACATTTTCTACCGAAATAAAAAATCGATAATATAGAATCACATTCTTTTTTCGACTAAAACATTCTTGAAGTTCAATAAAATCCGGTTTTTGACTATGTCTTTTACAAAATCGAGATTTTCTTCCCACATGAACATGTTTGTTTTGCCATATTTGTAAAAGACTATTAGCCAATAAGGTTGATAAAGACTTTCTCAAAATATTAAAATATTTTGTCAAAGCTATTGTACCATAAATCTGATATCGACTCAAAAATGTCTACACAAAAGGTACTAAATCATTCGCGGGGGTACTACGGTACTGACCGGGGTGAAAAAGTATTGAAAAAAGTACTATAGTACTGCATTTTCCATCCCTGCAGTTACTACGTACTCATCCGAACTTTCATTTTCAACAATGAAGATATTAAAGACGTATCTTAGAAATTCGACTAGCGAGAGTAGATTCAATGGATTGGCATTAATGTCGGTTCATCGCCGAATAAATGTGCCGACTGAAGAAGTAATTGATTTATTTGCTGCCCAAAAAGCCCGTCGGCTCAATTTAATATTATAAAAATATTGTATACATATATGCATAATAAAATTTTCTACACATGAGATTATATGAATATCTTTTTTTTAAGTTATATAACTATAGACCGATATGGACCAATTTTGGCATGGTTATTAGCGACCATATACTAACACCACGTTCCAAATTTCAACCGGATCGGATGAATTTTGCTCCTCCAAGAGGCTGCGGAGATCAAATCTGGGGATCGGTTTATATGGGGGCTAATATAATTATGGACCGATATGGACCAATTTTTGCATGGTTGTTAGAGACAATATACTTACCGAATCGGATGAATTTTGCTCCTCCAAGAGGTTCCGGAGGCCAAATCTGGGGACTATGGGGCTATATATAATTATGGACCGATATGGACCAATTTTTGCATGGCTATTACAGACCATATACTAACACCACGTACCAAATTTCAACCAAATCGGATGAATTTTGCTCCTCCAAGAGGTTCCGGAGGCCAAATCTGGGGACTATGGGGCTATATATAATTATGGACCTATATGGACCAATTTTTGCATGGTTATTACGGACCATATACTAACACCACGTACCAAATTTCAACCGGATCGGATGAATTTTGCTCCTCTAAGAGGCTCCGGAGGTCAAATCTGGGGATCGGTTTATATGGGGGCTATATATAATTATGGACCGATATGGACCAATTTTTGCATGGTTGTTAGAGACCATATACTTACACCATGTACCAAATTTCAGCCAGATCGGATGAAATATGCTACTCTTAGAGGCTCCGCAAGTCAAATCTGGGGGTCCGTTTATATGGGGGCTATACGTAAAAGTGAACCGATATGGCCCAATTGCAATACCATCCGACCTACATCAATAACAACTACTTGTGCCAAGTTTGAAGTCGATAGCTTGTTTCGTTCAGGAAGTTAGCGTGATTTCAACTGACGGACGGGCGGACCGTTGCATGTTGCAGCGTCTATCTGCCAGTGTTTCTATTCTCGATGGAGGCAGGGTGTCTTATTCCATTTGGAAAGTCAAAATTTCTTCACCAATATACCTTTCACAATCTTAAGCGAAATAACTATGTTTTCAGTACTTCATTATCGTTTTTTATTTAAATATATTATAATAAGGTAATTGCGCTTGGTGTTTCACAAAATATAAAATGGCTATTGTAACAATAGTGACGGCAAAATACTTTCATGTACATTTCATACTTTTTGATATGATTCCCCCATCACAGTTGGCGATTGTTGTAGTGTCACTTACGAGTCTGTAATAGGGATGAGAATGAAATGGAAATTTGAAATGCTGGCAGGGATTTGAACACGGACGAAAAAGACTGTTTTTCATATGTTTGGGAGTAAAAATTATATGTTTGGAACTCAAATTTGTTAACACATTATTCTTAAATGCATATAATGTTCATAAACAAGCATAACAAGTTTGGAACATATATGTGAATATGTTAGAACATATTATGTTGGGACATAACATTTTTGTAAACATAATATGTTTGGATGCAAACATATATTAATTTAGACACAGCCTATAAACATATATGTGTTTAGAAAGAGAGACCTAGAGAGTATGCTACAAGTAAAAGAATGGAAGTAACTAATTGGCGCCTTAAAAATATATTTACACAAAGAAAATTTCATTAAATTTTGTTCTACCAGTGTATGCCCTACGGTGAAACATAATATGTTTGAACAATACAAACAATATTTTGTTTGGAACAATCCTGAAAATATATATGCTTGAAGCAAAATGTGTTTGTGTATATTACAAAAAAATTACATATCTCTATTTTTAAAAAATTCCACAATATGCCTTTCAACTTCGTTACAATTTTCATCCGCGTTATGGATTTTCGTATTTGAGAGTTTTCCAAGAAATTTCCGTAAAAATGTTAATGTCATTTTAGCATCATACATAAGATTGTTTATGGACCGTAACCAAAGATGTAATTTGATATCGATATTCTCCACTGAAATGAATACGGACCACATCTGCGCATACTTGTCACACAATCCCGACAAGTTGACACTACGAAATGCTCTGAAAAACCACAAACATGTGTCCTCTGACTTCCAATTGCTTGTCAATCATAACAACCTCCGAGAAGCAGTTTGATGCGAGGGTCATGTACATGGATGAACAAGAGCAGCTGAGATGTATTTACTTTCAAATCTGTTTTTGGAATTTCGATGAGGCATCACTAATTACAGAAGAGATTTCCAGAATTCCATTTCTTGCATTTGCAGCATCAAACTCTAAAGACTCATCTTGACATTTTCCGTATTCAATCACATCAAATTAAATCAGTATTCGAGCTGATGTTAGTTTGACTTCGCCATAGGTTGATTCGGGAAAGATTTAATACATTTCGAGCCAAATATGTTTACAGTCATCATCTTTGTTTTCTATTCACTGTAAATTCAATATCTAACATCATAAACATTCTGAATGTTAGTTTTTCGTTCACTTTGTTAGCTCTTTAATAAACCAGCAAAAAAGAAACGTCGCCAAAAAAGTAGTGGAAATATTTTTTTTGGATCCGGAAGTGATGCAAAATTGGAGAAGAAACGATGAATTGAACATGAATCCATACAAAGGATTTAGCATTTTTTGCGACAATTTGTAACTTTTTATTAATTTTTACTCTGTTTTTAAAGTATTAAAAAAAGTAACAATTGTACCACGTAAGTAAAGTAGAAAGTCGGGTGGGGCTAACTCTATCAAACCCTAAACCACACCCAGAGAAATAATTGGTTGGAATTCAAGTACGACAACGAATAGATAGTGGAGACCTAAAATTTTTAGTTGTTTGGAATAAATGTTAGTTACTTCCCTTGTTTAATGGTTTCTATAACCAATATAATAGCTGTGTGACTAAAAGTTCGTACACCCGACTAAATATTGGTCGTTATTTACATATTGAAGTAAGCAACCATTTCAATTTATTCCATATTGTTGTGATAACTAATTTGTTTTGCCAATGTGTCACCAAACCCAACAGAAAGTCTGTCTGGCCAATAAGTTGGTTGTTTTAACAGATTTGATAGTTATAAAGGGAACTTGTTGCTATGGACTACATATATGACAACAAATAATCTTTTGTTTCATTAATTACATAAAATTTTAAAAATCAAGTTAGATTTTTTTTCAAGGTAAGTAAGATTGCAACTCACTCTTCACCATTTCTCTTAATTTCCATAACATATGTAGAGATATCTTAGCAAATGTGACCATTACCGAGGTTGGGAAAGGTAAATATAAGGTTTGTCTGCCTCATCATCGGTCTCAAAATCTCAACTTTCCCCTGCTGCCGATATATAAGAAAAATTTCATGAGTCTGATTGAATCCCAAGTCACACTGAAAATTGATCACGTGATTGTGAGTGGTCGAACTAACAAAGTTAATGTATGGGCGTGAGAATTGGCGGAAGTTGGGAAAATCCATGTTATTCATTTGCTATGGAACGCTTCCAATTATGATAATATGGTACTACAACAACAACTGGAAATATTTGATTGTGCTTTTGAAGATTTTGCAAATCTCCATCTTAGCTATTTCATGGGGTTATCTTTTACCATTCATAAAAGGCTTTTTACAAGATCCTTTTTGATCAATAACTACAATATACATTAATATATAATAAAATAAAAACTAAAATGAATTCAACGGATTTTTTCTTTAAATTCGCAAGCATTGGTTATCGGGCAAATAGTTAGTTGTTTTAACAAACGAATGCAATTTTATTGGTTGTGATTACCAATTAGACTATTAATGTGCCCAAAATGTAGTTCTTTAAACTATTTTATATACTGTTGTGTCAGACAACAATTGGTTGCTTCAACAAATTTTGTCGGTTATATTCTGATAGTAGATGGGACCAAATAATTTGGTTGGCAAAAAAATTGGTTGGCACAACAAATTTGTTTTCTGTGTGCACCCATATTTAATCAGCAAACATAAGCATGTATTGGGTATCATTGGTATAGGTTTGGGAGATAAACCACATTTCCATATTTAATGCCATTAAGGGATACATGTTTGTAGGAGCTTTATCTCAATCTGAACAGATATTCCTGATATTAGGAGCTATACTTTATTTTACAAAGTTAGCATACCACTAATAATTGAGTCTACATCTGATCCGATATGTTGCAATGTATTACCATGTGCTAAATACCACATGTCTGATATTTTGCTATAAGATCGGTAATATGGTCATATTCATGCAAATCTTGTGACACACACATATACAAGTAGGAGCTATAACAGGTTGGCTGGTAAGTCCCCGGTCTGCATATTATTTTTATATAGAACCAACCATAAATGCATATTATTTTTATATAGTACCAACCTTCAAATGATTCGTGTCAAAATTTGACGTCTGTAAGTCAATTAGTTTGTGAGATAGAGCGTCTTTTGTGAAGCAACTTTTGTTATCGTGAAAAAATGGAAAAAAAAGGAATTTCGTGTTTTAATAAAATACTGTTTCCTGAAGGGGAAAAATACGGTTGAAGCAAAAACTTGGCTTGATAATGAGTTTCCGAACTCTGCCCCAGGGAAATCAACAATAATTGATTGGTATGCAAAATTCAAGCGTGGTGCAATTAGCACGGATGACGGTGAACGCAGTGGACGCCCGAAAGAGGTGGTTACCGAATAACATCAAAAAAATCCATAAAATGATTTTGAATGACCGTAAAATGAAGTCGATCGAGATAGCAGAGGCCTTAAAGATATCAGAGGAACGTGTTGGTCATATCATTCATCAATATTTGGATATGCGGAAGCTCTGTGCAAAATGGGTGCCGCGCGAGCTCACATTTGACCAAAAACAACAACGTGTTGATGATTCTGAGCGGTGTTTGCAGCTGTTAACTCGTAATACACCCGAGTTTTTCCGTCGATATGTGACAATGGATGAAACATGGCTCCATCACTACACTCCTGAGTCCAATAGACAGTCGGCTGAGTGGACAGCGACCGGTGAACCGTCTCCGAAGCGTGGAAAGACTCAAAAGTCCGCTGGCAAAGTAATGGCCTCTGTTTTTTGGGATGCGCATGGAATAATTTTTATCGATTATCTTGAGAAGGGAAAAACCATCAACAGTGACTATTATATGGCGTTATTGGAGCGTTTGAAGGTCGAAATCGCGGCAAAACGGCCCCATATGAAGAAGAAAAAAGTGTTGTTCCACCAAGACAACGCAGCGTGCCCCAAGTCATTGAGAACGATGGCAAAAATTCATGAATTGGGCTTCGAATTGCTCCCCACCCACCGTATTCTCCAGATCTGGCCCCACCGACTTTTTCTTGTTCTCAGACCTCAAAAGGATGCTCGCAGGGAAAAATTTGGCTGCAATGAAGAGGTGATCGCCGAAACTGAGGCCGAACCGAAGGAGTACTACCAAAATTACTACCAAATCAAAAAATTGGAAGGTTGTTGAATAATAAAAATGAATTTTGAGACCATTATTCAACAAGTTAGTAACGAAGAAAGTCGGGCGGCCGATTATATCATACCCTAAACCACCCCTACCGAATTAGTTAACATTGTTTTTGGGGTATCAATGGTATAGGTTTGGGGAAAAACGCATTTCCATATTTAAGAACATTAAGGGGTACATGGTTATGGGAGTTTTATCACAATCTGAATAGAAATGTCTGATATTAGGAGTTATAGTTGATTCTGAACCTACAGAATTAGTATGCCACTAAAATTGAGTCCATTATTAAAAAAGAGGAAATCGCTCAATTAGTGTGGGTAATAAATCCATATTTCTGAAAATATTCGATCGGCTAATACTAATAATACATGTACACACCGAAAAAAAGTAAACTGTTTTATAAAAAGAATGGACTACCGCGCGCAAAAATTGAACTATTTTTTAGATTTCCACGAAGTGTTGTTAAAACCAGGAAAATTTAGTACCATGTTGTACTTTTTTTTTTTTTTTTTTATTGAAAATCTTTATTTCATTAAAAATATATACAACATTTTTATCGTCTCTGCGCCTTAAAGGCTTTTATAGAGACTTATTGGCAACAAAAAACAATTCATATTTTAGAAAATTACGTTAATCAAATTATATATTTAGAAAATTACGTTAATCATATTATGTTGTGTTTATGTACAAACATACCGTAATTTATTTTGTAAGAGATCTTTACGTATACAATTATTTTAAAGAAGTGTTTCTATAGTTTCCAATAGGTACAATTTCATCTTGTTTTTAAAACCTGATATTGTAGCAATATTTTTCAGACTATTTGGTAATTCGTTATATATATGTGGTCCAGCGTATTCAATCGTTTGCTTCGTTAATTCTAGGCGACATCTAGAGGCTATTAAGTTTAAGCGTTGACGAGTGTTACATTGAGTCTGATTGAAATTATTACGGAATGAAATACATTGATTCCCAATCTTCCTAACACATTTAAACATAAACACTGAGATGCTGTATTTATATATTCCTTTTATCGGAAGTACGGATTTAGCATATTTCTCGAATAGCGTTTTTGTAGAAAAATCCATTGGCAAATTATATACAATTTTTAATGCCTTATTCTGTGCTACTTGAAGAGACTTCAATGATTTGGTTTCCTTATACCCGTAAATTAAAGGTAAGTATACTAAATGGGAGTGAATCAAAGAGAAATAGAGTTGTAGTTTTGTATCCGTAGAGAATTTTGATTTAAATTTACGAAGAACTCCAGTGGCCGCTGCTATCTTGGATCTTATCATATCAATATGATTATCCCAATTCAAATTCGAAGACAAGTTAATTCCGAGATAGTTCACCGAATTAGATTCCCGAATTTGGATACCATCAATAAAAACTGACATCTTTGGTTCATTTCTAGTAGCCTGTGGTCTGAATCTAATGAATTTTGTTTTGTCCGTATTTATTTTCAACTTGTTCAAACGTGCATATTCAAAAATAAATGAAGCATCATATTCAATGTGTTCCTTTAGACAAGTAGTATTTTTATAATTGTACAGAAGACAAATGTCATCAGCAAACATGAAAAGTTTCCCAAAGAAATTTATTTTGCAGATGTCATTAACATATATTAGAAACAGCAAAGGCCCTATAATACTTCCCTGGGGAACTCCGCACTCAACTGGCTTAGTACCACTCCTACATTCACCAACTTTTACATATTGCTTCCTATTATTCAAATAACTTTTAATGAGTTCCACTGATTTGGTCTGAAAACCCAGAAATGGCAATTTTTGAAGCAATATATCGTGATCCACTAAGTCAAACGCTTTACTCAAGTCGAAAAAAACACCAGCTACTCCTGAATTACCTATGTCAAGACCATTACATATATCATTAATCAGAGTAACAACAGCTGCTTCCGTCCCAAAACCTTTGCGAAATCCAAACTGTCTAACAAAAAGAATTTTGTTCGACTCAAGATAGTCCAGTAATTGAATTGATAACATCTTTTCAAAAATTTTGTTCACATTGGGCAGCATAGAAACAGGCCGAAACATTTCAACCCTATGTGCACTACGTATCTTAGGTACAGGAATTATTTCGTGAATTTTTAAACAATCGGGATAAATAGAGGATTCTATAATACAGTTCAATATCCTCGTTAGTAACATTGAAATAAACGTTCTGCGAACGTTTATCATTTTTACAGTAATACCATCGCAACCTGATCCCTTCCCCTTATGCATTGAAGCCACATACGACTCCACAGTTGAAAAATCTACTTTTTGAAACTGAAAAGCTGTACTGTGATAACAGATAGTTCCAAGGTCTTTAAAATTTTCATTATGGTTTGAAGCAATTTCACCGCGTATACTTTGGATGATTTTATGAAAAAAGTTGTTATGGCAAATCGCTTTATTCTCGTCAGAAAATATGGTTTGCCCATTCTCATCTTCAACGTGACATACTCTAGAGGAGGTTCTCCCCAATTCTTTGTTAAGAAATCTCCAAACTTTTTTTGGATCGCCATTACAGGATAATACAGATTCATTGTAATATGATTCTATTAACTTATTCTTGGTGTATTTAATGATATGGCCAATTCTTTTAATCTGACCCTTTAAAGATTCATTGTGTTTCTGTTTTCTCCTTCTTCTCAATAATTTGTTCTTAAAATTTATTAAGCCAAGCAATTTCTCATTCATCCAAGGGTTTATATCATATCGAATATCCTTTCGTAAGGTATTATGGCTTTTTAAGCTATCTGATGCTGCATTTTTCAGACATTCTATTAAATTCTCACATTGTTGTGATGCATCATTCATACTCAAATCCAGTTGTAAGCCGCGATCAATACATTTACCAAATTCTGTGTAGTCTTGGTAATAAATCTTTGTACGTCTTTTGTCATCTCTCCTAGAAACTTCATTCCTAATAACGACACATAAATAGTTATGGTCAGTAAAACTATTATCTATGCAATGTACCTCAACACAATGCGCATCCGTAAACGCTCCATAAACACCATCTATAGATGTATCGCTACAAGGCCTTGTTACAAAGTTGTGCAGTCTTTCCATACCATACTCATGGAACAGATTCAAAAAAGTAGCCGATTGATCACTTATAACGTTCATATCAATATTAAAATCTCCCACAAACAAACATGAACGATTTCCAAAACTTTCCAAAATATCTTCAATCATTGCAAAAAATCTCAGCCGATTACACTTCTGTGATCGGTACAAGTTTACCAATACCAGTGGCTTCCTATTATATATAAGCTCTGGTATCAAGAGACAGATATATTCAACAAATTCTGTGCTTTCCTTCCGTAGGACTTGAAATCTAATTTTGTCTGAAATATATATAGAGGCACCTCCATATCCGTCTCCCCTACAGCAATGGATAGATTCAAACCCATGAATATTATACAATTGTGTACAGTTCTCGCTAAACCACGATTCCTGGATTGCTACAATATCGGGTATTCTTGAAAATCTACTAAGTTCGAACTTGAATTTATTAAATTTTGACAAAGAAGAAACACTCCTGGCATTTACGGACAAAATTTCAAAATAATTTGTATGTAATTTATTAATATAATTATTGTAAAGATTAATATTAGAAAAATAATTATTACTCATAAATTTAATATAATTTTTAAAAATTTATTTATGACAAAGAAATAAAAAGAAAATCAATTTTCCTCCTCCTCTTCATCCTCATTAGAGCTGTGATTATCTGGTAAAATCAACCTGGCTTGTTTCTTCGAATTATTAACTCCAACGGCGTTTGTCAGTAGCTTATCCACATCCTCTTTGGTTTTTATAAGTATAGCATTTCTACGTTCATTCTTCTTCACAAAAACTTTGCTTCCTTTGCAAAAGACATACTGAAAACCGACAGATTTTGTAGATTGGGCATAGTTTAGTATGTCGAGAGTTTCCTTGGACAAAAAGTCATTTATAAATATATTCTTTGTTTCAGCAACATCTCTCAGTTTCTTTTTGTTGTCCATAAACATTTTCTTGCTTTTTTGATTATTGAATTTAACAACGAGAGACTTATTCGCTTTTGAACTCTGTTTTCCACCAACAAAATACGCATCATTGATATCATTTTCTGTTATCGATGATTCCATTTTCGATGCAATACTTAAAACCACTTTTGTTGCAGATTCTGCGGGCTCTACACCTCTGATAATAACATCATTTTGCACTTTAGAGTCACTCAAAAATTTAACAGCAGATTTTAAATTCATAACTTCTTCTTTTAGGTTATTATTTTCTTTTTCTAAATGTTCAATCTTTTTCTTGCTTGTTTTGATTCCTTTCAACATTTCATCGTATTTCGATGACATGTATTGTATAGATTTTTTTATTTCGTCCAGCTGATCTAGCTGACAAAGCTTTGCTTCAATCGCTGAGAGCTTATTTACAATTGATGGCGCGCACACATGACATTGGAAATCAAGAGAGTCATCATTTACAAGTTTTTCAAATTCTTTTTCATCCAGTTTCGTGCATTGTGGATGATATGTTCTCTCACACGAATCACATTGTATTGAACCATCTCTCTCAAAGATTTCATTTCGGCACTGACCACAATTAATTTTCTTTGTATTAATACTACGACGAATTTTACTGCTCATCTTCATGAATTATCAATGACCACGGTCGCAAATTATACAATGTCAACTTTTGATACACTTGATTTCTCGTATTTATATTTATTTTGAAATAATTTCTTTTTGGTTTGCGGACAAGTACTTTTGCACGTCTGATTGCTTCAGTGTTGCCAACAACTTTTTAACTGTTGTTCTCAAAATTACTCCCTCTCATTGAAGAAAAAATTAACTAAAACTAAATAAGAAAATCATTGGCGCCAAATACTATTTTTGGGAATCGTACGAAAATTTTCATTTGTTTTAGTTAAAATGAACTTATGTGTACGGTCATTGAACTTTATGTTATACTCGCGTTTAATTCATAATATGTTTGAGACATGCTTAAAAAAACGAAAATTTCATTGGACGGTGGAAAATTTCGCAAAATATAAAATTGAACTACAAACAAAAAATTGTTTTGCAATAACAATAAGTTAAATTTGGCGTTAGTTTAACTACGGAAATTTTTTTCTGTACATTTGAAATTTGAGCAACATTGGTTAATAAATAATAAGAGTATTATGACCAAATTTGGGAAAATCGATCGATGCATATATATGGGAGCTATATCTAAATCTAAACCGATTTGGATTATATTTTGCAGGTTTTGTTGATATTACAGCGGATTACCTTGTGCTAAATTTTAGTAAGATCGATTTATAAATTGTCCACTATAGTATAAAATAAGGTTATAAGGGTCAAATTTGTGAAAATCGGGCGCTACATATATATAAGAGGTAAATCTAAATCTAAACCGATTTGAAAGATATTTTGCACATATATTCAGTACTATGGAAGATAAGAGTAAGCCAAATGTGAGTAAGATCGGTTGATAAATAAGTGTTTTATGTCCAAATTTGTGAAAATCGGGCGATACGTATATATAAGAGCTATAGCCAAATCTGAATCGATTTCGATGAAATTTGGCACACTTAAAGGGTGGTCAATTGGATTACTTTGTGCCAAATTTGACGACGATCGGTTCGTAAGAAAGTGCAATGTGACCCTAATTTGTCGAAAATTTTGAATTCAATAGCGTTCGTCATTGTGCCCAAAAAACACCCTGTACCAAATTTCATCAAAATCGGTTAATAATTGCGACCGGAATCCTGTGAACTATAAATACATGGACAGACGGACGGACACCAAGCGCTAGATCGACTCAGGAGGTGATTCTGAGTCGATCGGTATATATTTTATGGGGTCTAAAATCAATATTTCTACACGCAAAGAAAAAAAACGTTTGGAAAACGTGCACCGAAAACGTTTTTCTTTGTTATAGTTTTTTGAATTTCTTCGAAAATTTTAAACTTTTATCACCAAAAAATTCGTTTGTTACAAAAATTTTATTTTTTCTATAAAAAAAATATTTTTGAACCAACAACACAGTCCATTTCGTTTTTAGCAAGCACTGTTCTTTTCTAACTTTAAGTCTTTAATAAGACACATTTTTGAGTTCATAGTAAAAATTTAATATTGTAATATGTAATGTTGAACATCTTTTCGGAATTTTCCGAACATATCTGGAATATATGTAAAAAAAAAACAAAAAAACTTCGGTCGAAGCAGGGCTCGAACCCACGACCCTTGGCATGCAAGGCGGACGTAGCAACCACTGCTCCACGGTGCCCAACTAAATGTTTTTTTCTGTTAAATAAAGTTTGTTTACTCGGCTCGTGGGCGCCGCAAGCTATGCTATATTAATATAACTTTTATGGATAATTATCTATTGATGACAATAACAGGTACGTAGCTCATTGGATAGTGTGCTGGCGTACACATTGCATGATCCGCGGTTCGATTCTCCGTCCAGGCGAAAGGTAAAATTTAAAAAATTTATAAAATCTAATAATTTCTTCTACATTGTTTGTATTACAGAAAAAGGTGCTAAGAACAAAAAAACTTCGTGGAAGTGAGAAAAATGTGAGGGAAAATGCAATTAACCAGGTAAGATTGTTTTTTTTAGTTAGTCTTTATGAATTTTTTTTAATCCTGGAAAATAATAAACGTTTATCACAAAAAATATATACTTTTCTCCCAAAGAAACTTTCTTACAGCGAAAAGCAAATGAGAAACGAAATTTGTTTGTCTAAACTTTCGTTTGGGAGAAAAGAATTATTTTTTTGCGTGTAGTAGGCACATTTTTTGGCAGATCAAAGTTATTGTACATTGACCACTATGTGGTTTAGGGTATAAAAACAGGAAACCGCTTAATTAATGTGGATAATGTACACCCAGAAAAAAGTGCCTTCGAAACTAAAGGAAAAAATTTTCATCAATATAGTTTATCCATTTTATTTCCATTACACACAAAAAAATTTTTTTCTGATTCAATCACCAAATTAATTGATCCAATTAATTTTTTAATTGAAATGTCTTCAATCACGAAAATGATAGTATCAATCACAGTTTTAATTGGGCATAGAAAAAATTCTTGATTAAAAAATTAATTGATTTTTTTCAGCAAATTTCAATTAATTTTTTAATTGATCCAATTAAAAATTTAATTGATGTTGATTGCAAAACTCAAATAATTTATTAATTAAAAAAGGTAACTATTTTTAATTACTTTCTGAATTGGCTTAAAGTTTTTATTTGGATTAACAAATGATTGTTTGAAATACATTTTTCATTAAAAATTAAAAAAAATCAGCACTTTTTTTAACTGAATTAGTCTTCCGAATTTGATTAAAAAGTTAATTGTATCAATTAATTTTTTAATTAAAATTTTTAAAATGTTCAATCATTGACTTAATTAACTTAATTTTCTATCATGATTAGAAAGTTAATTGTATCAATTAATTTATTAATTGAAAAAATTTTCAACTTCAATTAACTTTTTAATTGGAAATATTTTGGTGATATTTTTTTCTGTGTAAGGTAAATTTTTGTGAAAAATAATAAAATTTACTCGTTTCAGTAAAAAAATCCTAAACTGTAAGCAGTTAGGAATAGTTCATTAACTAGAATAAGGCATGGAATTTTACTCATCCTATTTTCTTCGCTGGGTATAAGAATTTAATACTGAAAAAGAAAATTTTATTCACCGATAACAAAGCATTCGTAAAAATAAACAAAAAACCGAACTAAAACCAAGTTTCCTCAAAATTAGTAAAATTTCTTATAAAATGATAATTGCGACTTCCTTTATAAGAGAAAGTTTTTCATACATACGAACAACACTTGGCATAGAAAAATATTTTAGTTCATTCGTACTAAGAAGTATGCAATTCTTTCAAAACTTAAGGAAACACACTTGTTAGAATATAGGAAATTTTCCTAAATTTCTATTGTTTACCTGTAATCGATACCTGTCATCGTAATCGATGTGTTTGCGCGTGGGTGTAATCGATATATTTGCGCGTCGGTTGTTTTTTTAGTTGGAATCGTGTTGTTTTGGTATACGGAGAGATTGTTAAAAAATAATATGGTAAAATAATATAATAAATAACAAATAAAATATATAAAATATTTGTTATTTTAAATTAGTGAGAAAAATTTTCGTTTTTTTAAATAAATCTATCAATATTCGTGATAGTGTATAAAGAAAGAAAACACCAGCAGAATAACAACCCTTTCATTTTGGAATCTTCAATTATCAGGTAATATTCAGTGACGCTAACCTTTTGCAACAAAAATGTTTTATGATTTTTTATATTTGTAGGTATTGAAATTGTAAAAGGAGGACAAAATCGTTAGGCAGCAACTTATTAAAAGTGAAAAGTACAAGAAGAAGAAAAAGTGCGTTTTACAGTTGATAATATCACACGGAAATTGGAAATAGTAGAATAATAAACTAATATTTCAAAGAGATTCGATTCTGTTGATTCTTAATAAATATATTCAATATATTAATAAAACATGTCTTTTATTGAAGATAAAATTGCTTATAGAAATAAATAAAATTGTATTTAAAAACGAAGGTAAGCAGTTCTAATTATGAAGTAAAAGTTTTACCACAAATATGTAAGATTTGTCGAAATGAATGAAAAAATTTCAATAAAATCATTCCATATATGAATTCAAATTAGTTAAATTTTTTCATTCTGTAGTATAGTGGTATATAAATATAGGAAAATGTTAACTAATATATGGAATGCATTATTCCTAATTTCTACGAAAATCACATCGTTCAAACAAATAAAAATGTCTTTGGCGCTATACGAAGTTCAACTTTCTTCACAATGAGTTCATTTTAACTTAAAGAAGGGGTCACTTTTTTCTGGGTGTAGCCGAATTTGTGAATATCGAGTAATATACATATGTAACATCACACCAACATCTGAATGTGATTGAGATCTGAATTTGAAATTTAAGTAAGATTTGTTAATAAATAGGGATATTATGGTCATATTAAGACAACAGTGTTTAAAACTAATGTTTGAAATACATAAAGTTTTATTGATATTTTTATTTATTGATATGTAAAGTACGACAACTTTCGTTTGCTTTTGATATTAGTATCTTTTGTCAAAAAATAATAAATTATACAAAATACCCATAACTTTCACATTAATTTTCAGTTAGAAGTGGGGTTAGCTTTTTTACACAATTTGTCTCTCATTGAAAACCGTTTGGGAAATGAGTCAGTGACGATTAACTTCAATGTCTGTTTTTTTTTTTTTTTTGTTTTTATCGGGAAAGCGATTTTCTCAAATTGAATATTACGCAGTTTTTTTTTTTTTGTTAAATTTTAGCATTTCCCAAAGGTTTGAGTTTTTTTTGGGGTGCGATTAACCAATCGACACATTTAACATAAATGGGAAAATTTATTTCCTTACTTATTGCTCAAAAATTAAATTTTGTTTGATAAAAATATGCAAATAAATTAAGAACATATATGGACCTAACGTCGTAAATACATTATTTAATATTATGCAATCCATTTTCCTAACGTCTCTTACACGACAAATATGTATCGCGCGCCTTCCAATGTTTGATTCTCTCTGCTTATAAATTCCCATCTTCCTCTATTCTTATTTTTGTTGCTAATTTCACAATTTCCTTTCGTATTGTCTTTGAATGTCTGTTAGATACATTTGCACCTGCATGTTGTATAACCTCTTCGAGCAGAATGTTAAAAGGGAGTCTCGACGGGCGATAACCTTGTATAAACTCTTATTTGATACTGAACGTCTTGCCGAGATTCTCTTCTATTTTAAGAACAACTCCTTACATTGCCTTAATAATTTATTAAAAATAAAAAAACCTTTAATAGAATTAGATGCAGATAAAGAAATCAGATATTATTAGAAAAAATATTCTCCATTAATTCGATGTTAATGTTTGTTTCTAAATCAACAACAAGGTTTTTTTAATCGTATATTAATATTGGACATCGTGAGTGACATCGATATCAGTATGAGATTAGCCAACTTTATCATTTTCCGCTCAGTGTAGTGGTGTATATGAATTTTTTCGTTAGTTGATTAATTCACTTTGTCGTGAAATGGTATTTACCTTGAAAAATCAAAATAGATACTTGTATTTACAAAAACAATCTCTTTCTCAGTTGCAAGGGTATTTGTAAGGCGTTAGGCATTCACATAAACAATCGCACATAGACGCACACACACATAAAGGGACTATAGCAAATCGTATTACATGCGGTGTTTGTGTTTGATTACACAAACGTTTATTTTTTATGACACTTTGGTAAGTGGTGCTGAAGTGCCGCATCTCGTCGATGTCACTTTTTGAAATGTTTCTATAAAATTCCAAAATACAAAAAAATTGTAAGGAATACAAAGTCGAAATGGCTCCGTTTCTTTTTTCATACGGATTCAAATGCGATAAAGAAAACCACTTGAAGTGTCGCCTTTGCTGCTGTGCGGCGTTTGTATTCCAAACACATAAATGGCAGACCCCTGCTCAGATGTTTGTTCGCGACGCGCATTGTTTGGGTGATGCGTGCACCTACAACTCGACAAGCGGGCTCTAACCACAAATTGTACGTGTGACGACATGCCACCGTGGTGAATACCACGATTGTGGTTCGCTTCCAGGCATTGGCAATGGGCACATAGCAGAGAGGTAGTATGTGCTCCTTGGTGTTCCTATTAGGAATAATGAATTGTTGTAATGCGCACCATGTGTGCAACATACTAATGGGGTCGGAAGAGAGTCGGGGAAGAGGGATTGCCTGCTTGGCTGTTCTTTCGAGTGTGTCATTAAATTTAAAAATTCGATATTCTTGGATTGAGTATGGATGCCTAGGCAGCTCCAGTTTGTCCCATACATCTGTGTGCATTGACATACATATGCATGTGTGTGTGTGTGTTCATACTTTGAAGTGTTTTGACTCTGTTCGAGGCAGTGATATTTGCTACCTGCATACGCTGTCTGTTCCCCAGAACGAACTCTACAGAAATTATATCTATTTATGTTTCGCTTCGAGAGTGTCGGATTACTAAGAAGTCTTTAAAAGGATACCTAGTGTATTTTTTTGTGCTAGCGAGAGAGAGGGAGAGACGAAATGTATCAATACACATATTGGGAAAACAACGGCGAGGAAGTTTGCTTAGATTTATGGCCATACAGATAACGAATTTCCGAAGAAAAGGAAATCGCACTTTGAGCCAGAATTTAAGAAATTTTCTTTTCTGTCTAAATGACTGTCTAAATTCGAAAGTAGAGGTGTGTATGTGACACGAAATTGTCGCGACTCACGAAAATTTTCGTGACGCTGATAGCAACGTGCGTGAAAACGAATTTCGGAAAAATACCCTCACGAAAATAATCCCGCCCACGCTTACGAGGATAATTAATTTACAATTTTAGTGACGCTCTCGATTTGTTGTCTCTCGATGTTTTCAGACATTATTAATTAATAAAATTATTCGTTAGTCACGGTAGTTTTCGTGAGTCACGGTATTTTTCGTGAGTAAGGACATTTTCGTGCGTGAGTACACATTTTTTTCGTGAGCGTGCGTGAGTCCTACCAAACAATATCGTGCATGAGTGTGCGTGAGTAAGAATTTTCCGTCATGAGTGTGCGTGAGCGTGAGTAAAATATTACTCACGTGCACACCTCTATTCTAAAGTCATGGGGTCATATTCTTTATGCCGACCACCATCCGTAAGGGATATTAACCTTGTCAATATGCCTGTACCCCTTTGATATCTTGGCCTGAAGTCGACTACTGTGGTAAAGGGTATACTAATATTTGGATTTCTATGTAACGCCAAGAAGGAAATGTCTGAGACCCATTTTTTAGTGTACCGATCGTTGTATAATTAAATTCTGAGACGATTTAGCGAGGTCCGTCTGTCTGTCTGTTCAAGTATTTTTGTGAGCAAAGTACAGTTCGCAGTTTAAGTCCGATCATCCTCAAATTTATCATAGGGTCTTATTTTGGCTCAATGACAATCGCTATCGATCTGGTCATAATTGGGGTGTTTATCAACCGATCTTCTTAAAATTTTGTATATTTCAATATTTAATAAGTCTCGTTAATCTTGTGAATTATCAATCAAATCCGTTCAGTTTTAGATATAGCTCCGTTGAATCTAGTTTGTACGATATGCACTTATATGACCACAGAGGCCATAAAAATTTTGCACAAAGAGCAGAATTAATACAATAACTATGAATACCGAATTTGGTTAAAATCGGTTCAGATTTAGGTATAGTTACCATATATATCTTTCGTCCGTTTTGCACTCATATGGCCCCAGATGTCATAGTTTTACTTCGATTTACGTAAGCTTTTGCTCAGAGAGTAGACATTCTAGTTATACATGCCAAATTTGGTAAAAATCGCTTCATATTTATATATAGTTAGGTTAGGTTGTAGAGGATGACATTAATTTTTGTGTTATATTATGCTGTTCAGTGAGAACCTTGAGTTCTCTACGACAGCGGCTGACTACCTTAGACCCTATGTCAGCACTGCACAATGCCTTTATAGCTGCCTGACTGTCGATGAAGAAGCTGATATCGCTTCTGAATAACGGCCTCATCAACAGCGACTCAGCAGCCTTTGTGATAGCAGAAATCTCAGTCTGAAAAATACTGCAGTCATTATCCAGCGTGTAAAACTCCCTTATTTCTAGTTCACTACAATATATTCCGCTGCCCGTTCCTTTCTCCATCTTTGACCCGTCCGTATACATGTTCAGGGTTCCGAAGGGTATCCTCCTGTCTTCCCACTCCTCTATAATTGGTAAAATGTATGTTGGTTTGTTATGATAAGCATGCTCCGTGGCCATATGGTCCGTCTCTCTATACTGCCCGGCCAAAATCTCAGTATGCCTGCAGGCTGTCCTCTCCAGCGTGTTCAAGCTCTTAAGTCTCAGAAGTGTCAGTTCCGCCGTCTTCCTTCCGTGTAAATCGAGTGGGATAACTCCTATCAGTACCTCCAAAGCGGCAGTGGCTGTGGTCCTCATAGCGCCTGTCACATAAATAAGTGCAGTCCTATTTATCCTATTTATTCTCGACATATGATTTTGGTGCTTCACGATTGTCCACCAAACATGTGGCCACAGGTCTTAAAACCGCGGTATAAAGCCAGCCAAAAAGAGAAGACCTCGTTCCCCATCTCTGCCCGACCAATTTCTGGCACGAGTATAATGCCGCATGGGCCCTCTTAATGCGATCCGCAGTATTTTTCATCCAGTTTGGAATCCAAAAGAACTCCCAGGTACCTTGCTGATTTCGAGAGGGCCAGCTTCGTGCCCCGGAATACAGACGACTTGTAACCGACAACCTTTATCCTCCTGGTGAAGAGTACGAGTTCCGTCTTTCCAGGGTTCACCCCTAATCGGCATCCTAGTGTCCACTCCGAAAGATACTGCATAGACCCGCTCAGCACATCCGAAATAGAGTGCAGGAATTCCCGATACCATTATCACAATGTCATCCGCGTATGCCACTACCTTGATGGCCCTACTGGTCAGCCCACTCAATACCTCGTTCTCTACCAGTAGCCATAGCAAATGTGATATTACCCCTCCCTGTGGCAATCCTCTAGTGGTCATAGCCCTCCTTGTGGAGTTCGATAGCTCGACCACCATGTCCCTGCTTAGCAGCATAACCTCGATCCACTTTATAACGAATTTCTCAACACCATTCTTCTCTAATGCCTGTACTACTTTATCAATTTTCGTACAATTAAAAGCAACTTCAACGTCCAGAAACGCCGCCAATGTATATTCGCCATATGTCATGGATCTTTCTATGTGATGCACCACTGAGTGCAGGGCAGAATCTACAGATCTACCCTTGATGTACTCATGCTGACAGATTGATAGTTTCATGCCTAGCTGGTTCCTTATATGAGCATCCAGTATCCTCTCCATCGTATTTAGCAAGAAGAATGATAAGCTTATTGGTCTAAAATCCTTCGCCGTTCCATGTGATATCTTCCCCGCTTTAGGAATGAAGATTACCTTAACCTTCCGCCAAGCTCTTGGTATATATCCAAGACGCAATGAGGCATACATGGGTATACCACGTCCAAGCCTGGAGATTTTTATATACCGAAATTGTCAATCGCCCATTTAACGCTCTCCATGGTCACCAAACCTAATGTATCCTTCTCCGCTCCTCTGTGGTCCATAGAAATACGAATATCCGTTGTATCTCTGATCTCACACTCTGGGAAGTGCCCATTGCTGTTCTGCAAGTTACCACTGAACTTAGGTTATTTGGATATAAAACTTACGTAGCCTTGTCGTATCCTTAATAGTAGAAAGTTGCTCGATCACGCAGATAAAGTCCATTCGTTTAGCCTTCCTTGTCTCCTTTTTAAAATTTTTCAGGCAGTCTTTGTACTCAATCCATAGCTGCCCGGTATCATGCCTCCTTGCCTCATTATATGGCCTCCTACACTTCCTACTTAAATACATTAATTCTTTGCTCCACCAGGCCTTGTGTTTATTATAAAGAGGCCTGCTGGTAGGACACGATCTAACAAAGGAACGTGTAAGCCATTTTTCCACCATGTTCGCTGCATCCTCCACCTCCTCTATACTATCTATTTTCTTATTATAGCTTGGTGTTCTCAAACTTCCCAAATGGGTCCTGAAACTGTTCCAATTTGTCCTTCTTGGATTCCTGAATTCATCAACATTTGTCTCCACACCGGTCCTCACATCAAATTCTATGTACTTATGGTCCGAGTAACTTATTTCGCTAGGTACCCTCCAGTTAGAGACTGTCGTCCTTCTGGTAACTTTGCTGAAAGTCACATCGAGAACTTCCTTCCTCGTACGGGTTTCGAAGGTGAAATCCGTTCCATATATATCTTTCGCCCGATTTAGACTCATATGACAACGAAGGCCAAAATTTCATTCCGAAAACTTTGAAATTTTCCATAGAGAGTGCAATTAAAATTTTAGCAATGTTTGCCAAATTTAGTAAAAATCGGCTCAGGTTACACAAAGCCCCCATATATATGTTCTTCCGATTTGCCCAAATATGGCCAAAATGCCTACATTTTCCTTGCAAAATACCGCTGCTAAGTCGAAAACTCGTAAAAATGAATCAAATTTACCAATTCTCTAATTCGAATGTATCGACCGATAAATCATAAATTCAGATTTGCGAAATTTTATGCAATGGCTTTAAATTTAAATATTCCCAACATGTTTTACTAACATGGTGCTATGTCCCGACCATTAACCGATTTAAATTTTGAGTCTAGCGGTTTTGTAAAAGCCTAAAAATTTTTGTCCAAATTGTTTTATATTTAAATATTTGTATATGGGAATGTAAATCATTGTATAGCTCCCAACAAATTTGAAGGAGTTAAGATGGTATCAAAAATTTTGGTATACACTATGTGAAGGGTATAATATAGTCGTCCCTGCCCGACTTTAGACTTTACTTACTTCTTATTATTACAAATTATTTCAATCGAAAAATTCATATAGCTTTTAATGGCAAATCATAATTTTAGACAGGACTAGTATTACACTTTTCCTTTCACCTAGTACACACAGGATCAAATAGCGGGAAATAATATTTTAATATCATACATAAAACAAGTAAGTAAAGTAGAAAGTCGGGCGGGGCCGACTATATCATACCCTAAACCACCCGTACTGAATTAGTAAACATAAGCATTTGTGGGGTAACATTGGTATGTTTGGTTTGAGAGATAAACCGCATTTCCATATTTAAGAACATTAAGGGGTAAATTTTTATGGGATTTTTGTCACAATCTGAGCAGAAATGTCTGATTTTATATATTCTTGTAGCTATAGTTGATTTTGTGCCTACAGAGTTAGTATGTAACTAATATTGAGTCCATTATTTAAAAAAAGAGGAAATAGCTCAATTAATGTGGGTAATAAATGCAAATTCGTGAAATCGGGCAATATTATAATGTAAGAGTTACATGTAAGTCTAAATATTATCGGATAATACATAAAAATTTGAAATTTGAATAGCAATGGTTAATAAATTTGAGTATTATGGCCAAATTTGGGAAAATCGAGCGATGTGTATATATATAGGAGCTATATCCAAATCTGAACCGATTTGGATGATATTTTTTAGGTTTGGTTGCAACCATAAAAGTTTAAAGGTTGTGGTAAATTTGAGTAAGATCGGGTAATAAATAAGACTTTTATGGCCAGAAATAAAGGTATAATGGAAAACTTTTGAAAAATGGGCGATACATATATATTGGTGATATATCCAAATTTGAACCGATTATGTTTTGCAGGTTTGGTTGATATATCAGGAGATTACCTTGTGCTAAATTTTAGTAAGATTGGTTAATAAATGAGGTCACTATGGTCAAAAATAAGGTTATAAGGGCAAAATTTTCAAAATCGGGCGCTACATATATATGGGAGCTATATCGAAATCTGAACCGCTTTGGATGATATTTTGCACATATAGTCAGCACTACAGAAGATTAGAGTAAGCCAAATTTGAGAAATATCGGTTGATAAATAATGGTTTTATAACCCAATTTGTTAAAATCGGGCGATACATATAACATATATATGGAAGCTATAGCTAAATCTGAACCGATTTCAATGAGTTTCTGCACATATAATAAGAACTATAGAAAATTAGATTTGGCCAACTTTGAGTAAGATCGGTTGATAAATAACCAGTAAGGAAAGTCTAAAGTCGGGCGGGGCCGACTATATTATACCCTGCACCACTTTGTAGATGTAAATTTTCGATACCATATCACATCCGTCAAATGTGTTTGGGGCTATATATAAAGGTTTGTCCCAAATACATACATTTAAATATCACTCGATCTGGAAGAATTTGATAGACTTCTACAAAATCTATAGACTCAAAATTTAAGTCGGCTAATGCACTAGGGTGGAACACAATGTTAGTAAAAAAATATGGGAAACATTTAAATCTGAAGCAATTTTAAGGAAACTTTGCAAAAGTTTATTTATGATTTATCGCTCGATATATATGTATTAGAAGTTTAGGAAATTAGAGTCATTTTTACAACTTTGCGACTAAGCAGTGGCGATTTTACAAGGAAATTGTTGGTATTTTGACCATTTTTGTCGAAATCAGAAAAACATATATATGGGAGCTATATCTAAATCTGAACCGATTTCAACCAAATTTGGCACGCATAGCAACAATGCTAATTATACTCTCTGTGCAAAATTTCAACTAAATCGGAGTTAAAAATTGGCCTCTGTGGTCATATGAGTGTAAATCGGGCTAAAGCTATATATGGGAGATATATCTAAATCTGAACCGATTTCAACCAAATTTGGCACGCATAGCTACAATGCTAATTCTACTCCCTGTGCAATATTTCAACTAAATCGGAGCAAAAAATTGGCCTCTGTGGTCATATGAGTGTAAATCGGGCGAAAGCTATATATGGAAGATATATCCAAATCTGAACCGATTTCAACCAAATTTGGCACGCATAGTTTCAATGCTAATTCTACTCCCTGTGCAAAATTTCAACTAAATCGGAGTTAAAAATTGGCCTCTGTGGTCATATGAGTGTAAATCGGGCGAAAGCTATATATGGGAGATATATCCAAATCTGAACCGATGTCAACCAAATTTGGCACGCATAGTTACAATGCTAATTCTACTCCCTGTGCAAAATTTCAACCAAATCGGAGTTAAAAATTGGCCTCTTTGGCCAAATGAGTGTAAATCGGGCGAAAGCTATATATGAGAGCTATATCTAAATCTGAACCGATTTGGCTGGTATTTTGCAAGTTTTTCGAGACCCATAAAATATTCGGATGTACGGAATTTGAGGAAGATCGGTTGATATACACGCCAATTATGACCAGATCGGCGAAACATATATATGGCAGCTATATCTAAATCTGAACCGATTTTTTCCAAAATCAATAGGGATCGTCTTTGAGCCGAAACAGGACCCTATACCAAATTTTAGGACAATCGGACTAAAACTGCGAGCTGTACTTTGCACACAAAAATACATCAACAGACAGACAGACAGACAGACAGACAGACGGACATCGCTAAATCGACTCAGAATTTAATTCTAAGCCGATCCGTATACTAAAAGGTTGGTCTATAATTACTCCTTCTTGGCGTTACATACAAATGCACAAACTTATTATACCCTGTACCACAGTAGTGGTGAAGGGTATAAAAATCGGGCTATACATATATATGGGAGCTATATCTAAATTTGATCCGATTTTTCCCAAATTCAATAGCGTTCTTCCTTGGTCCAGAAAAACGCCATATACCGAATTTCATCAAAATCGGTTAATAATTGCGACCGGGATCCTACGAACAACAAATACATGGACGGACGGACAGCAAGCGCTAAATCGACTCAGGTGGTGATTCTGAGTCGATCGTTATATTTTTTATGGGGTCTAAAATCAATATTTCTTGTGGGCACAATTTTTCGCAGATCCAAGTTATTATACCCTGACCACTATGTGGTTTAGGGTATAAAAATGACTTTGTAAACTGGTGTAATTTCTTAAAGTTTGTAAATTTTACGAATAGTGTGCTTATCTTGAACTTCGTATAGCACTAAAGACATTTTTGCAATTTTTAGCTCCAATTTTTTCATTCACACTACGAAATTTTCTTGTGCAAGTGAAAAGCGAAATTTTAATAAATTTTCTTGAATTTGCTGAAATATATTTACTTAGTTTTCTGAAATCGGCGAGACATCTGCGTTTGTAATACAGTTTAGTTAAAATTTTTTAAAATTATCCCAAAAATTAACCCTTCCCGGTGGGGTCACTGATTTTAATTCTTTTCACTTAATTTGAAGCAATAACAATTGTTGTTACTGATATAAACTGACTAGTTTCAAGATAAATATGATGTACTACCTTTAAGATAAATCTCATACAAATAGGTTTTTAAGTATACATGTATGTGTTTAGAATGAAGAGCTGGATGAATAAATTAATTGAGTTGAAATATAAAAGTTTAACGGTATGTAATAACGATTTTTATACCCTTCACCACTACTGTGGTACAGGGTATAATAAGTTTGTGCATTTGTATGTAACGCCAAGAAGGAAAAGTCTGAGACCCATCGTTTAGTATACCGATCGTCTTAGAATTAAATTCTGAGTCGATTTAGCGATGTCCGTCTGTCTGTCTGTCTGTCTGTCCGTCTGTCTGTCTGTCTGTCTGTTGATGTATTTTTGTGTGCAAAGTACAGCTCGCAGTTTTAGTCCGATTGTCCTAAAATTTGGTATAGAGTCCTGTTTCGGCTCAAAGACAATCCCTATTGATTTTTGAAAAAATCGGTTCAGATTTAGATATAGCTGCCATATATATTTTTCACCGATCTGGTCATAATTGCCGTGTTTATCAACCGATGTTCTTCAAATTCCGTACATCCGAATATTTTATGAGTCTCGAAAAACTTGCAAAATATCATCCAAATCGGTTCAGATTTAGATATAGCTCCCATATATAGCTTTCGCCCGATTTACACTCATTTGCCCACAGAGGCCAATTTTTTGCTCCGATTTAGTTGAAATTTTGCACAGGGAGTAGAATTAGCATTATAGCTATACGTGTCAAATTTGGTTGAAATCGGTTCAGATTTAGATATAGCTCCCATATATAGCTTTCGCCCGATTTACACTCATATGACCACAGAGGCCAATCTTTTACTCCGATTTAATTGAAATTTTGCACAGGAAGAAGAATTAGCATTGTAGCTATGCGTGTTAAATTTGGTTGAAATCGGATCAGATTTAGATATAGCTCCCATATATAGCTTTCGCCCGATTTACACTCATATGACCACAGTGGCCAATCTTTTACTCCGATTTAATGTAAATTTTGCACAGGAAGTAGAATTAGCATTGTAGCTATGCGTGCCAAATTTGGTTGAAATCGGTTCAGATTTAGATATATCTCCCATATATAGCTTTCGCCTGATTTACACTCATATGACCACAGAGGCCAATTTTTTGCTCCGATTTAGTTGAAATTTTGCACAGGGAGTAGAATTAGCATTGTTGCTATGCGTGCCAAATTAGGTTGAAATCGGTGCAGATTTAGATATAGCTCCCATATATATGTTTTTCTGATTTGGACAAAAATTGTCAAAATACCAACATTTTCCTTGTAAAATCGCCACTGCTTAGTCGAAAAGTTGTAAAAATGTCTCTAATTTTCCTAAACTTCTAATACATATATATCGAGCAATAAATCATAAATAAACTTTTGCGAAGTTTCCTTATAATTGCTTCAGATTTAAATGTTTCCCATATTTGTATACCCTTCACCACTACTGTGGTACAGGGTATAATAAGTCTGTGCATTTGTATGTAACGCCAAGAAGGAAAAGTCTGAGACCCATCGTTTAGTATACCGATCGTCTTAGAATTAAATTCTGAGTCGATTTAGCGATGTCCGTCTGTCTGTCTGTCCGTCTGTCTGTCTGTTCATGTATTTTTGTGCGCAAAGTACAGCTCGTAGTTTAAGTCCGATCGTCCTCAAATTTGGCACAGGGTCGTTTTGGGGAACAAAGACGATCGCTATTGATTTTGGAAAAAATCGGTTCAGATTTAGATATAGCTGTCATATATATTTATCCCCGATCTGGTTATAATTGCCGTGTTTATCAACCGATGTTCTTCAAATTCCGTACATCCGAATATTTTATGAGTCTCGAAAAACTTGCAAAATATCATCCAAATCGGTTCAGATTTAGATATAGCTCCCATATATAGCTTTCGCCCGATTTACACTCATTTGCCCACAGAGGCCAATTTTTTGCTCCGATTTAGATGAAATTTTGCACAGGGAGTAGAATTAGCATTATAGCTATACGTGTCAAATTTGGTTGAAATCGGTTCAGATTTAGATATAGCTCCCATATATAGCTTTCGCCCGATTTACACTCATATGACCACAGAGGCCAATCTTTTACTCCGATTTAATTGAAATTTTGCACAGGAAGAAGAATTAGCATTGTAGCTATGCGTGTTAAATTTGGTTGAAATCGGATCAGATTTAGATATAGCTCCCATATATAGCTTTCGCCCGATTTACACTCATATGACCACAGTGGCCAATCTTTTACTCCGATTTAATGTAAATTTTGCACAGGAAGTAGAATTAGCATTGTAGCTATGCGTGCCAAATTTGGTTGAAATCGGTTCAGATTTAGATATATCTCCCATATATAGCTTTCGCCTGATTTACACTCATATGACCACAGAGGCCAATTTTTTGCTCCGATTTAGTTGAAATTTTGCACAGGGAGTAGAATTAGCATTGTTGCTATGCGTGCCAAATTAGGTTGAAATCGGTGCAGATTTAGATATAGCTCCCATATATATGTTTTTCTGATTTGGACAAAAATTGTCAAAATACCAACATTTTCCTTGTAAAATCGCCACCGCTTAGTCGAAAAGTTGTAAAAATGTCTCTAATTTTCCTAAAATTCTAATACATATATATCGAGCAATAAATCATAAATAAACTTTTGCGAAGTTTCCTTATAATTGCTTCAGATTTAAATGTTTCCCATATTTGTATACCCTTCACCACTACTGTGGTACAGGGTATAATAAGTTTGTGCATTTGTATGTAACGCCAAGAAGGAAAAGTCTGAGACCCATCGTTTAGTATACCGATCGTCTTAGAATTAAATTCTGAGTCGATTTAGCGATGTCCGTCTGTCTGTCTGTCCGTCTGTCTGTCTGTTCATGTATTTTTGTGCGCAAAGTACAGCTCGTAGTTTAAGTCCGATCGTCCTCAAATTTGGCACAGGGTCGTTTTGGGGAACAAAGACGATCGCTATTGATTTTGGAAAAAATCGGTTCAGATTTAGATATAGCTGTCATATATATTTATCCCCGATCTGGTTATAATTGCCGTGTTTATCAACCGATGTTCTTCAAATTCCGTACATCCGAATATTTTATGAGTCTCGAAAAACTTGCAAAATATCATCCAAATCGGTTCAGATTTAGATATAGCTCCCATATATAGCTTTCGCCCGATTTACACTCATTTGCCCACAGAGGCCAATTTTTTGCTCCGATTTAGTTGAAATTTTGCACAGGGAGTAGAATTAGCATTATAGCTATACGTGTCAAATTTGGTTGAAATCGGTTCAGATTTAGATATAGCTCCCATATATAGCTTTCGCCCGATTTACACTCATATGACCACAGAGGCCAATCTTTTACTCCGATTTAATTGAAATTTTGCACAGGAAGAAGAATTAGCATTGTAGCTATGCGTGTTAAATTTGGTTGAAATCGGATCAGATTTAGATATAGCTCCCATATATAGCTTTCGCCCGATTTACACTCATATGACCACAGTGGCCAATCTTTTACTCCGATTTAATGTAAATTTTGCACAGGAAGTAGAATTAGCATTGTAGCTATGCGTGCCAAATTTGGTTGAAATCGGTTCAGATTTAGATATATCTCCCATATATAGCTTTCGCCTGATTTACACTCATATGACCACAGAGGCCAATTTTTTGCTCCGATTTAGTTGAAATTTTGCACAGGGAGTAGAATTAGCATTGTTGCTATGCGTGCCAAATTAGGTTGAAATCGGTGCAGATTTAGATATAGCTCCCATATATATGTTTTTCTGATTTGGACAAAAATTGTCAAAATACCAACATTTTCCTTGTAAAATCGCCACTGCTTAGTCGAAAAGTTGTAAAAATGTCTCTAATTTTCCTAAACTTCTAATACATATATATCGAGCAATAAATCATAAATAAACTTTTGCGAAGTTTCCTTATAATTGCTTCAGATTTAAATGTTTCCCATATTTGTATACCCTTCACCACTACTGTGGTACAGGATATAATAAGTTTGTGCATTTGTATGTAACGCCAAGAAGGAAAAGTCTGAGACCCATCGTTTAGTATACCGATCGTCTTAGAATTAAATTCTGAGTCGATTTAGCGATGTCCGTCTGTCTGTCTGTCCGTCTGTCTGTCTGTTCATGTATTTTTGTGCGCAAAGTACAGCTCGTAGTTTAAGTCCGATCGTCCTCAAATTTGGCACAGGGTCGTTTTGGGGAACAAAGACGATCGCTATTGATTTTGGAAAAAATCGGTTCAGATTTAGATATAGCTGTCATATATATTTATCCCCGATCTGGTTATAATTGCCGTGTTTATCAACCGATGTTCTTCAAATTCCGTACATCCAAATATTTTATGAGTCTCGAAAAACTTGCAAAATATTATCCTAATCGGTTCAGATTTAGATATAGCTTCCATATATATCTTTCGTCCGATTTAGACTCATATGACCACAGAGGCCAAAGTTTACTACCGATTTACGTGAAATTTTGCAAAGAGAGTTGGATTGACATTCTACCAATGCTTGGTAAATTTGGTTGAAATCGTTTCAGATTTAGATATAGCTCCCATATATATCTTTCGCCCGATTTACACTCATATGACCACGGGGGCTAAAGTTATACTCCCATTTATGTGAAATTTAGCAGAGATTGCAGAATTATTATTCTAACTATGCAGTTCAAATTTAGTCAAAATCGGTTCAGATTATATATAGCTCCCATATATACGTACACCAGAGTTGGGGAAATATGGTAGACTTTTTCATATTTTAGACCCATTTTCAATGGGATTTTCCTCCAATTGACTGGATAGTTTACACAGAGAATATATTTAATATGATATTTAAGTGTGTCAAGTTTGTTCTGATTTGGTTCAGTTTTAGATAAAGCCTCCATATATTCGTTCTTCTGATTTATACAAATATGGCCAAATTCCCACACTTCACACAAAATTCTGTGATGATTTCCCCATATCTTAATCACACACTGTAATGCCAGAATTTCCACAGAACGGTTGAGTGTTAAATAAGGCTCCAAGTCGCCCGACTTTACCAAATAATATATCACAACCCACACTTGACCACATATCTTGGCGAGAACTAACCAATATCCTTGTAAAATCGCCACTGATAAGTAGCAAAAATTGTAAATATTACTAAAATTGTCCTATATCTCGAATACATATGTATCACCTGATAAACCATAAATGCTCCTTTGTACAATTGCATTAAAATTTCTCTCGCTTCATATTTCCCATATTTTTTACTAACATTGTGTTTCATACCAGGGCGTTAGCCGATTTCAATTTTAATTTTAGAGATTTTGTAGAAGTAGAAAAAATTGTCTCCATTATAAGTATTTGTATCTGGAAATGCAAACCCTTGTATAGCTCCCAGCAAATTTGAAGTAGTTGAGATGGTAACACAAATGTTGGTCTACATGGTGGTGAAGGGTATAATATAGTCGGCCCCGCCCGACTTTAGACTTTACTTACTTGTTTTTTCTTGATTTTGAGTTTTAACCAGCTTTTCCTCCCCGGAAAAGCTTAATTAGTATCCATTCCGAAAGGTTCATGTCTTAGATCATTCTTAATAACTAAGCTTTTCGCCAAGTTTTATAGCAGCATGAAACAACAATAGATTTCATCACGAGCTTAGTGTACTATACTTTCGTTCAGTTATAATACAATTTATATGGGTTGTGTCTTGACTGAGCTTATTCCTGAACATTTGTGTTGTATTTGTAAATCAACAGAATGTTTAATATTTTCCAAATGGAAAGAAACGTAGCGTAAAGTAAATGTAAATGAGGAGGTAATAAAAACACAGATTACCTTATCAAAATAATATATACATAATATTTGTAACGTTAATTCAAATAAAAATTAAATTCAGAAATTTCGTTTCCGTTCTTTATCTTTAGTTGATAGGATTTTGTAACATTTAACAACAAATTTTTAATGTACGTACAGGATAAATGTTGCCGCAATAACATTGCACTGAAAAAAATATTGTCGTGAGGTCAAAGATTTGCAGTCCTTAAAATAGGAATGCGAGTTTTGCTTAGCATAGAAGACGCATTTCTCTGATATAGTTTTCTACTTGTCCAAAAGTCAATAAACTTTTGAATGTAGTTGTTTATCTGAGACATAAGTTCGAAGACACACTACGTAGTGTGTCTACTACTACATTCAAAAGTTTATTAACTTTTGGACGAGAAAAATATATATCAGAGATATTCGCCTTCTACAAGGACGAAAAAGACAGTTTTTCATATGTTTGGGTGTAAAAATTATATGTTTGGAACTCAAATTTTAACCCAATATTTTTAAGTGCAAGCATATAATGTTCATAACCTAGCATAAAATGTTTGGGACATATATGTTAATATGTTAGAACATATTATGTTTGGGATATAAAATGTTTGTAAATATAATATGTTTAGATGCAAACATATATTAATTTAGAAATAGCCTATAAACATATATGTGTTTAGAAAGAGAGACCTAGAGAGTATGATGCAAGTAAAATAATGGAAGTAATCAATTGGCGCCTTAAAAACATATCCACACAAAGAAAATTTCATTAAATTTTTTTTTTACCAGTATATGTCCTAAGGTGAAACATAATATATTTGAACAATACAAACAATATTTTGTTTGGACCAATCCTGAAAATATATATGCTTGAAGCAATATGTGTTTGGGGTATATGTTACAGAAGCGATTTTTTTGAGGGTGTACGGTAAGCAAAGCTCTTATTTGTATACACTCCATCATAGGCCTGGACGGAGAATCGAACCGCAGACCAGACAGTTTGTAACCCTACACACTAACTATTTGCCTACGTCGCTTCATTGTCATCAACAGACAATGATCACTATAGCAATCAACGCCCAAGCAACAGATACAGTTATTTGTATTGTATTTATTTATAGAGTATAGTTTTGGGCGATGTAAAGAAACTTTATTCAACAGAAGCATACCTTTAGTTGGCCAAAAGCTATCGATTTGAAATTTTGTAGAGGTTGTAGTTATTAATGTAGCTCAGATGCAGCGCTGCCAGAATTGTTTCACCAAAAACCGCTAGATTTGCCCAAAAAAATAGCTAAAAAAGGCTAAAAAATGCTAAAAAATAGCTAGAAAAAAACTAAATTTTTTGTATCAAAAGTCACATTTTTGATTAAAATTTAACAAACTTAAAGGCTTTATTTCACTTAAAATGCATATTATTTTCATTTTAATTGATTTTAATTCCACTTCTGTGAGACTGTAACAATATCTAAGGCATATTAGCTCTGTTTGCGTATTCGATACATCTTGATTACTATCACAATTTTTTTACTGGAAGTCCTTCGTTTTGTGGGAGCTACCTTCCCAACACCTCTATTTTTTTAGTTGTTATTTTAAAATATTAAATAATCTACACGCACAGAAAAACCATGTTTGGACATGGTTGCCGCATCCATTTAATGCTTAGCTAGAGCATGTAATTGCCGCGAAAACCATGTATTTTGTCTTTGTAAAAATAGTTTTCGAGCGGAGAAAAATTTATGGTGGCAATAAGCATTTGAATGGTTCTCAAATACCGCAAACATGTTCTATCATTTAAATGATAGAATTTGAGACCATTAAATGGTCGGGAAAATCATGTACCTGACCATTCAATTTTTTTTTTACTTTTTTACAGGGAAAAAAGTATTTTTATAGGTTAAGTATAGACATGTCTAGAACCATTACATGGCCATAAAGACCATTTACATTTTTTTCGTGACCATTCACGAAATTCACGACAATATTTTGTCAGTGCACATAGCAATTCAAATCTACTATTTTAATTTAGTAATATCGTAATAACTTTAGAATATTATAATAACATAAAAAAGATAAACGAGTTAAATGATAACTTTTATGAATATGATGAAAAAACTTTACAACAAGGTGTATTTGCTACAAAAATGCCCGCATAATGGCTGGAATCATTATTAATGTTTCAACTGAGCTTTAAAAATTTGTGGAAACCCTTATTCTTGCAGCAAGGCTTAGATAAAAACGCTGTTTTATCCACATTTCAATAGAAACATGTCGAAAATAAAAAAGCCAAAAATAGCTAAAAGGGTCATGAAAAAAAGCCAGAAAAAAAACTAAAAGCTAAATGCATTTTTTTTCCCGCTAAACGTCTTCAAAAAAAAAGCCAAATCTATCGGGAAAAAAGCTAAATTGGCAACGCTGCTCAGATGTTGCAAGTTATGTGATTGTCGATGACTGAATTTAGTGGAACTTTGAGTTTGCAATATCGGACTGCCACTATACTTAACATAACCTAGCTACACTGAAAGAGGATAAAGATTTCATGTCCTTAAAATACGAATGCGAATTTAGTTTGGCATAGAAGGCGCATTTCTTTGATATAGTTTGTTTTCCTTGTTTAAAAGTCAATAAAGATGGTTTGTCCTTATAGTTAGGTGATTCGACTTAAAAATGGGTATCTTTACATGAAAGAAAATCTTGCGGGACTAATATCAATTTGACTTTAAAAGTTCTGAAAAAATGTTCAATATTAATGAAGTAGTCTTTAAATTTTTTGAATTTGCATCAACAACGCAAAAATTTGTTCATCATTAGGACATGATTTTCAGAACTTTATGTTAAAGACATATTATACTTGAAACATAGCATAATTTCTACTTGAAGTCGAGTCTGAATTTGAAAATTTAAGTTGTCGTTAACACGGTTTTAGAGGACTTTCGTAGCACATGAAGAAAAAAGTTGAAAAAACAAATAAATTAAAATGCTTATCAATTACGCAAAAATTAAATTTAAAAGAGAATTGTGTCCTAAAAGTATCCTTACTTCAAATCACTGCTTCTTTGGCTGGAAATCAATACCAAAATCATTACTGTAAACACAAACTTTTTGGAACTGTGAATTCTTTTTTTCCAGTGTAAGCTTTGTCATAAGAAAGATTTTTGTATGCAAAAAACAAATGTACACTATTAAACTACACTCTTAGCAAAATGTGTTTTTCATATGTTCCGATGTAAACAAAATGTTTTTCGGGCAGAAGTTTTTAAACACTATATATTTAGGTGCAAAAATGTAATGTTCCAATGCTATTTCCACTAGTTCATCTACATTTCTGGAGTTATCGCGATTAAACTGTAGATCTACTAAACCTAACGGAATATCTCAAAAACTGTTACATAAAAAATTTCTAATTTTCATTTTCGAATTCAGCAGATCAATATACATAAGAAAATTCACCTCTCATCAAATGTACAGAAAACAATTTATTTCGTATATTAGTGTTATGCTTTGTCGCGACAAAACAATTACTCTGTTATTTTTTCTGAATACTTCCTCGTTTTCGTTTTATTTATATCTAGCGTTGCTATAAAGGATCTTTTATCATTTTAAATTAGTTACAATCTCTGCAAAAAAGAGCTTCCAAAAAAGTAGTTTGGATCCCCAATTTGTGATCCAGAAGTAGTGTATGCTTGGATCATCTCCACCGAATTTTACGCCGGCTTGTCATAGGATGACAGTTTTCCGTTTTTGGATCCTTTGCATTGCTTTAGAAGTTGTGCCTAGGAGATTCATTTGAATTAAGAAATTAAATTTTATTATACCCTCCACCATATATTAACTTTGTCATTCCGTTTTTAACACATCGAAATATTGCTCTAAGACCCCATAAAGTATATATATTCTGGGTCGTGGTGAAATTCTGAGTCGATCTGAGCATGTCCGTCTGTTTAAATCACGCTAACTTCCGAACGAAACAAGCTATCGACTTGAAACTTGGCACACGTAATTGTTATTGATGTAGGTCAGACGGTATTGCAAATGGGCCATATTGGTCCACTTTTACGTATAGCCCCCATATAAACGGACCCCCCAAATTTGGCTTGTAGACCCTCTAAGAGAAGAAATTTGGTACATGGTGTTAGCATATGGTCTTTAACAACCATGCAAAAATTGGTCCACATCGGTCCATAATTATATATAGCCCCCATATACACCGAGCCCCAGATTTGGCTTGCGGAGCCTCTAAGAGAAGAAAATTTCATCCGATCCGGCTGAAATTTGATACATGGTGTTAGTATAGGGTCTCTAACAACTATGCAAAAATTGGTCTACATCGGTCAATAATTATATATAGCCCCTATATAGACCGATCCCCCGATTTGGCTTGCGGAGCTTCTAAGAGAAGCAAATTTCATCCGATCCGGCTGAAATTTGTTACATGGTGTTAGTATATGGTCTTTAGCAACCATGCAAAAATTGGTCCACATCGGTCCATAATTATATATAGCCCCCATATAATCCGATCCCCAGATTTGACTTGCGGAGCCTCTAAGAGAAGAAAATTTCATCCGATCCGGCTGAAATTTAGTGCATGGTGTTAGTATATGGCCTTTAACAACCATGCAAAAATTGGTCGAAATCGGTCTCCTATATAAACCGATCCCCAGATTTGACCTCCGGAGCCCCTTGGAAGAGCAAAATTCATCCGATTCGGTTGAAATTTGGTACGTGATGTTAGTATATGGTATCCAACAACCATGAATGAATTGGTTCATATCAGTCCATAATTATATATAGCCCCCATATAAACCGATCCCCAGATTTGATCTCCGGTGCCTTTTGGAGAAGCAAAATTCATCCGATCTGATTGAAATTTGGTCCGCGGTTTTACTATATGATATTTAACAACCATGCCAAAAGTGGTCCATATCAGTCCATAGTCATATATAGCCCCCACCGGAGCCACCGTGGTGCAATGGTTAGCATGCCCGCCTTGCATACACAAGGTCGTGGGTTCGATTCCTGCTACGACCGAACACCAAAAAGTTTTTCAGCGGTGGATTATCCCACCTCAGTAATGCTGGTGACATTTCTGAGGGTTTCAAAGCTTCTCTAAGTGGTTTCTCTGCAATATGGAACGCCGTTCGGACTCGGCTATAAAAAAGAAGGTCCCTTGTCATTCAGCTTAATATGGAATCGGGCAGCACTCAGTGATAGGAGAGAAGTTCACCAATGTGGTATCACAATGGACTGAATAGTCTAAGTGAGCCTGATACATCGGGCTGCCACCTAACCTAACCTAGCCCTCATATAAACCGATCCCGAGATTTGGTTTTGGAACCTCTTGGATGAGCAAATTTCATCCGAGTCAGTTGAAATTATGTACATTGTGCTAGTATATGGCCGTTAACAACCATGCCTAACTAGGTCCATATCGGTCTATAGTTACAAGGCCGTATTCAGGGGGTGGATGAGGGGGATCAAACAAATGAAACAAATGAATTTCAAATTTGTGTCAAAGGATGAAAAACTCAAATTTTAAAGAGAATTTTGTCTTAAATTTATCCTTACTTTTATTCTCCGCTTCAATAGCAAAATCATTCGTGTAAAGACAAAATCTTTAGAACCGGGTCGGCTTTATTTCATTGTAGGAAAAAAAAAACTTCAAGTAACATGGAGAGAAAGTTGATTAATTTCCTGTTATGATTAACACTTCCACTTCAAGGATAAACACTTTGGCGAATTGAAACTAAGTTCAGCGGAAATGTCATTGTGATTGTTTTATCAAATATGTTTCATTGTTCGCTCAATTAACACCACATTTTCAAGAATATATTTTCTCAAAACATTTAAATAACGCAGTCTTTGTGTTTTGTGAATATTTTGTGCTAAATTGTTTACGTTTCAATTCCTCCAAGGTGTAATGAAGTCGTTAAAATGGTAAGGAACAGAGAATAATAATAATTATCGTAAACAAAGGAAGACCAAGGGAAAACATGTTGCCCAGAACAAGGACAATACCAACGATGGACAAATGTTTCGAAATTCACATTGATTGTTTGGAATAAAGAAGAGCAGTTGGACTGGAGGAATATTTCACAAACTGCATACAGCTTTATTTCTCTATTTTCAGAAAGAGCTATACTAGCTTTGTCGTACCGTTTGGCATTATGAAAAGATAGGTTAGGTTAGAGGACAGCCCGATGTATCAGGCTCACTTAGACTATTCAGTCCATTGTGATACCACATTGGTGAACTTCTCTCTTATCACTGAGTGCTGCCCGATTCCATGTTAAGCTCAACGACAAGGGACCTCCTTTTTATAGCCGAGTCCGAACGGCGTTCCACATTGCAGTGAAACCACTTAGAGAAGTTATGAGCTTGACGGCTAAGCCGATATAAATTCGTTTATTCGGCGGCGGACAATTATCCATTATAAAATCGATTTGAAGCAATCCGAATGGTAATGAGATTAGTTGTACAACCGAACTTCCAATAAAATTTTCATTTAATTTACATTTTCTGAGCTAAATGTTTGCAAAGCTATTATAGAAACAGGATACTGATGGATTTTGGGTTGAAAGTTAAACATTTTAACAAAAAATACAACAATTATTAATAAATGTTTCTGATTTAAATCAATATTTTTGATTACATGGCGGCTAATTATGAGTCGGGATAAGTCGATATATTCGGCGGCGGCTTCGGCTGGAAGAAACTGGTCGGCGGCGGCTAAAATCGGCGGCGCGACTCGGCGGCTTCATTCTCTGGTGGAAACTATGAATCAATTGGAGGAAACTCCCATTCAAAATGGGTCTAAAATATGAACCATTCTACCATATTTCCCCTACTCCGACGTACATATATATTGGAGCTATATCTAAATATGAACCGATTTTGACCAGCAAAAAACGTAAATGGGAGAATAATTTTGGCCTCCGTGGTCATATGGGTGTAAATCGGGCGAAAGATATATATGGGAGCTATATCTAAAATTGTACCGATTTCAACCAAATTTGGCACACTTAACGATACTATTAAACGTACATTATGCAAAATTTGAAGCAACTCAGAGCAAAACTCTGGCTTTTGAAGCCATATAAGTGCAAATCAGACGAAAGATATATATGGCAGCTATATCAAAGTCTTAACCGATTTGAACCAAATTTGGCACGCTTAACGATAATCTTAAACGTACTCCTTGTGCAAAATTTGAGCAAATCAGGGCAAAACTATGGCTTTTGAGGCCATAGTAGTCGAAATCGGACGAAAAATATATATGGGAGCTATATCCAAATCTGAACCGATTTCAACCAAATTTAGCACAATTAACAATACTATTAAACGTACTCCTTGTGGAAAATTTGAAGCAAATCAGGACAAAACTCTGGCTTTTTTGGCCATATAAATGAAAATCAGACAAAAAATATATATGGGAGCTATGTCTAAATCTGAACCGATTTGAACGAAATTTACACTTAATGGTACTATTAAACGTACTCCTTCTGCAAAATTTGAAGCAAATTAGGGCAAAACTCTGGCTTTTGTGGCCATAAAAGTTCAAATCGGACGAAAGATATATATGGGAGCTATATCTGAATCTAAACCGATTTGGCTGATATTTTGCATATCCTACGCAATCCCCAAAACATTTGGCTGCCCGATATTTTGAGAAAAATTGAACGTTGATAACTACGTCAATTATGACCAGATCGGTGGTAAATATGTATGGCAGCTAACAGGTTGGCTGATAAGTCCCCGGTCTGACACATAGATGGCGTCGCTAGTATTAAATGCATATTATTTTTATATAGTACCAACCTTCAAATGATTCGTGTCAAAATTTTCCCCAGGGAAATCAACAATAATTGATTGGTATGCAAAATTCAAGCGTGGTGAAATGAGCACGGAGGACAGTGAACGCAGTGGACGCCCGAAAGAGGTGGTCACCGACGAAAACATAAAAAAAACCCACAAAATGATTTTGAATGACCGTAAAATGAAGTTGATCGAGATAGCAGAGGCCTTAATGATATCAAAGGAACGTGTTGGTCATATCATTCATCAATATTTGGATATGCGGAAGATCTGTGCAAAATGGTTGCCGCGCGAGCTAACATTTGACCAAAAACAACAACGTGTTGATGATTCTGAGCGGTGTTTGCAGCTGTTAACTCGTAATACACCCGAGTTTTTCCGTCGATATGTGACAATGGATGAAACATGGCTCCATCACTATACTCCTGAGTCCAATCGACAGTCGGCTGAGTGGACAGCGACCGGTGAACCGTCTCCGAAGCATGGAAAGACTCAAAAGTCCCTGGCAAAGTAATGGCCTCTGTTTTTTTGGGATGCGCATGGAATAATTTTTATCGATTATCTTGAGAAGGGAAAAACCATCAACAGTGACTATTATAAGGCGTTATTTGAAGGTCGAAACCGCGGCAAAACGGCCCCATATGAAGAAGAAAAAAGTGTTGTTCCACCAAGACAACGCACCTTGCCACAAGTCATTGAGAACGATGGCAAAAATTTATGAATTGGGCTTCGAATTGCTTCCCCACCCACCGTATTCTCCAGATCTGGCCCCCAGCGACTTTTTCTTGTTCTCAGACCTCAAAAGGATGCTCGCAGAGAAAAAATTTGGCTGCAATGAAGAGGTGATCGCCGAAACTGAGGCCTATTTTGAGGCAAAACCGAAGGAGTACTACCAAAATGGTATCAAAAAATAGGAAGGTCGTTATAATCGTTGTACCGCTCTTGAAGGGAACTATCTTGAATAATAAAAACGAATTTTTACAAAAAAATGTGTTTTTATTTGACCGGGGACTTATCAGCCAACCTGTTATATCTAAATCTGAACCGAGTTTTTTCAAAATCAATAGCGATTGTCTTTGGACGGACATCACTAAATCGACTCAGAATTTAATTCTAAGACGATCGGTACACTAAACGATGGGTCTCTCACTTTTCCTTCTTGGCGTTACATGGTTAGGTTAGGTTAGGTTACACCGAAATAAAGCATACTCGGTTCCAAAGATTTTGTCTTTACTTTAAAAAATTTGGTATTGATTCCGAGCCAAAGAAGCGGAGAATACAAGTAAGGATACTTTTAAGACACAATTCTCTTTTAACTTTAGGTTTTGTGTACTTGCTTCTAGGAAGCAAATTTTCATTTTCGCTTTCTCAGCTTTTTTTCTTCATATGCTATCAAAGCCATTTAAAAACGAGTTAACGGCAACTTTATATTCCAAATTAGGACTCGACCTACAGTAGAAATTATGCTATGTTTGAAGTAAAAAACTTCTTTAAAATAAAGTTTTGAAAAACATGTCCTATATTTGAACGATTTTTTGCTTTTTAGTCAAGATGCAAAAAGACAACAAATTTAAAGACAATTTCATTAAATTTAAAAAATTTTTCTGAATTATTAAAGTCAAGTTGACCTTAGCCTATAAATTTTTTCTTTCATGTTAAGATACCCATTTTTAAGTCAAATCACTTAATTATAAGGACAATATGACTTCATTGAAAAGTTTATCGACTTTTGGACAAGGAAAATAACTTTATTTTAGAGAAATGCGTCTTCTATGCTAAGCAAAATTTGTATTCGTATTTTAAAGACATGAAATCTTTGACCTCACGACAATATTTTTTTTAGTGTAGGTAGCAGCCCGATGTATCAAGCTCACTTAGACTATTCAGTCCATTGTATACCACATTGGTGAAGTTCTCTCTTATCACTGAGTGTTGTCCGATTCCATGTTAAGCTCAATGACAAGTATATACGGCCGTAAGTTCCGCCAGGCCGAAGCTTATGTACCCTCCGCCATGGATTGCGTAGAAACTTCTACTGAAGACTGTCATCCACAATCGAATTACTTGGGTTGCGGTAACACTTGCCGATGGCAAGGTATCTTAAAACTTCCTAACATCGTAATATATAGCACATAGTCCATACGTGGTATATATTGAACTAAACAAGTATATACGGCCGTAAGTTCGGCCAGACCGAAGCTTATGTACCCTCCATCATGGACTGCGTAGAAACTTCTTCTAAACACTGCGGTCCAGAATCGAATTACTTAAGTTGCGGTAACGCTTGCCGATGGCAAGGTATCTTAAAACCTCCTAACACCATCTTCTAAATTGTATGTAAGTCCATACGTGGTATATATTAAATCAAAAAATATCGATCCAATACGTATATAATTCAATTTGACAAAGCAGACATAAAATTTTGACAAAATTTTCTACAGAAAAAAATTCTAACAAAATTTTCTATAGAAATAAAATTTTCACTAAATTTTCTATAGAAATAAAAATTTTGACAAAAATTTCTATAGAAAGAAAATTTTGACAAAAATTTCTACAGAAATAAAATTTTAACAAAATTTTCTATAGAAATAAACTTTTGACAAAATTTTCTATAGAAATAAAATCTTGATAGATTATTTTTGGCTCTAGTGGCAACCATGATTATGAACCGATATGGACCAATTTTTGTGTGATTGGACCAATTTTGGTATGGTTGTTAGCGACCATATACTAACACCACGTTCCTAATTTGAACCGGATCGGATGAATTTTGCCCCTCTAAGAGGCTCCGGAGGTCAAATCTGGAGAACGTTTTATATGGGGGCTATATATAATTATGGACCGATATGGGCCAATTCTGGCACGGTTGTTAAATATCATATACTAACACCATGTTCCAAATTACAACCGGATTGGATGAAATTTGCTTCTCTTTAAGGCTTCGCAAGCCAAATCTGGAGATCGGTTTATATGTGGTCTATATATAATTATGGACCGATGTGGACCAAGTTTTGCATGGTTGTTAGAGACCATATACCAACATCATGTACAAAATTTCAGCCGGATCGGATGAAATTTGCTTCTCTTTGAGGCTCCGCAAGCCAAATCTGGGGATCGGCTTATATGGGGGCTATATATAATTATGGACCGATATGGACCAATTTTTGCATGGTTGTTAGAGACCATATACCAACATCATGTACCGAATTTCAGCCGGATCGGATGAAATTTGCTTCTCTTTGAGGCTCCGCAAGCCAAATCTGGGGATCGTTTATATGGGGGCTATATATAATTATGGACCGATGTGGACCACTTTTTGCGTGATTGTTAGAGACTATATACCAACTCCATGTACCAAATTTCAGCCGGATCGGATGAAATTTGCTTCTGTTAAAGGCTCCACAAGCCAAATCTGAGGGTCCCTGTATATGGGGGCTATACGTAAAAGTGGGCCGATATGGCCCATTTGCAATACCATCCGACCTACATCGATAACAACTACTTGTGCCAAGTTTCAAGTCGATAGCTTGTTTCGTTCGGAAGTTAGCGTGATTTCAACAGACGGACGGACGGCGGACGGACGGACATGCTTAGATCGACTCAGAATTTCACCACGACCCAGAATATATATACTTTATGGGGTCTTAGAGCAATATTTCGATGTGTTACAAACGGAATGACAAAGTTAATATACCCCCATCCTATGATGGAGGGTATAAATAGGCTGATTAAACACGTATATAATTAAGTTTAAAGTTTCTATAGAAATAAAATTTTGACAACATTTTCTATAGAAGTAAAATTTGCAAAAAATTTCTACAGAAATAAAATTTTCCATTTGTTTTGTTTTGTTATTGTTGGTTTTGTTCTTTAAGCATTGTTGTCGTTTTTTATTTCAGCTTAAACCCATACATTGACTAAACTACAAGAGTAGCTTAACCAACAGAGGAAAAGAATTTTGACAAAATTTTCTATAGAAATAAAATTTTGACAAAATGTTCTATAGAAATAAAATTTTGACAAAATTTTCTATAGATATAAAATTTTGACAAAATTTTCTATAGAAATAACATTTTGACAATGTTTTCTATAAAAATAAAATTTTGGTAGATTATTTTTGGCTCGAGTGGCAACCATGATTATGAACGGATAAGGACCACTTTTTGTGTGATTGGGGATCGCCTATATAAAGGGTGATTCTTTTGAGGGTAGGATTTTCATGCATTAGTATTTGACAGATCACGTGGGATTTCAGACATGGTGTCAAAGAGAAAGATGCTCAGTATGCTTTGACATTTCATCATGAATAGACTTACTAACGAGCAACGCTTGCAAATCATTGAATTTTATTACCAAAATCAGTGGCAGAAAATCCGCTTTTTTATCGACAAATTTTGTTCAGCGATGAGGCTCATTTCTGGTTGAATGGCTACGTAAATAAGCAAAATTGCCGCATTTGGAGTGAAGAGCAACCAGAAGCCGTTCAAGAACTGCCCATGCATCCCGAAAAATGCACTGTTTGGTGTGGTTTGTACGCTGGTGGAATCATTGGACCGTATTTTTTCAAAGATGCTGTTGGACGCAACGTTACGGTGAATGGCGATCGCTATCGTTCGATGCTAACAAACTTTTTGTTGCCAAAAATGGAAGAACTGAACTTGGTTGACATGTGGTTTCAACAAGATGGCGCTACATGCCACACAGCTCGCGATTCTATGGCCATTTTGAGGGAAAACTTCGGAGAACAATTCATCTCAAGAAATGGACCGGTAAGTTGGCCATCAAGATCATGCGATTTGACGCCTTTAGACTATTTTTTGTGGGGCTACGTCAAGTCTAAAGTCTACAGAAATAAGCCAGCAACTATTCCAGCTTTGGAAGACAACATTTCCGAAGAAATTCGGGCTATTCCGGCCGAAATGCTCGAAAAAGTTGCCCAAAATTGGACTTTCCGAATGGACCACCTAAGACGCAGCCGCGGTCAACATTTAAATGAAATTATCTTCAAAAAGTAAATGTCATGGACCAATCTAACGTTTCAAATAAAGAACCGATGAGATTTTGCAAATTTTATGCGTTTTTTTTTTAAAAAAAGTTATCAAGCTCTTAACAAATCACCCTTTATAACTATAGACCGATATGGACCAATTTTGGCATTGGTTATTAGCGGTCTAATAGTAACACCACGTTGCAAATTTCAAGCGGATCGGATGAATTTTGCTCCTCTAAGAGGCTCCGGAGATCAAATCTGGGGAACGATTTATATGAGGGCTATATATTATTATGGACCGATATGGAACAATTCTTGCGTGTTTGTTGGATCGGATTGGACATTCTAACACCACGTTCCAAATTTCAACCCGATCGGATGACTTTTGCTCTTCTTAGAGGCTCCGGAGTTCAAATCTGGGGATCGGTTTATATGGGGGCTATATATAATTATGGGCCGATGTGAACCAATTTTTGCATGGTCATTAGAGAACATATACTAACACCACGTACCAAATTTCAGCCGGATCGGATGAAATTTGGTTCTCTTAGAGGCTCCGCAAGCCAAATCAGGGGATCGGTTTATATGGGGGCTATATGTAATTATGGACCTATATGGACCAATTTTTGCATGGTTTTTAGAGACCATATACGAACACCATGTACCAAATTTCAGACGGATCGGATGAAATTTGGTTCTCTCAGAGGCTCCGCAAGCCAAATCGGGGGATCGGTTTATATGGGGGCTATACGTAATTATGGACCGATATGGACTAATTTTTGCATGGTTGTTACAGACCATATACTAACACCATGTACAAAATTTCAGCCGGATCGGATGAAATTTGGTTCTCTTAGAGCAATCGCAAGCCAAAGTTGGGGGTCCGTTTATATGGGGGCTATGCGTAAAAGTGGACCGGTATGGCCCATTTTCAATACCATCCGACCTACATCAATAACAACTACTTGTGCCAAGTTTCAAGTCGATAGCTTGTTTCGTTCGGAAGTTAGCGTGATTTCAACAGACGGACGGACATGCTCAGATCGACTCAGAATTTCACCACGACCCAGAATATATATACTTTATGGGGTCTTAGAGCAATATTTCGATGTGTTACAAACGGAATGACAAAGTTAATATAACCCCATCCTATGGTGGAGGGTATAACAAGTATATACGGCCGTAAGTTCGGCCAGGCCGAATCTTATGTACCGTCCACCATGGATTGCGTAGAAACTTCTACGAAAGACTGTCATCCACTAATTTTCAACTCACTCGGATGAAATTTGCTCCTCTAAGAGGCTCCAAAACCAAATCTCGGGATCGATTTATATGGGGGCTATAAATGATTATGGACTGATATGGACCACTTTTGGCATGGTTGTTAAATATCATATACTACCACCACGTACCAAATTTCAACCAGATGGGATGAATTTTGCTTCTCCAAAAGGCACCGGAGGTCAAATCTGGCGATCGGTTTATATGGGAGCAATATATAAAATTGTGGACTGATAGGAACCAATTCCTGCATGGTTGTTGGATGCCATATACTAACATCACGTACCAAATTTCAACCGAATGGGAAGAATTTGGCTCTTCCAAGATGCTCCGGGGGTCAAATTTGGGGATCGGTTTATGTGGGGCCTATATATAATTATGGACCGATATCGACCAATTTTTGCATATGTGTTTGAGGCCATATATTAACATCACGTACCACATTTCAACAGAATCAGATGAATTTTGGTCTTCCAAGAGGCTCCGGAGGTCAAATCTGGTGATCGGTTTATATGGGGGCTATATATAATTATGGACCGATATGGACCAATTTTTGCATGGTTGTTAGAGACCATATACTAACACCATGTCAGCCGGATCGGATGAAATTTGGTTCTCTTAGAGGCTCCGCAAGCCAAATCAGGGGATCGGTTTATATGGGGGCTATATGTAATTATGGACCTATATGGACCAGTTTTTGCATGGTCATTAGAGACCATATACTAACACCATGTACGAAATTTCAGCCGGATCGGATGAAATTTGCTTCTCTTAGACGCTCCGCAAGCCAAATCTGGGGATCGGTTTATATGGGGGCTATATATAATTATGGACCGATGTGGACCAATTTTTGCATGGTTGTTAGAGACCATATACTAACACCATGTCAGCCGGATCGGATGAAATTTGCTTTTCTTAGAGGCCTCGCAAGCCAAATTTGGGGGTCCGCTTATATGGAGGCTATACGTAAAAGTGGACCGATATGGCCCATTTGCAATACCATCCGACCTACATCAATAACAACTACTTGTGCCAAGTTTCAAGTCGATAGCTTGTTTCGTTCGGAAGTTAGCGTGATTTCAATTGACGGACAGACGGACGGACATGCTCAGATCGACTCATAATTTCACCACGACCCAGAATATATATACTTTATGGGGTCTTAGATCAATATTTCGATGTGTTACAAACGGAATGACAAAGTTAATATACCCCCCATCCTATGGTGGAGGGTATAAAAATCATCCTTAATATAGGTCAGCTTCATCAACTTATAAAACTATTTTACTTTACTTTACCAAAGTCAAATCATGGATTCCAATGCAGTTGGCTGGAATTTTTTTATGAGCGTGTTTCCTCTTTTTTGAATGTTTTTGATTTGTCATTGTTGATTTCTCTTTTTTGACACCAACTATATCTATTTTGGTAGTGTTTATAAATTTCAATTACGCCACAATGTGTTGTGTGTTAAAGATGCGAGTTTATTTTCCCAAAGTTTTTGACATTTCATCGTCCTTTGGTAGGAGTTGATTTGCAAACACTTCTCAAATATTTATGTCTTATTTATCGAGCATATACACATGCTCTGGTAAAGTTTAGAAAACGTAATGAAACCATCAATCATCTATTTCATACATACATGCAAAGATGTGTCCAAAGGTGATATTGAAAAGTACTTTTTTGTCATATTTATTTCGTTATTTATTTGTTAGGTTATCCTTTGTCCTTCCATGTAAATATTGACATTAGCTTATCTGGAGAGAGAAAAGTTAGCACAGTTCAACCACACAATGAACAAGGCAACAACGACTCACAACAGAAAGTTCCATTTCTAATAAAGCATTTGGGAGTTATTTCTTTTTCATACTTTCCTACTCACACCTTGGTCGAATATTATGAGGGGTAAGACTGAAAGTTGTCTAAGTCCTATTTTGGAAAAGTACATTTAGAATTAATGACATTTCTATACAGTAAAAAACTTTAATACGTGCGAAAATGTACCTGCAATAAATATTGGGTTTTTGGGAAAACATATTCCTATTGACTCAGAATTCCCCAAATTCTTGTCGGCGGTCATTACTACGTTTTTACAATCAGCGGAATTCAAGTTTTTTTTTTTTTTTGCTCGCAGTGTTAGAATTTCAAGTAATTTTGACAGAACATACCACTTTCTCAAGACACTCGACTTAAATGTTACGGTTACCGAAGTTAAATTTGAAATTTGCAGTATTAGGATTTTTTTAGAGGGATTTCTGTCTTAGTGTTCTAGAAAATCGTACGAAAATATCGCCCTTCTTAGACCAAATTTCTGTAGATTTATACAGCAGACAGTTATTGATCGAAATAAACAATAATTACATATATTTAGTGTTCTTTATGTGTCCAAAACGTCAGGTGAAAATTGTTGTTTTTATGGGTCCACACTGAAAAATATATGTACGTGATACTACAGATCTGTATTCTAATTTTAATTTTATTGATCCTAGATTTAAAGCGATACAGGTCGCAGTTTTGCCTTTATTCTAAAGAAGCCACATCTTTGACCCGGAATCAATACCAATATCCTTAAGGGAAGATCAAAATCTTTGGATCGAAGTAAACTTGTGCTTTAGTGCAAGAAGTCAAATTGCAAATTTCGTCTTCCATGGCCTCAAGAAATCAAATCGAAATATCAGTTTATATGGGGGCTATATCGACACGTGGGCCGCTATAACTCATCTCCGTAATTTATTAGTCTGCAAACAAATTATTGAAGGCTGTAGCGTGATTACAACAGACTAGATTGTCTTAGAATTTCTATATATATATATATATATATATATATATATATATATATATATATATATATATATATATATATATATATATATATATATATATATATATATATATATATATATATATATATATATATACTTGATTGGGGTGAAATTCTAAGACAATCTAGTCTGTCTGTCTGTTGTAATCACGCTACAGCCTTCAATAATTTGTTTGCAGACTAATAAATTACGGAGATGAGTTATAGCGGCCCATGTGTCGATATAGCCCAACCATATATAATATGATCTTCTACTGTAGAGTACAAATTAATTACATCCTCAACTAAGTATTTATTTCGCCGTTGGTCATTTCGTCCAAGCAATGATGTTGTAACTTCTTCATCGAAGTTACAACATGAACAAGTTACAACATCATTGCTTGGATGAAATGACCAACGGCGAGATAAAAACTTTGTTGAGAATGTAATTAATTTGTACTCTAAAGTAGAAGTAAGATCATTAAAAATATATAAAATCAAAAGTTTTAAACAATTTCCCTTAGTTCAAGAAAAATTTGCGTGTTGGGGTGGGTACTATGTTCGGTTTCCGAGTTGAAAATCACTATATTTTCGCGATTACTTTTCCTGAAATAATCAAAATTATAAATGAAAACAAACATATTCCCGTAAAGTCTTCCCGAAATCTAGGTTAGGTGGCAGCCCGATGTATCAGGCTCACTTAGACTATTCAGTCCATTGTGATACCACATTGGTGAACTTCTCTCCTATCACTGAGTGCTGCCCGATTCCATATTAAGCTGAATGACAAGGGACCTTCTTTTTTATAGCCGAGTCCGAACGGCGTTCTATTTAGAGAAGCTTTGAAACCCTCAGAAATGTCACCAGCATTTCTGAGGTGGGATAATCCACCGCTGAAAAACTTTTTGGTGTTCGGTCGAATCAGGAATCGAACCCACGACCTTGTGTATGCAAGGCGGGCATGCTAACCATTGCACCACGGTGGCTCCCTTCCCGAAATCTAGACGAACAAGAAACTGTGAACCAATTTAGTTAATTTATCTACTTTATATTGAACTGTTTTAATAAAGTAACCGCGAAAATTTCAACGCGAAAAGCGAACATAGTACTGACTTTTAGTCCAGATTCCGCCAAACTTCTTTTGTTTTGATTTTATATCAGTATTCCAACTTTTTTTTTCGTTTTCACACGCAAACGGTGTTGTCATTGCAAGGAGTTTCGGCAACACTGTGGTAACACCATAAAATTTTGTACCATTTTTACCAACACTTTTTTCCCAAACGAAATCACCATAAGTATGGGGGTATACCACCACCATCCTTTTGTGATGGGTATAATTAAATGCCCAGAAAAAGTACGGAATTAAACCGTTTTAAGTGGACAACTAAATTTCGCAAAAGAGAATAGAAAATCAATAAAAATATATGCTCTATATGATTATGGACTGATATGGAACACTTTTGGCATGGTTGTTAAATATCATATACTACCACCACGTACCAAATTTCAACCAGATCGGATGAATTTTACTTCTCCAAAAGGCACCGGAGGTCAACTCTGGGGGTCCGTTTATATGGGGGCTATACGTAAAAGTGAACCGATATGGCCCATTTGCAATACTATCCGACCTACTTCAATAACAACTACTTGTGCCAAATTTCAAGAAGAAGCGTGATTTCAACAGACGGACGGATGGACATGCTCAGATCGACTGAGAATTTCACCACGACCCAGAATATATATACTTTATGGGGTCTTAGAGCAATATTTCGATGTGTTACAAACGGAATGACAAAGTTGATATACCCCCATCCTATGGTGTGGAGGGTATAAAAATTTGATAATAAGAAAAGTGAAATTGTAAAAAATGTTGTTTTTTTTAATTTCTTCATCCAAATGTACTTCAAAGGCACAACTTCTAAAGTAATGCAAAGGATACAAACATAGAGTACTTCCGTCCTATGACAATACCATGTACAATTCATTGGAGATGATCCAAGTTGGCACTACTTCCGGATCAAAAATTGGGCATCCAAACTACTTTTTAGGAAGCTCATTTTTTGCTGGGTGATTGATCAAACTTCAGTTCTGCAGTAAAAAATAGCAAGCCCGGTTCCAAAGGTTTATTCTTTACACAAATTTGTTTGGTATTGATTCCGAGCCAAAGAAACGGAATTTTTTCGGAATTATTAAAGCCAAGTTGATCCTACTCTAACAAAATGTTCTTTCATGAGAAGACATCCAGTTTTAAGTCGAATGACATAACTATAAAGACAAAACGACTTCATTGAAAAGTTTATCAACTTTTGGACAATGAAAGAAAAAAAATATCAGAGAATTGCGTCTTCTATGGTAAACAAAATTAGCATTCGTATTTTAAGGACATGACATCGTTGGCCCTACGACAATATTTTTTCCAGTGTATATTCTGTAATTTATTTTCTTTAATTTGTAAATATTTCGGTATTTGCATAATGTTGGTTGGTCATCTTGAAAATGACTTAAATATTAGGGCGAAATGTCAACAAATACTGGCAACATAGAGATCTCGAGCTTGATCCATTATTTCATTGTAAAACGTTTATCCTTACATTAAACGAAGTGCGCCTTACTACAAACGAGGGCGTATATGAATAAAATAAAATGGATTTACTCCATTTTCACTGTGAACAACCCATTTGTAAGCTAAGGGTCGTGACTTCGCAAGGTGTCAACTATCTTGGCAATTTGATTGTTAACAAAAGAAAAGAAAAATACTGCTATTTGACTGTCAAAGGCACATAAATCCTTAGGGGACATTTAGTGGCATTCAAAATTTGATTCTTTCAACAGCTCACACAAACTCCTCTTTGACCACACACATCTTTGTTGTGGAAGACATATCTGATGATTGAAATATGTTTCAGAGGCGGAAGATGTAAATATGTGCACGTATTTGTCAACAACACGTCATTTATAAATTTGCCCTTGTGTATAAAAAAAAGTTCCATTTGATGTGTGCTCCTTGGGATATGACCTAACGAATGTTCTTTTTGTATGTTATCACCTATTTCCCAAAATATTTGTCATTTGGGAATGAACAACAATCGAATTGTATAGGAGTTTTTGACACTTTTTATAGGTGTGTGAACAAACACAAATATTCGTGGAAGGCAAATGATTGAATTATGACATTTTGGACAATATCAATTGATTAGGGTACTACTAAGAATCCTCCAATGTGAAAATAATGTGGAGTCTGCCTGTTTGTTTGTTTGTTTGTTTATTTACATTCCAGCTAACAAGAGTATAGGCAAATAAGCAATGAAAGTGTTCGTTTTGGATCCGGAAGTGGTGTAAAATCGGATCAGAAGCAATGACTTTAAGTAGGTTTGTCATGGGGTGGATGTCATCTACTTTAAGTATCTGCTGTTTTGTTTTCGTGTAAATTCTTTAGATGTAATGCAATAAAAGAAAAAAAATGCATTGCTCGACTGATGCTAAAAATAAACAAAATTAAAATTTGTTTAAGTTTATTTTTAAAATTTTTAACAAATCTCCTGCCCAATGAAATATTTTTATACCCTCCACCATAGGATGGGGGTATATTAACTTTGTCATTCCGTTTGTAACACATCGAAATATTGCTCTAAGACCCCATAAAGTATATATATATATATATTCTGGGTCGTGGTGAAATTCTGAGTCGATCTGAGCATGTCCGTCCGTCCGTCCGTCTGTTGAAATCACGCTAACTTCCGAACGAAACAAGTTATCGACTTGAAACTTGGCACAAGTAGTTGTTATTGATGTAGGTCGGACGGTATTGCAAATGGGCCATATCGGTCCACCTTTACGTATAGCCCCCAAATTAACCGATCCCCCGATTTGGCTTGCCGAGCCTCTAAGAGAAGCAAATTTCATCCTATCCGGCTGAAATTCGGTACATGGTGTTGGTATATGGTATCTAATAACCATAGGTTAGGTTAGGTTATGTGGTAGCCCGATGTATCAGGCTCACTTAGACTATTCAGTCCATTGTGATACCACAGTGGTGAACTTCTCTCTTATCACTGAGTGCTGCCCGATTCCATGTTAAGCTCAATGACAAGGGACCTCCTTTTTATAGCCGAGTCCGAACGGCGTTCCACATTCCAGTGAAACCACTTAGAGAAGCTTTGAAACCCTCAGAAATGTCACCTGCATTACTGAGGTGGGATAATCCACCGCTGAAAAACTTTTTGGTGTTCGGTCGTAGCAGGAATCGAACCCACGACCTTGTGTATGCATGGCGGGCATGCTAACCATTGCACCACGGTGGCTCCCATCTAATAACCATGCAAATATTGGTTCACATCTAATAACCATGCAAATATTGGTTCACATCGATCCATAATTATATACAGCCCCCTTATAAACCGATCCCCAGATTTGATCTCCGGATCCTCGTGGAAGAGCAAAATTTAAAAGATTCGGTTGAAATTTGGTACGTGGTGTTAATATATGGCCTCAAACACCCATGCAAAAATTGGTCCAAATCGCTCCATAATTATACATAGCCCCCATATAAACCGATCCCCAGATTTGACCTCCGGAGCCCCTTAGAAGAGCAAATTTCATCCGATTCGCTTGAAATTTGGTTCGTGATGTTAGTATATGATATTTAACAACCATGCCAAAAGTGGTCCATATCAGTCCATAATCATATGTAGCCCCCATATAAACCGATCTCGATATTTGGTTTTGGAGCCAATTGGAGGAGCAAATTTCTTTCGAGTCAGTTGTGGTACATTGTGCTAGTATATGGCCGTTAACAACCATGGCTAACTAGGTCCATATCGGTCTATAGTTATATATAGCCCTCAGATAAATAGATCCCCAATCACACAAAAATTGGTCCATATCAAGTTTATAATTATATATAGCCCACATATAAGCGACCCCCATATTTCAATTCTGGCTCTCTACGTACCGTGCAAAAGTCCATATCGATTCGTAATTGTTTGTAGACTTACCCATACATACCTTTTTTGTCTAATATATACCACGTATGGACTAACTCACAATTTAGAAAACGATGTTAAGAAGTTTTAAGATACCACAACCCAATTAATTAGATTGTGGATTACAGTCTGTCGTAGAAGTTTCTATGCAATCCATGGTGGAGGGTACATAAGATTCGGCCTGGACGAACTTACGGCCGTATATATTTGTTTTCTTTTTTTCAAATATGTCTCAAAAATTTTATGAACTAAACGTGGATATAAATTTCAACGACCGTACAAATAAAATAAATGTTAACAAACGTCGATTCTCACTATGTTATAATTCTCTCACTATGTTATGTTGATGTGTTTTGTTATCTGCGTAACCGTCTTTATCTTTTTTCTCTATTCTCTCTCGCTCTATCGACGTTTCTAAACGTATATCCAGCCAAAAAATTTTGAAGTACTTCTAATGGCACAACTTTAAAAGACCTTCCAAAATTTTTCTCCCAAAGATGTTCGTTTTTTTTACTACACAGGAAGTTATTTTAATTCAACTATTTATAATTCGCTTTTTTCATATTTTTAATGGTTAATATTAAATTTTTTGTTTCAAAAAGGTTAAAAACAGAGTGAGAACTTATAAAATGATAGAAATTATTTAAATTTTGTCGAAAAAAAAAATTAAATTCACTCTCGAAAAGTTGCGAATTTTTGAAAATATTTGGATTCAAATTTTTCAGACGAGCCTTAAAATGCATTAAAAATCATAAAAATTTATAAAAATTATTTATTTTGCAAAATATCAGAATATCAGAACCATAAGATAGGGGGTATATTAACTTTGTCATTCCGTTTGTAACACATCGAAATATTGCTCTAAGACCCTATAAAGTTTATAATATATTCTGTGTCGCGGTGAAATTCTGAGTCGATTTAAGCATGTTCGTCCGTCCGTCCGTCTGTTGAAATCACGCTAACTTCCGAACGAGACAAGCTATCGACTTGAAACTTGCCACAAGTAGTTGTTATTGATGTAGGTCGAATGGTATTGCAAATGGACCATATGGGACCACTTTTACGTATAGCCCCCATATAAACCGACGCTCAGAATTGGTTGAAATTTGGTACATGGTGTTAGGTTAGGTTATGTGGCAGCCCGATGCATCAGGCTCACTTAGACTATTCAGTCCATTGTGATACCACAGTGGTGAACTTCTCTCTTATCACTGAGTGCTGCCCGATTCCATGTTAAGCTCAATGACAAGGGACCACCTTTTTATAGCCGAGTCCGAACGGCGTTCCACATTCCAGTGAAACCACTTAGAGAAGCTTTGAAACCCTCAGAAATGTCACCAGCATTACTGAGGTGGGATAATCCACCGCTGAAAAACTTTTTGGTGTTCGGTCGTAGCAGGAATCGAACCCACGACCTTGTGTATGCAAGGCGGGCATGCTAACCATTGCACCATTAGTATATGGTCTCTAATAACCATGCAAAAATTGGTCCACATCGGTCCACAATTATATATAGCCCCATATAAACCGACGCTAAGATTTGGCTTACGGAGCCTCTTGGAGGAGCAAAATTCACCCGATCCGGCTGAAATTTGGTACATGGTGTTCGTATATGGTCTCTAACAACCATGCAAAAATTTGTCCACATCGGTTCATAATTATATATAGCCCCCATATAAACCTATCCCCAGATTTGGCTTGCGGAGCCTCTAAGAGAAACAAATTTTATCCGATCGGGCTGAAATTTGGTACACGGTGTTAATATATGGTCTCTAACAACCATGCAAAAATTGGTCCACATCGGTCCATAATTATATATATATAGTCTCTAACAACGATGCAAAAATTGGTCCATACCGGTCTTAATTATATATAACCCCCATTTAAACCGATCCCTAGATTTGACCTCTGGAGCTCTTGGAGGAGAAAACTTCACCCGATCTGATTGAATTTGGTACATTGCGCTAGTATATGCACCCTCAAAAAAAATGGCTACTTTAACATATGTTCCAAAAATATTTTGCAGGAAGCGCATATATTATTGAATACTGCCGAAGCATTAATATGTTTGTTTTATGTGAACATATAATATGTTTGGAAGCATTTTGAGCCCAAAAATATTATATGCTTGGAAGAATTTGTTCCAAAGAAGATTGTGCTCATTCCTTCACATAATTTTCACTTCCACGAAATTTTTTAGTTCTTGGCACCTTTTTTGTAATACAAATAATGTTGAAGAAATTATTCAATTTTATAAATTTTTTAAATTTTACCTTTCGCTCGGACGGAGAATTGAACCGAGAACCATACAGTTTGTAAGCCTACACTCTATTCACTGAGCTACGTATCTGTTATAGTCACCAGTAGACAATTATCGTTATTAGTTACATTTATATAGCATAGTTTGCAGCGCCCACGAGCCCATGCAAACTTAATATTATTTAATAGAAACATACATTTGTTGGCCACGTGGAGCAGTGGTTAGCACGTCTGCCTTGCATGCAAAGGGTCGTGGGTTCAATCCCTGCTCCGACCGAACACCATTTTTATACCCTCCACCATAACTTTGTCATTCCGTTTGTAACACATCGAAATATTGCTCTAAGACCCCATAAAGTATATATATTCTGGGTCGTGGTGGAATTCTGAGTCGATCTGAGCTTGTCCGTCCGTCCGTCCGTCCGTCTGTTGAAATCACGCTATCTTCCGAACGAAACAAGCTATCGACTTGAAGCTTGGCACAAGTAGTTGTTATTGATGTAGGTCGGATAGTATTGCAAATGGGCCATATCGGTCCACTTTTCCGTCCCATATAAACGGACCTCCAAATTTGGCTTGCGAGGCCTCTAAGAGAAGCAAATTTCATTCGATCCGGCTGAAATTTGGTACATGATGTTAGTATACGGTCTCTAATAACCATGCAAAAATTGGTCCACATCGGTCCATAATTATATCTAGCCCCCATATAAACCGATCCCCCGATTTGGCTTGCAGAGCCTCTAAGAGAAACAATTTTCATCCGATCCGGCTGAAATTTGGTACATGGTGTTAGTATATGGTCTCTAACAAACATGCAAAAATTGGTTCACATCGGTCCATAATTATATATAGCCCCCATATAAACCGATCCCCCGATTTGCCTTGCGGAGCCTCTAAGAGAAGCAAATTTCATCCGATCCGGCTGAAATTTGGTACATGGTGTTAGTATATGGTCTCTAACAACCATGCAAAAATTGGTTCACATCGGTCCATAATTATATATAGCCCTCATATAAACCGATCACCAGATTTGACCTTCGGAGCTTCTTAGAAGACCAAAATTCATCTGATTCAGTTGAAATTTGGTACGTGATGTTAATATATGGCCTCAAACACCCATGCAAAAATTGGTCGATATCGGTCCATAATTATATATAGGCCCCATATAAACCGATCCCCAGATTTTACCTCCGGAGCACCTTGGAAGAGCAAAATTCTTCCCATTCGGTTGAAATTTGGTACGTGATGTTAGTATAGGGTATCCAACAACCATGCAGGAATTAGTTCCTATCAGTCCATAATAATATATAGCTCCCATATAAACCGATCCCCAGATTTGACTTCCGGTGCCTTTTGGAGAAGCAAAATTCATCCGATCTGGTTGAAATTTGGTACGTGGTGGTAGCATATGATATTTAACAACCATGTGAGTTGAAATTTGTGGATGACAGTCTTTCGTAGAAGTTTCTACGCAATCCATGGTGGAGGGTACATAAGTTTCGGCCTGGCCGAACTTACGGCCGTATATACTTGTTTTTAATTTATATTTATACTATATTAAATTTTTATAATGAAACTTCAAAATGTGGTTTATTAAAGATTAACATTCAGAAACAGTACTTGATATAAACGAAATGGACTGAGCTTTGGGATAAAATATTATTTTTTATTGCAAAAATAAAAATTTTATTAATAAAGAGGAACTAAACTTTGTTTTTATACATTTTACTGTTTAATTGTTCACTATTTCCTCCTTTTATCATTTTAATGTCCCAACTCTAAAAAGAGTATAGTGCCCTTTCGTTAATTTTATGAAAATCTCTTTGTAATTTTTGTATATATTCCACCGCTTTTTTTTAATTTCCTTTGCCTGAATATTTTGACTTACTCCTCGTACGTCCCGATTTCTTTTAATGAACCAAGAAAAAAATTGTGCCCATAATGCCAAAATGATAAACAAAACACATGTCCACACATACGACAACACATGCTTTTTTTCAAATGTATATTCTCTTGGTTCCGAATGTCTATTCTCTTTACTCCGAATACTCATTCTAATATTCAAATTAAATAATATTTAGACTTAAGGATATCAAATTTTTGGCCTTATCATAAAACAGTTTTCCGAAACAATATACAAGCGGTTTCACAGAAATTGTTCTCTTTTCATTCTCTCGCTGTGTTATGTTGATATCTTTCGTCAACCCTCCCGGTTTCCATCTCTATTTCCTTCTCTATACTCTCTCTCTGTCGCTCTCCGAATAAAATATCACAACATATATATGTTTACTCGAAATTTGTAAATTTATATATGTTCACATTCAAACATATTATTTTTATGAAACAATTATGCCCCAAACATAATATATTCTAACATATTGACATATTTGTCCCAAACATTTAGTTTTAGTTTAGGAACATTACATGTTTGCACTTAAATATATTGTGTTTAAAAATTGTGTTCGAAACACATTTTGTTTATATCGGAACATATGAAAAACATATTTTTCTAACAGTGTGGCCGCTAACAACCATGCCAAAATTGGTCCATATCGGTATATAGTTATATCTGTGGTCACAACCTTTAACAGCCTAACTCGAGTTAGGACACAATTGAGTTATTAGCACCATCGTAGTCAGCGTATCTAAATTTATTTGCTCTAAATTTTTCATGTTTGTATCTCTTCTAGGAATCTGTAGCAAAGTTTTCCAAAAAACACCTTCTCCTGCTTTTCAGTGAAAATTCAAAACTTTAAACTCCTGTACTGAAAATATTGAAAAATAGACTTAGGCTTTTATGGGTTGTGACCACAGATACGAATATATAGCCGATCCCCAAAAATAATCTACCAAAGTTTTATTTCTATAGAAAATTTTGTCAAACTTTTATTACTGCTGTTGTTTTTGATTTCAGCTTAAAACCATGCATTGACTAAACTACAAGTGTAGCTTAATCAACATAGAAAAAGAATGTTTGCCAAATTTATTTGGGCAAAGCCCTATAGACTGCAAGATGGTTGGATGGACGCACGTTTCGGAATTACCACATTCCTCATCAGCATCCTCTACTTGCAGCAAAACTATCAACCAATTATCAGAATAAATTTGGGCAGTTCACTAAACCCCAGGTGAACTACACTAGAGGATGCTGATGAGGAATGTGGTAATTCCGAAATGTGCGTCCATCCAACCATCTTGCAGTCTATAGGGCTTTGCCCAAATAAATTTGACAAACATTCTTTTCCTCTGTTGGTTAAGCTACACTTGTAGTTTAATCAATGCAAAACGAATGAAATTTTATTACTATAGAAAATTTTGTCAACATTTTATTACTATACAAGATTTTATTTCTATAGAAAATTTTGTCAAAATTTTATTACTATACAAGATTTTATTTTTATAGGAAATTTTGTCAAAATTTTAGTACTATACAAAATTTTCTAAAGATTTTATTTCTATATAAAATTTTTTCAAAATTTTATTTCTATATAAAAGTTTGTCAAAATTTTATTGAAAATTTTGTTAAAATTTTATTCTATAGAAAATTTTGTCTAAATTTTATTTCTATAGAAAAATTTTTCACATTGAATTGGACTAACTTACAATTGAGAAAACGGTGTTAAGAAGTTTTAAGATACCTTGCCATCGGCAAGTGTTACCGCAACCCAAGTTATTCGATTGTGGATGACAGTCTTTAGTACAAGTTTCTATCCAATCCATGGTGAAGGGTACATAATATTCGGCCTGGCCGAACTTACGGCCGTATATGCTTGTTTTTAATTCACATCCAAAATACTGAATTCGGATCACACCTTAAGAAGTGATGCAAATTCTATGCAACAACAGTTGAAATGGTGGACATCCGTCCTATGCCAAGCCCATGCCAAATTCATCGCTTCTGTGCCAATTTTGCACTACTTCCGGTTCCAAAAAGCACATTTTCACTACTTTTTGGGCGACGCACAGAGGGTTGAAATCCATCAAAAGTGGCGATTAATTCAAAAGATGAACTTTAACTTTAATAACCGTATTTGGTACCGGGTGAAAGAAGATAAAATTCTACATCACTACATGCCAAAATAAAAGCTCTTAGTTGTTTACTTTATTTGCAGTGTGTCTTCAAAGTTCAATAATTATTATTATTTTTGCGCGCATTGGTAAAAAGTGAAAATTTGCATATTTCCAGTGATAATTTTTTTAATTAAGACTTCTAAAAGTGAAAATTTTATAATGGAGCCGTCTACTTCAGGTATTTGAGCATATAATAAATATTTGTTTGTTTAGATAAATGTTTTGGAAATATTGAAAAAAAATATAAGGAAATTGCTCCAAAAATGAGGTATTTTTGATGTTTGTATTGGATTTCAACTGAATTATCGGTGAAACTTAGTAAAACTGCTTATATTTTCTTAAAATATGAAGTTTCAGCTTATAAATTCCAAAACATCTTGTTTGCCTTTTTGTTGCATTTTTTGACTTATTAAAGAATTTGTAAAATAACTCCAGTCGCTAAAAATATATATAAAAAAATAAAACAAACAAAAAAATCACTTTGACCTTATTAGCTTTTGTCTTTATATTCCGTTTAGTATTTGTTATTGTAGCTACTGAGTGTACAGTTTATTATTGGCAAAGCTAAAAAATAAATCACACGCACTCACGAAAAAAAATTAATTAATTAATTCCAAATTACTTACAAAGCTTCGTAAGCTAACTGAAGAATCTCAGGAAGCCAGAAATAAGGACTTCAAAAGGTATAGGGAGCACTTTTCCCGTAAATTCATTCGGGAAAATACAATAGAAGACGTCTTTAATAGATTTCTTCAGTTCAGATCCATTTATTTCGAGCAAGAGGAAGAGTTGCAAAATGAAAATGCAGCAAATGCCTCAGACTGCATTGGAGTTACTTATTCTTACCCAAAATGAAAATGATAATGGTGACGAAGATGATGAAGATAATGAAGATGAAGATTATGTTAACGAATTGTATGATGATTAAGAAGAAAATTATTATTATTAAGTAAATTAATTTTATAATGGTTGTGAAGTAAATGATGATTATGAATACTTTTAAAATTAATGAAATGAAGTAAATAAAAAACCGTACAATTATATTTTTTTTAATTATTTTTTTCCTTTAATGGTTGTTTGTTTTATTTTTATACTATGTTTTTTATGAATATTGATCAATAAGATATAATAATATTTTCTAATGTAATTTTTTTTAAATATGTGGAATTACGGAATTTGAAGGAAAAAAATCGGATTTTAATTTAAAATTTTGGGTATATAAATACAGATTAAATATTTATTAATTATTATTTTTTAAGAGCAATTTTTTTTTCTAAAAGCACATTAAGTATGCTCTAATTTTGAATTGCATTTCCTAATTTATCGTTTTTCTTTGAAAAATTACAGCGAAAATTGTGATATAAGACCATTTTTTTCCAAAATACAAAAAAGGCCATAAAAGATTAAAACAACAATTTTTAAAATTTTTTTGTTGTTTCTAGTTATGCCTTTTTATGTATTTATGACTATCCATCAATAAAAAATAACAATATTTTAAAATTACGGCTTTCCTGAATTAATCGCCACTTTGCCTACCGCTCAACCCACTGTGCGACGGTTTGTTTACTGGGTATGTTTATACCTAATTTCCAAATTAATGTATGTTTGTATCTGCACATATTATAGTTGGGTTTCCTTAATTTACTCGTAGTAAAACGTAGTAAAAGAGAGAAATGATAGAAATCCTCTCCGAGTTAAACATTTGGTTAAATGTACAGGAACGAAAATACACCCGTTGACAGTGTTGCCGACTCCCCAAGGCCAAAAAGGCACGAAAAAAATATATTATCAATTCTATAATACCACTTCCCACCACAAAATCGAAAATTAAATGCTCTAATAATAATAATAAAAAAACAACGAACAAACTTCCGAAGATGTATTATAGAATTTTTGTGTATTGAATTTGTAATTTTATGAAGTTATGAACAGCGATTCAAGTACACACAAAAAAATAAAATATGAATTTGTACATAAATTTGTACATTTTTATAAATTTATGGACTTTTTCATAAAAAAATGTGTACAATTACATAATATATTGTTTTCATAAATACTTGTTATGAAATTATGAATCTTTTAATCATAAAATTAATGAAATTTTACTTAATATATCAAAAATACTGGTTTTCTCTTAGCGTGAGAGAGCCACGACATAGGGTTACTCTCATATGTATACAATACAAGCATATGTTATAATACGACACAACAAAAAACGAAACATAACGTTTTAAAGGTAACACGCGAGTTTGATGTATTTGAGTTTTTCAGTACAGTTTGAGTCGCCGTCGTGATTTGAAGATTTTTATTGCTGTAAAAAAATTACGAAAAAACTATATTAACTGGAGGCGTTGGTGCTCATGTTTATCAATATATAAAATATTATAAAATTATGTTTTTTGCTGGTGGACTTTAATGCGGGCTTTAATAAATGTGTTCATAGATTGTGACCAATTATGCAGGCATTAAGAATCAGGGGAAAACAATTAAAAGAAAAGTTGCATATAATGCATGACGTTTTTAGTACATATTATGTAAAGGTACATATTTTTCAATGACAAAAATAGGTGTGTTCCTTTACTTTACTCGTAGTAAAAAGTAGTAAAAGAGAGAAATATTGAAAATCCTCTCAGATTTGTATATTTGTTAAATATACAGGAACGAAAATATAGTAAAAATTGTAAAAATGTCAAATAAAAAACAAAAGAAGCATTGTGATTTGAATAAATATTTTCAAAACATGTAGGTAAATTAAATACTTTTATATCGAAATTTTTTTGACAAATGGCAGATTTTTTGCAGGAAACATTGAAATCCTTATTACGATAGAAAGAAGCTATGGTTTTTACTTTGTTATAAAAAGTACTCCTTTTGCAAAATTTTTAATCAAAGTAAAACTCTGACTTCTGGGCTATAAAGTAGAGTAATAGCGCATATTATCAGTATCTTATAAGGTGGGGTTTTTCATTCCGTTTGTAACACATACAAATAACGAATTCTGACTATAGAAAGTATATATAGTCTTGATCAGGGAGAATTTATAAGACGATGTCTCCCTGTCTGGCTATCTGTTGTAATCAGGCTACTTCCTTCAATAATGAACCTATAGTGCTGAAATTTTACCAGACACGTTTTTCTTCTACATGCAGGTCAATTTTGAAGATGGGACTACTTCGGCCTAAGTTTCGATTTTGCTTCCATATGAACCGACCCCCAATTGGGGTCTTCATGACATAGACATTAAAACTTTTATCCGATTTGCATGAAATTCAAAACGTAGAGGTAGTTTTGGTCCATTAAAGGGTGTGCCGAATTTGGTGTGAGTCGGTCAATGTTTTGGTACTTTTTTACGAATCAAGTGGTATTGGTTCGGCATTGTTTTGAAATTCCAAATTGTGGAGTCTACACGTTAAATCTAAAGCACAAAGGTGCACAAAATTTTCCTCCAGAATACGTAGAATTTTATAAGGAATGTAGTCCTTCTCGACTCAAAATACAGACCCCACTTTGTTCAAATTTTGCAAAAAAATAAATTATATTAAAAATAAATTATATATAAAAAAATAAATTATAAATTATATCTCGCAAATATTAGATATATTCGCACACATACACAATCTTTTTATGGTAGTTTATAAGTTCTATCCAGCAAAGCAAAAATCATGAAAATCGGTGCATAATTGCGCGTTTGCCAAGTAACACTAAATTTCATACATCCGAGGTGTCCAACTTCCAACGTCTATAGACCAGCCCGTGAATCCACTAGGGACCTACAAACCTCTATATATAGAGAAAAACATTTCAGCTTTGGCACAAAGAAAAAATTATGATGATATCTTAATCCATTAAAAAGTTACAGAATTATTTCCAAAAAAAAGCTATTTGGAACTACTTTAGTTTGGAAAATTTGAAAACAAATATTTATTTTTGTCATGACATATCTACAACTTTTACTCGAAAGAATTTGCCGAGTAACTTGTAGTAAAAAAATTTTAAAAGAGACATGAATTTTGACATTGTTCTCTTAAAATTGTTTACTACTTTTACTATTTTTTGGGGTTGAGGAACGGTTTCTAGTAAAAACTAGTAAAAGTAGTAACTAGTAGTACGTAAAGGAACACAACTAATATGTATACTTCATTTGTAATATTAAAATTTCCATTCATATTATGTACACATTCATAGTCAATGAAAACCTGTATTTTTGATTTTATGAATTGTTTTCATATAATTTATGAATCCTGTGTTTGGAAAATTTTTGTGAACACTATTCATAAAATAAATGTATTATTTTTTTGTGTGTATACACCTTGATCAGTTTTAATGCTTTCATCCAATTCATTTTGATCAATAATGTCTTTCAACTTTCAAAATAATAATATATGGAAGGAGTCTAGTGCTTATTTCAGTTGTGCGTACATTTGTGAATTTAAATACAAACGTTTTTAATTACAGAAAAATCGTCGCTATATTTTTCTGCAGAATACCCTAAATAACAATTTTAATTAAAACAAAGTCTTAAAATTTAAATTTGCTTTTGTTTTATTCCTTCTGTAATCTTTAAGAATGGCTTCAGAGCTTAGAGAGCACGTAAGCAATTGAATTTTGCAATGTTATAAAATGAAGCGCAACTCAAAATAAATAAAACAAAAGAAGAAACACTTCAATCGAAATAAATCGAAATGAGTATTGAATTAAATGGTGCTAACTATATTTTAGAATAATAATATACCAACACGTGGGCAGATTCACCTCATTTGAACATTCCGTTTTGATTTTTTGTCAACGTTTCCGTTTCATTTGGTCACTGTCCGTTCACGATTGTGGAACGCAATTTTTTCTATTAGTGTAGAAAAAATGTCATATAAAAACAAAAGAAATATTGTGATTTGAATTAATATTTTACCAAACATTGAAGCATGTAAGTTAAATTATTTAATTTCGCAATTATTTTGACAATAGGCAGCTGTTTTTAGAGTTTTTTTTTTTTTTTAATTTACACATTTATATTTGAAGTGTGGTTTGTGTTGCTTGATCGACTTCTCGATTTGGAACGGCTTCTGGACCCAGTGGTCATAGCTTCGATTTTCCTTGTCAATTCGTCGATTTTCATTTCCAAATTTCCGATGAGCTTGATGCAATTGCGTTAATGTTCCATGGCTCGGCTGTATCCGCAATTTTATCTGCCACTTGTGCCAATTTATTTAAAGATTCACTACTTACGGACAATATGACTTGGGTTTGTTTCGGTAGACGTTGCATCCATAGGGATTTCAGTACTTCTTCAGAAACTTTATTTGCCGCTAAAATTGACATTTCACGAAGTAAAGCTGATGGCTTCTTGTCGCCGATTTCAATTTCTCGGAGCAAACTTTTTAAGCGTTTTTCCTCCGAATCCATAAATTGTTCTTGCATGCTCCCCTTCAGAGTTTCGTACATATTGGATTCTGGGGGATTTATTATTATGTAACTTAATTCTGAGAGAAAACTAGCATCTATTGATCCAACGTCGGTGTGAAACTTAGTGGAGTCTGATACTATACTGGATGTGATAAACTGGCTTTCGACCTGCTTAAACCAAAGGGCAGGATTGCTACGACAAAATGGAGGGATTTTGACTGAGACTCTTGCAATTTCTTGATGTCCAGCGGTCAAGGGATCAACCATTAAATTTGTGTACCTATTATCTTTTTCTGGTGAAGGAGGATTCACGCCCGGTGAGTTTCTCTGTTGTCTTGATTTGCCACGGTAATTGAAGTTCTTTGTGGGCTATGAAACATATTCTTTTGGTCTTTAGAGATTGATGAATGTTCTCGGACTTGTCGGGGTCACCAATTGAAGTGTGGTTTGTTTGTGAAGGAAATAAAACTCAGGAATAAAAAATAAAATTATTTAATATTTTATTTCACAACCGTTTCTTCAAATATCAATTTTCGAAAAGCAAAATCCACATTTTTTTTCTATTTCTCAAATATCAAAAGTAAAAGATAACTCGATTTGAAAATTAATTTTAATAACAAGTAAAATTAATTTTTAAGGAAAATAAAAATTCAAAGGTATATTGATATGAAAAAAAAAAATTGTTTAACAAGTAAAAATAATTTTAAGCAAAAAATAAAAATTCAAAGGTAACTTGATTAAATATAAATATGATTAAATATAAATATGTTTGTGTACTATTTATATTCAATTTCTATAATGAAATGTGAGTTATTAAAGATTTACAGTCAGAAACAGTGCTTAATATAAACGAATTGGACTGACCTTTTGGATAAAATATTATTATTTTATTGGAAAAATAATAATTTTGTAACAAAATACTGTTTTTGGTATTAACGTTTGAAATTTTGGAAGGAATTCAAAAACTCTAACAAAAGAAGAACGTGGAGTCGACATGCATGAATAATTTTATAATATACACATAAATTTATTTCGGCGTGAACAGTTTGTTACTAGCATTTAACACCATTAAGTTGGCATTATCGCTCTAAAATGATCCTGTTTTGCATTTTACTTTTCTTTATAATTAATTTTAAAGAAAATAAACTTTTTCAATTGTTTTAGCTGCAAAACTCGAACTTAATGCCCGCTTTTACATTTGAAGGTGTCTGTCAACTACTCTTGGACTACTTATTAATAAAGAGGAACTAAACTTTGTTTTTATACATTTTCCTCCTTTGTATACCCTCCACTATACGATCATTCCGTTTGTAACACATCGAAATATTGCTCAAAGAGACCCCATAAAGTATATATATTCTGGGTCATGGTGAAATGCTGAGTCGATCTAAGCATGTTCGTCCGTCTGTCCGTCTGTTGAAATGCTTTGTTTAGGAACATTACATGTTTGTACTTAAATATATTGTGTTTAAAATTTGTTTATATTGAAACATATGAAAAATATATTTTTCTAACAGTGTAAGTAAATTACAAGGATATGGGGCATAAAGCTATGACATCGAAGGTCCTAAGCTTTAGCGATTGTTATATAAGTTTACTATAGTATTTCACACAAATTTGTGATTCTGTACAAGTATTTTATAAGAGTGTTTGACAAAATTCATTGAAAAAGATACTGGTCTGAGCTTTAATATAATGTTATAAAAGTTATAAAAATATATGTAAATATTATTTAGATTATATGTTATAAGAACAGATTAGTATAGATTGTGGTTTTAATAAATACATTTTACTAACGGCCATTTTCATGTAGCTCCGTTTAGCTTTAACTTCCAGTTAACGGAAAGTAAATTGCAAATATCTTCTCTCCGGTTAACGTTAACTGAAAACATTTTGGCAGGTAAGTTCCTAACTGGCATATGGAATATATAGACAAGATGACAGCTATGTCCATAATACGATTTAAAAGTTCGTTAGTTAACGGAACACTAACGGAGCTTCATGAAAATGGGGGTAAATGGAGCAATCGAGTTCTTTTACAATTTTCAATGAACTATTTCCTTGCAAATTTTTTCATCGAGCTCCTTTATTTTAGGGCAATCTAATGTATAGGGATTCTTGCTCAATCCATAAGAATTTCCCCTACTTTTGTCCAAGAAGTCGTAATATCATAGTCTTAAACAAATAACAATTGTCTTCTGTCTTCTCGATAGAGAGGTAGCATTTCTGAGGCATGACAGGGGATTTTTTTTTGCGATACACACGGATAATACAGATTGGTTGTAGCAACCGAATTTATAGCCAACCTCCTTTTGGCAGTTACAGCAACAATCAAAAGCCAGTTGTGTCTCCCAACTATTCGGTCAATACAACTAATACAACATAAGCTATTGGTTGTGTAAACCGATGGCTTAGGTTGCTGCTACCTTGATAATTCAGTTGCGTTATCCAACCTTATTAATACTGGAAACCGTATTAAAATAAAATTTTTTCCTCATAATATATATTCTATTTAAATATTTTTAAATATATTACTATACACATACATATTATTTATCAAATAAAGAAAGTGCAGCTTATAAATTCCGAGCGATTTGTTCAACACTCCTATTGAATGTTGTCCATTGTTGTCCAATAAACGAAAGGGATAACAGCCAAGCTAATTTAATTCCTTATTTAAGTGGTCACGGGTGATATATACCATACCACGATTTGAGGATTTGATTTCTTCTGCGCTTTATGTTCTTCCTGCCTGTGCCTCTGGCCGTATTTTTTTATTTGAATTAAAATGTGTAATGTATACACGTCTTCTTAAACTACTATAAATTGGAAACAAGCTTATGTACCCTCCATCATGGATTGCGTAGAAACTTCTTCTAAACACTGCCATCCAGAATTGAATTACTTAAGTTGCGGTAACGCTTGCCGATGGCAAGGTATCTTAAAACCTCCTAGCACCATCTTCTAAATTGTATGTAAGTCCATACGTGGTATATATAATTCAAATTGACAAAGTAGACATACAATTTTGACAAAATTTTCTACAGAAATAAAATTTTAACAAAATTCTCTATAGAAATAAAATTTTCACAAAATTTTCTAAAGAAATAAAAATATTGACAAAAATTTCTATAGAAAGAAAATTTTGACAAAAATTTCTACAGAAATAAAATTTTAACAAGATTTTCTATAGGAATAAACTTTTGACAAAATTTTCTATAGAAATAAAATCTTGGTAAATTATTTTTGGCTCGAGTGGCAACCATGATTCTGAACCGAATAAAATTTGAACAAAATTTTCTATAGAAATAAAATTTTGACAATGATGAAAATTTTATTATCAACCGAGTAAAAATTTAACAAAATTTTCTCTAGAAATAAAATTTTTACAAAATTTTCTATAGAAATAAAATTTTGGTAGATTATTTTTGGCTCTAGTGGCAACCATGATTATGAACAGATATGGACCAATTTTTGTGTGATTGGACCATTTTTGGTATGGTTGTTAGCGACCATATAGTAACACCACGTTCCTAATTTGAACCGGATCGGATGAATTTTGCTCCTCCAAGAGACTCCCGAGGTCAAATCTGGAGAACGTTTTATATGGGGGCTATATATAATTATGGACCGATATGGACCAATTCTGGCACGGTTGTTAAAAATCATATACTAAAACCATGTTCCAAATTACAACCGGATTGGATGAAATTTGCTTCTCTTTGAGGCTCCGCAACCCAAATCTGGGGATCGGTTTATATGGGGGCTATACATAATTATGGACCGATGTGGACCATTTTTTGCACGGTTGTTAGAGACCATATACCAAAACCATGTACAAAATTTCAGCCGGATCGGATGCAACTTGCTTCTCTTTGAGGCTTCGCAAGCCAAATCTGGAGGTCGGTTTATATGGGGTCTATATATAATTATGGATCGATGTGGACCAATTTTTGCATGTGGACCAATTTTTGCATCATGTACCAAATTTCAGCCGGATCGGATGAAATTTGCTTCTCTTTGAGGCTTCGCACGCCAAATCTGGGGATCGGTTTATATGGGGGCTATATATAATTATGGACCGATGTGGACCAATTTTGGCATGGTTGTTAGACACCATATACCAACATCATGTACCAAATTTCCGCCGGATCGGATGAAATTTGCTTCTCTTTGAGGCTCCGCAAGCCAAATCTGGGGATCGGTTTATATGGGGGCTATATATAATTATGGACCGATGTGGACCAATTTTTGCATGATTGTTAGAGACCATATACCAACACCATGTACCAAATTTCAGCCAGATCGGATGAAATATGCTTCTCTTAGAGGCTCCACAAGCCAAATCTGGGGATCGGTTTATATGGGGGCTATATATAATTATGGACCGATATGGACCAATTTTTGCATGATTGTTAGTGACCATATACCAACACCATGTACCAAATTTCAGCCGGATCGGATGAAATATGCTTCTCTTAGAGGCTCCACAAGCCAAATCTGGGGATCGGTTTATATGGGGGCTATATATAATTAAGGACCGATGTGGACCAATTTTTGCATGGTTGTTAGAGACCATATACTCACACCATGTACCAAATTTCAGCCAGATCGGATGAAATTTGCTTCTCTTAGAGGCTCCACAAGCCAAATCGGGGGATCGGTTTATATGGGGTCTATATATAATTATGGACCCATGTGGACCAATTTTTGCATGGTTGTTAGAGACCATATACCAACATCATGTACCAAATTTCCGCCGGATCGGATGAAATTTGCTTCTCTTTGAGGCTCCGCAAGCCAAATCTGGGGATCGGTTTATATGGGGGCTATATATAATTATGGACCGATGTGGACCAATTTTTGCATGATTGTTAGAGACCATATACCAACACCATGTACCAAATTTCAGCCGGATCGGATGAAATATGCTTCTCTTAGAGGCTCCACAAGCCAAATCTGGGGATCGGTTTATATGGGGGCTATATATAATTATGGACCGATATGGACCAATTTTTGCATGATTGTTAGTGACCATATACCAACACCATGTACCAAATTTCAGCCGGATCGGATGAAATATGCTTCTCTTAGAGGCTCCACAAGCCAAATCTGGGGATCGGTTTATATGGGGGCTATATATAATTAAGGACCGATGTGGACCAATTTTTGCATGGTTGTTAGAGACCATATACCAACACCATATACCAAATTTCAGCCAGATCGGATGAAATATGCTTCTGTTAGAGGCTCCACAAGCCAAATCTGAGGGTCCCTTTATATGGGGGCTATGCGTAAAAGTGGACCGATATGGCCCATTTTCAATACCATCCGACCTACATCAATAACAACTACTTGTGCCAAGTTTCAAGTCGATAGCTTGTTTCGTTCGGAAGTTAGCGTGATTTCAACAGACGGACGGACGGACGGACGGACGGACGGACGGACGGACATGCTCAGATCGACTCAGAATTTCACCACGACCCAGAATATATATACTTTATGGGGTCTTAGAGCAATATTTCGATGTGTTACAAACGGAATGACAAAGTTAATATACCCCCATCCTATGATGGAGGGTATAATAACAAAATGACATTTGAAAAATATTTCACATGTCATTCGGTTATGAAGACCGTATATACCTGATGACTACTGAATGACTGTTGTGGAATTTATTTATGGTTGGTCGTATCAACCGATTTAAACTAAAATTTTTTATAGGTGAGACATTTGGTTGCTACTATAATCTATTGACATGTTCGCCAAATGGTAGAGAAGACTGCAAAATGATTTTGAATATAGCAATAAAGTTGACACAACTGATGAAAAATTACTAAAGTAGAATTTTCATAACTACAACCGATATACAACCAATCTCTTCTCTGTGCGCATGTTTTATACCAATCAGAGGAATGGTTTCAAATGGTATTCTGTCTGGCTTCAATCATAGACAATTACAGAACAACTTGGCGGCGTTATCAGCCAAAAATATTAGGTCCCGGTATCCAAATAAATTTACATTTAGAGTTCTGTTGGTCCAAAATAATCCTTATAGCACTGAGGTAACAGTCATCGTTATTTACGTTTGAAATTGACTCGAGGGCAGACCATTAATATTATAACTATAAAAATGTATTGTTCTTAACATAATATGTTCTAACTTATCAACATATATGTTCAAAATATGTTGTACTAGTTTATGAACATATAATTTTTACATCGAAACATGTCTTTTTTGTCATTGTACATTCGATACGAACCGAATGGCCTCAGCCTTCTCGAACACAAAAAATTAATGAATTTTCGTGTCATTACAGTTAAAATTATGTTTAAATTTGAACAAACAACGTAATTTGAAAATAGAATTACGATTTTAGCAATATTTTGTCACATAATCAACCAATTTTTTTATATCGTCAAAAATTTTGTTGAACTTTAACATTTTCTTTAACAACAATTTATTGTAACTTCAAAAATTATAATATTATTTTGTGTGAAAGCTAAATGATCCGGCAGTAGGTGTTACTATAGTAAATGTTTAAGATATTAAGCTATCGCTTTTTAATTTCAAAATATATCAAACTTCCACTAAGTAAGTCAAATGGAAGGTCGTTCAAAAACAATTATGCACTTGTTACCGCCAAATACGTTTTAATCAAACTCTATTCTCAAGGTAGAGTAATGGAGGGGATGTACAGGAGAAATCCCAATTAAATTCCAAAAATTCTTTTCAAATCATGTTGGGTTGAAGTTCTATGATGCTTCGCACAAAACTCTCAAAACCAATGAATTCGTTTACATCAACGTCTTTTTGCTCTAACTCAAGCGTTGAAAGGAGGAATGTTTTCCTTTCATTACTGCAATTCGCAATGCCACATTCTTCGAAAGCCTAAGAGCTGCTCAACGTGGACGCTTTGGTGACAATATCGATAAGTAAATATGTTTGTACGTGCCAACAGGCAGTGGGAAGGCACATCAATTCGACGTGAAAACATTGCTATTTCACACCGGCCGCATTTTATCTCCGTATGAAATGTTTTCTTGAGAAGATACATACATGCAAAAAAATAATTCTATATTGCCAAACGAAATTGTAGACAAATTAATATCATTTGCCTTTTTTTTCGATGTGACGAAAAGTATAGAGTTTTTGTGATATATCGACTGTGACATTCACTATGATTCATTGGGCCCATTTTTGTGACTAAAATTAATAACAATTAAACTGACAAGATTTTAAATATTTTTTGTTGGGTTAGGCAAAGATAAGCTATGGTAAAAGCTTTAATTAAAAAGTGTTTGCAATTTATAAATTTTAAAGTCACTTTTGCGATTTTTTTATTTATTTTGAATATATCTGATTTAATCGAATTTAATTCAGTTTCAAAAACATCGCCTAATCCTGTCTCCAAACTATTTTCGCATTTGCAAATACTGTTATTCAACTCCACAGATACTTCAGAAACACACACATATCCAGGGCCTGTTGTGACAGTTGCGCGCGTCTTCTCAGCTCCATTCGACAAAGTAAGTATATTGACGAAATAAGTGGATCAGACATGTTCATAGCCCTGCTAAAAACATCGGAGAAATTGTTGATGCGGCTGTTCTTGGAGGCATGATGTACTCTATCTGTTATGTTTAATTTATTCCGCGACTCGGCAGCATCTTTGCCGTCAACAATTCTCTTGAATTTGTCAATACCTTGGCAACGGTCGCCATCATTGACAGCCAAGGTTATTTGATTTGTATCATTTTGGCGGTATTGTGGCAAAAAGTTTGAAAATTTTGGGTATTCAATTGGAATTGACAACAAATAGTAATGAGTACAATTTTAAGGGAATATATCAGCTCAATATCAATATGAACTACTATCGAAAATATGACATGGACAGAAAAGGCTCTACGGACCATAATTGGTGTTTCCAAATGCACCCGCTTTTGGTGGGACAAAATAATTGTTATACTGCAAGCGAAGGTCATCTACGAAAAACGATATAACTCAAAAAACGCAAAAAATTGTAACGTTAAATTTCTCAGCAAAAATATTGGAAGTTGTTCCACAAACATTTCTTTTAAAGCGCATCCCGGAATCTCACATCAATTTTTTCCACTTCCGATGCAGTCGTTTTGGACAAGTCCACAAAGATTACTTTTAAAGCGCATCCCAGGATCACCTATCGATTTTTTCCACTTCCGATGCAGTCCTTTTGGACAAGTCTTAGAAAGTACGGAATTAGGCCATTTTAAGTGAAAACTTAAGTTTTGGACAATTAAATTTCGCAAAAACGAATAGAATATAAAAAAAGTAAAAAATAATAAAAATAATAAAATTAAATACACCCTCAAAAAAAATCGCCTCTCTAACATATGTTCCAAACATATTTAGCAGGAAGCACATATATTATTGGATTCTGCCGAAACATTAATATGTTTGTTTTATGTGAACATATTCTATTTTTGGAAGCATTTTGAGCCAAAAATATTATATGCTTGGAAGAATTTTCCCTAAAGAAGATTGTGCTCATTCCCTAACATAATTTTCACTTCCAAGAAATTTTTTAGTTCTTGGCACCTTTTTCTGTAATACAAATAATGTTGAAGAAATTATTCAATTTTATAATTTTTTTAAATTTTACCTTTCGCCTGGACGGAGAATCGAACCGAGGACCATACAGTTTGTAAGCCAACACACTACCACTGAGCTACGTAGCTGTTATAGTCACCAGAAGACAATTATCGTTATAAGTTACATTGATATAGCATAGTTTGCAGCGCCCACGAGCCCATGCAAACATAACATTATTTAACAGAAACATACATGTGTTGGCAACGTGGAGCAGTGGTTAGCATGTCTGCCGTACATGCAAAGGGTCGTGGGTTCAATCCCTGCTCCGACCAAACACCAATTGTTTTTTTTTAATTTACACATTTATATTTATACTATATTAAATTTTTATAATGAAACTTCGAAATGTGGGTTATTAAAGATTTACAGTCAGAAACAGTGCTTGATATAAACGAAATGGACTGAGCTTTTGGATAAAATATTATTTTTTTATTGCAAAAATAACAATTTTGTAATAAAAAACTGGTTTTGGTATAAAAGTTTGATATTTTGGAAGGAATTCAAAAGCTCTAACAAAGGAATTTATGTATATTATAAATAATTTTATAATATACACAAATTAAATAATATTTAGACTTAAATTAAATAATATTTAGACTTGAGCGTATAAAATGTTTGGCCTTATCATAAAGCAGTTTCCGAAACAACATATAAGCGGTTTCACAGAAATTGCTCTCTTTCGATTCTCTCGCTGTGTTAATTTGATATCTTTCGTCAACCCTCCCGGTTTTTATCTCTATTTCTTTCTCTATACTCTCTCTCTCTGTCGCTCTCTGAATAAAATATCACAACATATATATGTTTACTCGAAATTTGTAAATTTATATATGTTTACATTCACACATATAATTTTTATGAAACATGCATGCCCCAAACATAATGTATTCTAACATATTAACATATGTGTTCCAAACATTTAGTGTTAGTTTGAGAACATTACATTTTTGCACTTAAATATATTGTGTTTAAAAATTGTGCCCGAAACACATTTTGTTTATATCGAAACATATGAAAAACATATTTTTCTAACAGTGTAAAAACAACTATATACTGCAGTAAGTTCGGCCAGGCCGAATCTTATGTACCCTCCACCATGGATTGCGTAGAAACTTCTACGAAAGACTGTCATCCACAATCGAATTACTTGGGTTGTGGCATCTTAAAACTTCTTAACATCGTTTTCTAAATTGTGAGTTAGTCCATACGTGGCATATATTAGACAAAAAAGGTATGAATAGGTACGTCTACAAATATTTACGAATCGATATGGACTTTTTCACGGTACGTAGAGAGCCAGAATCGAAATATGGGGGTCGCTTATATAGGGGCTATATACAATTATGAACTTGATATGGACCAATTTGTGTGTTATTGGGGATCGATTTATCTGAGGGCTATATATAACTATAGACCGATATGGACCTATTTAGACATGGTTGTTAACGGCCATATACTAGCACAATATACCAAATTTCAACTGACCCGGATGAAATTTGCTCCTCCAAGAGGCTCCAAAACCATGGAATGATATGAAACACTGTTGGCATGTTTGTTAAATATCATATACTACCACCACGTACCAAATTTCAACCAGATCGGTTGAATGTTGCTTCTCCAAAAGGCACCGGAGGTCAAATCTGGGGATCGGTTTGTATGGGAGCTATATATAATTATGGATTGATATGAACCAATTCATGCATGGTTGTTGGATACCATATACTAACATCAACCGAATCGGATGAATTTTGCTCTTCCAAGGGGCTCCGGACGTCAAATCTGGGGATCGGTTTATATAGGGGCTATATATACACCCAGAAAAAAGTGACCCCTTCTTTAAGTTAAAATGAACTCATTGTGAAGAAAGATGAATTTCGTATAGCGCCAAAGACATTTTTATTTGTTTGAACATGTGATTTTCGTAGAAATTAGTTAGAATGCATTTCATATATTAGTTAACATATATGGAATGATTTTATTGAACTTTTTTCATTCATTTGGACAAATCTTACATATTTGTGGTAAACCTTTTACTTCAAATTTAGAATTGCTTACCTCCGTTTTTAAATACAATTTTATGTATTTATATACGCAATTTTTCTTCAATAAAAGACATGTTTTATTAATATATTAAATATATTTATTTAGAATTAACAGCATCGACTGGCCTTGAAATATTAACACACATTTTTTTCTTCTTCTAAATTGCTAGGCAGAAAAAGTTTCTGCCTAGCAATTTGGTCCACCTTTTACAATTTCAATACCTACAAATATAAACAAAAAAAATCCTAAACCAATTTTTTCACAAAAGGTTAGCGTCACTGAATATTACCTGATAATTGAAGATTCCAAAATGAAGTCGAATGAAGGGGTTGTTTTAATGCTGGTGTTTTCTTTTTTTATAAACCAATTTTCAACAAAACCAACATTTTTCTCACTGATTTAAAATAACAAATATTTTATATATATTTTTTTGTTTTTTATTATATTAATTTACTATATTATTTTTAACAATCTCTCAGTATACCATAACAACGCGATTTCAACTAAAAAAACAACCCACGAGCAAACACATCGATTACATCAATGACAGGTATCGATTACAGGTAGATAAAAGAAATGTAGGAAATTTTCCAATATTCTAACAAGTGTGTTTCCTTAAGTTTTGAAAGGATTGAATACTTCTTAGTACGAATAAACTAAACTATTTTTCTATGCCAAGTGTTATTCGTATGTATGATAAGCTTTCTACAATAAAGGAAGTCAGAATTATCATTTTATAAGAAATCATACTAAATTTGAGGAAACTTGGTTTTAGTTCGGTTTTTGTTTATTTTTACGAATGCTTTGTTATCAGTGAATAAAATTTTCTGTTTCAGTAGTAAATTCTTATACCCAGCGAAGAAAACAGTATTAGTAAAATGCCATGCCTTATTCTAGTTACGGCCATTTTCATGTAGCTCCGTTAGGCTTTAACTGCCAGTTAACAGAAAGTAAATTACAAAATATCGTCTCTCGGGTTAACTTTAACTGAAAAATTTTCATCAGTTAAGTTCATAACTGGCCTATGGAATATAAAGGCAAGATGACAGCTTCGTCTATAGTACGGTTTAAAAGTTGGTTAGTTAACGGAACACTAACGGAGCTTTATGAAAATGGGGGTTAATGAACTATTCCTAACTGTTTTCAGTATAGGATTTATTTACTGAAACAAGTAAATTTTATTATTTCACACAAAATTTAACTGAATGGAAATAAAATGGCTAAACTAAATTGATGAACATTTTTTCTTTTAGTTTCGAAGGCACTTTTTTCTGGGTGTAATTATGGATCGATTTGACCAATTTTTGCATGGGTGTTTGAGGTCATATATTAACACCACGTACCAAATTTCAACTGAATCAGATGAATTTTGGTCTTCCAAGAGGCTCCGGAGGTCAAATCTGGTGATCGGTTTATATTGGGGCTATATATAATTATGGACCGATGTGGACCAATTTCTGCATAGTTGTTAGAGACCATATACCTACCAAATTTCAACCGGATAGGATGAAATTTGCTTCTCTTAGAGGCTCCGCAAGCAAAATCGGGGGATCGGTTTTTATGGGGGTTATATATAATTATGGACTGATGTGGACCAATTGTTGCATGGTTGATAGAAACCATATACTAACACCATGTACAAAATTTCAGCAGGATCGGATGAAATTTTCCTCTCTTAGAGGCTCCGCAAGCCAAATCGGGGGATCGGTTTATAAGGGGGCTATATATAATTATAGACCGATGTGGACTAATTTTTGCATGGTTGTTACAGATCATATGCTGACACCATGTACCAAATTTCAGCCGGACCGGATGAAATTTGCTTCTCTTATAGGCTACGCAAGCCAAATCTGGGGATCGGTTTTTATGGGGGCTATATATAATTATGGACTGATGTGGACCAATTGTTGCATGGTTGATAGAAACCATATACTAACATCATGTACAAAATTTCAGCAGGATCGGATGAAATTTTCCTCTCTTAGAGGCTCCGCAAGCCAAATCGGGGGATCGGTTTATATGGGGGCTATATATAATTATTGACCGATGTGGACCAATTTTTGCATGATCATATGCTGACACCATGTACCAAATTTCAGCCGGACCGGAAGAAATTTGCTTCTCTTAGAGGCTACGCAAGCCAAATCTGGGGATCGGTTTTTATGGGGGCTATATATAATTATAGACCGATGTGGACTAATTTTTGCATGGTTGTTACAGATCATATGCTGACACCATGTACCAAATTTCAGCCGGACCGGATGAAATTTGCTTCTCTTATAGGCTACGCAAGCCAAATCTGGGGATCGGTTTTTATGGGGGCTATATATAATTATGGACTGATGTGGACCAATTGTTGCATGGTTGATAGAAACCATATACTAACACCATGTACAAAATTTCAGCAGGATCGGATGAAATTTTCCTCTCTTAGAGGCTCCGCAAGCCAAATCGGGGGATCGGTCTATATGGGGGCTATATATAATTATTGACCGATGTGGACCAATTTTTGCATGGTTATTAGAGACCATATACTAACCCCATGTACCAAAATTCAGCGGGTTCGGATGAAATGTGCTTCTCGTAGAGGATCGGCAAGTTAAATTTGGGGGTCCGATTATATGGGGGCTATACGTAAAAGTGGATCAATATGGCTCATTTGCAATACCGTCCGACCTACATCAATAACAACTACTTGTGCCAAGTTTCACGTAGATAGCTTGTTTCGTTCGGAAGTTAGCGTGATTTCAACAGACGGACGGACATGCTCAGATCGACTTTCACCACGACCCAGAATATATATACTTTCTGGGGTCTTAGAGCAATATTTCGATGTGTTACAAACGGAATGACAAATGTAATATACCCCCATCTATGGAGGGTATAAATATGCATACCCGCTGGGATTTGACCCTGTGTCGTTTGACTTTTTCACTTCCAAGGAAGTTTTCTTGAGAGGTTTTGCACATTACGATAATTTTTCATTTTTCGTTGATTTTTAATGGGAAAAATAAATTTATACAACAATATATGCCAAAAAAAGTATATACGGCCGTAAGTTCGGCCAGGCCGAATCTTATGTTTCCTCCACCATGGATTGCGTAGAAACTTCTACGAAAGACTGTCATCCACAATCGAATTACTTGGGTTGTGGTAACTTAAAACTTCTTAACATCGTTTTCTAAATTGTGATTTAGTCCATACATGGTATATATTAGACAAAAAAGTTATGTATATTTAAGTCTACAAATAATTACGAATCGATATGGACTTTTTGTACGTAGAGAGCCAGAATTGAAATATGGGGATCGCTTATATGGGGGCTATATACAATTATGAACTTGATATGGACCAATTTTTGTGTGATTGGGGATCGATTTATCTGAGGGCCATATATAACTATAGACCGATATGGACCTAGTTAGGCATGGTTGTTAACGACCATATACTAGCACAATGTACCAAATTTCAACTCACTCGGATGAAATTTGTTCCTCCAAGAGGTTCCAAAACCAAATCTCGGGATCGGTTTATATGGGGCTATGTACGATTATGGACTGATATGGACCACTTTTGGCATGGTTGTTAAATATCATATACTACCACCACGTACCAAATTTCAAGCAGATCGGATGAATTTTGCTTCTCCAAAAGGCACCGGAGGTCAAATATGGGGATCGGTTTATATGGGAGCTATATATAATTATGGACTGATAGGAACCAATTCCTGCATGGTTGTTGGATACCATATATTAACATCACGTACCAAATTCCAACCGAATGGAAAGAATTCTGCTCTTCTCTGGAGGTCAAATCTGGGGATCAGTTTATATGGGGCCTATATATAATTATGGACCGATATCGACCAATTTTTGCATGGGAGTTTGAGGCCATATATTAACACCACGTACCAAATTTCAACTGAATCAGATAAATTTTGGTCTTCCAAGAGGTTCCGGAGGTCAAATCTGGTGTTCGGTTTATATGGGGGCTATAAATAATTATGAACCACCATGTACCAAATTTCAGCCGGATCGGATGAAATTTGCTTCTCTTAGGGGCCGCGCAAGCCAAATCGGGGGATCGGTTTATATGGGGGCTATATATAATTATGGACCGATGTGGACCAATTTTTGCATGGTTGTTAGAGACCACACGGATGAAAAAGACTGTTTTTCATATGTTTGGCTATAAACATTATATGTTTGGAACACAAATTTGTAAACACAATATTTTTGAGTGCAAGCATATAATGTTCATAAACTAGCATAACATGTTTGGGACATATATGTTAATATGTTAGAACATATTATGTTTGGGACATAAAATGTTTGTAAATATATTATGCTTGGATGCAAACATATATTAATTTAGAAATAGCCTATAAACATATATGTGTTTAGTAGCTTGGAGCGCTATTTAACAGGGAGCGATATTGAATTAAGTTGGTGGTTGTTGCTTGTTATTACAAAATTAACATTTTATTTTTCCTTGGGCAATTGATCAGCTACTTCTTTGATCCTTACAAACTGTGTGGTCCGCTGTTCGAATCCCCGTCCGGCAAAGGTAAAATTAAAATAAAAAAATCATAAAATTGAATAATTTCTTCTACAATGTTTGTATCACAGAAAAAAATCTCGTGGAAGTGAGAAAGATGTGGGGGAATATACAATTAGGCAGAAACAAAATTTTGAGCATTCAGGTCGAAAACCTATGTTGTTAGCACCTATATTACCTGTTTATTTTCATAATTCATTATGATTGTAAATATATAAATAAATAAATAAAATTTTGAGCACAATATTGTTTGGGAGAATTTTTTTTAGGCATATAATATTTTTGGGTGCAAAATGCTTCCAAACATATTATATGTTCACATAATAACATATTGTTTTTTGGAAGACAACATTATTGAATTTGGATGCAAAAATACAAAATGTTTGGAACTTAGACTATCCAAACATATATTGTTTAGACCAATATACTTTCAAACATATTATATATTGGAAGAGATCAAACATATAAATGTTTGGGCAATACCCAAAAATGTATATGCTTGAAGCAAAATATGTTTGGGAGTATATGTTACAGAAGCGATTTTTTGTAAAGGTGCATATACTAACACCATGTACCAAATTTCAGCCGGATCGGATGAAATTTGCTTCTCTTAGAGGCCTCGCAAGCCAAATTTTGGGGTCCGTTTATATGGGGGCTATACGTAAAAGTGGACCGATATGGCCCATTGGCAATACCATCCGACCTACATCAATAACAACTACTTGTGCCAAGTTTCAAGTCGATAGCTTGTTTCGTTCGGAAGTTAGCGTGATTTCAACAGACGGACGGACGGACGGTCGGATGGACGGACATGCTCAGATCGACTCAGAATTTCACCACGACCCAGAATATATATACTTTATGGGGTCTTAGAGCAATATTTCGATGTGTTACAAACGGAATGACAAAGTTAATATACCCCCCATCCTATGGTGGTGGGTATAAAAAGTGAAATTGAATTTAGTTTTTGAAATTTCTTCATCCAAATGAACTTTAAAGTCACAACTTCTAAAGCATCCCAAAGGATCCAAAAATGGAGTACTTTCGTCTTATGACAACCCTATGTTATGTACAATTCATTGGAGATGATAAGAGTTGGCACTACTTCTGGATCACGAATTGGGCACCCAAACAACTTTTTTGGAAGCTCTGTTTTTGCTGGGTTATAAAATTAATTTAAAATGGTACACTTAACATGTCTCTGATAGTTAAACCACTCCAAATACGGCCATCGTTTAAAAAGCTTAACCCAAACGCATGTTTAGGAAAAAAAATATATTTGAAGTTACGAGTATGTCACAATAATGAGTTTTTCGCATTAAATCGAAAAGTAAAGTCAAATCTGTCGGCTTATTTGTAATCTGAATATCATCACTTTTATTTTTCATATTTAAATTGTATTATTATAATATGATTAACGATTTTAGCACAGATTACAAATTAACATTAAATATCACTGCATAGACTGCCTGTAACACCTTGCTTGCAAACAACAACTTTGACGACGTATTAAGTACGTGTTACGCGGTTTTTCAGCGATTAAAACAAGAAGTGCCCATATGTAATAGGTACTTTTAGTTAATGTAGTATGACAATGGACTGAATAGTTTAAGCGAGCCTGAAACTAAATCGGGCTGCCACTTCAACCTAACCTTAACCTAAACCACGCGGTTGTTACAAAATTTTAGTATACAATGACTTATTTATTTTTATACCCTACATCATAGGATGGGGGTATATTAACTTTGTCATTCCGTTTGTAACACATCGAAATATTGCTCTAAGACCCCATAAAGTATATATATTCTGGGTCGTGGTGAAATTCTGAGTCGATCTGAGCATGTCCGTCCGTCCGTCCGTCCGTCCGTCCGTCTGTTGAAATCACGCTAACTTCCGAACGAAACAAGCTATCGACTTGAAACTTGGCACAAGTAGTTGTTATTGATGTAGGTCGGATGGTATTGAAAATGGGCCATATCGGTCCACTTTTACGCATAGCCCCCATATAAAGGGACCCTCAGATTTGGCTTGTGGAGCCTCTAACAGAAGCATATTTCATCCGATCTGGCTGAAATTTGGTATATGGTGTTGGTATATGGTCTCTAACAACCATGCAAAAATTGGTCCACATCGGTCCTTAATTATATATAGCCCCCATATAAACCGATCCCCAGATTTGGCTTGTGGAGCCTCTAAGAGAAGCATATTTCATCCGATCCGGCTGAAATTTGGTACATGGTGTTGGTATATGGTCACTAACAATCATGCAAAAATTGGTCCATATCGGTCCATAATTATATATAGCCCCCATATAAACCGATCCCCAGATTTGGCTTGCGGAGCCAAAAAGAGAAGCAAATTTCATCCGATCCGGCTGAAATTTGGTACATGGTGTTGGTATATGGTCTCTAACAATCATGCAAAAATTGGTCCACATCGGTCCATAATTATATATAGCCCCCATATAAACCGATCCCCAGATTTGGCTTGCGGAGCCTCAAAGAGAAGCAAATTTCATCCGATCCGGCGGAAATTTGGTACATGATGTTGGTATATGGTCTCTAACAACCATGCAAAAATTGGTCCACATGGGTCCATAATTATATATAGACCCCATATAAACCGATCCCCCGATTTGGCTTGTGGAGCCTCTAAGAGAAGCAAATTTCATCCGATCTGGCTGAAATTTGGTACATGGTGTGAGTATATGGTCTCTAACAACCATGCAAAAATTGGTCCACATCGGTCCTTAATTATATATAGCCCCCATATAAACCGATCCCCAGATTTGGCTTGTGGAGCCTCTAAGAGAAGCATATTTCATCCGATCCGGCTGAAATTTGGTACATGGTGTTGGTATATGGTCACTAACAATCATGCAAAAATTGGTCCATATCGGTCCATAATTATATATAGCCCCCATATAAACCGATCCCCAGATTTGGCTTGTGGAGCCTCTAAGAGAAGCATATTTCATCCGATCTGGCTGAAATTTGGTACATGGTGTTGGTATATGGTCTCTAACAATCATGCAAAAATTGGTCCACATCGGTCCATAATTATATATAGCCCCCATATAAACCGATCCCCAGATTTGGCTTGCGGAGCCTCAAAGAGAAGCAAATTTCATCCGATCCGGCGGAAATTTGGTACATGATGTTGGTATATGGTCTCTAACAACCATGCAAAAATTGGTCCACATCGGTCCATAATTATATATAGACCCCATATAAACCGATCCCCCGATTTGGCTTGTGGAGCCTCTAAGAGAAGCAAATTTCATCCGATCTGGCTGAAATTTGGTACATGGTGTGAGTATATGGTCTCTAACAACCATGCATAAATTGGCCCACATCAGTCTATAATTATATACAGCCCCCATATAAACCGATCCCCCGATTTGGCTTGTGGAGACTCTAAGAGAAGCAAATTTCATCCAATCAGGCTGAAATTTGGTACATGGTGTTGGTATATGGTGTCTAACAACCATGCCAAAATTGGTCCACATCGGTCCATAATTATATATAGCCCCCATATAAACCGATCCCCAGATTTGGCTTGCGAAGCCTCAAAGAGAAGCAAATTTCATCCGATCCGGCTGAAATTTGGTACATGATGCAAAAATTGGTCCACATGCAAAAATTGGTCCACATCGATCCATAATTATATATAGACCCCATATAAACCGATCTCCAGATTTGGCTTGCGAAGCCTCAAAGAGAAGCAAGTTGCATCCGATCCGGCTGAAATTTTGTACATGGTATTGGTATATGGTCTCTAACAACCGTGCAAAAAATGGTCCACATCGGTCCATAATTATGTATAGCCCCCATATAAACCGATCCCCAGATTTGGGTTGCGGAGCCTCAAAGAGAAGCAAATTTCATCCAATCCGGTTGTAATTTGGAACATGGTTTTAGTATATGATTTTTAACAACCGTGCCAGAATTGGTCCATATCGGTCCATAATTATATATAGCCCCCATATAAAACGTTCTCCAGATTTGACCTCGGGAGTCTCTTGGAGGAGCAAAATTCATCCGATCCGGTTCAAATTAGGAACGTGGTGTTACTATATGGTCGCTAACAACCATACCAAAAATGGTCCAATCACACAAAAATTGGTCCATATCTGTTCATAATCATGGTTGCCACTAGAGCCAAAAATAATCTACCAAAATTTTATTTCTATAGAAAATTTTGTAAAAATTTTATTTCTAGAGAAAATTTTGTTAAATTTTTACTCGGTTGATAATAAAATTTTCATCATTGTCAAAATTTTATTTCTATAGAAAATTTTGTTCAAATTTTATTCGGTTCAGAATCATGGTTGCCACTCGAGCCAAAAATAATTTACCAAGATTTTATTTCTATAGAAAATTTTGTCAAAAGTTTATTCCTATAGAAAATCTTGTTAAAATTTTATTTCTGTAGAAATTTTTGTCAAAATTTTCTTTCTATAGAAATTTTTGTCAATATTTTTATTTCTTTAGAAAATTTTGTGAAAATTTTATTTCTATAGAGAATTTTGTTAAAATTTTATTTCTGTAGAAAATTTTGTCAAAATTGTATGTCTACTTTGTCAATTTGAATTATATATACCACGTATGGACTTACATACAATTTAGAAGATGGTGCTAGGAGGTTTTAAGATACCTTGCCATCGGCAAGTGTTACCGCAACTTAAGTAATTCAATTCTGGATGGCAGTGTTTAGAAGAAGTTTCTACGCAATCCATGATGGAGGGTACATAAGCTTCGGCCTGGCCGAACTTACGGCCGTATATACTTGTTTAATATTATTTTTATCATTTTTTTTTAATTATTATTTATTAATGCTATTTACCTTACCTAGGTTAGGTTAAGTTAGGTTACCCATTGGCAAATCCATAGGCAAAGAGGAAAACTTGTAAACAATTATCAAGCATTTAATGACTTAGTGTCATTAACTGAGTTGACTGAGTTGGTCATTAAAATTGACGCTAATGGATTTGGATGGGCTTCAATTTCTCTTTTGGTGTTCGAATATTTAGATCCTTGTGTAGTCGTTGGTTAGTTAACATATATAGGTTGGAGCAGTGGCGATTTGTCGCAAAGTTTTTGATTGAAATTGTTGCAAAATTTTTATATTTGTGTTTGATGCAGTCCCCGATAACTGAATTCCATACGTCCATATAGGCTTTATAATATATTTGTAGATGAGAAGCTTATTCTCTAGAGAAAGTTTTGAGTGGCGGCCAATTAGAAATTTCATTCTGTTCGACTGGATGCTTAGTGATTTTCTTTTAGTCTCAATATGTTTTTTCCAAGTCAACTTTCTGCCAAGATAAATTCCTAGATATTTTGCTGAGGAATTTGGATTTGATTCATGGTGTACATGACATGTACGGACATGTACCTTTCTTGAGACTGAAAGTCACTTGAATTGATTTTGTTTCGTTAGATTTTATACGCCATTTCAAAAGCCATGATGATAACGAATTTAAATAGTTTTGAAGGATACCACTAGCTCCAATTACAGTTTTATTTACAGCCATTACTGCTGTATCATCAGCGAAAGTACCTATCAAGACTGTTTGAGACAACGGGAGGTCTGCAGTAAAACGGGAGTTCTGCAGTAAACAGTAAACAGAATATATAATAAAGGGCCAAGTACGCTTCCTTGAGGTAGACCTGCACGTATGTTTTTCAATTGGCTCATTTCGCCATTTTCTTGGACGAAGAAATTTCGTCCTGATATATATGACTTAATGGACCAGTAAAAGTTTATTGGTAAAAGATTTTTGATTTTGTAAAGAACATCATGCCAAACTTTATCAAAGGCTTATATATAAATGTAATGATGTAAATTCCTTCTTTAAGTAATTCTTTTGGAATCTTCGGAGGAATAAGGTCATAACCAGGTGACTTCTTTAAGTTTTAGTCTTTAATAACTTATTTTACTTCAGATTTTGTGAATTTCTTTATTGGTAAAACCAATTGATGGGTTTCATTCAGGAAGACATAAAAAAGGTTTGGCAAACTTCCATTGGAATTTAGTGTGAACACACAATATAAATAGTTTGAAAACTCTTTTGCCTTTTCGAGGTTGGTTTTGGTCCATGAGTTGTCGGCCCTTCTGATTGGGTGGTTTGTTTTTGGATTTTGGCTTAAGGTCTTCGAGATTTTCCACAGAGAGCAATCAGTTGAAGCATCTGGACCAAGGTTTCGTATTTCTCTTCCATTTTTTGAGTTCCGAATATCTTGTAACAGTTTTTGCAGCGTTTGTGTAGCCTTATTTAACAGCCTTTTATCTTCAGGTGATTTACATATTTGCCATCGTTTTTTGGCCTTTCGTTTTTCAGAAATTTTCTCCAATATATCATTAGAGCATTTTGGAGGACACACAAGACTATTTTTCGGGGTTGAATTCCACGAAACTTGTTGTATGGTCCGAGTTAAATATTCTACACTTTCTATAATTTCCTGTTCCGTTTTCAAGCTAATTTTTGTATTTAAGGTAGAGGTGTGCACGTGACACGAAATTGTCGTGACTCACGAAAATTTTCGTGATTCGTGCGTGAGTCACGCTCATGACAACAGCGTGAGTGTGCGTGAGCGTGATTAACAAACCAAAATGTCGTGCGTGAGCGTGAGTCACGAAAATAATATATTCGTGAGTGTGCGTGAGTAACGAATTACACTCACGAAAATACTCCTGCTCACCAACATAAAACGCTTAAGAGTTAAATTCAATTACAATTTTAGTGACACCTGGGATGTTAAGAGTTTAATAACACTCTCGATTTTAATAATGCTCATGTTTTCAGATACTTCGGTAAGGTAAATTAATCATAAAATTATTCCTGAGTCACGATATTTTTCGTGAGTCACGGTATCTTTCGTGAGTCACGACTTTTCGTGCGTGAGTGTGCATGAGTACAAATTTTCTTTTCGTGAGTGTGCGTGAGCGTGAGTCCTACCAAAAAATATCGTGCGTGAGTGTGCGTGAGTATGATTTTTCAGTCGTGAGTGTGCGTGAGCGTGAGTAAACTACTACTCAAGTGCACACCTCTAATTTATGGTGGTTTTATTTAAATATCGAAAATAGCTTCCTTGGGGTATATGCTGAGAATTTATTGTTAAAATGACTGGTGAATGATCCGAAGGTAGTTCTAGACTTGTAGTGCATTTTTGTGAGCCAGGAGAAATGCCTTTGCATACACAAAAATCAATCAGATCTGGTATTTTTTGGGTATCAGTCGGCCAATAAGTTGGTGTGTGTGGTGAGATTACATGAAGACGAAGTTCTTTAATGGCCCAGTTTAATTGTCTACCTTTTGGAGTTGTTAAACGAGATCCCCAATTAGTATGTTTGGCGTTATAGTCCCCACATGCTATGAACTTGTCCCCTAGTGTTTTAAAGAAATTTATGTAGAATTCTTTTTTGATATTGTGCCTTGGCGGACTATATACCGACGATATGATTGAAGAACCTTGCCAGTCCTCCACAATGATATTTGTCGCTTGTATTTCTTCAGAACAGTAGTGGTTTCCTGGATAGTGCTGTATTTTTTTCCTAATAAGAATTCCAAAACCTCCGCGTGCCTTTCCGCTAGGATGCATCACGTGGTAGAAATCGTAAATAGGGATACTGAAATAACTCTTTTGAGTGAAGTGAGTCTCTGAAATCAATAAAATGTATATTTGGTTTAATCGGATAAATTCTGTAATTTCCAAAGTGTGTTGTGATAAGCCATTGGCATTCCAGAAAACTATCTTCAGTTTTCTGGAATGAAAAAAAAATGACTTTTTGTACAAAAATGGACATTTGCATTGGAATAAGATTGTTTCTTTGCCTTACAAAAATTAAACAAGTATATACGGCCGTAAGTTCGGCCAGGCCGAATCTTATGTACCCTCCACCATGGATTGCGTAGAAACTTCTACAAAAGACTATCATCCACAATCTAAGTACTTGGGTTGTGGTATCTTAAAACTTCTTAACATCGTTTTCTAAATTGTGAGTTAGTCCATACGTGATATATATATTAGATAAAAAAGTTATGTATAGTTAAGTCTACAAATAATTACGAATCGATGTGGACTTTTTGCAAGGTACGTAGAGAGCGAATACGTAGAGAGAGAATTGAAATTATGAACTTGATATGGACCAATTTTTGTGTGATTGGAAATCGATTTATCTAAGGAATATATACAACTATAGACCGATATGGACCTAGGTAGGCATGGTTGTTAATGACCATATACTAGCACAATGTACCAAATTTCAACTCGCTCGGATGAAATTTGCTCCTCCTAGAGTCTCCAAAACCAAGTCTCGAGATCGGTCTATATGGGGCTATATATGATTATGGACTGATATGGACCACTTTTACCATGGTTGTTAAATATCATATACGTACCAAATTTCAAGCAGATCGGGTGAATTTTGCTTCTCCAAAGGGCACCGGAGGTCAAATATGGGGATCAGTTTATATGGGAGCTATATATAATTATGGGCTGATAGGAACCAATTCCTGCATGGTTGTTGGATACCATATACTAACATCACGTACTAAATTTCAACCGAATGGGAGGAATTTTGCTCTTCCAAGGGGCTCTGGAGGTCAAATCTGGGGATCGGTTTATATGGGGGCTATATATAATTATGGACCGATGTGGACCAATTTTTGCATGGTTGTTAGAGACCATATACTAATACCATATACCAAATTTCAGCCGGATCGGAGGAAATTTGCTTCTCTTAGAGGCCTCGCAAGCCAAATCGGGGGATCGGTTTATATGGGGGCTATATATAATTATGGACCGATGTGGACCAATTTTTGCATGGTTGTTAGAGACCATATACTACCACCACGTACCTAATTTCAGCCGGATCGGATGAAATTTGCTTCTTTTAGAGGCCTCGCAAGCCAAATCTGGGGATCGGTTTATATGGGGGCTATATATAATTATGGACCGATGTGGACCAATTTTTGCGTGGTTGTTGGAGACCATATACTAACACCATATACCAAATTTCAGCCGGATCGGATGAAATTTGCTTCTCTTAAAGGCTCCGAAAGCCAAATCGGGGGATCGGTTTATATGGGGGCTATATATAATTATGGACCGATGTGGACCAATTTTTGCACGGTTGTTAGAGACCATATACTAACACCATGTACAAAATTTCAGCCGGATCGGATGAAATTTGCTTCTTTTAGAGGGTCTACAAGCCAAATTTGGCGGTCCGTTTATATGGGGGCTATACGTAAAAGTGGACCGATATGGCCTATTTGCAATACCATCTGACCTACATCAATAACAACTACTTGTGCCAAGTTCCAAGTCGATAGCTTGTTTCGTTCGGAAGTTAGCGTGATTTCAACAGACGGACGGACGGACATGCTCAGATCGACTTAGAATTTCACCACTACCCAGAATATATATACTTTATGGGGGTCTTAGAGCAATATTTCGATATCTTACAAACGGAATGACAAAGTTAATACACCCCCCATCCATCCTATGGTGGAGGGTATAAAAACTGTATTTTTCGTCCATGTAAAGTAACTCTTTCTCTTGCTCTCTGAATAAGATATCGCAACATATATATGTTTAGTCTAAATTTCTAAATTAATATATGTTTACATCCACACATATTATTTTTATGAAAAATTGATGTATCAAACATAATATATTCTAAGATATTAACATATGGGTCTCAAACAATTTATGCTAATTTAGGAACATTATGTGTTTGCATTAAAAATTTTGTGTTTAAAAAATTCAGCCCGTAAAACATTTTGTTTACAAATATGAAAAACATACTTTTCTATCCGTGCACTAAATTATTTTTGAATCCTGCAATAAACATCAACCGTTTATGAAAAAAGAGAGAACTATAATTTTATACCCTCCATCATAAGATGGGGGTATATTAACTTTGTCATTCCGTTTGTAACACATCGAAATATTGCTCTAAGACCCCATAAAGTATATATATTCTGGGTCGTGGTGAAAATCTGAGTCGATCTAAGCATGTCCGTCCGTCCGTCTGTTGAAATCACGCTAACTTCCGACAGAAACAAGCTATCGACTTGAAACTTGGCGCAAGTAGTTGTTATGGATGTAGGTCGGATGGTATTGAAAATGGGCCATATCGGTCCACTTTTACGTATAGCCCCCATATAAAGGGACCCTCAGAGTTGGCTTGTGGAGCCTCTAATAGAAGCATATTTCATCCGATCCGGCTGAAATTTGGTATATGATGTTGGTATATGGTCTCTAACAACCATGCAAAAATTGGTCCACATTGGTCCATAATTATATATAGCCCCCATATAAACCGATCCCCAGATTTGGGTTGCGGAGCCTTAAAGAGAAGCAAATTACATCCGATCCGCCTGAAATTTGGTACATGGTGTTGGTATATGGTCTTTAATAATCGTGCAAAAATTGGTCAACATCGGTCCATAATTATATATAGCCCCCATATAAACCGATCCCCAGATTTGGCTTGTGGAGCCTCTAAGAGAAGCATATTTTATCCGATCCGGCTGAAATTTGGTACATGGTGTTGGTATATGGTCTCTAACAATCATGCAAAAATTGGTCCACATCGGTCCATAATTATATATAGCCCCCATATAAACCGATCCCCAGATTTGGCTTGCGGAGCCTCTAAGAGAAGCATATTTCATCCGATCCGGCTGAAATTTGGTACATGGTGTTGGTATATGGTCTCTAACAATCATGCAAAAATTGGTCCACATCGGTCCATAATTATATATAGCCCCCATATAAACCGATCCCCAGATTTGGCTTGCGGAGCCTCTAAGAGAAGCATATTTCATCCGATCCGGCTGAAATTTGGTACATGGTGTTGGTATATGGTCTCTAACAATCATGCAAAAATTGGTCCACATCGGTCCATAATTATATATAGCCCCCATATAAACCGATCCCCAGATTTGGCTTGCGGAGCCTCAAAGAGAAGCAAATTTCATCCGATCCGGCTGAAATTTGGTACATGATGTTTGTATATGGTTTCTAACAACCATGCAAAAATTGGTTCACATCGGTCCATAATTATATATAGCCCCCATATAAACCGATCCCCAGATTTGGGTTGCGGAGCCTCAAAGAGAAGCAAATTACATCCGATCCGCCTGAAATTTGGTACATGGTGTTGGTATATGGTCTCTAACAACCGTACAAAAATTGGTCCACATCGGTCCATAATTATATTTAGCGCCCATATAAACCGATCCCCAGATTTGGGTTGCGGAGCCTTAAAGAGAAGCAAATTTCATCCGATCCGGCTGAAATTTGGTACATGATATTGTTATATGGTCTCTAATAACCATGCAAAAATTGGTCCACATCGGTTCATAATATTATATAGCCCCCATATAAGCCGATCCCCAGATTTGGCTTGCGAAATCTCCAAGAGAAGCAAATTTCCTCCAATCCGGTTGTAATTTTGATCATGGTGTTAGTATATGATCAATAACAACCGTGCCAGAATTGGTCTATATCGGTCCATAATTACATATAGCCCCCGTATAAAACGTTCTCCAGATTTGACCTCCGGAGCCTCTTGGAGGAGCAAAATTCATCCGATCCGGTTCAAATTAGGAACGTGGTGTTAGTATATGGTCGCTAACAACCATACCAAAATTGGTCCAATCACACAAAAATTGGTCCATATCGATTCATAATCATGGTTGCCACTAGAGCCAAAAATAATCTACCAAAATTTTATTTATATAGAAAATTTTGTCAAAATTTTATTTCTATTGAAAATTTTGTCAAAATTTTATTTCTAGAGAAAATTTTGTTAAAATTTTATTCGGTTCATAATAAAATTTTCATCATTGTCAAAACTTTATTTCTATAGAAAATTTTGTTCAAATTTTATTCGGTTCATAATCATGGTTGCCACTCGAGCCAAAAATAATCTACCAAGATTTTATTTCTATAGAATATTTTGTCAAAAGTTTATTTCTGTAGAAAATTTTGTTAATATTTTATTTCTGTAGAAATTTTTGTCAAAATTTTTTTTCTATCGAAAATTTTGTCAAAATTTTTATTTCTATAGAAAATTTTGTGAAAATTTTATTTCTATAGAAAATTTTGTTAAAATTTTATTTCTGTAGAAAATTTTGTCCAAATTTTATGTCTACTTTGTCAAACTGAATTATATACGTATTGGATCGATCTTTTTTGATTTAATATATACCACGTATGGACTTACATACAATTTAGAAGATGGTGTTAGGAGGTTTTAAGATACCTTGCCATCGGCAAGCGTTACCGCAACTTAAGTAATTCGATTGTTGATGGCAGTGTTTAGAAGAAGTTTCTACGCAATCCATGATGGAGGGTACATAAGCTTCGGCCTGGCCGAACTTACGGCCGTATATACTTGTTCTAATTCTTCGATTTATGGGAAAAACAAATTGGATATCAACTTTAATGTTGACTTGTATTGTGGTAATGAGTCTAAAGTAGGCATCCTGTGGTCAATGCGTTTAATCATACCTACATATGTGTGCCCTTCCATAATAAAATCAGAAATAGAAATAATTAACAATTATCGGCCTATTGACAAACTTTGATGAGAAGCCATTGAAACAATAAAGGAAAAGAAAAACCAATCATCTGGGGAGCAAAAGTCAATAAACGCACCAATGGTCCCTTCGGCAATAACTGTCACTCATGTTTGACACTGATATCTTCTCACCCTGCAAAATGAATGGGAGGGTATTGGGTGGGCTGGTATCAGTCATCCAATTTTGCCATGTCTTTATGTGATTGTACGTGAGAGTGGACTTTAAGAGTTGCGGGTAGCATCCACTCATGCCCATACATATAAGTTTTTGTCCTACATACAAAAGAAATTACATATTAATAGCCCTTTGGTGGGAGCATATCAATGTGAGAAGTGAATGGAAGAGAAAGTCCAAATACTTTCTCAATGACCATAAAAACATTCTCTCACATCGCAAATGCTTATTAAAGAACAACACCAATAAGCAACTTGCAAACAAAAATAAAATATGTCAAAAAAACTGGTGCGTAACAAACGAGATTTTTTCACTTGAATAATTTCTTCATTAGTAAATTTTTGTGCTAACAATTTCTATTTTAACATTGACCTATTGATCTCATATTAGTCATAGGCTAATAAGTAAAGGGTGGTTAAAATTTCAAGGGCCGATGTTGATTTTGAATAAAACACAAACTATTTAAGAAATTATTGTAATTTTATTTTATTATGATATATTGGTATTACTCAAGTATGTATGGAACAAAATATCGGCCAAATGGGCGCCGCGACCTCGGTGGCACACCTTCATCCGATAGTCCAAATTTTCGATGACGCTGAGGCATAATGGAGGTTCTATGCCGTTAATGTGCCGAGTTATCTCATCCTTTAGCTCTTGAATTTTTGCTGGCTTATCGACGTACACCTTTTCTTTCAAATAACCACAAAGAAAAAAGTCCAACGGTGTCAAATCACATGATCTTTGCGGCCAATTAACATCGCTATTACGTGAGATAACACGGCCATTGAATTTGTTGCGCAAAAAAGCCATTGTTTCGTTAGCTGTGTGGCAAGTGGCATATCCATATCTTCCAATTCGGGCCATAAAAAGTTCGTTATCCTCTCACGATAGCGAACACCATTCACAGTAACTGTCTGACCGGCCTCATTTTGGAAAAAATACGGCCCGATGATGTCGCCAGCTCATAAACCGCTCCAAACAGTCACTCTTTGTGGGTGCATTGGTTTTTCGACAATCACTCTTGGATTCTCATTCGCCCAAATGCGGCAGTTCTGTTTATTGACTGAATCCACAGAGGTGAAAATGTGCCTCATCACTGAAGATGAGTTTCTTCGAAAATTGATCATTCACTGTTGCCATTTCTGCCATTCTGCCCATTCACGACGTCCATGGTTCAAATTGAGTAAGACTGAAATAGAGAAATGCCAAATAAAATTCGGAAAAAAACTTCGCGTTTAGGTGTGGTTCACATTCAACATCGGCCCTTACAATTTAACCACCCTTTAGATGATAGAGATGTAATTTTATAGGATGGGAACGGTTCCCCCTATCCCCAATAATTTTGTTCAACTTTATGTATATTCAGATTTCCCACCACCTTCAAAGTGTATGGAGTGTCAGACGAATCCCAGCAAAAAATGGAGCACTATTTCGGCAGGATTGTAAGGGAGAGAGGCAGTACCAACTGCCTACAAAACAACCGAATCAGCGCTGTGGGCGATGTCCCGATTTAGAGCAGTTTCTATATAGTGCTGATATAATTGCTCATTTTAATAGAAATATTGCTCAGAAGTGATATATAATTTTGAGTATATTTGGTGTGAAGGAAACCCTTTCATGCATCTATACTGCATTAATTGATTGCAATAACGTAAACGAATGATCATAAACTAGTTTGATTTCTCGTTTACGTTATTGTCACCGATTCATGCAGTGTGGATGCACTGCCTACTTTATTGTATACCAAAAAAGCGCAACTAAACTCTTACTGCTGAAGTATTTTTTGCTGGGATGCTTCTTCCAAAAGAAACAATTGCCTACTTACAATATGATTTCACTAAGGGCGTTTTCGTTTAGTAAAAAATATGTTGGCTTGGTGTTACACTAATTTTTCTCTCATTGTATTTTCATCCAAATGATAGTTCCATTTCAAAGATAGTGCTAATTCAAAATATTTTGAGGGATACGTGAAAAAAAGATACGACAGTGTTCTTCATATTTTGCAATAAATTTCGAAATTGGTTTACCTCTTTTCCCAATCGAAATCATTTGGGTGATAGCATACAAAATTATTCAAAAACTCAATATGGCGTTCTCACCAAGCATGTTTTGGGGTTTGAAATGTTTTCCCTTTATAAGCATTTCAAAACGAGTCGTTATCCCCATACAAAAAATTAAGTTCAAAACACAAGTTTTTCTCCAAAACACGTCAATTTTAATGTAAACGTCCCTAATTTGAAATAGGCTCTGACTGAACATACTCTTTTCAAAATATATGTCAAATTATAAAATAAATTTCATAGAAAAAACAAATAAACAAGGCTTTGAAGAACATAGATGTAAAAATAACTTAAAATGTTTTCCCTTTGCGATCGCTGTATTTATTTGAAATGTTTTGACAAAACGAATGAGGAAAACGAGTCAGTGGGATCATAGCATAATGTGTAAAGTAGTGATGGCATTTTTCAAACTTGTTACTACAACCAAATGCACTTCGGACTATAAATAAAATTGTTTTCTAAAAGTTCTAAACTTTTCACAAAAAGTACGAAAGTTTTTCATAAAAAGTACGAACATTTTTCATAAAAAGTATGAACGTTTTTCATAAAAAGTATGAACGTTTTTCATAAAAAGTACGAAATTGTATCATAAAAAGTACGAAACAGTTTCATAAAAGATACGAAACTGTTTCATAAAAGATACGGTAGTTTTACATACGTTAAAAGAACGTAACATTTCGTTCTTTTAATGAAAAGTTTCTTTGGTTGTAAAACAATGACAAATTTCGTACTTCTTACGGAATTTTTCGTTATTTTTATGAAGAATATTCTTTCGGTGCATGTTTTATTTTATCGGTTTTGAGCAAACTAAAAAACCGGTTTTTACAAAATTGGGATTTTCGGATAAAGGCAAGTACTTTAGTTTTAAAGTTTTCAGTGTTCAAGCTGAAAACCAGATTATTTTCACGGTTACTTTTTTTTAATAAATTAATTTAGAAATATTAAATGATTCGCAATCAATGCATTGGATCTTTTCCATCCATAATTTGACAAGTCTTGATAAAAATGTAATCGTCTTCATATACATTTTGTACTTTTAATTTAGCGTTTTGGTGAAAACCCCGAACGTAGTACTCACCTTAAACCGAAACCCAACATTTCAAAAAAAAATTGTTAGCCATGCTGTAGGTATATTTGGAATAAAGAATAGAAGTTTCTTAAAAATAACAAACAAAACACCCAAAAAAAGTGAACCCACCGTGGAAGAAAATGGTTTATTTTAGAACATTTTAACTAAAATAGTTTTCTAATTGCAACATGTCACAAATAAGTTAATACTTTTTGTCAAATTGAAGAAAAATTATTATAAATATTTCATTTTTTTCTGTAATTTAAGAAAATTTCATATATTGAAAAAAAAAATTGGATTTAAAAATTGTTAAAATGTCTTTAGCGCTGTACGAAATTCAAGACAGTTAGTAAAATTTATTCATTTGAGAGACCTATGAACTCAATTTTAGCAAACTTCTGCCATTTTAGGAAAATATGAACTATTTAATTTTTTAGTAAAATTGTGCACTATATTTTTATACAACTTTTTTTCTTATTTTTAGTTCATGTCATTAAAGTTAGCAAAAAATTATCCAAATAAGGAACATTTACTCATATTGTGCAAAATTTAACTAAAATCAACTAATCTTCATGAACTAAAATAAAGTTTAGTTGGCATTAGAGCCCCTTTTTCTGCGTGAATGAAATGAAAATGAGATATGTTATGTTTGCAATAAAAAGTTGATTTTAGCATGAGTTTAATGGTGGACATGTTTTTTTTTTGCACACACGCACAGAAAAACCATGTTTGGACATGGTTGCCGCATCCATTTAATGCTTATCTAGAGCACCGTGGTGCAATGGTTAGCATGCCCGCCTTGCATACACAAGGTCGTGGGTTCGATTCCTGCTACGACCGAACACCAAAAAGTTTTTCAGCGGTGGATTATCCCACCTCAGTAATGCTGGTGACATTTCTGAGGGTTTCAAAGCTTCTCTAAGTGGTTTCACTGGAATGTGGAACGCCGTTCGGACTCGGCTATAAAAAGGAGGTCCCTTGTCATTGAGCTTAACATGGAATCGGGCAGCACTCAGTGATAAGAGAGAAGTTCACCACTGTGGTATCACAATGGACTGAATAGTCTAAGTGAGCCTGATACATCGGGCTGCCACATAACCTAACCTAACCTAGAGCATGTAATTGCCGCGAAAACCATGTATTTTGTCTTTGTAAAAATATTTTTCGAGCGGAGAAAAATGTATGGTGGCAATAAGCATTTGAATGGTTCTCAAATACCGCAAACATGTTCTATCATTTAAATGATAGAATTTGAGACCATTAAATGGTCGGGCAAATCATGTACCTGACCATTCAATTTTTTTACTCTTTTACAGGGAAAGAAGTATTTTTATAGGTTAAGTATAGACATGTCTAGAACCATTACATGGCCATAATGACCTTTTACATTTTTTTCGTGACCATTTAATTTTTTAACATGTTTGCAGCGAAAAGAATTTAATAAAAACATTGAGCAGGTACACACGATTTTCATTTTGCACGTCAGTCGTGTGTTGATTGTTTCTTGGAATGGACGGAGAATACGGATTTACTGTGTTTTGTGTTAATTTATTTAGTCAGAAGTGGCACGTGGTTTTATGTGAACACAAGAAAGGAAAGTGTAATTGAAAAATGTACCTGTTTTTTGTCCTGTATTTTGCTATATGGCATCATTTATTTTTATTTGCAGTTACATGATGCACGATGTAAATATGGAATAATTACTTATTGTTGAAATTGAAATAAAATAGAGTGTTTAAAAATATATGATGGTTGCTTGAACGGCATTATAAATACAAATAAACAATGAATTGGTTTATAAATAAATAACAACAAACAAATAAAGTTAATGTTGCGGTGCAAAACTCTACATCACTAGTTTAGCATGTCAATTATGACAGTCATATTTCACGCTTTACAACACTTGGGAACTGTCAACAAGACATGTAGAAAATCGCTCTTTTTGAATTGAGAGTCATTCTAGTTAATACTCATTTTTTCACATCGATAAAAAATTAAAGACTTATTCTAAATTCCTTTAAGTAAAAATAAGAATTCATAAACGATTTGGAATTTAATGTTAAAGCGTTCGATTATAATAAACTCCTACTGTAAAGCACAAGTGTACGTATATAAAAAAATCATATGAAATATAACTGTAAATATAAATGAATTATTTAAATAAATTTACAGATTTTAGCTATCTGAATTTACAAGCTGAAAATACGCTTTCGTTTTCTTTAATAATCGTCGCCTCAACATAACTAAAATACTTGGAGTTTATTTATAACTCAAATTTGAATACCTTATCGGGCTGAAAACACGTTGGTTAATTGCGTTACGTAACCACAAGACTGCGCCACCATGCCACACAGTGACAAATTGGATATCTTGGTTACTGAAAGGGGATTAGGTGATAACTCAGCACCTATTACACCATCAACTGCGCAACACTCATCCACTTTAAACACCTCCACCGCCGGGGACAACATTGAAGACGGACAAAACTTGCCTACAGATGATCACCCAAAAATAAATGCCAACCCAGCTGCACCCAAGAAAAAGGTTAAGGTAAGAAAAACATCATCCTCTACACCCCTTCGCATGCATTCTGCTTTGACACGAGTCCCAATTAAACGCACTCGTCGTACAATCAAGCTCGCCAGAATAAATTCTACTGACAAGGAACATCACGTTAGTTGGCTCGCCCCTACATCTCCAAAATCAACTCCACAATGTCCACCGACGTCTCTTCCCAGCTCTCAAGTACACTCGGAACCATTGCAGATTCAAGACCAAATAAATAAAATGTCTTCACTCTCCATTCAAAGCTCCACGAACAAAACGATTAATCCCAATATATTTTCGACCTCTTCCACTCAAGGTGTGTTCGTTCCGAGTACTTCCAGTTCAGCCGTACATGGAATACAAAACAATCAACAGCCAGGTAGGCAACCTTCAACTGTTTTATCACATACTGGTGTGAATTTAATGAATTCAGCCTGCGCTGGAAAAGACTTCCATAACAACCAAAATTTGTTCAGCGGTACTTCATCGGGTATGAATCAAAGAAGAGTGTCGCCTATTAGCTCAAACTCATTATTCGGCAGTTCTTGTCTGAACAATGCTCAACACAACCAGCCTACCGCAAATAACAATTCTCTACATATTCCCGTTTTCAACCTTCCCTTCACCCAATCTTCTCATTCTATTGCATGCCCACCTTCTCAAGCACTTCCACACCTCTCTTCAGCTTCGTTTTTGTATAACAATACTACTGCTTGTAACTCCCACTCGCAGTTGCACAATCATAGCGGGTATTATAATCAACACCCTTCAGACCCCTTTACGTCTTATAGCACCATGCCATCTTCAATTGCTGCACCATCGTATAGTAACTCAACAGTCGATTTGACATTATCCAATTCGCAAATAGCAGCACGTCAAGTCATTAGCAAAGATTTGCCGGTATTTAATGGCAATCCTGAGGAATGGCCCGTTTTTATTACAAATTATGTTCAGTCAACTGAAAGATGTGGTTTCACAGAACAAGAAAACTTAATACGTTTACAGAAGAGTTTAAAAGGACAAGCTTTGGAAGCCGTGAGGGGAAATTTAATGGTACCCGGTACTGTAAAATATGCTGTGGAAACTCTACGAATGTTATATGGTAGACCGGAGATAATTCACCACACTCTTCAAAAAAAACTCAAAGAGCATCCAGTGGTACGTAAAGAGAAATTGGAGACTCTCATTCATTTCGCTCTCGCTGTTCAAAACTACCGTACAACTATGCAGGCTATGGGTCTCTCAGAGTATTTGAATGATCCAATGCTCTTAAATGAATTAGTAGACAAATTGCCGAGTGACTTAAAATTGGATTGGGGGAGACATCGTTTCGCTTCGCCTCGAGCAGACATCGCTGTATTCGATGGGTGGCTGTTTAGCTTAGCGGCTTGCGCATCCCATGTGACGTCATTTGTGTCAACGTGTTATGATGAATGTAAAAAGCATACAAAAGAGCGCATAAATTTGCATGACGTCACTTTTCACAATAAAGGGAATACTATTACAACAACAGCATGCTGCAAGTGTGCCCAAAATCATCGATTAGCAGAGTGTCCAGAATTTTTGTTGTTTACTGTTAACGAAAGGTGGAACTTCATAAAAGAAAATAATCTTTGCGTGCGATGCTTCAAGAAACACTCAGTGCGACGTTGTTATTCGAAGAAACTATGCGGAGTGGACAAATGCACGAAACCGCATAACCCTTTACTACATAAAAGTAATTCGGGCGAAATTACAAACAAAACGAGTGAACCGTCAGAGCAAAATTTAAATTTAAATTCTTCTGTTTTGTTCCATGCAAGAGAAAATAAAACGCTATTTCGTTATGTCCCTGTAACTATTTATGGAAAGTCACAATCATTAAATACATTTGCCCTAATCGATGAGGGCTCGTCGTGTACACTTATCGAAAATGAACTGGCCATGCAGTTAGAATTAAGTGGGCCCAAAGAGGAGTTGTGCTTGCAATGGACGGGTGACATAACGCAAATAGATGACAGTTCAAGAATAGTTTCTCTGAAAATATCGTCACAATCAGAACAAGGGAACAAAATGGAAATGCGAAATGTGAGAACTATTGCAAATCTTGGATTGCCTATACAAACCCTCAAAAAGAAAGATATTGAGTGTTGTGAACATTTGGCGAATTTACCGATTATGCCATATACGTCGGCTAAAGCAAGAATACTTATCGGAATCGATAATGCAAAGCTCTGTGTTCCCCTAGAAATTCGTGAAGGAACAAATAATGAATTAATTGCAACACGAAGTCGTATTGGTTGGGGGGTATATGGGCGGCCTCCAGCTGATATGTTTCCAATACATAGAGTGATGCACGTATGCCCTAGTGCTGTTAATAATCGCTTGGATGATTTATTGCAACACTACTTTTCTTTAGATTCAGTGGGCATAAGCATGAGTAAAGACGTTCTCAGATCAAAAGGTGATGCGCGTGCGATAAAAATTATGGAATCAAAAACTAAATATATACAGAAAGAAAAAATATGGGAGACAGGTTTGCTATGGAAATATGACAACATAAATCTTCCTGATTCGTATTCCATGGCCTGCCGAAGATTGTTTTGCCTTGAGGCTAAAATGAACAAAAATCCCGAATTAAAATCATTTCTGTTAGAAACGCTACACGGATATAAAGAAAAGGGGTACATAAGGAAATTGGAAGAAAATGAAATTTCTTCAGGTGGGAAGTCATGGTATATACCAATATTTACTGTTACTAATAAGAACAAAAACAAGAAGCGCATTGTGTGGGACGCGGCAGCATCGGTCGAAAACACTTCGTTAAATACAATGCTATTGAAAGGGCCAGATCTATTAAACAATTTATTGGGTATTTTACTACGGTTTCGAGAGAGACCAATTGCTATTTCGGGTGACATTCGTGAAATGTTTCACCAAATTCGTATTGCAAAAGAAGATCAGCAGGCTCAGCAATTTTTATGGCGCAGTGGAAATAACAAGGATAAAATAGATGTATACGTAATGACAGTCATGACCTTCGGAGCTTCTTGTTCTCCTTCCTTAGCTAATTTCATAAAAAACAAGAATGCTGAGCGCTTGGCCTGTCAACATCCAAAGGCTGTTCATTCAATTTTAAATAATATGTTTGTGGACGATTGGCTACAAAGTTTAAACTCGGAAGAAGAGATGATACAAATAGCGAAAACTGTTCGATATATACACGAAGAGGGGGGATTTGAAATGCGCAATTGGCTTTCGAATTCGGCAAAAGTTTTAAATGCGCTAAAAGAGACCACAACGCATATGAAAAAGTCCATCGAAGATCCAGAGGGGAAATTCGAAAAGGTTTTAGGCATGTGGTGGATGCCAACAAACGATGAGTTGACATTTATTGGGAAATTTGATGCTGACGTGTTTAATGAAGACATAGTACCAACGAAAAGGAGCGTTTTACGTGTTATAATGTCTATTTTTGATCCCTTAGGTCTTCTGGGTCACTATGTTGTATATGCGAAAATTATTATGCAGGAAATTTGGAGATCAGGGGTGAATTGGGACGAACCGCTTTGCGATAAGGAATGTGAAAAGTGGCGAACATGGGTTAGTCTTTTGCCTAGTCTGACAAATATTCGAATACCAAGATGTCATGGTCATTCATCAAATGTTCAAATTCACACATTCGTGGACGCAAGCGTCGATGCTTACGCAGCGGCTGTTTATTTGAGAGTTGAATTGGAAGGCAATGTGAAGTGTAGCCTCATCGCATCTAAAACCAGGGTTGCCCCTTTAAAGCCTATTTCGATACCAAAATTGGAATTGATGGCTGCCGTAATTGGATTGCGACTTTCGAATTTTATCACTAGAGAAATGTCGATAGAAATCCATCGGAAAGTATTTTGGTCCGATTCCAAAGATGTCTTATACTGGATTAGGTCAGATGCAAGAAAATTCCAGCAGTTTGTGGCTGTACGTGTGGGAGAAATTTTGGAAGGCTCACTCATCAACCAGTGGAGATGGGTTCCATCTGCTCAAAATGTGGCTGATGAAGGAACGAAATGGAACAATATGCCTAATCTAAGGTCTGACTCAAGATGGTTCACAGGCCCGCCCTTTTTGTATTTTAATGAATCAGAATGGCCAATTTCAGATCTATCTTACACTCCTCATGAGAACACAGAAGTAAATTGTCATATAAAATCTAGGAAATCTGAGTTTCCCCTGTTCAATTTAGTTCCAGATCCAAACAGAATAAGTAAATGGGAAATACTTCGCCTCAGCCAAAATTTAGTTTTTAAATTCATCATTTTGATAATGGGTAAACGGGCCTTCAAAGATGAAATTAAGCCATTCACTAAACAAGAAGGAATATATATGTCCGAGCTGTTCATATTTAAAGCCTGTCAAGAACAAGCATACCCTGAAGAAACTTCAGATCTGAAATTAAAAAAGAATTTAAAGCCAAGTAGCCCTTTGTTTAAATGCTCGCCCTATTTAGACCAAATGGGAATTTTACGTGTTAATGGGCGAATAAATGCAGTTTTAAATGTTCCAACAGACATGAAAAGACCCATAATTCTTCCAAAAAACCACAGAACCACATTTTTATTACTGGACTTTTACCATCGCAAATACCATCATCACCATAATGAGGTCATTGTTAACGAAATCCGACAACGCTTTTGGATACAAGGATTACGAGCCATTGTTCGCAAAATATCGAAAAATTGTCAATACTGCAAAAATAAAAATGCAAGGCCTATTCCTCCAAAAATGAGCGAACTTCCCATAGAAAGACTTTCACCGTTTACGCCACCATTCTATTTTACAGGAGTTGATTATTTCGGCCCTTTTGAAGTGGTTATCGGAAGACGCAGAGAAAAACGATGGGGTGTTTTGTTCACCTGTATGACAGTCCGTGCAGTACATTTAGAAATATCTCCTTCATTAACTACTGATTCATTCTTACTTGTGTTGAAGCAGTTCATATGTCGTCGTGGAGTACCACGTCGTATCGTGTCAGACAATGCAACCAACTTTCGTGGGGCAAGTCGGGTATTGGAAAAAGAAATCGAAAAAATATCCACATGTGAACTTCAAAGAGAATACCCAAACATTGAGTGGCTATTCATTCCACCCTCTTCGCCACATATGGGAGGTTCGTGGGAAAGAATGATACGTTCGGTGAAATCGATTTTGATGGACATTTTACCAGCTGCCGGACTCCGCGAAGAAGTTCTCCGATCATCATTAGCAGATGTAGAAAATATTCTTAACTCACGGCCACTAACGTATGTTCCACTCGACTCTTGGGAAAGCGAAGCGTTAACACCAAACCACCTTTTAATTGGATCATCCAGTGGAATAAGAGAGCGAGTAAATGTAGATCGCAATGGTTCGGCATTAAGTAAAATGTTCAGAACATCCAGTGCTATAGCTGATACCTTTTGGAAGCGATGGGTGAGAGAGGTTCTTCCATGCTTAACCAGACGTACGAAATGGCATGGAGAAGTTGAGAATACAATAAATGTCAATGATATTGTTATAATTGTTGACGAGAGGACCAAGCGAAATACATGGACGAAGGGTGTTGTGATTGATGTTCACAGAGGCAAAGATGGAGTGGTGAGAAGTGCAGTGGTTAAAACGGAAAATGGCATAGTCACTCGTCCAACGGTAAAATTGGCAAAACTAGATGTGGAAAGTAAACCCTGAGCTGAAGCACAAAGTTTACGGGGGGGATCATGTTGCGGTGCAAAACTCTACATCACTAGTTTAGCATGTCAATTATGACAGTCATATTTCACGCTTTACAACACTTGGGAACTGTCAACAAGACATGTAGAAAATCGCTCTTTTTGAATTGAGAGTCATTCTAGTTAATACTCATTTTTTCACATCGATAAAAAATTAAAGACTTATTCTAAATTCCTTTAAGTAAAAATAAGAATTCATAAACGATTTGGAATTTAATGTTAAAGCGTTCGATTATAATAAACTCCTACTGTAAAGCACAAGTGTACGTATATAAAAAAATCATATGAAATATAACTGTAAATATAAATGAATTATTTAAATAAATTTACAGATTTTAGCTATCTGAATTTACAAGCTGAAAATACGCTTTCGTTTTCTTTAATAATCGTCGCCTCAACAGTTAATTTTGTGTTTTCTTTACTCAAGTGGCGTCCTTTTTTCGACGATGAAAAAAGTTTTTTCATCAAGATCAAAACATTTTAGGTTGTGACCGTGTTCTTTTAACTAGGAGAAAAACATTTTTAATGAATACCATAACATTTTAAATCGTGACCTTTTCATTCAAACAAAATTCTTTTTATCAATATAATAACATTTTAGATGAGGACAATTACATTTTTCTTAGAACCATGTTCACTGAGCCAACATGGTTGTAGGTTAATGTTACACGGTCGCCGCAAAAATAGCTCCTATCATATTATTTTGCTCTTCGAATATGATTGTGACAATCATGTTTCTTCTCTGCGTGCAAAAAGCGGTTTCATAGTGCTTTTTAATTGTCTCCTTGGAGAGATAGAAATAAGTGTTATGCGAAATCACGAGTACTCAAATTTTTTGGTGTATCCAACTAAAACGAAACAGTTCGTTTGACAAAAATACCAAATGTACTCATTTAGATTATAAATTCAACAGTGTCAATCGTACGTAAGAATTCTTGCGATTTATAGAAACTAGAAAAATTACAATTTTTTAATTCCCCATAAAATCCCCTATTCTAAGAATACTTCCCCCATTTCACGGTAAAAAAAATCCTGCATTTTGGTAGAAAATCCTTTATACTGCCAACACTGGTCTAAGGTGTTGTTTGTGCACATACCGCCGATGGCGCTAGTTTCTTCCGTAAGAGAATAATCTTTAATTTGTTCCCTTTTATTTCTCATTTCTTTTCTAAAAGAAAGAATAATTTTACACTTTGGTTCTTTTTAAATGCAAATAAAGTGATAAGAATAAGTATCCTTCATCACAGGAAAGTTGAATGAATTGATGAGCAACTTAATAGATATGAACCAATTTCTGCATGGTTCACACAAAAAATAAAATATGAATTTGTACACAAATTTGTACATTTTTATAAATTTATGGAATTTTTCATAAAAAATGTGTACACTTACATAATATATTGTTTTCATAAATACTTGTTATGATATTATGAATTTTTTAATAATATGTACAGACGGTTTCATAAAATTAATGAAATTTTACTTAATATATCAAAAAATACTGGTTTTCTCTTAGCGTGAGAGAGCCACAACATAGAGTTACTCTCATATGTATACAATACAATCATATAATACGAGACAAAAACCGAAACGTAACATTTTGAAGGCAACACGTGATTTTGTTGTGTTTGAGTTTTTCAGTACAGTTTTAGTCGCCGTCGCGATTCGAAGATTTTTTATTGCTTTAGAAAATAAAAAACAATATTAACTGGAGGCGTTGGTGCTCATGTTTATTAATAATATAAAATATTATAAAACTATGTTCTTTGCTGGCTGGATTTTAATGCGGGTTTTAATAAATTGGTTCATACATTTTGACCAATTGTGCAGGCATTAACAATCAGGGGAACATTTTAAGAGAAAAGTTACATATAATGCATGACGTTTTTAGTATATAATATGTAAAAGTACATAGTTTTCAATGACAAAAATATGTATACTTCGTTTATAATATTAAAAATTACATTCATATTATGTACACATTCATAGTCAATGAAAACCTGTATTTTTTATTTTATGAATTGTTTTCATATAATTTATGAATCCCGTGTTTGGAAAATTTTTGTGAACACTATTCATAAAATAAATGTATTATTTTTTTGTGTGTTGTTAGAGGGCACATAGTAACACCACATAAGAAATTTCAACCAGACTTGTTGCAATTTGCTCTTCCAAGAGGCTCCGCAAGTCAAATCGGTTTATAGGATGCTATACGTAAAATTGGTCGTACATCAATAGCAACTAATTGTATGTACCAAGTTTCAAGTCGACAATTTGTTTCGTTCGGTGTGATTTCCACAGTCAGACTTCACTACACACAAAAAAATAATTCATTTATTTTATGAATAGTGTTCCCAAAAATTTTCCAAACACGGAATTCATAAATTGTATGAAAAAAGTTCATAAATTAAAAAATACAGGTTTTCATTGACTACGAATGTATACATATTATTAATGAAAATTGTAATATTATAAATGAAGTATACAAAATTTTCGACATTGAAAATATGTATTTTTACATAATGTATATTAAAAATGTCATGCATTAAATATAGCTCTTTTTTTCTTTTTTCTTTTCGATTTTCCCCTAATTCTTAATTGGTCAAAATGTATGAACCCATTTATTAAAAACCGCATTAAAGTCCTGCGAGTAAAAAACATTTTATAATATTTTTTATTACTTATAAATATGAGCACCAATGCTTCCAGTTAATTAACAAAATTGTTTTATTTCGTCAACCTTTTTCAGCAATAAATAATCTTCGAATCGCGACGGCGACTCAAACTGAACTGAAAAAACCAAAACACAGCAAAGCCACGTGTTGCCTTCAAAAACGTTATGTTTGGTTTTTGTTTTATATTGTATGCTTGTATTGTATACATATGAGAGTAACTATGTTGTGGCTCTCTCATGCTAAGAGAAAACCAGTATTTTTGGATATATTATGTAAAGTTTCATTAATTTTATGGAAGAATCCATGCGTTTTATGAAAAATTGCTAACAAGTATTTACGAATAAAAAAATACATCTATTTCATGAATGAGTACATAAATTTTCAAAAATGTACACATTTATGTACAAATTCATATTTTATTTTTTTGTGTGTAGATCGGCTCAATCGAAATGACGAAGTTAGTATACTCCAGAAGCGATTTTTTGAGGGTGTAGAGAGGCAAATTTCAAACGGAGCGGATGAAATTTGCTTCTCCATGAGTTTCCGAAAGCCAAATCTGTGGATCGAGAGCTACACTGTTAGAAAAATATGTTTTTCATATGTTTCGATATAAACAAAATGTGTTTCGGGCACAATTTTTAAACACAATATATTTAAGTGTAAACATGTAATGTTCTCAAACTAACACTAAATGTTTGGAACACATATGCTAATATGTTAGAATATTTTATGTTTGGGGCATGCATGTTTCATAAAAATTATATGTGTGAATATATAAATTTACAAATTTCGAGTAAACATATATATGCTTTGATATTTTATTCAGAGAGCGACAGAGAGAGAGAGAGTATAGAGAAAGAAATAGAGATAGAAACCGGGAGGGTTGACGAAAGATATCAAATTAATACAGCGAGAGAATCAAAAGAGAGCAATTTCTGTGAAACCGCTCGGTTTCAAGGCCAAAATTTTAATATGCTTAAGTCTAAATATTATTTAATTTGAATATTAGAATGAGTATTCGGAATAAAGAGAATAGAGATTCGGAACCAAGGGAATAGAAATTTGAAAAAAACAGCATGTGTTTTCGTCTTGAGAGCAGCATTTTACGTATGTGTGGACAAAGATTATAGATTACAGAAGATGGGAGATTGGCTACTGATCACATCAAACCATTTACCACATTAGTTTAATACTCGAACCAAACGCGTATGCTACAAGTATTAACATAGCATTAAAATGCAAATAAAAAGAAATTAAGTGCACGAAATCAATTTCCATAAACATGTATTAAACTAATCTGGTAAATGCATCATTTGGTATGACGCAAGCCAATCTCCCATCTTCCTCTTCTATAATCTTTGTGTGTGGACATGTGTTTTGTTTATCATTTTGTCGTTATGGGTACACTATTTTTCTTGGTTCGTTAAAAGAAACCGGATCGTACGAGGAGTAAGTCAAAATATTCAGGCAAAGGAAATTAAAAAAAATATATATACAAATTCCGGGGTTCCTCAGGGTAGTCACTTAGGTCCTATTCTTTTCAATTTATTCATAAATGATCTACCTCTTGTCGTGAGACATTCTTCTATTTGTATGTATGCTGATGACGTCAAGATTTTCCATTCTTTTCTTGATCCTATTGAGCAAAATCTTCTCCAAATTGACCTTAACAACTTTTCTAATTGGTGTAACACAAACCTGATGAGTTTGAATATTTCTAAATGTAAGCATATGAGTTTCTATAGAACTAAGAAATTGCAGACTTCCTATTATTTTAATGAAACTCAATTGGAATGCGTTGAAACTTTTACAGACCTTGGTATCACATTAGATCATAGATTGAATTTTAATCAGCATATAACTATGATGGTTAATAAGGCTTATAGTTCTCTAGGATTTTTGAAGAGGTGGTGCAAAGAATTTGTCGATCCTGTAGTTACAAGAAACCTATATATATCTTTGGTTCGTAGTACCCTTGAATATGGTTCCATTGTCTGGGATCCAGTGTATAAGATTTATTCGGAGAAAATTGAGTCGGTTCAGAGACAATTTCTCTTATTTTATCTTAGGAATCAAGGCTGGAATTATAACACACTTCCTTCGTATTCTTTTAGACTGAATCTTATAAAACTACCTTCTCTTAGTAGTCGCAGGAAAATGCTAAACGTTACTTTCATATATAATTTATTGCGTGGAGATATAAATTCTGAATTTATTTTAAGCAGACTTCAGCTTAATATTCCAATTAGACCGTCGAGATACTTTCAACTGCTGCTTATTCAATATCATGGTAGACATTTTTCTAATTATGATCCTCTCCGACGTCTTTGTCTTGATTTTAATAAACTCTATCACCTTATTGATTTTTGCGAGAGTAGAGAAAATGTAAAGAGTAAAATTATTATTCATTTAAACTCATCCTAATTAGTTGTCATAATTATATGTATATATGTATTTATTCGATAGTCTGTAAGGATAATATGTATCTATAGACATAATAAAAAAAAAAAAAAAGGGGGGGATATTCATAAAAATAACGAAATGGCATTATACTCTTTATAAGAACAAAATTTAGTTCCTCTTTATTAATAAATAGTCCAAGAGGAGTTGACGGACACCTTCAAATATAAAAGCGGGCATTAAGTTCGAGTTTTGCAGCTAAAGCATGTGAAAAAGTTTATTTTCTTTAGAATGAGTTATTAAAGAAAGGTAAAAGGTAAAAAAGGGTCTTTTTAGAGCGATAATGTCAACATAAATGCATTTAAAATTGTGTTAAATGCTAGTAAAAACTGTTCACGCCTAAATAAATGTATGTGTATATTATAAAATTATTTGTGTATGTTTATACTCGACTCCACGTTCTTCTTTTGTTAGAGTTTTTGAATTCCTTCCAAAATTTCAAACTTTTATACCAAAAACAGTTTTTTATTACAAAATTGTTATTTTTGCAATAAAAAATAATATTTTATCCCAAAGCTCAGTCCATTTCGTTTATATCAAGCACTGTTTCTGACTGTAAATCTTTAATAACCCACATTTCGAAGTTTCATTATAAAAATATAGTATAAATATAAATGTGTAAATTAAAAACAAACAAAATTATTGTTTGGAGCAGGGATTGAACCCATGACCCTTTGCATGTACGGCAGATATGCTAACCACTGCTCCACGTTGCCACACCTGTATGTTTCTATTAAATAATGTTATGTTTGCATGGGCTCGTGGGCGCAGCAAACTATGCTATATGAATGTAACTTATAACGATAATTGTCTACTGGTGACTATAACAGCTACGTACACACAGAAAAAAGTGCCTTGGAAACTAAAGGAAAAAATTTTTATCAATTTAATTTAGCCATTTTATTTCCATTATATCAACTTTTTGTGTGAAATAATAAAATTTACTTGTTTCAGTAAAAAAAAGTCTAAACTGAAAGTAGGTAGGAATAGTTCATTAACTAGAATAAGGCATGGAATTTTACTAATACTGTTTTCTTCGCTGGGTATAAGAATTTACTACTGAACAAGAAAATTTTATTCACTGATAATAAAGCATTCGTAAAATTAAACAAAAACCGAACTACAACCAAGTTTCCTCAAATTTAGTAAAATTTCTTATAAAATGATAATTCTGACTTCCTTTATTATAGAAAGCTTATCATACATACGAATAACACTTAGCATAGAAAAATATTTTAGTTCATTCGAACTAAGAAGTATTCAATCCATTCAAAACTTAAGGAAATACACTTGTTAAAATATTGGAAATTTTCCTATATTTCTTTTATCAATACCTGTCATCGATGTAATCGATATGTTTGCGCGTGGGTTGTTTTTTTAGTTGGAATCACGTTGTTATTTTTTTCAAAATTATTGAACATAAATAACGAACAATAAGTCTATCAATGTTCGTGATGGTGTATAAAAAAAGAAAACAGCAACAGAAAAACAACCCCTTCATTCGTCTTCATTTTGGAATCTTCAATTATCAGGTAACATTCATACAGTGACGCTAACCTTTTGTGAAAAAATTGGTTTATGATTTTTTATATTTGTAGACATTGAAATTGTAAAAGGAGGATAAAATCGTTACACAGCATCTTATTAAAAGTGAAAGGAACAAGAAGAAAAAAACCGTTACGTTTTACAGTTGATAACATTACATGGAAATTGGAAATATTGGAATAATAAACTAATATTTCAAGGACAGTCGATGCGGTTGATTCTTAATAAATATACACCCAGAGAAGGAATATGATCACCTCAAACATGTTTTAAGAGCAAAATGTTATTTTTGGGTGGTGACCATGTAACATGGTTTTCGCAACCATGTTTTTTTGTCGGAAATCATGTATCTGATTTCGGTAGGCAGGTTATATTTGACGAGAAAATAACATTTTAGTGACAAACATGTTACATGGTCACCACACAAAAATAACATTTTGCTCTTGAAACATGTTTGAGGTGATCATATTCCTTCTCTGCGTGTATTTAATATATTAATAAAACATGTCTTTTATTGAGGAAAAATTGCCTATATAAATAAATAAAACTGTATTTAAAAACTAAGGTAAGCAGTTCTAATTTTGAAGTAAAAGGTTTACCACAAATATGTAAGATTTATCCAAATGAATGAAAAAAGTTCAATAAAATCATTCCATATATGAATTCAATTCAGTTAAATTTTTTCATTCTATAGTATAGTGGTACATAAATATAGGAAAATGTTAACTAATATATGGAATGCATTCTACCTAATTTCTACGAAAATCACATCGTTCAAACAAACAAAAATGTCTTTGGCGCTATACGAAGTTCAACTTTCTTCACAATGAGTTTATTTTAACTTAAAGAAGCGTTTACTTTTTTCTGGGTGTAGCTCAGTGGTAGTGTGTTGGCCTACAAACTGTATGGTCCTCGGTTCGATTCTCCGTGGGGTGGCTACCTAAAAGTGGTCCGATATGACCCAATTGTAATACCATTCGACCTATACTCGTTCGGAAGTTTGCGTCATTTCCACAGATCGACTCAGAATTTTACCACGACCCAGAATACTTAATGGAGTATGAGACAAATCTCGACGGAATGACAAAGTTAGCATAAACCCGTCCTATGGAGGAGGATATATAATTATGTTAAGGATGCAATATCTTCAAAATGAATCTAAGTATATATTTGAAATATTTTGTATCTATACTTCAAAGCTTCCATATCTTTATTACAATAAAAATAGCCCTCTGAGTCCGTTGTTCCATCTATTAGCAGTTCTCCGGATAGAAATTTCAATTCTATATGGAGAATTGAAAAATATAAGCCTCCTCGATTCAGACCTACATATGTCGCCCGCATAAGTACATCGGCCACTGTGAACATATTTCATATATTATGAGATCTTGTTCAACAAGTTAATCGGCTCATGATAGGTGATCGGCATCTAACCCGGTTCACGGTATATTTTGTCATACCTCTGATCAGCCATTTATGTAAAAATTTAGATTTTATTCCCATACACAGGCGACGCCCGACATAGTGCGACCAGATATAGGATATTTTCTATTGATTATACAAATTCGTTTATCAATCATTACTTCATTTGCACAAGAAGGAAACCTTCCTGGTATCCCATTGTCTAGCCATGTATAATATATCCCCTTTGTCATGGGTTAGCTCATGCAAGCCTAATGAGGCATGTACAGGACCATAGGATTATTTAAGTACATTAATTCTTCTTAATTATCGATATTAAAATGTCAAACATTTATCAAATACTCTGGGCCTATGTCGCCTTCAGCGGTCAGTGTGATTGGCTTTTTCTGTGTGCACTGATCTTCGTCCTATCCAAGTAATTTATTTTAATCTTTATATCAATTTGAGTTAAACTGTCAAATAATAAAGCCATTTTCTGGATACCCATACCTTTACCGTTGTGTGTTTATTTAGATGAATGTGCTAGGACCTTTAATGAGCCATGACTTTATCCAATTACAGCGATGCGATGTCAAAATGTTTCAAAAGTCTTCTCCTTTGTTAACGACAGCATTAGCAAAAGTGATGGACAAGCTCAGCCTATGCCGTTTTGACAACACCAGAGAAACTTTGTTGGGATTTTCCAAAATCAAATGGCCAACAGAATATTATTGTTTTCATAATTGTTGTTTTGGCCTCAAAGGAAGTATACCAGGAAAACTAGCCATTAATTTGTTCCCTATTAGAACTGTGGGATAAAAATGGCGGGCGGAAGAAGCGATGAGTTGCGGTGGTAAGTAAATGGCTTCAAGGAATCACGTTTGACCAAGTAAAACTTTATTGCCAGAAAACCAGCAACAATGGCCAAAGTTGTACGGATGATTTGACTTGGTTGTCATTTATAAAAGGAATGAAACTTTTTACCTCAGCTAATGACTTAAATCACTTTTGAAAGTCAATCAACATTTTGTTTTGTTTCACAATCCCCCCTTCCCCCTCCGTTGGACAGAAGGGACTTGGTTTTCTGGGAAGTACTTCATTAGGTGACATGCAAATGAGACCATGTAATTTACAGGCCAGAAGGAAGAAACTTGATATTTGGTTTTAAATACACCTAAATAGATTAAATCATATACAAGAGATTGAGTTCCATCAAAAATATTTGAAGTACACAGTATGGAAGACCTTGGATTAACATTTGAATACACACACGTTAACAAATATTTTATTCTCTAAGAACACGAAAATGCTAACAGAGAGCTATTTATTCAATGAAAACCAATTTTTTATTTGAATTTTTAAAGAGTATATTAGTTTAAATTATCCTTAAATACATTTATTTTAATTCGTTTTGTTATTGTTGGTTTATTCTTCAATCATTTTGTTGTTTTTAATTTCAGCTTAAAACCATGCATTGACTAAACTACAAGTGTAGCTTAACCAACAGAGGAAAAGAATGTTTGTCAAATTTATTTGGGCAAAGCCCTATAGACTGCAAGATGGTTGGATATACGCACGTTTCGGAATTACCACATTCCTCATCAGCATCCTCTACTTGCAGCAAAACAACTGCACTCAAATCGATGATTTGAAATCAAAAACAACAAAATCATTTACTTTAATTTTACCCAGTAGTTATAAATTTCTTCTCATTAAATAAGCACCAACGAATTCTTAATAAAAGTTACACAGAAAAAAATTTCACCAAAATTTTTCCAATTAAGACTTTAATTGAGTTTTAAAAAAATATTCAATTAAAAATTTAATTGATTCAACAAATTTTTTAATTGAAACAAAAATCAATCACAAAAATTAATAGAAACAATTAATTTTTTAATTGACTTTCAATTGATTTTTTAATTGATACTATCATTTCTGTGATACAAGACATTTCAATTAAAAAATTAATTGGATCAATTAATTTGGTGATTGAATCAGAATTTTTTTTTGTGTGTAACGTTAAAAATTTCCTTTCCACCTAAAGAGCTTTACATCGTTCGTAAAACCAAGCTACGAGTGTAATATTTTTACTAATAATAATAGTGTGTAAATATGTTACAACCTCGGCGACATTTCGCAAATTGATCATTTCGATAAAGAACAAATTATCTTAAATCGAATTTTCAGCGCCATATCATTATACCCTCCACCATAAGATAGGGGGTATATTAACTTTGTCATTCCGTTTGTAACACATCGAAATATTGCTCTAAAACCTCATAAGGTATATATATTCTGGGTCGTGGTGAAATTCTTAGTCGATCCAAGCATGTCGGTCCGTCCGTCCGTCTGTTGAAATCACGCTAACTTCCGAACGAAACAAGCTATCGACTTGAAAATTGGCACAAGTAGTTGTTATTCGTTGTTGTTATATCGGTTCACTTTTACGTATAGCCCCCATATAAACGAACCCCTCAGATTGGCTTGCGGAGCTTCTAAGAGAAGCATATTTCATCCGATCCGGCTGATATTTGGTACATGGTGTTAGTATCTTTAACAAACATGAAAAATTGGTCCACATCGGTCCATAATTATATATTGCCCCAATATAAACCGGACCCCAGATTTGGTTTGCGTAGCCTCTAAGAGTAGCAATTTTCATCCGGCTGAAATTTGGTACATGGTGTTAGTATATGGTTTCCAACAACCGTGCAAAAATTGGTCCACATCGGTCCATAATTATATATTGCCCCAATATAAACCGATACCCAGATTTGGCTTGCGAAACCTCCAAGAGAAGCAAATTTCATCCGATCCGGTTGAAATATGGTACGTGGTGTTAGTTTATGGTCTCTAACAACCATGCCAAAATTGGTTCACATTGGATAGAAAAATCGCTAAAAATAATCTACCAAAATTTTATTGCCATAGAAAATTTTGTCAAAATTTTGTATTTCTATAGAAAATTTGGTCAAAATTTTATTTCTATAGAAAATTTTGTCAACATTTTATGTGTTTAGGAAATTTCGTCAAAATATAATTTCTATACAAAATTTTGTCAAAAATTTATTTCTATTGCAAATTTTGTCAAAACTTTATTTCTGTAGAAAATTTTGTCAAAATGTTATTTCTATAGAAAATTTTGTCAAAATGTTATTTCTACAGAAAATTTATGAAGTATTTCATCGTTGGAGAGGAATATATTGCAAAACCTTTCAAAACATCAAGAATTCTAACAACTTACCAAACAGTAAAAAATCTGTCATTTTTGGTAGACTCGTGTTCACAATTGTATATAGCCCCCATATAAAGCGACCCCCATATTTCAATTCTGGCTCTATTATTACAGCAGAAAAGTTCATATCGGTTCGTAATTATTTCTTCCCTATATATACCGGTCAAGAACTGAATATATACTTATTTATTCGACCTTTCTTTTGTCTACTATATATCCCGCATGGACTAACTTACAATTTAGTAGATGATGTTAAGAAGTTTTAAGATGTCTTGCCATCGGCCGCAACCAAAGTAATTTAATTGTGGATGACCGTCTTTAGTAGAAGTTTCTACGCAATCCATGGTGGAGGGTACATAAGATTCGGCCTGGCCGAACTTACGGCCGTAAATACTTGTTACCATGATCAACTAAGCGATAATAAAACTTTACCATTACAGAAATATGGATTACATCTAATAAAGAATAGTACTTACCTTTAGATGTAAGCCAGGTTTCAAGGAGCGTGTTGCAGTTTTGCCAGAAGTAGCGTCTTCTAGGGACGTAGCACAGTGGTTCCAAATCGGTGTTGTTTGGAAATAATTCTGCAACTTCTGAACGGAAAAAGATATCAATATAATTTGTCGTGTGTGAAAGCTGAGGTGCTTTCCTCTAAGTTTGCAAGGTTGTGAGTCCCTAGCGGGTCCACGGGCTGAACTGTAGGCGTTGAAAGTTGGTCACCTCGGGGTATCAAATTTGGTTTAGCTGTAAAATCCGCAATTATTAACCGATTTTGATGATTTTATGAGCCCACAATTTATTTTTTTCAAAATTTTAGAAAGGTGGGGTCAGTACTTTGAACTTAGAGGACCGTTTCTGGGTCGATCTTTGTTTTCTTTTATTAACTGCAATTCCTTCTAAAAACGAATTTAGAAACAAGAAAGTTATGTACCTACACCCAGAAAAAAGTGTTCACTTCTTTAAGTTAAAATGAACTCATGGTGAAGAAAGTTGAACTTCGTATAGCGCCAAAGACATTTTATTTTGTTTGAACGATATGATTTTCGTAGAAATATATTAGTTAACATTTCCCTATATTTATGTGCCACTATACTACAGAATGAATGAGAATGAAATTTAACTGAATTGAGTTCATGTATGAAATGATTTATATTGAATCAAAAAAGATGGATCCAATACGTATATAATTCAGTTTGACAAAGTAGACATAAAATTTTGACAAAATTTTCTACAGAAACAAAATTTTAACAAAATCTTCTATAGAAATAAAAATTTTGACAAAATATTCTATAGAAAGAAAATTTTGACTAAAATTTCTACAGAAATAAACTTTTGACAAAATTGTCTATAGAAATAAAATCTTGGTAGATTATTTGTGGCTCGAGTGGCAACCATGATTATGAACCGAATAAAATTTGAACAAAATTTTCTATAAAAATAAAATTTTGACAAAGATGAAAATTTTATTATGAACCGAATAAAATTTTAACAAAATTTTCTCTAGACATAAAATTTTGACAAAATTTTCTATAGAAATAAAATTTTGACAAAATTTTCTTCTTTAAGTTAAAATGAACTCATGGTGAAGAAAGTTGAACTTCGTATAGCGCCAAAGACATTTTATTTTGTTTGAACGATATGATTTTCGTAGAAATATATTAGTTAACATTTCCCTATATTTATGTGCCACTATACTACAGAATGAATGAGAATGAAATTTAACTGAATTGAGTTCATGTATGAAATGATTTTATTGAACTTTTTTCATTCATTGGGACAAATCTTACATATTTGTGGTAAACTTTTTACTTCAAACCTAGAACTTCTTGCCTTCGTTTTTAAATACAATTTTATTTATTTATATAGGAAATGTTTTCTTCAATAAGATACACGGTTTATTAATATATTAAATATATTTATTAAAAATCAACAGCATCGACTGGCCTTGAAATATTAGTTTATTATTCCACTATTTCCAATTTCCATGTAATGTCATCATCTGTAAAACGCATTTTTCCTTCTTCTTGTACCTTTCACTTTTAATAAGTTGCTGCGTAACGAGTTTGTCCTCCTTTTACAATTTCAATACCTACAAATAAAAAAAATCGTAAACCAATTTTTTCACAAAAGGTTAGCGTCACTGAATGTTACCTGTTAATTGAAGATTCCAAAAGGAAGACGAATGAAGGGGTTGTTATTCTGTTTTCTTTCTTTATACACTATCACGAACATAGTTTTTCTCACTAATTTAAAATAACAAATATTTTATATATTTTATTTATTATATTAATTTACTATATTATTTTTTAACAATCCCTCCGTATACCATAACAACGCGATTCCAACTAAAAAACAACCCACGCGCAAACATACCGATTACATCGATGACAGGTATCGATTACAGGCAGATAAAAGAAATATAGGAAAATTTCCTATATTCTAACAAGTGTGTTTCCTTAAGTATTGAAAGGATTGAATACCTCTTAGTACGAATGAACTGAAATATTTTTCTATGCCAAGTGTTATTCGTATGTAACATATGATAAGATTTCTATAATAAAGGAAGTCAGTGTTATCGTTTTATAAGAAATTTTACTAAATTTGAGCAAACTTGGTTTTATTTCGGTTTTTGTTTATTTTTAGGAATGCTTTGTTATCAGTGAATAACATTTTCTTGTTCAGTAGTAAATTCTTATACCCAGCGATGAAAACGATATTAGTAAAATTCCATGCCTTATTGTAGTTAATGAACTAATAACAAGTATATACGGCCGTAAGTTCGGCCAGGCCGAAGCTTATGTACCCTCCATCATGGATTGCGTAGAAACTTCTTCTACACTGAAAAAACAATGAACCCACCAGGAAAGATAACTTTCGATTAATTTTAGAAATTTTGGAACTTTTTTAGAAAATTTTAACTAAACGGTATTACAAGCGCTGGCATCACTCCGATATGGCAAAAATAAGTAAATATTTTTCGACAAATTCAAGAAAATTTATTAGACATAACTACATTTTTTCAGTAGTTAAAGAAAATTTTGTAGTTTTAAGAGAAATCTTGGAGTTCAAAATTGCAAGAATGTCTTTAGTGACATACGAAGTTCATGATGGATACATTTTTGGTAAAATTTACAAATTTAAAGAAATAATGAACTATTTTGTAAGAAATACGAAATTAGGAAATCTTTATGCTTTATTTGAGTATAACTTTTCCCGTTTTTTAGTTCATTTAACTAACATACGCAAAAAATTATTTGACTAAAATAAACTTTTTCCAAACATAATGATTCTATGAACTAATATAAAGTTAATATGGCTTTAGTGAAATAGAGAGTTCACTTTTTTTTGAGTGTAAACACTGCCATCCACAATCGAATTACTTAAGTTGCGGTAACGCTTGCCGATGGCAAGGTATCTTAAAACCTCCTAACACCATCTTCTAAATTGTATGTAAGTCCATACGTGGTATATATTGAATCAAAAAAGATGGATCCAATACGTATATAATTCAGTTTGACAAAGTAGACATAAAATTTTGACAAAATTTTCTACAGAAACAAAATTTTAACAAAATCTTCTATAGAAATAAAAATTTTGACAAAATATTCTATAGAAAGAAAATTTTGACTAAAATTTCTACAGAAATAAAATTTTAACAAAATTTTCTATAGAAATAAACTTTTGACAAAATTGTCTATAGAAATAAAATCTTGGTAGATTATTTGTGGCTCGAGTGGCAACCATGATTATGAACCGAATAAAATTTGAACAAAATTTTCTATAAAAATAAAATTTTGACAAAGATGAAAATTTTATTATGAACCGAATAAAATTTTAACAAAATTTTCTCTAGACATAAAATTTTGACAAAATTTTCTATAGAAATAAAATTTTGACAAAATTTTCTATAGAAATAAAATTTTGGTAGATTATTTTTGGCTCGAGTGGCAACCATGATTATGAACCGATATAGACCAATTTTTGTGTGATTGGACCAATTTTGTTATGGTTGTTAGCGACCATATACTAACACCACGTTCCTAATTTGAACCGGATCGGATGAATTTTGCTCCTCCAAGAGGCTCCGGAGGTCAAATCTGGAGATCGTTTTATACGGGGGCTATATATAATTATGGACCGATATGGACCAATTCTGGCACGGTTGTTAAAGATCATATACTAACACCATGTTCCAAATTACAACCGGCTTGGATGAAATTTGCTTCTCTTGGAGACTTCGCAAGCCAAATCTGGGGATCGGTTTATATGGGGGCTATATATAATTATGAACCGATGTGGACCAATTTTTGCATGGTTGTTAAAGACCATATACCAACATCATGTACCAAATTTCAGCCGGATCGGATGAAATTTGCTTCTCTTTGAGGCTCCGCAAGCCAAATCTAGGGATCGGTTTATATGGGGGTTATATATAATTATGGACCGATGTGAACCAATTTTTGCATGATTGTTAGAGACCATATACCAACACCATGTGCCAAATTTCAGTCGGATCGGATGAAATTTGCTTCTCTTAGAGGCTCCACAAGCCAAATCTGGGGATCGGTTTATATGGGGGCTATATATAATTAAGGACCGATATGGACCAATTTTTGCATGGTTGTTAGAGACCATATACCAACATCATGTACCAAATTTCAGCCGGATCGGATGAAATTTTCTTCTCTGTGAGGCTCCGCAAGCCAAATCTGGGGATCGGTTTATATGGGGGCTATATATAATTATGGACCGATGTGGACCAATTTTTGCATGATTGTTAGAGACCATATACCAACACCATGTACCAAATTTCAGCCGGATCGGATGAAATATGCTTCTGTTAGAGGCTCCACAAGCCAAATCTGAGGGTCCCTTTATATGGGGGCTATACGTAAAAGTGGACCGATATGGCCCATTTTCAATACCATTCGACCTACATCGATAACAACTACTTGTGCCAAGTTTCAAGTCGATAGCTTGTTTCGTTCGGAAGTTAGCGTGATTTCAACAGACGGACGGACGGACGGACGGACGGACGGACATGCTTAGATCGACTCAGAATTTCACCACGACCCAGAATATATATACTTTATGGGGTCTTGGAGCAATATTTCGATGTGTTACAAACGGAATGACAAAGTTAATATACCCCCATCCTATGATGGAGGGTATAATAAATAAATTTATTACATTATTATAAATAATAATTATTATTATAAATAATATTACAAACGGAATGACAAAGTTATTTCCATCCGGTGGTGCTTTTTTGTAAATAATTCTGCAACTTTTGAATGGATAAAAACGAGGTGTTTTCCTCTAAGTTTGCTTTACTTTAACAATTTTGGTTTTGATTCCGAGCCAAAGAAGCAGAGAATATAAATAAGGAGCAAATTTTAATTTTTTGTTTTTTTTTCAGCTTTTTTTCTTCATATACTTTCAAAGTCCTTTAAAAACGAGTTAACGACAACTTTATTTTCCAAATTAAGACGCGACTTTTATTAGAAATTATGCTATGTTTCAAGTAAAAAACATCTTTAAAATAAAGTGTTGAAAAACATGTCCTATTTTTGAACGAGTCTTTGCTTTGTAGTCAAGATGCAAAAAGACAACGAATTTAAAGACAATTTCATTAATTTTAAAGAATTTTTCTGAATTATTAAAGTCAAGTTGACCTTAGCCCAAACAGCTTTTCTTTCTTTTTTAAGTCAAATCACTTAACTATAAGGACAATACGACTTCATTGAAAAGTTATCGACTTTTGCACAATGAAAAAATCTTTATATTAGCGAAATGCGTCTTCTATGTTAAAGACATGAAATCTTTGACCTCACGACAATATTTTGTTCAGTGTAGTTTGTCCTCGGGATGACCTGTAGGCGCTCGGTTCTGATTTAGGTATAGCCCCCGTATAAACGTACATTTTCAAAAATGCACTATTTCACCCGAGTTAGTGAGGTATAATGCAAATTTTGGAGCATTTTACTAAGCAACAGTCTTAATATGTTACGTTGTTGGAAAGGAATTTGAGAGAGCTTTCTTTTTTGTGTAATTGAAAAACCACACTGAAAAAACAGTGAACCCACCAGGAAAGAAAATTTTAGTTAATATTAGGAAAAATAAATTAATTTTAGAAAATTTTAACTAAACTGTATTAGAAACGCAGATTTCACCATGTAACTATTTTTCGACAAATTCAAGAACATTTATTTTTTTTAACTCTTAAAGGAAATTTCGAAGTTTGAAGGAAACAATTGGAATACAAAATTGCAAAAATGTCTTTAGTGCCATACGAAGTTCAAGATGGGCGCATTATTGGTAAACATTACAAATTTTAAGTAATTCTGAACTATTTTGTGGGAGACACGAATTTAGTTAATCTTTATGCTTCATTTATGTATAACTTTTTCCTCTGTTTTAGTTAATATAACTCACTTACGCAAAAAGTTATTCAAGTCATGGAAACTTTTTTAAAATTTAATAATTCCATGAAATAAAGTAGAATTAAATCAGCTTAAGTGAATTATAGGGTTCACCAATGTGGTATCACAATGGACTGAATAGTCTAAGTGAGCCTGATACATCGGGCTGCCACCTAACCTAACCTAACCTAACCTAGGGTTCACCTTTTTTGAGTGCAATAATTACTAAAATTTAACGGTTTTGGAACAAGGAACATTTTTTGTTTTTTCAATAAATTTTTTTGAGAATTAAAAATGGGAACTGAAACCTTTATAACTTTTTAAAAACCCCCAAATCCCCAAACATATGTTAAACCCAGCTATTTACTGATAGGATGGGGAAACCTTTTACTGTTAGTTAGTAGACATATGAGTCGTTTTGGAAAAGAGATCGATTTAGCAATCGGTGATTTGCCAAATGAGAATTTTTAAAAAAGGTTTTTTTTTTATATAAGTATAAGATTTACTAAATTCGTTCTTGTCATAAAATAGGTAATTATTTCTTTAAATTTTACTACAAATGCAAGAGAGAAGTTCACCAATATGTTATCACAATGGACTGAATAGTCTAAGTGAGCCTGATACATCGGGCATCCACCTAACCTAACCTAACCTAACCTAACCTAACCTAACCTACTACGAATGCACCCATCTTGAACTTCGTATGGCACTAAAGACATTGTTGCAATTTGGAATTCCAGTTTTTTTCCTTCAAACTACAAAATTTTCTTTAACAAGCAAAAAAAAAAATTAATTATGTCTAATAAATTTTCTTGAATTTGTCGAACAATATTTTATAGTTTTTGTCATATCGGCATGACGTCAGCGTTTGTAATACTGTTTAGTTAAAATTTTCTAAAACTAATCCTAATTTTCTAAAATTAACCAAAATTTTTTCTTCTTGGCGATTTCACTGTTTTATACCCTCCACCATAGGATGGGGGTATATTAACTTTGTCATTCCGTTTGTAACACATCGAAATATTGCTCTAAGACCCCATAAAGTATATATATTCTGGGTCGTGGTGAAATTCTGAGTCGATCTGAGCATGTCCGTCCGTCCGTCTGTTGAAATCACGCTAACTTCCGAACGAAACAAGATATCGACTTGAAACATGGCACAAGTAGTTGTTATTGATGTAGGTCGGATGGTATTGCAAATGGGCCATATCGGTCCACTTTTACGTATAGCCCCCATATAAACGGACCCCAAATTTGGCTTGCGAGGCCTCTAAGAGAAGCAAATCTCATCCGGCTGAAATTTGGTACATGGTGTTAGTATATGGTCTCTAACAACCATGCAAAAATTGGTCCACATCGGTCCATAATTATCTATAGCCCCCATATAAACCGATCCCCCGATTTGGCTTGCAGAGCCTCTAAGAGAAGCAAATTTCATCCGATCCGGCTGAAATTTGGTACATGGTGATAGTATATGGTCTCTAATGACCACGCAAAAATTGGTCCATATCGGTCCATAATTATATATAGTTTAAATTTGGTACGTGATGTTAGTATATGGTATCCAAGAACTATGCAGGAATTGGTTCCTATCAGTCCATAATTATATATAGCTCCCATATAAACCGATCGGCAGATTTGACCTCCGGTGCCTTTTGGAGAAGCAAAATTCATGATATTTAACAACCATGCCAGAAGTAGTCCATAATCATTTATAGCCCCCATATAAACCGATCCCGAGATTTGGTTTTGGAGCCTCTTGGAGGAGCAAATTTCATCCGAGTGAGTTGAAATTTGTGGATGACAGTCTTTCGTAGAAGTTTCTACGCAATCCATGGTGGAGGGTACATAAGATTCGGCCTGGCCGAACTGACGGCCGTATATACTTGTTTCTCGTATATATTGGATTTCTTTTAACAAGATTTTATGGAACACATAAAATTTATTTTAACTAAATAGTGTATGTTTCCAAAGACGGTGAGTATTTGAAAGGAAGTGTCAAAGCAATTTGTGTGAGAAATATCAAATGGGCTGTAGCCGTTCTTTTTGGTCTTTATTCATCTCTAGGGTTTTCGTTTAAAACTAATTGAATATTATTAAGATCAAAACTTTTTCGATATATGGCTCGTAAATGTTTAATTTTAGGCATTTAAATGAAATGTGCGGTCAACATTTACGGTTGTGGTTGCAACGATTCCTACTAACTCTGGATGCTTATGAAAAACCAAAAGCACACTGTGGGGTAGGTGTTAATATTCGGTGAGTTTTATGGTACTCTCAGGACGCCTTTTTTACGTTCGAATGTAGGAAATTAAATAAAAATGAATGTAGTATTTGGAGCTTTAAAAGAGGCTATATTGTGGCAGAGGACAGTTACGAGAGACTTACCAAAAAAGGACACACTTGGGTGCATTTATGGAAAATTTCGATGGATGTAAAGACATCGCAGCCAACAATGACAATAACGTACTTCAAGCAAACCTGAAGAAGAGAATCACGCATTTGAAGAGAATGAGACCATTCATTTCTCTCTCCCTTTATCTCTCAGCAAACCATTGTATATAGTGGAACTCCTTACACTTGCTGTATAACAAAGTGCGAAGAGTCACACTGTAGTTGGAGGGTGTAAGCTTTTATTCTCTTACCGTTAAGGCTTTCTCTTTTTCTGCCAGCATCCGTTTCTGTTTACGATGGGTACCAAAAAGCAAAGAGCATTTGTGAATCATGTACGTGCGTATCCTTTTGCAAATTCCACAACAGTCAGTCAGTTCATCGTCGGTCGGTGCAGAAGTTGGTAATGTCCTGTTTCCTTCAAGCGAGTTATTTATGAGGTTCGCCCGGTTTTGTAAAATCGTATCGTAAGTGTGTCACTTTTTACGTAAAGTAAAGTGCTGAACACCCCCTCGCACACACACACACACGAGTGTGTAAGTTAGTGTTTTGTGGTGATGTCCTTTAAATAAATTATTGTCACTTAGGATGTCATTACAACGAGACATACACGCACTCTCTTTCTCATTTCCCGCCCCCTCCCTGAAATTCCGTATACATCATACATTGGGGCTTGAGCTCATGTATGAACAAGTTTATTTATGTCATTGAATTGTGTTTGATTGTTGACGTTGTTGGAGCAACAAATGTCGTTGTTGGTGTTGTTGTTGTTGTTGTTAGCACTTTGTTGCCGTCGTGTTTGTCGCTGTTTGTTTGTTTGTTGTGTTGTTGATTTTGGTGTGCTTCATTATAATGACGGTGGAATATTTTTTTTTAAAGGCGTGAGCGAGATAAATGAATCTAATCTAAAAACGAATGAAATTAACACAAATATTTGGGAGGTCACAGTGTGAGCGGGCATTTATTACATCCGTTTCCTGTGCGAACATCAGTGTTCGCCAACAATGTAAACACAACGAGCCGAGCATTAAACCAACCGTGACCGCAAGAATGAGGATAATGTGTAATTAAAAAATAGAGCGTATCCTACGAATCATCCAAGCATCTCATTCCTTCACACTACCGTTGACCGACAATTTGTTAGTCATTGTGTGAGTGTGTCATCTTGTAATTCCAAGAATGTTGGCTATTTTGTGCTGTCCTCATGTGTCGGTGTGCCCAAGTGTGGGTGTATGTGTGTGTGTGCATGTGTTTGTGAAAGAATTTGTGGCTTGGCTCTATAAGTGTATAAATGTGGAAGTGTGTTAGCATGGTCCTAAATAAGACCAACCACAAACGGAAATTTCTCAAGGAGCTAAATAAAACAAAAAAGTCCTTAATCTTTAATACGATGAGGAAATCATAATGTCTGATTGCCCACTGGCAAATTAAAATTAAAAAAATGACGGAACATGAATATGGAAATCTGCAATTATTCAGTCTTTAATACAAAGATTAAAAAAATATAAAAAAAAAATAAAATAAAAAAAGAATGATGATGATGAAGTCTATTAATCATAACAAAAATAAAATAAATGTGTTTGTGTAAAGTTGTTAAATCATGGCTATGCATATTGTTTCATTCCGAAAACCCGGTAGCTGTCCTTAAGGCACAAATAAACCAAGAAACAAAAAAAAACGGAAAACATAATAAACTTTCTATCTCAAGAGCACTTACGCGTGTAGAAATATAGTGAAAACTTTGTGAAGGATCATAAATGGATAAATTCTTAAGAAGCTGAAGTGGAAATAATTTCAACAAAACTTCCCCCATCTAACAAAATGGATATAAACGCCCAAAGATATTGAAATGGTTTTGTTTTAAGACTTTTATGCATCTATATATATATATATATATATATATATATATATATATATATATATATATATATATATATATATATATATATATATATATATATATATATATATATATATATATATATATATATATATATATATATATATATATATATATATATATATATATATATATATATATATATATATATATATATATATATATATATATATATAGAAAAACGATTTAGATATTTTTTTTTTTTTTTTTTTTGGATGGAGGGGTGGGTTTCCATATAATATTGATAGCAAGAGACACTTTAAAATTCTCAAATGCTTTTAATTTTGTTTTTTGTTTAGATGAAATGACAGACTTTATAGAATTTGATTTAGTGTAAACTGAAATCGATATTGAAAATAAAAAATGAAAATTTTCGTCCAACAATTATTTTTTAGTATTCATTGTATTTTCTCTCTGGTATACTAACTTTATTATTTTCTTTGCAATGAATTGAAATATTGGTCTCGGATCGCTTTAATATATTTATTTTTGGTCTTTGAGAAATTTTAAGTCGATCTAAGGATCCGTCCATTCAGGCTAACATTTGGAAAAATGTGTATTTTCTTGAAGCTCACCACAAATACTTTTTATAGTATCCCAGCAAAAAAATTTGGAAGTTCTTCTAAAGGCACAACTTTAAAACCACTTGTCCTCCCAAAGATGTTCTTTATTTTAACTACACAGGAAGTTCTGATTCAATGATTCAATATAAAGTACAAATTATTAAAATTTAAAAAAAATGCAAAATACATTCCAGGAAATTTTGGAATTTTTGAGGTCAAACGTTTCAGACTAGCAATAGAATGCATTAAAAATTGTTAAGAATTATAAAAATTATTTATTTGGCAAACTATCACAAAATTTTTTAATTCACATCCAAAACACAGAATTCGGATCAAACCTTAAGAAGTGATGCAAATTCAGTGCAACGGCTGTTGAAATGGTGGACATCCGTCCTATGACAAGCCCATGTTAAATTCATCGCTTCTGTGCCAATTTTGCACCACTTCCGGATCAAAAAAAAACATTTCCACTACTTTTTGGGCGACGCTTTTTTTGCTGGGATTATAAAAGGGGCATATCGGCCTATATACAGATATATCCGCCATATACACCGATCCACAGGTTTGCTTTCTGGAAGGTTTATTTTTCCCACGTTTCGCCTGAAATTTCATTCGTGATGTCGATATTCACCTCCAAGCAACTACCCAAAGAAATTTCTCGATATCGGTACATAATGAAATAAAATTCCCATTTACAGGGTTGCTGATATGTATTGCAACCAACATAAGGTTGTTATCATTTCTTAACCGCTCGTGACATTGAATTATGTTGTTTTCAAGCTTACACTCGAAAAAACTGAAAATTCACTATAGCCGAATTAATTTTATTTTAGTTCATGGAATTATTATGTTTGGATAAAGTTTCCTTTACTCTAATAATTTTTTGCGTACGTTAGTTAAGAGAAACGGAAAAAAATTATACACAAATTAAGCATTACTAAATTCATATTTCTCACAAAATAGTTCATTATTTATTTAAAGTTTACTACGAATGCGCCCGTCTTGAACTTCGTATGACACTAAAGACATTCTTGCAATTTTTAACTCCTATTGTTTCCTTCAAAGTACAAAATTTTCTTTAACAAATGAAAAAAAATTAATTATGTCTAATAAATTTTCTTTAATTTTTCGAAAATTATTTACTTATTTTTGTGATATCGGCGTGATGTCAGCGCTTTTAATACTCTTTAGTTAAAATTATCTAAAAATAATCTAACTTTTCTAAAATTAATCCAAATTTTTCTTCCTTGTGAGTTGACTGTTTTTTCAGTGTACAAAAGCATTTTGTTATATATCATTCAGAAGTAAAGTTATTTGTGATGGAATTCAAGCGTGATAGTATGATTGCTTTATATTTGGCATGATAACCACAGGTGGCTATGTTGGAGCCATCCAGCATTTAAAGGTGAATAAATCTTTGGTTTCTCGTACCACTGTCCGTTACTGTGGTACTAGCAGTGGTGCATCGCGCCCAGCACTGGAAAAACCGGTTACAATACCAATTGTGATTCGAAAAGGAAGGCCAGATATTATCGAAATCTATGCCTTGTTCGTTACACTCAAAAAAAGTGAACTGTATATATCACTAAAGGTAATTTAACTATATTGTAGTTCATACAATTATTATGTTTGGAGAAAGTTTACTTACTCTAATAATTTTTTGCGTACATTAGTTAAATGAACTAAAAAACGGGAAAAAAATTATACAAATGAAAACACAGTGGTAGGTTCACTTTTTTCAGTGTAGTTGAACATATGGGCAAATGGATGCAAAACACATTGAAAAATAATGCTCCTTGCTCCTTGGACTGAAACCATTAAAGATCCAAAAATTGCAATAGATAACCGATGTAAAGTTGGACTGCACGTATAGAAGGATATTGATCCCCTACTAGAGCAAAATGTTAGTTTTCGATGGGAAAAAAAACTAAATTTTTGCCGGGAAAACGTAAAATGGGACTTGAAATCAAATACATAATGTCAGAGAAAATAACACCGTCCAAAACTAACATTTTTCTCTAAGAGGTGATCATATTCCTACTCGGTGTGTGGATCAAAACAAGGAATTGATTCGCTTGCAAGAAAGTGGTCAGTTACAGACTTTGGTTTTCACCGATGGGAAGCCAATTCAAATTGAGTATTTTGTAAAAAAAAACGGATCGGCATCAATTGCCTAAGAGGTCAGTTGAAATGGCCACCAAAATCTCCGGATCTCAACCCGTTGGACTTTTGCACCTGCACCCTCAAAAAAAATCGCTTCTTTAACATATGTTCCAAACATATTTTGCAGGAAGCACATATATTATTGCATACTGCCGAAACATTAATATGTTTGTTTTATGTGAACATATTATATGTTTGGAAGCATTTTGAGCCAAAAATATTATATGCTTGGAAGAATTTTTCCCAAACACGATTGTGCTCATTCCCTAACATACTCGTAATTTTCACTTCCACGAAATTTTTTAGTTATTGGCACCTTTTTCTGTAATACAAATAATGTTGAAGAAATTATTCACTTTTATAAATTTTTTAAATTTTACCTTTCGCCTGCACGGAGAATCGAACCGAGGACCATACAGTTTGTAAGCCAACACACTATCCACTGGGCTACGTAGCTGTTATAGTCACCAGTAGATAATTATCGTTTTAAGTTACATTAAACATAACATTATTTAACAGAAACATACATTTGTTTGCCACGTGGAGCAGTGGTTAGCATGTCTGCCGTGCATGCAAAGGGTCGTGGGTTCAATCCCTGCTCCGACCGAACATTTTTTTTTTTTTTTTTTAATTTACACATTTATATTTATACTATATTATTTTTTTTTAATGAAACTTCGAAATATGCGTTATTAAAGATTTATAGTCAGTAACAGTGCTTGATATAAACGAAATTGACTGATTTTTGGATAAAATATTATTTTTTATTGCAAAAATAACAATCTTGTAATAAAAAACTGTTTTTGTACAAAACTTTAAAATTTGGAAGGAATTCAAAAACTAACAAAAGAAGAACGTGGAGTCGAGTATAAACATACATACATAATTTTATAATATAAACATAAATTTATTTAGGAGTGAACAGTTTTTTACTAGCATTTAACACCATCGCTCTAAAATTCCTTTTATTTTTCTTTAATAATTCATTTTAAAGAAAATAAACTTTTTAAATTGTTTTAGCTGTAAAACTCGAACTTAATGCCCGCTTTTATATTTGATGGTGTCCGTCAACTCCTCGTGGACTACTTTTTAATAAAGAAGAACTAAAGTTTGTTTTTTTTTACATTTTACTGTGTAATTTTTCACTATTTCCTCCTTATTTCATTTTACTGTCACTAAAGGGCACTATACTCTAAAAAGAGTATAGTGCCCTTTCGTTATTTTTATGAAGACCCCTGATTTCTTTTAACGAACCAAGAAAAAAATTGTGCCCATAATGCCAAAATGATAAACAAAACACATGTCCACACATACATAAAATGCTGCTCTCAAGGCGAAAACATAAGCTGTTTGTTTTTCAAATGTCTATTCTCTTGGTTCAGAATGTATATTCTCTTTATTCAAATTAAATAATATTTAGACTTAAACATATCAAATTTTTGGCCTTATCATAAAACAGTTTTCCGAAACAACATACAAGCCGTTTCACAGAAATTGTTCTCTTCTGGCTCTTTCGCTGTGTTATATTGATATCTTTCGTCAACTCTCCCGGTTTCCATCTCTATTTCTTTCTCTATACTCTCTCTGTCACTTTGAATAAAATATCACAACATATGTATGTTTAGTCGAAATTTGTAAATTTATATATGTTTGTATTCACACATATGATTTTTATGAAACATTCATACCCCAAACATAATATATTCTAACATATTAACATAGATGTCCCAAACATTTAGTGTTAGTTTAGGAACATTACATGTTTGCACTTAAATATATTGTGGTTTAAAATCGTGCCCGAAACACATTTTGTTTAAATCGGAACATATGAAAAACATATTTTTCTAACAGTGTGGGTGTTCCTGTTTCATTCAAGTACCATAATAGTTGAAATAGGTATGTGAATAAATACACCGTGAAAAAATGGAGAGAGGGGAGACAAATGGGGAAAACGAAGTATTACACATACTGTTTACCAAGTAGGTGGGAATGTGACGGCATGCACACCCTCAAAAAAATCGCTTCTGTAACATATACTCCCAAACATATTTTGCTTCAAGCATATAAATTTTTGGGTATTGCCCAAACATTTATATGTTTGATTTCTTCCAATATATAATATGTTTGAAAGCATATTGATCTAAACAATATAATATGTTTGGGTAATCTAAGTGCCAAACATTTTGTATTTTTCCATCCAAATTCAATAATGTTGTCTTCCAAAAAACTGTATGTTCTTATGTGAACATATAATATGTTTGGAAACATTTTGAACCCAAAAATATTATATGCTTAGAAGAATTTTCTCCCAAAGAAGATTGTGCTCAAAAAATTTTTTTTCTGCCTAATTGTATATTCCCTCACATTTTTCTCACTTTTTCTGTAATACAAACATTTTAGAAGAAATTATTATATTTTATAATTTTTTTAATTTTACCTTTTGCCGGACGGGAATTCGAACAGCGGACCACACAGTTTGTAAGCCAGCACACTAACCACTGGCCTACGTAGCTGTTATGGTCATCAAGAGATAATTATCGTTATAAGTTATATTTATATAGCATAGCTTGCGGCGCCCACGAGCCGATGCAAACATAACATTGTTAAACATACATTTGTTGGCAGCGTGGAGCAGTGGTTGGTCGTCCGCCTTGCGTGACAGGGGTCCTGAGTTCTATCCCTGCTTCGACCAACACCATTTTTTGTTAAATATATTTTTTAACATATATTCCAGATACGTTCGGAAGTTCCCGAAAAGGTGTTCAGCATTACATACTATTATATTAAATTTTTACTACGAAATTGTAAAGTGTGTTTTATAAAAGACTTAAAGTCAGGAAAGAAAAGTGCTTGATATAAACGAAATGGACTGAGTTCAAATCAAATATTATGTTTTTATAATATACAATAAAAATTGTATAACAAATAAAGGTTTTTGTATACAAGTTTAAAATTTTCGAAGAAATTCAAAAACTCTTACAAAAGAAGAACGTGAATTCGAGTATATATAAATATGTTTCCATCGAATCCTAAGGTTAACGATAACCATTCAAAAGCACATTATATTTAAATTCTAAACAGTAATTTTAAAACAGCACACAAATTTATTTTGGTGTGAACAATTGTTTGCTAGCATGTTACACCATTAATTTAGAAATACAAATAAATATGCATTTTTATTAACGAATAATTTTGTACTTAATTTAAATCTTAAGGGCGGTATAAATTGGTATTATCGCGTAAAATGGCCATGTTTACCCTTTTACTTTTCTTTAATAATTTCTTTTAAAGAAAATAAACTTATTCAGTTGTTGCTTTGGATCTTTCCCCACCATGTTATAATACAATTTACCGGAAAAAGTTGTAATGTTATACTGGTTTTGCCGCTAAAATGAGAAATAATTTTAGCGGCAAAACTCGAACTCAATGCCCACTTTTATTTTCGAAATAAAATAAAGAGGAACTAATCTTTGTTTTTATAGATCTTCAAAGGTCGATACTTTCAATGAAGTCGTGTTGTCGTTATAATTAAGTGATTTGACTTAAAAATGGGTATCATAACATGAAAGAACAAATTTTGCACTAAGGTCAACTTGACTTTAATAATTCAGAAAAATTCTTTAAAATTAATGAAACTGTCTTTAAATTTGTTGAATTTTTGCATCTTTACTACAAGGCAAAAATCATTAAAAAATAGGGTATGTTTTTCAATACTTTATTTTAAAGACATTTTTTACTTGAAACATAGCATAATTTCTACTGGAAGTCTTGTTTTTAACGGACATTTTATAGCATATGAAAAAAAGCTGATAAAGCGAGGAACTGAAATGTGCTTCGTAGAGTCAAGTACACAAAACCCCATTTAAAAAGAGAATTGTGTCTTAAAAGCATCCTTACTTGTATTCTCCGCTTCTTTGGTTCGGAATCAATATCGAAATTGTTAGAGTGGAGACACAATCTTTGGAACCGGACATGCTTTTTGTTCAGTGTATAGTGCCCTTTCGTTAGTTTTTATGAAGATCCCTTTAATTACCTTTGTTTGAATATTTTGACTTACTCGTCCTACGTTCCGATTTGTTTTGACGAAACAAAAAAATTGTGCCCGTAATGCGAAAATGATAAACAAAACTCATGCTCTTTTTTTCAAATATATTTGATCTTGGTTCCGAATGAATTTTCTCTCCGAATACTCATTTTAATATTTTACTTAAGCATATACAATTTTTGGCGAAGTCTTATATCACAACATATATATTTTTACTCATAATATGTAAATTTGTACTTGTTTATATTCATATTTTTCCTATATTTAATGAAATTTTCTTTGTGTATATATTTTTGTAATGCGCCAATTGGTTACTTTCATTATTCTACTTCCAGCATACACTTTGTCTCTCTTTGTAAACACATATATGTTTATGGGCTATTTCTAAATTAATATATGTTTGCATCCAAGCATATTATATTTACAAACATTTTATGTCCCAAACATAATATGAAACATTTTGAACCCAAAAATATTATATGCTTAGAAGAATTTTCTCCCAAAGATTGTGCTCAAAAATTTTTTTTCTGCCTAATTGTATATTCCCTCACATTTTTCTCACTTTTTCTGTAATACAAACATTTTAGAAGAAATTATTATATTTTATAATTTTTTTAATTTTACCTTTTGCCGGACGGGGATTCGAACAGCGGACCACACAGTTTGTAAGCCAGCACACTAACCACTGGCCTACGTAGCTGTTATGGTCATCAAGAGATAATTATCGTTATAAGTTATATATATATAGCATAGCTTGCGGCGCCCACGAGCCGATGCAAACATAACATTGTTAAACATACAAAAAAATTGTGCCCGTAATGCGAAAATGATAAACAAAACTCATGCTCTTTTTTTCAAATATATTTGATCTTGGTTCCGAATGAATTTTCTCTCCGAATACTCATTTTAATATTTTACTTAAGCATATACAATTTTTGGCGAAGTCTTATATCACAACATATATATTTTTACTCATAATATGTAAATTTGTACTTGTTTATATTTATATTTTTCCTATATTTAATGAAATTTTCTTTGTGTGTATATATATATATATATATATATATATATATATATATATATATATATATATATATATATATATATATATATATATATATATATATATATATATATATATATATATATATATATATATATATATATATATATATATATATATATATATATATATATATATATATATATATATATATATATATATATATATATATATATATATATATATATATATATATATATATATATATATATATATATATATATATATATATATATATATATATATATATATATATATATATATATATATATATATATATATATATATATATATATATATATATATATATATATATATATATATATATATATATATATATATATATATATATATATATATATATATATATATATATATATATATATATATATATATATATATATATATATATATTTGTAATGCGCCAATTGGTTACTTTCATTATTCTACTTCCAGCATACACTATGTCTCTCTTTGTAAACACATATATGTTTATGGACTATTTCTAAATTAATATATGTTTGCATCCAAGCATATTATATTTACAAACATTTTATGTCCCAAACATAATATGTTCTAACATATTAACATATATGTCCCAAACATATTATGCTAGTTTACGAACATTATATGTTTGCACTCAAAAATATTGTGTTTAAAAATTTGAGTTCCAAATATATGATGTTTATACCCAAACATATTGAAAACAGTCTGTTTCGTTCGTGCAAATGGCGTTGGAAACCTCATATTTCTTGAAGAACACAAAATATATAATTTACATATTCTGAAAAAAATATTGTCGTGAGGTCAAAGATTTCATGTCTTTAAAATACGAATGCAAATTTCTCTAATATAAAGTATTTTTCCTTGTCCAAAAGTCGATAAACTTTTCAATAAAGTCGTTTTGTACTTATAGTTAGGTGATTTGACTTAAAAATGGGTATCATAACGTGAAAGAAAAAATGTTTGGGCTAAGGTCAACTTAACTTTAATAATTCAGAAAAAATCTTTAAATTTAATGAAATTGTCCTTAAATTTGTTGTCTTTTTGCATCTTGACTACAAAGCAAAAAATCGTTCAAATATAGGACATGTTTTTTCACTTTATTTTAAAGATGTTTTTTACTTGAAACATAGCACAATTTCTAATAGAAGTCGAGTCTTAGTTTGGAAAATAAAGTTGTCGTTAACTCGTTTTTAAAGAACTTCGATAGCATATGAGAAAAAAGCTGAGAAAGCGACAAATTAAAGTTTGCTTCCTAGAAGCAAGTACACAAAACCCAAATTTAAAAGAGAATTGTGTCTTAAAAGTATCCTTACTTGTATTCTCCGCATCTTTGGCTCGGAATCAATACTTATATTTTTAATATTTTTTCTCAGTGTATACACCACCAAAAAAGTATTACTTCACCCTCCGCAGAGACCGGACTTGAATCTAATTAAACACCTATGGACATATATGAAGACAAAGCTAAAGAACTTTAACATTTTTAGCAAATAAACTCTCAAAAACGTACTTATGGACCCGTAAATTGGACGAAAACCCTAACCCACTCAATGCCAAATAGACTCCAGGCAGTAGTAAACACTAAGGACTACCATACAAAATATTAAAAATTTTTAATATGTAGTGTTTAAACCAATATTTTATTTGTTTTTTTTTTTAGTGTACAAGTTTTTTTTTTGCCAAGTGAAATTGACAATTTTGTGTCTTTGTTTTTTATTTCCCTAAACAGAATTAAATCTGAAATAATTATCCTTTTATATTGTAGATCTCAAGCTTTCACAATTTGTCACAATGTGTCGTTTCACAATTTGTTTCAAATTGATTGGTGTACAACATTTTCTCTTGCTGACTGTATGTTAGGGTTCGCAAGAATACTTGAAGTAATTCTACACAAACTATGAGGACCATTTTTTGACACTTTTCTGTTATCATTATAATAGGCTTGCCAGATCCAATTTATCAAAAAGCTTGACATTGACAAAAAAACACTTGATTTTGAACAAAAAACTTGACAAATAAAAACACTCCTACTACACAAAAACAAATATATTGTGTCTTCAATCACAGAAATGACAGTATCAATTAAAAAATTAATATTTGTTGAATCAATTAAATTTTTAATAGAATATTTTTTAAAACTCAATTATGATTTTAATTGGAAAAATTTTCGTAAATTTTTTTTCTGTGTATTGGGTTTAATTAAATTTTTTATAATTTTTTTTTTCACAAAAATTATTAGAATAGAAACAAATATAGCATAAAAAGTAGAAATAATAGAAACAATGGAAAAAATAATATAACAATAAAAATCAGTCTTCATATATTTAAAAAAAAAAACGTATTTTGCCATATGAGTGTTTCCAAAGTAACGGTCGTCACCGATATTCTGTGATTTTTTAAATAAAATTCCACCCTAAGAATATATGTCACGAGGATTGCTTAATTTTGGACATATGAAAGTTCAAGCTTCGGTAGCAGCCGAAAGCATTCATAAAAAATTTAATTTCAATACTATTTTTGACCATCAAAAAAGTAACGGTCGTTACTTTATAAATGTGCTGTTTTCATATTTCGGAAACAAATATCATGTATTTTAAAATTTTACGCAGGACGAGTCAAGTAAAAAATCTGATTAAATTCTTTTCTTTCAGTAATAGGTTTGTTTTTAAATCAAAGAAAATTATTTATCCAAAAAAAAAAAATCTTTTAAAAAGTAACGGTCGTTACAATATAAAAACTTAAACGATTTTTGTGTTTGAATTCATTTATTGTGGGTAAAAAATAAACGTAAACGAAAAGCTATATTCTATAGCATAATTCTTGCATACTTTTATTCGATATGAGAACAGTAAACATCATTACAATCTAAGCGTTTTAGGGTGTTGATTTTTAAAGTTGATATGCCTGTTAAGGGGTCATATACTTTGGAATTACCCATATACAATTCGTATTCTTAGATACAGATTTATTAATTCTCTACCATCGGTTGTTGTTAAAAACATTTGAAAGTTTTTGCAATTCTCAATAAAATTAATTCTTACTAATAGTTCATCTTTTATTAGATCAAAGGTCTATCTTTGATATATAAATTATTTATAACACTAAATGCTTTTTCACGAAATATATTACTTATTGGGATAGAAAACACAAATGAGCTACATACCCAAAGATAACTATATTTTAAAACAAGTATATACAGCAGTAAGTTCGGCCGGGCCGAATCTTAAATACCCACCACCATGAACCAAATATTAGGGTTTCCTTTGAAATTTCAGGAGGGCTTGAGGACTTGAGGACACTACCCGAAGATAAATTTAAAGATTTCACCTATGGGGACTATATCAGATTCTGGATTTATAAGAACCATTTTTGTATGAGATTTAGAGGAATCATTAACATCTCTTGTAAGTGTGCAAGAAAATTATAAAATAACGTCTTGATTTGAAATCTTAAATCTGTAGAAGTAAAATCTGGAAATTTTTACATTGAGTTTCAAGCAATTTTCATGATCAGTGCGCCTTCTACACCCTCAAGAAGTGAAGTCGGTCTATAAGCCCAAGAAGTAAAATCGGGAGATCGGTCTATATGGGGGCTATACCAAAATATGGACCGATACTCACGATTTTTGGCACACGTATTTGTGGTCCTACAATACCTCTAGATTTCCAATTTCAGGTAAATGGAATAAAAACTGCGTTTTCTATAAGCCCAAGAAGTAAAATCGGGAGATCGGTCTATATGGGGGCTATACCAAAATATGGACCGATACTCACAATTTTTGGCACACGTATTTGTGGTCCTACAATACCTCTAGATTTCTAATTTCAGGTAAATTGAATAAAAACTGCGGTTTCTATAAGCCCAAGAAGTAAAATCGGGAGATCGGTCTATATGGGGGCTATACCAAAACGTGGACCGATACTCACCATTTTTGGCACACCTCTTTACGGTCATAAAATACCTCCAGATTTCAAATTTCAGGCAAATTGGATAAAAACTACGATTTCTATAAGCCCAAGACCCCAAATCGGGAGGTCGGTTTATATGGGGACTATATCAAAACCTGGACCTATATAGCCCATCTTCGAACTTGACCTGCCTGCAGACAAAAGACGAGCTTGTGCAAAATTTCTGCACGATTGCTTCATTATTGAAGACTGTAGCGTGATTACAACAGACAGACAGACAGACAGACAGACGGACATCGTTATATCGTCTTAGAATTTCTCCCTGATCAAGAATATATATACTTTATATAGTCGGAAATCGATATTTCGATGTGTTACAAACGGAATGACAAACTTATTATACCCCCGTCACCATTCTATGGTGGTGGGTATAATTATAATGGCAAAAAAATAATATGTATCATATTAGTCCTTAATAAGTATATACGGCCGTAAGTTCGGCCAGGCCGAATCTTATGTATCCTCCACCATGTATTGCGTAGAAACTTCTACGAAAGACTGTCATTCACAATCGAATTACTTACGTTGTGGTATCTTAAAACTTCTTAACATCGTTTTCTAAATTGTGAGCTAGTCTATACGTGGTATATATTAGAGAAAAAAGGTAAGTCTACAAATAATTACGAATCGATATGGACTTTTTGCACGGTACGTAGAGAGTAAGAATTGAAATATGGGGTCGCTTATATGGGGGCTATATACAATTATGAACTTGATATGGACCAATTTTTGTGTGATTGGGGATCGATTTATCTCAGGGCTATATATAACTATAGACCGATATGGACCTAGTTAGGCATGGTTGTTAACGCCCATATACTAGCACAATATACCAAATTGCAACTCACTCGGATGAAATTTGCTCCTCCAAGAGGCCCCAAAACCAAATCTCAGGATCGGCTTATATGGGGGCTATATATGATTATGGACTGCTATGAACCACTTTTGGCATGGTTGTTAATTATCATATACTACCACCACGTACCAAATTTCAACCAGATCGGATGAATTATGAATTATGAATATGGGAGCTATATATAATTATGGACTGATATGAACTAATTCCTGCATGGTTTTTGGATACCATATACATCACGTACCAAATTTCAACCGAATGGGAAGAATTTTGCTCTTCCAAGGGGCTCCGGAGGTCAAATCTGGGATCGGTTTATATGGGACCTATATATAATTATTGACTGATATCGACCAATTTTTGCATGGGAGTTTGTGGCCATATATTAACACCACGTACCAAATTCCAACTGAATCAGATGAATTTTTGTCTTCCAAGAGGCTCCAGAGGTCAAATCTGGTGATCGGTTCATATGGGGGCTATATATAATTATGGACCGATGTGGACCAATTTTTGCATGGTTGTTAGAGACCATATACTAACACCATGTACCAAATTTCAGCCGGATCGGATGAAATTTGCTTCTTTTAGAGGCTCCAAAAGCCAAATCGGGGGATCTGTTTATATGGGGGCTATATATAATTATGGACCGATGTGGACCAATTTTGCACGGTTGCTAGAGATCATATACTAACACCATGTACCAAATGTCAGCCGGATCGGATGAACTTTGCTTCTCTTAGAGGCTTCGCAAGCCAAATTTGGGGGTCCGTTTATATGGGGGCTATACGTAAAAGTGGACCAATTTTTGCATGGTTGTTAGAGACCATATACTAACACCATGTACCAAATTTCAGCCGTATCAGATGAAATTTTCTTCTCTTAGAGGCTCCAAAAGCCAAATCGGGGGATCGGTTTATATGGGGGCAATATATAATAATGGACCGATGTGGACCAATTTTTGCACGGTTGCTAGAGACCATATACTAACACCATGTACCAAATGTCAGCCGGATCGGATGAAATTTGCTTCTCTTAGAGGCTTCGCAAGCCAAATTTGGGGGTCCGTTTATATGGGGGCTTTACGTAAAAGTGGACCGATATGGCCCGTTTGCAATACCATCCGACCTACATCAATAACAACTACTTGTGCCAAGTTTCAAGTCGATAGCTTGTTTCGTTCGGAAGTTAGCGTGATTTCAACAGACGGACGGACGGACGGACATGCTCAGATCGACTCAGAATTTCACCACGACCCAGAATATATATACTTTATGGGGTCTTAGAGCAATATTTCGATGTGTTACAAACGGAATGACAAAGTTAATATACCCCCATCCTATGATGGAGGGTATAAAAAATTTAGCGTGTTGTGTTTTTCACCATTCTATATCTGCCGATCTAGGGCGAAAATTTGTAAACAAAAAAAGATACGCCTTCAAAAACTACACCCAACATAATTGTCCTATCTCGACTTATGGGGTTTTGTCATAAGTCCAGAGATATTAATTACTCTGAAAGTACGCTCTAGTTCATTCTTAATGAATTGTTATTTTTTTACAACAAAATAAGAGTTTACAATTAATTTTTTGGGCAAAATAATAAAAAAAAACGAAACGAGTTTAAAAAACTCGGATAAACCGAAAACCGCTTATTTGGACAAATTATTAACAAACATAATATAACTCCACCTGGGATATATGGAAATGAGATAAACTATTTTTTACATTTCGACCTTTGTATTTCAAGTTTTCGTTAAAAGGTAAATCCTTGATGTTTGCTTGGGATCAAAACTTGGGATGAAGAATCAATTTTTCATATACCAAACGCCCAACACTTTGCCAAAATATTCTTGATTTTCTATATTTACTCTACTTTACATATGAACGCAAACGTAGTTTAAATGAAGTGACCACTAATGGGTCCCTTTTTCCCACTCTGCCTTAAAAGTCAAAAAAGGGTTGAGAATAATTAATATCCAACGAATGATGACAAATCCAGTTAACTGTTGGATTTTGTTTTATAATCTTCAGAGATGCCGAAAGCTTTTTCAACATAATTGGACTTTAGGAATCCTTGTCATGATTGGTATGGGAACTTAAAACAAAAACTTGTTCGGCCGCCGAGCCGAATCTTAAATACCACCATGGATCAGATATTATATATTCCCTTGAAAAACTCTAGTCGTAATACATCCAAAGAAAAATACTCAGAGCATTTTCGTTATGAGTAAATAAACAAATAAATGTATGACAGGAGTTACAACGATTGTCTTCAACCTATTTTATTTGCTTTTAAAGAACAGTTTTTAGCATCAAAAGAAAGTTTGATGCTAAAACATTTATTCTTCAAAAAAAAAAAAAAGCTCATATCAGTATAGATTATATGAACATCTATATATATTTTTTTTGTTTTGGCTACGGTTGACAAATGTCGGAGAATGGACCAACTATGGGTCAATAGTCAATTATGCAATTCTATGGACCCCCCAGTTGCGTTCATTTAAGACCATTAATTTAATAAATAAAAATTCAAGTGTATTTTATGAAACATACTCCCTTAAAAAGATAGGATCAAATGCTACATTTCTTGATGTCAAATTTAAAATTGGCACATTAAATTATGTTAGTTTAAATTCCGGAGAGGTTACAATAAAAACAATTATTAGGGGCTCAATTTGAAATTTTCTGCAAGTCGGATGAAAAAATTCAGTTTCTACGCCCTCAACATACACATCTTTCGATCGAAGTACACACTGAAAAAATGAATGCCCGATTCCACATATGAACCGATTTTAATAAAATTTAGAAACTTGATAACAAAACTTGTACTCTTTGCGCAAAAATGTAAGCAAATCAAGGCCTCTGGTGCCATATAAGTGTATATCGGGCAAAAGATTTATATTGGAGCTATATCATTTTGCAATATGTTTTGCATCCGTTCTCGCAAGCCATAGGATGGTGATGGGGTACAAGTTTGTCATTCTGTTTGTAACACAAATAGCAATATCCGACTATATAAAAAATATATATTATTGATCAGAGAATACATTCTAGGGCTATAAAACGATGTCCGTCTGTATAGCCAATACGATAGCTTGTTCTGATAATTTTCACAAGCTCCTCTTATGTCTGCAGGTAGATCAAGTTCATGATTCGATATAGCCACAATCTACTTTTATCTGATATTCATGAAATTGGAAACTTCGATATATTCTCAGTCCAAAAAAGATCTTATATATCGATTCATGTTTTGACATAGCCCCCATATCTACTGATCTCCCGATGTGACTCCTTGAGAGCATTCATACCATTTTAAGTCAGCAACGATCTGAGCCAAATTTGTTATGTATTGGTTCATTATTTGGTATAGCCCCCACATAAACCGACCTCCTGATATGACTTCTTGTGGCCGTGAATTTTCATCCAATGTGCTCAGAATTTAAAAAATCTCCTTAAGTCCGCTTATGAATTCTTACAAAACCTAAAGGAAAATAATCGGTACACTTTTAACTTAATTGATTTGTATTAAATTGACATACATATGTTTAATATCTCAAGGAACCACTATGACACATTATTTGCTCTGGGAATGTTAAAATGAATCGAATAAGTTAACAGCTCTCGAAACAATAAATCTTAACAAAAACGATGCATCAATAAATAGAGCTGCCTCTACACAGAAAAAAATATCACCAAAATATTTCCAATTAAAAAGTTAATTGAAGTTGAAAATTTTTTCAATTAATAAATTAATTGATACAATTAACTTTTTAATCATTATAGAAACATTAAGTTAATTAAGTCAATGATTGAAAATTTTAAAATTTGTAATTAAAAAATGAATTGATACAATTAACTTTTTAATCTAATTCGGAAGACTAATTAAAAATGTATTTCAAACAATCATTTTTTAATCCAAATAAAAACTCTAAGCCAATTCAGAAAGTAATTAAAAATAGTTACCTTTTTTTAATTAATAAATTAATTGAGTTTTGCAATCAACATCAATTAAATTTTTAATTGAATCAATTAAAAAATTAATTGAAATTTGCTGAAAAAATCAATTAATTTTTTAATCAAGAATTTTTTCTATGCCCAATTAAAACTGTGATTGATACTATCATTTTCGTGATTGAAGACATTTCAATTAAAAAATTAATTGGATCAATTAATTTGGTGATTGATTTAAAAAAAATTTTTTTGTGTGTAGTTTATGTTGTGGAACAACTCCAAAAAAAAAGTTTACTTGGATCCAAAGATTTTGACCTTCCCTTAAGGTTTTTGGTATTGATTCCGAACCAAAGATGCGGCTTCTTTAAAATAAAGAAATTTTTAGCGACTTATCTGGCTTTAAATCTAGGACCAATAAAATTAAAATCAGGATACAGATTTCATTTATCAAATTTTCATTCTCTTTTTAAAAAAGGTACTTACGTAAAAAAAAAATGACACTTTAAAAATCAAAATTATAACGGATACATCAACGTCCAAAATGTTTCCTTAATTCTAAAACAAACTTTAAACCAAAGACGCTAAATACTCAAAATAATTCTTACCCCCATTTTCATGAAGTTCCGTTAGCTAACGAATTTTTAAACCGCGCTATCGACATATCTGTCACCTTGCCTATATATTCCATATGCCAGTTAAGAACTTAATTGCCGAAAATTTTTCAATTAAAGTTAAACAGTTAGTAAATATTTTCATTTTTCTTTCTGCTAACTGGCAGTTAAAGCCTAACGGAGCTACATGAAAATGGCCTATATTTGAAGAGTTTTTATCTTAAATCTAAGGTTTCAATATTTCAAAAATGTGTTTCTTTACTTTAGGGAAAAATAGCCTTAGTTCCAAGACATCGGACTTTAACAGAGGGACGCAAATTTACAAAATGTGTCCAAAATTTAATAAAAAAAATTTTGAAGCAAATATTATAAACTTTATTTTAATTAAAATTGCATTATTTTAAAGAAATGTGTCCTTAATATTTTGTAATCCTAAAATTTAGGTTTCGTAATCTTTAATAACACGGAAATAGTTTTTTCAGTGTACAATGAAAACAAATGAAAGAAAGAAATAAACAATTTGTTTTATGAAGGGACCAAGATTAAATTTATTTTTTAGCAATACCCAGCAAAAAAAAATTGGAAGTTCTTTCACAAACATTTCTCTTAAAGCCCATTCCAGAATCCCCCATCGATGTTTTTCAACGTCCGACGGAGACCTTTTGGACAAGTCCGCAAACACTTCTTCTAAAGCGCATCGTGGGATCCCTCTATGATTTTTTTTCCACTCCCGATGCAGTCCTTTTCGACAAGTCCACAAACAGTTCTTCTAAACCGCATCTTGGGATCTCCAATTATTTTTTTTCTACTTCCGATGCAGTCCTTGTGGACAAGTATTAAAAGGTACGCAATCAGGCTATTTTAAGTGCAAATTTTGGACAATTAAATTTTACCAAAAAAATAGAAAACTAATAAAAAAATAAAAACAAAAATAGAAAGTTAATAAAAAAGTAAAAAAATAATAATACAAAAAAAAATTCATCCCCGCTGGGATTTGAACCTGTGCCGTTTGACTTTTTCGCTTCCATGGAAGTTCTTTTGAAAAGGTTATGCAAATTACGAGAATTTATAATTTTTTTGTTGATTTTTAATAGAAAAAAATATATTTATACGAAATTATATGCCGAAAATAAAAAATAAAAACGATGCATCACAAAAAAAAAAAATAAATTTGGAAAAATATTAATAAAGGACATCTCGAGAAGCAATTAGAATGTTATTCCTTGGTGTCTTATCACGATCATATCACAAACATTTGAATTGACCTTTCGACGCTTTATGTTTAATGGCATTTGTGGCTGAGTGCGCTAAGGCGTTCTGTTATGGTGCCAGCAAACCCAGGTTCAACCCCTGGTCGGAGCGAAAAAGTTTTTCAAATAGTAAAAAATTAGATAATAGGAAAATAATAGCGTAATGAAAAATATGGTTGAAAAAAATTAAATTGGTTGAATTTTTTTTAATTTCTTCATTCAAATTAACTTCCATGGCACAACTTCTAAAGCAATGCAAAGGATCCAAAAAGGGAGTACTTCCGTCCTATGACAAGTCTATGTAAAATACATTAGAGATGATCCAAGTTTGCACTACTACCGGATCACAGATTGTGGATCCAAACTACTTTTTTGGAAGCTCTTTTTTTGCTGGGTAGTCTTCGTGCCATTATGACAGTTTAAAAGGAAGAACAACAATATGAAAGAGGTTTTCGTACACTGGAAAAAAGTATGCTCCGTTCCAAAGATTTTGCTTTTACACTAATGATTAAATTTAAGTTTTGCGTACTTGATTTTAAGAAACAAATTCTAATATATTCGTTTTTTATCTTTATTCTTCATATGCTATCAAAGTCCTTAAAAACGTGTTAACGACAAATTAAATGTTAAAATTCAGACTCGACTTCAAGTAGAAATTATGCTATGTTTCAAATAAAAAAGTCTTTAAAATAAAGTTTTGAAAAACATCTGCTAAGTTTGAACGAATTTTCGTGTTGTAGTCAAGATTCAAAAAGTCAACAAATTTAAAGATAATTTCATTAATTTTTCTGAATTATTAAAGTCAAGTTGACCTTAGCCAAACAAGATTTTCTTTCATGTTGGTTTATTGAGTTTTGGACAATGAAAAAAGCTTTATATCAGAGAATTGTGTCCTCTAAACTAAGCAAAATTTGCATTCGTATTTTAAGGACGTGACATCTTTGGTCTCACGACAATTTGTTTCTCAGTATAGAGTATTGATGTCAATACTTGACAAAAATGGTAAAAATAAAATGCCATCTTTCAGAAAATTGTATCCCTCGCAAATGTCTCATATTGAGTTAGTCTGAAATTCAGATATGGAAAATGAAATGTGGATCACATTTAACATTGGCTTTTTAAATTTAACACCCATTTATACAAATTCCTTCATCCATACCAGTCGTTGCAGTGATAAGCTATTTTTCATCGGTTGGTTACGGTGTAATTATGCATGGTGTTTTGTCATAGATAATGAGGCGAAAATATTGTGATAGTCCTCATGGAAAATCTCTGCTTAAGCTTGTAAAAGTCATCCCACGCTATTGTGCAGATACTTTTGCTAAAGATTCTTTAACTTCATAATACTTTGATAATCGGATATTAAAATCTTTGTCCTGCGTGATAGAGAATACATGTTGGGTCATATAAAATAAAAGAGAGGACGAGGGCCACCCATGGCATGCAAGAGGTCAACTAAATCACTTTGAAATACGATTAAATTTTTCTTTACCCCCACTGTCCTTTGTTGCAGTGGGAATCACCATAGAGACTGGGAACAAAACGTTAATAGAAAAATCCCTACACCACCCTGCCATTTCTTCCCTTCGGGGAATTAAATGTCTACTAATAAAATCTATGGCCAACAATAGAATCTTCACTGAGACAACTTAAACTTGAAATTCATGAGAAATAAGAAAATATTTCCAATTTTTTGTTTGTTTTTAAAATGGCCCCAAAAGTCGGGCAGGCAACCGGCCATAGAATATCCATGGATTGGATTTGTATCAAGTTATGGAAATGAGTGTACACCAGTCTCTCTCCATTGCGAAAGTTGTTGAGAACACATGTCTACATACATATAAGTGCGTATGGCTGTGTTGATTAGGGGATATGTTTGCATACAATCATACATTTTTATGTACGCATATTGCCCCATATACGTACACATTGACACACATATTCGGTATTTTGGCACGGGTCGTTTAGTCAAATTTAAACGACATTGGGGGATTTGCCATAGTTTCAAATGAGCCAAGCGTAGAGAGGAAATTCAATTTAGATAATGAAGGCTAAATTATGGACAAATATGACATTCATTCCACTTCAATGGAATGGAATTCTCTTCAAACTCGCAATGTTGCAAATGAGACTGAGAAATATTAGCGTGCGATGCTGGCACATCTTAAACGAATTTCTCGTAACACTAAAGACATACAGAAATTCTTATGTTGTGCATTTTCTTATTCTGGGCGAGAGAAGGAAAAGTGAAAAGTTTTGCTTTGAAGTGTTTTTTAATGCCATGTAAATTGGTAGCCCCTGCGGTGTAACAAGTCGATTCAATTTACATGAAAGATGTTTTACACTTGGTAGAGTATTTACCAGTATTTTGCTTCATTTTTTCATACAGAATAAATTGAAGTATTGGACTCAAGTTGAGTTTGGTGTTAACAACAAGACGCATCCTTAGATTATGTCCTTTGTTTATGGATAAGTGGTAAACTTCTATATCTTATTAAGGATTTGTTCGTTATAAAAACAGGAATATGAATGACTATACAACGTTTATCTTATGTACACAATTTTAAGGAAAAACCTCTTGAAACATATTCTTATATTTGTATAATTTATAATCTGTTCTTCAAAATGTATGATACTCATCATCAAACAATTTTTGGTGGTTTTGAATCTATGGATTAAAGATAAAAAGATTCAAACATATACGCAAAATAAAATAATTCTCCCAAACGAAATTTTAACCAAACAAACATCGTTTACCATTTGCTTTTCACTATACGGAAATTTGTTTGGAAGAAACGAACATTTTTGTTGTTGTGATAAACGTTGATTCTTTTACTGGATGTGAAAACAATTTCCCAAAAACTAACTAAGATTTTTTAATTTTTTTTTGCTAATTGCATCTTCCCTTAAATCTTTCTTACTTCTACGAGATTTATTTAGTTCTTAGCACATTTTTCTGTAATACATACCGGGTAGAAGAAATTATTCGATTTTATATATTTTTTTTTTAAATTCGCTTGGACGAAGATTCGCACCGCGGACCATACAGTTTGTAAGCCAACACACTATCCACTGGGCTACGTAGCTGTTGTTTCCATTAATAGATAATTATGTATAAAGCCATTAATGCATACCGTCAAACAGTTATATATAAAGCATAGTTCTGGGCGCCCACAAGCCAATATAAAGAAATTTTTTAACCCTCTGTAGCTGAGGTGGTCTAATTTTAACAATACAACTGACATGGGCTCGAGCAAACCTCAATTCTAAAGTAATATCCAACGTTAACATTTCTGATCAAAACGTTTTTGGCCATATTTTCCTTAAAAAAAAAAACAATTAAGGAAAGTCTAAAGTCGGGCGGGGCCGACTACGAGTATGTTATACCCTTCGCCACTATGTAAACCAACATTTTTGATACCATCTTAACACCTTCAAATTTGTTAGGAGTTATATAAAGGTTTATATTTCCATATTTAAATATGAAACGATTTGGACAACATTTTTTAAACTTTCACAAAATATCTAGACTCAAAATTTAAATTGGATAATAACCGTGATTTATAGGTCGATATATACGAATTAGAGTATAGGTAAATTTGAATCATTTTTGCGAGTTTTCTAGTTAACAGTGGCGATTTTACAAGGAACATTTTACATTTTGGCCATATTTGGTAAAATCGGAAGATTATATATATGGAAGCTTGATTTAATTCAGAGCCGATTTTGATAAAATTTGTCACACATTGCTAAAATTTTAATTGAGCTCTTACTGCAAAACTTCAAAATTTTCGAAATTAAACTTTGGCCGAATATATATGAGAGTTATATCTAAATCTGACCAAATTTGGCATGTGTAGCAAGAATGTTTGTCCAACTCTTTGTGGAAAACCTCAAGTAAATCGGTGTGAAATTTTGACCTCTGGGGCCATATTAGTGCGTATCGGACGAAAGATATATATACAGCTATATCTAAATCTGAACCAATTTTACCTAAATTTGGCATGCATATTAAAAATGTTATTTTCATTCCCTGTGCACAATTATAAGTAAATCGGAAGGATTTACCGCAAATTTTGATCTACGGTGGTCATATGATTGTAAATCGGACGACAGATATACATGGGAGCTATATTTAAATCTGAACCGATTTCAACCAAATTCGGTACGCATATTTAGAATGTTAATTCTACACCCTGAGAAAAATCTCACGTAATTCGGAGTAAACCTTTGGCCTTTGGGGCCATAGGAGTGTAAATCGGGCGAATGCTATATATGGGAGCTATATCTAAATCTGAACCGATTTCAACTAAATTCGGAGTGCATATTTATAATGTTAATTCTACTCCCAGTGAAAAATTTCACGTAAATCGGAACAAAATATTGGCCTCTGGGGCCATAGGAGTGTAAATCGGGCGATAGCTATATATGAGAGCTATATCTGAATCTGAACCGATTTCACTGATATTCTGCAAAATTTACGGGACTTTCGATTATACGAAATTGGAAGAAGATCGGTTAATAAATACGTCATTTATGACCAGATCAGTTATAGATATATATGGCCGCTATATCTAAAGCAATCAATGGGGATCGTCTTTGAGCCGAAAAAGGACCCTATGCCAAATTTGAGGACGATCTGACTTAAACTGCGAGCTGGACTTTGCACACAAAAATACATCAACAGACAGACAGACAGACATCGCTAAATCGACTCAGAATTTAATTCTAAGCCGATCGATATACTAAAAGATGGGTCTATGACTATTCCTTCCCAGCGTTACATGCAAATGCACAAACTTATTATACCCTGTACCACAATAGTGGTGAAGGGTATAACAAAGAACAAAATCATTGGCAAAAAAATGCAATAGCAACCACGCTACTTTAGTTTGTATTGAACATATTTGTACGGTCATGTATTTTTAAACCCACCACCATAGAATGGTGACGGTGGTATAATAAGTTTGTCATTCCGTTTGTAACGCATCGAAATATCGATTTCCGACTATATAAAGTATATATATTCTTGATCAGAGAGAAATTCTAAGACGATATAAGCATGTCCGTCTGTCTGTCTGTTGTAATCACGCTACAGCCTTCAATAATGGAGCTATCGTCCTGAAATTTGGCACAGATTCGTCTTTTGTTTGCAGGAAGGTCAAGTTCGAAGATATATCAGTCCCAGTTTTGATATAGTCCCCATATAAACCGACCTCCCGATTTGGGATCTTGGGCTTATAAAAACTGTAGTTTTTATCCAATTTGCGTGGAGTTGGAAATCTAGAGGTATTTTAGGATCATCAAAAAGTGTACCTATCGGTCCATGTTTTGGTATAGCCCCCATATGGACCGATTTCCCGATTTTGCTTCTTGGGCGTCTAGAAAGTGTATTTTCTATCCGATTTGCCTGAAATTGGAAATCTAGAGGTATTCTAGGACCTTAAAGAGGTGTGTCGAAAATGGGGTGTATAGGTCCATGTTTTGATATAGCCCCCATATAGACCGATCTGCCGATTTTACTTCTTGGTCTTCTAGAATCCGTAGTTTTTATCCAATTTGCCTGAAATTGGAAATGTAGAGGTATTCTAGGAAAATAAAGAGATGTTCCGAAAATGGTGATTATCGGACCATTTTTCGATATAGGCCCCATATAGGCCGATCTCCAGATTTACTTCTTGGGCTTCTAGAATATGTAGTTTGTATCCTTCCATAATTTGGTATAGTCCCCATTACACCGAACTCCCGATTTAACTCCTAGGGTTTCTAGAAATTGTAGTTTTTATCCGATTTGCACAAATTGAAAATATACTGGCATTTTAGACCCATAACAAAGTGTATATGATTTAGTTTTATCGGTCCATTTGGTAAGGCCTCCATATAGACCGGTTTCACTTATTGAGGGTATAGAAGGCGCACTGATCTGCTTGGGAATATATCTGTCATCAAACCCCCCCTGGAATTTTCACAGGAAACTATTATATTTTATTCATGGTGGTGGGTATTTAAGATTCGGCCCGGCCGAACTTACTACTGTATATAACATACTTGTTATACCAACGATTAATTCAAACTATGAATTCATAAATATTTGACACATATTTGGAAAATTTCTTTAAAATTTTTACGAATAAACAAAAACAAAATAATATTTTGCAGTGAAATATTGATTTTCAAGAATTTAGTGGATTACGCAAAAACTTCTACTAAAGACTGTCATCCACAATCGAATTACTTTGGTTGTGGTAACACTTGCCACTGGCAAGGTATCTTACAACATCTTAACATTGTCTTCTAAAGTGTAACTGTCTTCTAATTGTAACTCGGATGTTCCGTATGCCAAATCTGGGGATCTGTTTATATGGGGGCTATATATAATTATAGTCCGATATAAACCAATTTTGGCATCGGTGTTAGAGGATACATGCTAACACTACGTACTAAATTTGAACCGGTTCGGGTGAAATTTGGACCTCCAAGAAGTTCCGCCAATATGGACCAATTTTGTCATGGGTGTTGGAGGCCATATACCAACACTAAGTATCAGCATTACTGAGGTGGGATAATCCACCGCTGAAAAACTTTTTGGTGTTTGGTCGAAACTGGGTTTGAACCCACGACCTTGTGTATGCAAGGCGGGTATGCACCACGGTGGCTCGCCATTTGACCTACATCAATAACACTTTGGCGAAACCACTTTTCGACGAAAAGTTTGAAACTCTAATTCCCAACAGTGAGGCGTTGTGCACGCATCCCGGGGAATAAACAGTATATAGATTTCTACACTGATGGCTCCAAATGTAATGGACAAGTGGGTTTCGGAGTATATTCTAAAGATCTGGCACTTCGCATAGCGAAAAGATTACCTAATCACTGTAGTGTGTTTCAGGCTGAAATATTAGCAATAAGAGAGGTGGCGAATTGGCTGAGAAGTAATGATCAAAAAAAATTGGTATTAATATATACTCAGACAGTCAACCTGCAATAAAATCCTTCGACTCTGTGTTCCTTAGCTCGAAAACGGCCATCGACTGCCGCAAATCTCTCAATGAGATGGCTGAGCAGCACAATATTCACCTAATATGGGTGCCTGGCCATAGAACATACTGGGGAACTGCGAAGCAGATGAGATGGCGAGGCTAGGAGCTACCTCACATATTCCAGGGGAACCAGAATCTGTTGGTATGCCTCTGGCTACCTGCAAGTTCTTACTGCGTGAGAAGGCTGTTATGATGGCAAATGTTTGATGGGTTGTAAAGACACCAAGCAAATATTATCCTATTTAACTTTAAACCGCACACTAGATATGGTGGTGTTCTCAAGACATCAGATATCACTCCTGATATCTGCTATAACGGGTCGCTGCTTGATGGACGATTTAGCAAAAACTCTTGGAGCGAAGTATATTAACTATTATATGAGCTGTCATGATGCGGTGGAAAAGGAATTAATTAAACACCTCTTGTGTTAATGTCGTGCATTCTGTGTAAGGCGTAAGCAAAGTTTAGGGATATATAGCTTTAGATTACTGGCGGACCTGGAAAACGTTAACTCTCAATGAGAGTTACTCAGAATATCTCCACCACCCAGAATATATATACTTCATGGGGTCTTCATTTCAATGTGTTACAAACGGAATAACAAAGTTAATATACCCCCATCCTATGGTGGATGGAATAAAAGGAGCAGTCACTTTCCTCTAATCAACTGATATATTGAATTTTTATATTAACGAAAAAAAGCTTCAAATATTGGCTAAAGCTTATTTTGAGGGTTTCGCATAGTTGGTTTAAAGTTGTTGTTGTTCAGCGTTGCCAATTTAGCTTTTTTCCCGCTAGATTTGGCTTTTTTTGAAGACGTTTAGCGGGGAAAAAATGCATTTAGCTTTTAGCTTTTTTTCTGGCTTTTTTTCATGACCCTTTTAGCTATTTTTGGCTTTTTTTATTTTCGACATATTCCTATTGAAATATGGATAAAACTTCGTTTTTATCTAAGCCTTGCTGCCAGAATAAGGTTTTCCACATATTTCAAAACTCAATTGAAACATTAATAATTATTCCAGCCATTATGCGGGCATTTTTGCAGCAAATACACCTTGTTGTAAAGTTTTTTTCCTCATATTCATAAAAGTTATCGTAAACTTTAAATCTACTATTACCATCCAAATTCCTTATATAAACTGTCAGAAATTATTAGGAATAATAGCATTTGACTCGTTTATCCTTTTTATGTTATTATAATATTCTAAACTTGTTATGATATTACTAAATTAAAATGGTAGATGTGAATTGCTTTGTACACTGAAAAAATATTGTGGTGAGGCCAAAGATTTCATGTCCTTAAAATACGAACGCGAATTTTGGTTATAATAGCATTTGTGAATTTCTCCTATATAGAACTTTCCTTTGCCCAAAGCCTATAAAGTCGTTTTGTCCTTATAGTTAAGTGATTTGACTTAAAAATGGGTATCTTTTCATGAAAGAAGGCTAGGGTCAATTCTAAAAAATTCTGAAAATTAATGAAATTGTCTTTAAATTTGTGGAGTTTTTGTATCTTGACCACAAACCAAAATAGCGTTCAAAAGTAGGTTTGTATGGGAAATTTTCGAATAAAAGTTATTCAACATAAACTTGCAAGACAGTTAGAATGGGTTTTATTCTCTTGGGTAAAATAAGGAGAAGTGTACACCTTTACGAATTTATCATTAATTCAGTTAAAACGAAATATATTGATATTTTCTAATGCAGTTCTATGTGACATTCTGCAATATATCGCACATTGGACTTGTTGATGATTGACCAGCTGACAATTGGAAGTTTACTGGGAAAAATGTTTTTACTAGGAAATATAAACGAAGGACTTCCAGTAAAAATTTGTGATAGTAATCAAAATGTATCGAGTACCCAAAAAAAATTTAGCTTTTTATCTAGCTATTTTTTTAAAATTTTTAGCTTTTTTTGGCTAGTTTTTTGGACAAATCTAGCGGTTTTTTGTGAAACAATTCTGGCAACGCTGTTGTTGTTGTTGTTTTTTTTTTTAAATCAAAAACCCTTTTTTTAATTTGAATTATCTGTTATAGATTTTTACACTGACATTTCTTTGTACGTGAATAGCTCTATGATAAAAGAGAAATGAAAATATTATTGAAAAAAACTCACGAAAATTCTTCCAATTAAAGTGTTAATTGAGTTTTAAAATATATTCAATTAAAAATTTAATTGATTCAACAATTTTTTTAATTGAAACATATATCAATCACAAAATTTAAGAATATCAATAATTTTTTTAATTGACTTTCAATTAATTTTTTAATTGATAGTATCCCCAGCAAAAAATGTAGCACAATTTCAGCAGGATTGTAAGGGGGAGAGGCAGTACCAACTGCTTACAAAACAACCGAATCAGCGATGATTTTTTGGAGCAATATCCCGATTTAGAGCAACTTCTACATAGCGCTGATATAATAGCAATATTGCTCAGAAGTTAGTATGAAGGAAAACAGCACTAACTTTCATGCATCTATATTGCATGAATTGGTTGCATTCCAGTGCAAGTTCGGATTTTCGAATTGTTTGTTAAAGTTCGATTAGTCAATTTTGGACACTATAAAAAGTTGATTTGATCAACTTTCAAAAAATTCGAAAGTCGATTTTGAAGATTATGACTTCGATTATTATTGAGAAAATGTCGATTTTCAACTTTTGAATACATGGCCAAACACCCTCGGATGTTCAAGTTCCTTAAGAGGAAACCATTTCATTTTTTTTAGTTGATAAATATTTGATTTCCGACACGAGTTTTGTCCTATGCTGAAGAAAATTGCTTTCTTGTAAGATATTAAATAACCTTCCCAAAAAGGTCGTTGTTCTGTTTGTATTTAATAAATTAGCTTTCTGGGTCTTTATTGTAATGACTGATTTTCCGGATACTTATTCAATTACCTTCATGAGCGTAACATTTTCGCATATATTGAAAAGAAAAAGAAAGAAAAAAAACAACAGAATACGAAATTTATGTGTGTCTGCATATGCCCTAAGTGGATCTTTAACAAATGGAGTTAATTAAGGTATAACAAATTTAAAAGGAAGTGGATATGCCTTTTTCTCCACAAAATGGTGTGCATTTTAAAAGGGACTTCCTCCACAATCGCCTTGTGTTGCTATTGTTTTTATTTTAATTAAAAGGTATTTGAAAGGCTACATAGCGAAATGTTTGTAAATTTTAAGAAAAAAGTCAGAAACATCCTCCTAGAAAAGTTTTTAGCCATCATAACAAATGACAGGAATTAAGGCAAAAACACATCAAGAAAGAAAGAAAAAATGACTGAAAACCCGTCAACACATAAAATCAACTTAACCCGGCTACCATCCTCTTAAATTTTTTTCAGGCACCGAGCGAAGACAATTGACTTGAAATGTGACAGTATTAGTGGCTCATTTACGAATGAATGTATTTAGCCCAACAAAAGGATATCGAACAAAGAGTCACAGTTCCAAAAACAAAACAAAAAAGAACAAAAAGAAAATTCTCTGACAAAAATAAAACAAAAAACACATAAGAAAAAGTGAACAAAAACTCCCAAAGAGTGTGAATCCGAGGAAACTAGCAGCAATTGTGGCACCAAAATAAACAAAATTAAACATAAACAATACGCTTACTCGTTTGTTACACTTCTCCCTTCCCGCCCCAAAAAGCAATTTTACTCAAAGTCAGTGTACCGATAAACAACTAAGCCCGATTCTATGAAAAATCCCCAACGAACACACAAGTATCGAAACAACAAAGTAAAGTAGCAAAGCAAAAAAAGAAGAAGGTCTAACAGCAAATCCTTCTTGATTCCTCTACTCACTCTGCGGGGAAGAAACCTTCCCGAGAAAATAAAACACAAAAAAAAAAAAAACAACAACAAACTATCACTACAAAATGGCAGTTCCTCGAGACAGGCGACGGAAACCTTCAACGTCATCTACAGTTTATGAACCTCTTCTACTTATGATGGTCTTCTCTCACTGCTGGATCCATGTTATGTGTGGTGAAAAACTGGGTAAGTCATCCAATTTTCATTTGTATTAGCTAAAGGATAGTTCGTTGTACCATTGGCAATAAGAGGTTTCGTGTTATCTAACAATGAATGCGAAAAGAATCGATTACTGCGACTATTTGTTTGCATTGTAATTCGAATGAAATGAAAGATTAAGTTGCATTTCTGGCGATTTATAATGTTTGTGTAGCTAAATTCCAACGTTGAAACAGTTTCTATTTCCAAGAATTTTTAGTTTTTGTAATAATTCATACCAATCAATGAACACCTTGGTGCAGATATAATATAAGAATAACATTCACAATTATGTAAATATCAAAATAATATTAAAACAAGTATATACGGCCGTAAGTTCGGCCAGGCCGAATCTTATGTACCTCCTCCACCATGGATTGCATAGAAACTTGTACTAAAGACTGTCATCCACAATCGAATTACTTGGGTTGCGGTAACACTTGCCTATGGCAAGGTATCTTAAAACTTCTTAACACCGTCTTCTCAATTGTAAGTTAGTCCACACGGGGTATAATTAATCAAAAAAAAGGCCGAATAAAAAATTTTCTATAGAAATAAAATTTTGACAAGATTTTCTATAGCAATAAAATTTTGACAAAATTTTCTATAGAAATAAAATTTTGACAAAATTTTCTATACCAATAAAATTTTGACAAAATTTTCTATAAAAATAAAATTTTGACAAAATTTTCTATTATAATAAAATTTTGAGAAAATTTTGTATAGAAATAAAATTGTGGTTGATTATTTTTGGGGATCGGCTATATATAACTATAGACCGATATGGACCAATTTTGGCATGGTTTTGAGAGACCATATACTAATACCATGTACAAAATTTCAGCAGGATCAGATGAAATTTGTTTCTCATAGAGGATCCGCAAGCCAAATCTGGGTATCGGTTATATAGAGGCTATATATAATTATGGACCGATATAGACCACTTTTGGCATAGTTGTTAGAGACGATATACTTACACAGTGTACCAAATTTCAGCCGGATCGGATGAAATTTTTTCATGGTTGTTAGATACCATATACTAACACCATGTACCAAATTTCAACCGGATCGGATGAATTTTGCTCCTCAAAGAGGCTCCACAAGCCAAATCTGAGCGTTGGTTTATATGAGGCTGTACGTAAAAGTAGTCCGATACGTAACAATTTCATAAAAGAATGGAAAATTTTCGTAAAAAGTACGAAACAATATCATTAAAAGAAAGAAAATGGTTCATAAAAAGTATGAAACTTTCTCATAGAAAGTACGAAGTTGTTTATTACAAACT